>NC_044982.1:112544790-113268178 GCF_008728515.1 Papio anubis | reverse complement strand
AGGCGAGGGCACGGGCTGCTGGGGTGGCCTCCCTTCCCCAGTGTACATATAGTATCTGTGTAATATTTTGTATATTCCAGGAGTAGGGCTGCCCCCTGTATTGTACCTAGCGGAGGTTGGAACTGGCATATGGGGAGGAGGTTCTAATCATTATTTGCATCTGGGAAACTTATTTATTGATAGCATAGGACAGAGGAAGGAGGTGGGGATGAGGTTGTGGCTCCCTGGTAATGCGACTCCCATTTATTTTGCTTTTGATTCTGGAATAAATGGATTTAGCCATACTGCTCAACCTGGTATGTTCCCGTTTCCCTCACTGGGTCCTGGAGTTTGTGCCACTGAACAAGGAGCCCAGAGTGTCTGAGCATGTCCAGCTCAGCTGTTGGGGACCTTCCAGGCCTGTTACCTGTATGCTGCCTGGTGACATCTGGTGGATTTCACGGGGACTGCCATGGCGCCTATGGGGCACAGTCCAGCCCTGACAGCCAACAGGCTCAGAAGCCTGATCTAGCAGTGGCCGGGAAGGCAGATACCAGCACCCAAGGGCACTGACTTCCATCCACCCCAGGCATCTTCCCTTCTGTCCCCCTGCCTCCCTCTCCTGTCTGCACCTGGTGACCTGTTCTGTCTGTTCCCTCAGAGTGCCGGTTGCCCTGCAGGCTCCCTCCAGGCTGAGTTCATGGCCCTGCACCCTAGTGGCCAGAGCCGGCTTCCCAGGATAAGAGACAGCTAAACTCCAGACTTTCCAGGAAAAGTGTCCCTTGGAAAGGGTGTGGCCTTTTCACCACTCCCAACAGCACCCTAGAAATGGCTTGGCCTTTTCCCTCCCCTGAGCTCCACAGAGGACACAGCCAGCAGAGGACACATTCCCCGTCATCCAGAAATGGGTTTGATTCTCAGCCGAGGGACAGCAGGACTGGTAGAGAGGCCACATGGCTGCCTACACAGCAACCCCATGCTTGGTGGTGGGTGGGAGGGATGGCGGAGGCTGGCTGTCCACAGGCCGGGCATGACAGGGAGGCTCACTGGAGGTGGCGCACTTTGGAGGGGAATGTCAGGGGACAGCTTTCTCTTGTTGGGCCACAAGACTCCACAAGGACAGCACAGTGACTGATTCCCAGCGCTAGAGGCAAGGCGGTTGGCCATGTGTAGGTGTGTGTGTATATATGTATCAGTATTTATAGATATTTATAGAACAGGGCAGGGCATACCACAGAGTATTTATAGCTATTTATAGAACAGGGCAGGGCATGCCACAGAGTATTTATAGATATGTATAGAACAGGGCAGGGCGTACCACAGAGTATTTATAGATATTTATAGAACAGGGCAGGGCGTACTACAGACGGGCACAAGTTTTCAGCAAGAGTCACACCTGGATGTGTCAGCTCAGCACTACAACAGACTAAGTCACAGATGAAGGGGGCTGGTTTTGGGCTGGGGAGCCACTGTCAAGTCACAGGACACTCGCCCAGGCAGGCTTGGAAAGGGAGGCCTCCGAGAAGAGGAGGATCTGTTTAAAGGTCAAAGTGGGGCCTGGGGCTCTCAGGTCCGGATGAACTTCCTGACCCAATCAGCTGGCAGTTGGAGAGAAGCAGAGAGAAAACAGGAGAGAGAAAAGTGAGCAGAGAGCTGGTGAGGCAAGCACAGAGCACGGGCGTGCTGCGGCAGCTGTGGGAGGGCCGCGGAGGGGTGGGCGCAGGTGCAGGTGTGGCAAGGTTCCTGGAAAAGAGGGGCTGGAAGGGAAAGGGGAGGAAGATGGAGGGAGGAGCTGGAGCTTCACAGGTAGTGCCTGGGGGCTGCAGTGGCCCTCCCCAGCCCCCACACACTGGCCTGTCCCATGGCACCCAGGCAGTGCACCCACAGTTCAGACCAATGCTCAGCCCCCTCAGGCTTCCCTCTTCTCTAGTCACCCTCTCTTCCAACCCACTGGCTCAGGGCCACCTCTTGCCTTGGAGAGGCCCACACGACAGCTGCCAGGTCTGATAGAGAAGGAACACTGCTTGACCCAGGGTGGTGAACCTTTTAGGTTCACCTGGAATGGATGGCTGGAGTGAGTGCCAGAGGCCCCTCTGGGCAGTCAGAAAGCCCAGAACCTTCTGAAAGGACCCTGGGAGAGGCAGGAAGGGCATATGCCACTGGCCATAGACTTATAAGTCTAAGAAGGGAGCCTCAGCTGGTTGCAGGGTCTGCAGGTCACATAGGTGAGGCTGAGCCCTTCCTGCTGGGAAAAGCAGAAGAGGGAGATGGGCTCTTCTGCTTTTTCCAGCAGGAAGAGGGAGGTGGGTGGGCTCGCTAGGTGGAGCTCAGCTGAGCCAGCAGGGACTGTGGTCCCCTTGGCTGAATAGTACAGGTGACGCGTAGGAGCAACAGGCCAAGGTGCGTAAGCCTGCTGGCCGGTGGTAGTGCTTCAGCGGGGGCCAGGGACCCTGCCTTCAGTCACATGCTAGCAGCTATGATGGTACCCGGGAGGGAGAGAAGGGGGCTGTGTGTCCCTGCCTGGCCTGTGAGGTGTGTTGTGGGATGACTGTTTGTATGGGACTCTCAAGATTTTATCCTAGATCGCCATTGGATTTCCAACAGATAGAGGAGGTGGGACCCTATCACCCCTGCTCTGCAGTGGATTTGGCTCTCGGCACTCCCAGGCTGGGAGCTGGATGCCCTGCCCTGGCAGCATGACTCAGACTGCACAACAGGTACAGTATGCCCAGGATGACATTCCCAGGCCTCTGGCCGCCTCACAGTCCAGCCCCACACACAATGTCCTCTAAGCTTCCAGCTCCTACACCATAAACCATGAGCTCTCTGCCCTCTCTGACAGCTCCAGAGAGCACCCACGTATGCCAGCTTGGGCATGGAGCCTGTTCCAAGAGCTCACAGGCTCAGCCATGGAGGCTGGGGGGCCTTGGGGCTGTGGGGGCCAGCCCTGGTACCTGTGTCCAGCTTGGACGCTCTACACCTGCAGCCAGGAGTCATCCATGGGCCCCCATGGGTGTGCTGACGGTGGTCATGTTGATATCGCCGATGATGCTGGGCACCTCCCTCAGCACGTGGTGCATGCACAGCATCTCGTTGCACTGCTGTGCCTACTCTGCTGACCCCTCCATCAGCATGTTCTTGTCTCCATGTGAGTACAGGGTGGCCAGCAGCTCCAAGAAGTTGAACTCCTTGGTCTGAGAGTGGGCATAGAGGGAAGGAGGTTGGGACCTGATGCCTGTGCCACCCTGGCCACCCCACCAGGCCCTGCTGTACTGTGTGCTGGACTTGGAGCCCCGAGTATGGCTTTTCAGATGTGGCTTCTACACCAGTTATACTTGAAGACCTGCCTTCCCACCACATTTTCTCACTCAGATGGGGACAGAGGTCCAGAGGAAAAGTCACCTGCCCAAGGTCACAGATCTGGGAGGGGAGCCAGGACCTATCATGCCACCAGGACACCTGTCTACTCAGTTTTTAATTTTTGGAGATAGGATCTCGCTCTGTCACCAGGCTGGAGTACAGTGGGCGAGATCACTGCTCACTGCAGCCTCAACCTCCTGGGCTCAAAGTGATCCTCCAATGTTAGCCTGTTGAGTAGCTAGGACTACAGGCACATGCCACCACCAGGCCCAGCTATTTTTTAAATGTTTTTGTAGAGACCAGGTCTCACTATATTGCCCAGGCTGGTCTCAAACTCCTGGGCTTAAGTGATCCTTCTGCCTTGGCCTCCCAAAGTGCTGGGATTACAGGCATGGGCCACTGTGCCCAGTCCCACGTTCTAGTTCTATGGGACAGCTCTGATCTTGACTGTGCCCCTCTCCCTGGACCTGGTCCCACAGGGCTGGTTGGCATCTCTGTCAGGCCAACACGGCCACCTGCCTCCCAGTGCCACAGGAGCCCCCTGCCCCCATGAGGTGGTGCATGCACATTGTTGATCATGAGGTGTGTGGTGGTTTTGGGCATGAGACCAACCATGAGGTCCCACACGGTCTTGTTGACAAAGGCCACATAGGAGTCCACAAGGCTCTGGGTGGTCTCCATTTGCTGCTCCAGCTGTGGGTCCATGGAGTGCATGAAGCTGTCGGAGCCATTCTCCTCAGTCTTGCTGGTCTGCCATGGAGAACACAAGGGCATCAGGGTGGCCAGGCCATGCAGCCAGGCTCCAGGCATCCCCAGGATCTCAGCCCCTCCAAGCGTACCTGGAACATTGAGGCACAGGGAGAAGCAACCGGCCAGAACACACACCCAGCTCCCCACACGCTCTAGAGGGTTTCACGTCTCTGCCTCTCAGGACCCCAGACACCACTGATCAAGCCTCATCTTAGTTTTGACTCTAGTACCCAGAATTTGCCTCCATTTTCTCAATCTGGAAATTGGAAAAGAACATCTCCAGGTCCCTTGCTAGAAGACCTGGCCAGAGTTGGTGCCAGGCTCCCCTTGTCCTGGGAGGTCCATACACCAACATGGCCACCACCACTGCCACCTGGGAGCACAGCTAAAGTAGACACACACAGAAAAAGGGGAAGGGTTGAGTGAACCTGGGACACTGCACCCCAAATTTAATGTGTTGATGAATTCAATTTGCTAATATTTAGTGGAGGATTTTTGCATCAATATTCATCAGTGATATTGGCCTGTAGTTCTCTGTTTTGGATGTATCTTTGGTTTTGGTATCAGGGTAATGCTGGCCTTGTAGAATGAGTTTGGAATAGTTGGGTAAGGTCTCTAGTTTTGGAATAGTTTGGGTAAGGTTGGTATGAGTTCTTCTTTAAATGTTTGGTAGAATTCAGCAGTGAAGCATCAGGTCCCAGACTTTTCTTTGCTGGGAGACTTTTTATTACTGCTTCGATCTCATTATTTCTTATCGGTCTGTTCAGGTTTTGGATTTCATCAGGGTTCAATCTTGGCAGGCTGGATGTGTCTACAAATTTATCCATTTTTAGTAGGGTTTCCTATTTCTTTGCACACAGTTGCTTATTATTATTATTATTATTATTATTATTATTATTATTATTTGAGACAGAGTCTTGCTCTGTCACCCAGGCTAGAGTGCAGTGCCATGATCTCGGCTCACTGCAACCTCCACTTCCTGGGTTCAAGTGATTCTCCTGCCTCAGTCTCCCAAGTAGCTGGGATTATAGGTGTGTGCCACTACACTCAGCTAATTTTTTTGTATTTTTAGTAGAGACAGGTTTCACCATGTTGGTCAGGCTGGTCTCGAACTCCTGACCTTGTGATTCACCCGCCTCAGCCTCCCAAAGTGCTGGGATTACAGGTGTGAGCCACCATACCTGGCCTTGCATACAGTTGCTTATAATAGCCACTAGTGATCCTGTGAATTTTTGGGGTATCAGTTGTAATGTTTCCTTTTTCATCTTTGATTTTATTCACTTGGGTCTTCTTTTTTCTTAGTCTTAGTTAGGCTTAAAGTTTGTCAATGTTGTTTATCTTTTCCAAAAACCAACTTTTCATTTCATTGATGCTTTTGATTGTTTTCTTCATTTCAATTCCATTTATTTCTGCTCTGATCTTTATTATTTCTTTTCTTCTACTAATTTTGGGTTTGCTTTGCTCTTGCTTTTCTATTTCTTTAAGATGCATTGTTACGTTGTTTATTTGATGCTTTTCTACTTTTTAAAAATAGGTGTTTATAGCCATAAAGTTCCCTCTTAGCACTGCTTTTGTCATATCCCGTACGTTCTGGCGTGTTGTGTTTCCATTATAATTTAAGAAATGTTTCAATTTCCTTCTTAATTTCTTCACTGACCCACTGGTCATTCCAGAGCATATTATTTAATCTCCATGTGTTTGTATAGTTTTCAACATTTCTCTTATTACTAACTTCTAGTTTTACTCCATTGTGATCAGAGAAGATGTTTGAAATTATTTCATTTTTTTCTAACATTTTAAGATGTGTCATGTGACCTAAGATATGGTCTATCCTTGAGAATGATCCATGTGCTGAGGAAAAAAATGTGTATTCTGTAGCCCAAGGGAGAAGACTCCTGCCCCCACTCTGCTGCAACACACAGCGCTCCGCTCAGGGATGGGGCAGTGGTGTGCTGTTGTTACACAAGGGGCTCTCTGTCGGGGCAGGAACAGAGTCTGTTCTGTAGTGTTTGCCATTTTCCATGGTTCAAATATTCCATGGCTGATTTCAAGTTGCCACCATCTTCTCAGCCTGGGCTTGGTTGTACCCACCGTTGGGAAGGCTTTCCAGGTATTTGAAAGGATGTGGGTGTTGTGATCTAAACTGTATCTTTCTTAGGGGACACTCCAAGCCCAGTTATGCTACGGTTCTGGCAGACTCATAGAGGAACTGCCTTGGTGGTCTTGGACAAGATCTGGAGGAATTTTCTGAGCTACCAGCCAGTAGAGACTCTTATTCTCTACCTGTAATTTCTCTCCAAAAAACAGTCTCTGTCTCTGCCTCTCTGTCTCTGCCTCTCTCTCTCTCTCTCTCTCTGATGGGCCACTTGGAGCTAAGGGTGGGCTGACACAATATCCCTGTGGCCACCACCACTGGGACTGCACTGGGTCAGACCTAAAGCCAGCAAAGCACTGGGTCTCACTCAAAGCTCACTGTCAATACTACCTGGCTATCGCCTATGTTCACTCGAGGCTCTGGGGCTCTACAGTCAGCAGGTAGACTTCTCTACAGGGCAATGAGTTCCCTCAGGCCCTGATGGGTCCAGAGATGCTGTCTGGGAGCCAGGGACTGGAGTCAAAAACCTTAGAAATTTACCTGGTGCTTTATTCTAAGGCGGCTGAGCTGACACTGAAACCATGAGACAAAGTCCTTCCCACTCTGCCTTTCCCTTTCCACAGGCAGAGGAGCCTCACCCTGTGGCCACCACCACAGGCCCACAGGGAGTGCTGCCAGGCTACTGTTGATGTTTACTTAGGGCCCAAGGGCTCCTAAGTCACTTGTGGTGAATGCTTCCAGGCCTGGGCCTCACCCTTCAGGGCAGTGGGCTCCCCTGTGGCCCAGGGCAGGCCCAGAAATGCTGTCTAAGAGTGAAGGCCTAGAATCAGTGACCACAGGAGCCCATTTGGTGCTCTCTACCCCATTGTGGCCAGGCAGGCACCTAAGCTGCAAGCCTTCTTCTTCTCAAGCAGAAGAAGTCTCTCACGACAGCCACCATAGCTGGGAATGTGCTGGGTTTCCCCTGAAGCCAGCATGTCTCAGAGCCTTACTCCAGGCCCATCGCATACTACCTGGGTATCACTGTTGGCTGTTCAGGGCCCAAGGCTTTTGACTCAGCCGGTGTTGAATCCTGCCAGGACTGGGTTCTTTCCTTTAGAGCAGCAGATTCCCTTCTAGCCCAGGGTGTATCTAGAAAGGTAATTCAGGAGCTAGGTCCTGGAATGGGGGCCTCTCAACTCTGACAGGTGCTCTGTCCTACTGTGGCTGAGCTGCTGTCCAAAATGTAAGACAAAGTCCTCTTTACTCTTCCCCTTCCTCTCCTCAAGCAAAAGGGAGTCACTTTAGTTGGTGCAAGCTGTGTTGCCTGGGGTTGGGGGAGGAGTGGTGCAAACACTCCCTTGGCTACCCTGGCTGGTGTCTCTCTAGGTCTTGTGCCCCTTGAGTCCACTGGCTCTGAGCCCAGCATGGCATTGCAACTTGCCTAGGAGTTGAAGTCCTTATGGTCTAGACTGCCTTTCAAGTTTATTTAGGGCCCCAGAGCATAATAGCCTGCCATGCCAAGGCTTGTGAAAACCCAAGCCTCAAGCCTTGTAACTACTGGGATGGGTGAACCCCTATGGGTAGGGCTGGTCTAAATGCTCCCTCCATGGGCGGGTGTCACGTGAGTTCCACCTGGTTTTGCTTTCTCCTGTGACAGAGCAGCACTGAGTTCAGTGCAAAGTCCCACAGTTGCTGCCTTCTCCCTCTCCCAGGTGCACAGATTCTCAGCACCACAGCGGCCACTGCTGGGTGAGGGGGAGGGGTGACATTGGTGTTTCAAGACTGGTTCTCCTACCCTTTTCAGTGCCTCTTTCAGAGACATGAAGTTAAACCCAGGTACTGTGAGTCCTCGCCTGATTTTTGGTTCTTATGAAGATGGTTTTCTGGTGGAGACGGTTGTTAAATATTAATTTTCCTGCAGGGGGACTGATTGGTAGAGAGTACTATTCAGCCATCTTGCTCTGCCCCTCCCCACTTACTTCACTTTAATTACTTCCTAGGAGCCCTGTTTTTAAATACAACTACATAGGTGGTTAGGGCTCCAACATAAGAATTTTGGGGAGACACAATCCAGTCTATAGCATTTGGACTTGGGGAGAGGGAGGAAGAGAATATGCACAGGAAGTTCACAGTGTAAGCAACAGTATGGAGGTGGGAAAGTTCAGCTCATGGATAGGAAAAATTGATCCAATTAGGCAGGACCCACAGGGAGATGTGGTGGGATGGTGAGAGGTGGGCCACATCAAAAGAACCTTGAATGCCAGGCTGAGGTGGGACACATTTCCTGTTGTGTAGAAGGTGCCATAGGGTGGTGAGAGGTGGGCCACATCAGAAAGAACCTTGAATGCCAAGCTGAGGTGGGAGGCATTTCCTGTTGTGTAGAAGGTGCCATGAGGTGGTGGGGAGGGTAACATGATGAAAGGATATTTGGGAGGATGGATCTGGCATCAGTGATGGGTAGGGGTAAGGACTGAACAAAGCTGGAGGCCAGGAAACTGCACACATGGCCCAGAATTCAGGCTTAGGCTGTTCAAAGGTAGTTTCCACACTGAGTTCCCATGTGGATCCAAGCATGCAGGGGGTAGACGATTTGGAAAAGCAAAACCATTCTCCTCCCATCACCACACAGTTTCCCAGCTGAGCTCATCACCAGAGCCTTACAAATCAGACAGTTGACCTGCCCCAAACTCTGTCCCTAGAAGCTGTGACCCAGAGGGCGCTCTTTTCCAGCTGCAGCCCAGGGACACTGCAGCCTGAGCAGGACTGCACCTGTTCCCTCCCAGGAGCCTCATCTCTGTCTGGCCTGGCTTTGGCTCAAATGCCTTCAGCTTTGGCTTCAAAATCTGTTGGGTCAGATTCATGAGAGCTCTGGCCTTCTTTGTTTTAGGAATTTTTAAGTAGTTTTTTTCAGCTTGGTGGTAGATGAGCTCTGCTTGCTTACCTCTAAGAATTGGCTGGAACTCACAGAAAGCTGTTATACTCATAGTTATGGCTTGATTACATGGAAAGGATAAAAATTAAAATCAGCCAGGGGAAGAAAGGCGTAGGGCTGAGTCCAAGAGGACACCAGTCATGGAGTGTCCATTATCCCTTCCCCATACAGTCAGAGTGCATTACCCTCGTGGCTTTGTTATGTGCCAATACACATGGAGTATTCCCAGCCAATAAGGTTCCCTCAAGCCTCGGTGTTCAGAGTTTTTACTGGAACTTCATCACAGAGGCATGCTTGATTGTCCACATGGCTGTTCTCAGTTTCTAGTCTCCAGTCCTTCCAAGGATGACTTAAAACACAGACTCTAAATCACATAGTCGCTTTTCCTGCCCCGGCTAGTCCCCACCCTAAATCTTATTATTAGTCTATCCATCATGACCCAAGATCCCCAGGCAAAGATATTCCTATCAGGTATTACATGTTAGAAATCACCTCCCAGGAGTCTAGGACAAAGGCCAGACCTCTTTTTGGTCAAGGTTAATTTTTTTTTTCTTTCTTTCTTTCTTCTTAACTGTATGACATGCCATCATTCTGTTATTCAACATTTCTGTTTTATCTTCAAAATAACCCTAATTGATGGGTAAGGATGTTTATTATTATAAATGAGATCTTGAAAGAAAAGACACTTGGGCAAAGTTGCACAGTCTATCTTTGACTCGTGGTGCAATACTCTTTCCACTCTCTGAGAACCCTGAGTCCTGTGAAGAAGATGAAAGGAAGGTGTATACGTGTGTGTGCACATCTGTGTTGGTGTGTGTAAATGTATATCTAAAAAGTATGTGTAGATATGTGTATGTCTCTGTATGTGTATTTGTGTATACATGTGGATGTCTGGGTGTCTATATGCACGTTTATGTGTGTGTGTGTGTACACATGCTCAGGGGGAAGGTTAAAGAGAAAATTGGCCAGGCGTGGTGGTCACGCCTGTAATCCCAACATTTTGAAAGGCTAAGGTGAGTGGACTACCTGAAGTCAGGAGTTTGAGACCATTCTGGCCAACATGGTGAAACTCCATCTCTACTAAAAATGCAAAAAAATTATCCATATGCGGTGGTGTGCACCTGTAAACCCAACTACTCAGGATTGCTTGAACCAGGGAGGTGAAGGTTGCAGTGAGCCAAGATCACACCACTGCACTCCAGCCTGGTCGACAGAGTGAGATTCCGTCTCAAAAACAAAAACAAAAAAGGAGAGAGAGAGAAAATCAGCAGCGTGCAGTGGTGCACACCTGTAATGCCAGCTACACAGGAGGCGGACGGGGGAGGATCACTTGAGCCCGGGAGTTTGAGAGAGAGAGAGAAAATTTCAATAACCTTCTTGCAGTTAGAAGGAAAAACCTGGGGCTGGGCACAAAGAGACATAAAGCACAGCATAAAGAGGCAGAGAAATGTCTAATGAAAAGTGACCAATAATTAATTAGTTCTTCTATAAAGAAATATAAGACTTTAGCAGCAGGATAAAACTGGAAGATAATTTCCTCTAGAACCCTGATAATCTTTGTGAGAAAACTGTTGATCATATATGTTAATTGCCAAAACTTGCAGGACCCTGTGCAACAGAACTAGCAAATAAAACCACCTTTCTTAAACTCACTATGCTACAAGTGGCATTCAACTCTTTCTCAACCAAGATTTCACAAACCTATCTCCAGTTTCCAGATAGTGAGGGAAAGTGTGATGAGATTTTTTGATAAATTGTGCCTGTCTCTGAGCCCATTTCCTCCTATTGAAGAGAAGGAAACTAAGGTGAGCACATTACAGCCCTACTGACAAAAGTCACAAGATAAACAAATAATTATTACTTAAAACCAGGGAGTCCTATAATTTATTCATGAATGCCACACATTCTATATTAGATCTTCCATTTCAATTTACTTGTATTCTTTGAAACAAACTTATAAGATTCAAATTATTCAGAAAATGCTCCCAAGCTAATAGAAGAAAACACTTTAATCACAGGAAGTATCATGCCTCACAATATGGTGTGGTGGTGAAGATGCAGGCTCTAAAACCAGAAAACACAGGTTCAAGTCCTGGCTCCACCACCTTGGGAAAGTTACATGGTCTCGCTATAACTCCATTTCCCCATCTAAAATGTGGGGATGACAATAATAGTGTCTATTTCACAGAGTTGTTTTGAGGTAAAATATGTAAAGCACTTTGAACAGCAGTTAGTCTATGTAAGTGTTTGCTATAGTGTATTTTAACATTTCAGATTATAAATATCTACCCTGTTATGCAGATAACAAGAGTCCCTAAGCTGATAACATGATGAAGAGCTTTTGGGTTTCTTAATTTCCATCAGTTTTGTGAGGGAAAAAATACTACATGAAGAAGAGCAACTAAGCAGGCGTGAGAAGGAAGCTTGGCTTAAGATTGGGGGGCTTGGATTTATTAGGTTTTTGTCTTCTAAAAATGTCCTAAGCTCCACTGATAAGAAGATGTTCAATATCAATCTAGCTAAAAATGACCAATAGACCCCACAAGACACTGAGTTAGAGACAAAAATAGAAGGGTAATAAATAAAATATGGAAAACTACACAACAAGAAAAATAAACAACTACCAGTACCCAAAACATGGCTAAATCTCACAGGATTATGTTGAATGGAAGAAGCCAGCTTAAGTTCCAAACACACACGTACTGTATGATTCCATTTATATGAAGTTCAAGAACAGGCGCAACTAACCCATAGTGACAGAGGTCAGGATCCTGGTTAACTTTGAGGGGACAGCAACTGAGAAGGGGCAAGAGGGAGCCCTCTGTGCTGATGGGAACATTCTGTATCTTGAGCTGAGTGGTGGTCACATGAGTGTGCACATACATAAATAGTACAGAGTTGTAACTTAAGGTACATGCACCTTGTTGTATGTAAGATACTGTCTTAGTCCATTTGTACTGCTATAACAAAGTATCTGAGACTGGGTAACGTGTAAAGAACAAAAATGTATTTCTCACAGTTCTGGTGGGTGGGAAGTCCAAGATCAAGGTGCCAGCAGGTTTGCAGTCTGGCGAGGGCTGCTCTCTGCTTCCAGATGGCACCTTGAATGTTGACTCCTCCAGAGGGGAAGAATGCTGTGTCCCAACATGATGGAAAGGACAGAAAAGCATAAGAAGAAAACCGAGCTAGGTAGCTCCCTCAAGCCCTTTCATAAGGTCACTAACCCCATTCATGAGGGGGCTCCTCCCTTACGACTTAGTCATCTCCTAAAGACTCCCACTCTTAATGCTATCACATTGGAGTTTAAGTTCCAATATGAATTTTGGAGAAGACACAATCATTCCAACTATAGCAAATATACTTTACTATAAAAGAAGAAAAAATTGTCCCCAAACATGATATTTTAAGAGTTTATATATTTGAAGCTCAATTTTCTGCTTGCTTACATGTATATTTGTGACCACGAGTGTCATTCTTAGCTGAGAAACGTTACAGTAAATTTTAAAAAGTCTCACACTATCTATTAATATTTTATTGAGATAAGATCAAATTTCTAACCTAGATTTTAGGTTAAGACAGAAAACCACAGTCTTTTGTTGCAATGTGAGAATGACAGAGAGAGACAGATTAACTAGCAGGATCCAACTGTAAAACTAAATTTAAGGGCACAGTTCTCTACTAATGACTCCTCCAGACAAATCACTACTTGGATAGCAATGAATCAACTAAAAATGGAAGTGAGAACAGTTCGAGTCCTTTTTGCAATGGTTGGATGTTTATGAGACTGTTAAGTGAAGAGGGTTAGAAACAAGGGGATAAATGGCATGCTAATTTGGGGTTGAATGGAGTAATGAGATGATCTTGGAAATATAAGAATCCTGCTTAATGGGGCTTGTCTATTTGCAATTCGATAAACTAATATACGTAAATTCAAAGAGATAAAGGAAATGAGCACTCAGCACAAAATTACAGGAATACATTTAGCAAAGAGGAACTAAAGTTGAGATAAGGGCCACTGTTCCACGTCTGACATCTTTAATTCTTGAGTCATGGGGATGGCAAGCCACGAACAGAGTCTTCTGACTGGAAGCTAAAACCAGCCTTTGGGGTGGATTCAGAGAGACTGTTCAGACTCAAGATGCGAAAGCAGATGCTGCCTGGTCGATAATATCCCGATTGCAAGGGCATTTCCAAAGACAACGGTGCTCGGGGAGAAAGAATGCTGTGTGTTTAAAAAGAAAAAAAGTAAAAGAAAGAAAGGAAACAAGGAAGAAAAAGTGACCGGAGGGTAAGGTGACCATATGTTCTGGTTTGCAAGGTACAGCTAAGGTTGTGTCTGCTGTCCAGGTGCAATTATTATAGTGCCCCTTTCACTCTCCGAAGTGTCTGGATTTGGATGATAAAGCATATGATCACCCTATTAAAGAGAGGAAATTAGCCAGAAGACCTTTGTGTCGATTTTAAACGGTGTGGACTGATCCCCAACCGCGCCGGTGCCGCTGCCCAGCCAGCGGTGTGCACCACCTCTGCCTCGACCTACCCCGCCCTGCCCGGGTCTCCAGGAAGGCTGGAGCGGAACTCTCGGCTCCTGCGCTGCTCTGGTGCCATCTGCAGGTTATATGGGGAAACTGCTTCTCTCCACCCCACTACCCACAACTCCACATTCCCACCGCCACCTTGGACAGCCTTGGACTTGGTCAAAAGGCATTCAGAGCACTTAAAGCCCTGGCTGCGGAGTGGGCCGGACCCTGCAGTGAAGCCTGCGTTACAGAATCAGACGGGCCCAGCTTAAACCAACAAAGTCAAGCTCCTCTTCTTGCTACCCAACTCCTGTCCTGTCTCATTTTGTAGACGGGAAACTGAAGCCTAATTCAGATTTTTCATTGGTAGGATTGTGACGCATACAGCTGGAGCCTCCTAGGTGCCGTTCCCCACATCTCTGTCTTTCTGCTAACACTTTAAGGTAGTGGGGAAGCAAGAGAACTTAAGCTTACTAAGCTCTTACTGGGTACCGGCCAGAGTAGGCAATTTTCTCTCCAGCCTCGCAATTGATGAGAAATAGGTGATTATACAACTAGGATACAGGATCAGAGTGGGCTAGTGACGTGCTCACAGTCTCTCAGCTGAAACTGGAACCCAGGGGTCTTTGACTCTGAAGCTAGTGCTCTTTTAGGGTCTCCAGCTTCAACAATAGTTGCAAAATACAAAGAACACCATGAAAATCTAATATTGATCTATATAAGACTGTATTGCAAACAGAAACATGGAGTGCCTCCATGGGGGTGACAGCGAGGTGGGGCAATTATCTCAATTCTATGTAACCTGGGAACTCTCCAAGGAAAATGAATGAAGCATGACTGAGTGCAATTTGTCTGATAAAATCTGTCAGAACGTGGGACCTTATGCGTCCTAGGTAGTGAAGATGAGAAATCACGGTGCTGGACATTTGCTAAGGTGTTCTTTATAAAATTACTCATGGCTTCAGTGCCTCCACCTTCTTCACGACCCCAGGCAGTTTCCCCATCTGTCTTCATCCTACTGCCTGGCATCCTGTCCATCAAACTGTTTTTAGAGTTATGTGTCGATAAAATAAAAATCATGGGGGAGTCATTTACACCCTAGTGAGAGTCATCTAAGATTCCCTTATCTTCTCAGACCTTTTAGCTGAAGTTGGTTATGAGAGAGGCCGGGGAGGGGGAAAAGGGTCGGGGCGAGCACTCTTGGAGCTTGCACTGTTTCTTGCCGATGCCCTGGCACAGTGTGAATATGTCAGTCTAAATGGAGAGCTCTATGCATGTTCTCCTCTATTCCCTTTGTCACCAATACCAACTGCCAAGGCTGAACCCCAGGAGGAGTGGACTGAAGGACCTGGAGGTAATAGGAAACAGCTTGGCTTTGGATTTCAGGTCAAGTTCTGCTGATGACTTGTGTAAAATTAGACAAGTCAGTTCACTTCTCTGCACTTCAGTGACCTCATCTGTAAAAGGCTGGTCTGGACTAGATTAATGATTTTCTTTTTTTCTTTTTTTTTGAGACAGAATCTTGCTCTGTCACCCAGGCTGGAGTGGAGTGCAGTGGCACAATCTCGGCTCACTGCAACCTCTGCCTCCTGGGTTCAAGAGATTCTCCTGTCTCAGCCTCCCAAGTAGCTAGGACTACAGGCGCATGCCACCACACCTGGCTGATTTATGTATTTTTAGTAGAGACAGGGTTTTGCCATATTAGTCAGGCTGGTCTTGAACTCCTGACCTCAGGTGATCCACCCGAATCAGCCTCCCAAAGTGCTGGGATTACAGGCATGGGCCACCGCACCCAGCCTAATGATTTTCTTTAGGTTTTGCAATTGTTTTTTGTTTTAACATTATACTCAATTTTTCCTCCAACATTATTAAAGTACAATTGATAAATAAAAATTGTGGGCCGGGCGCGGTGGCTCAAGCCTGTAATCCCAGCACTTTGGGAGGCCGAGACGGGCGGATCACGAGGCCAGGAGATCGAGACCATCCTGGCTAACACGGTGAAACCCTGTCTCTACTAAAAAATACAAAAAAACTAGCCGGACGAGGTGGCAGGTGCCTGTAGTCCCAGCTACTCGGGAGGCTGAGGCAGGAGAATGGCCTGAATCCGGGAGGTGGAACTTGCAGTGAGCTGAGATCCAGCCACTGCACTCCAGCCTGGGCGACAGAGCAAGATTCCGTCTCAAAAAGAAAAAAAAAAATTGTGTATAGTTACAGTATTCAATGTGGTGTTTTGATATATGCATACATTATAAAATTATTAAATCAAGTTAATTAACATTTCCATTACCTGATATACTTATTATTTTTATTATTGTGGTAAGAACATTTAAGATCTATTTGCTTAGAATAGTGTTTACTAGAGGTGAGGAAAGATAAGCAGGAGAGAGTAGCCAAAGGTTGGCTAACAGGTTAACAGATACAAGAGTACATGGCTGGGCCAGGCACGGTGGCTCATGCCTGTAATCCCAGCATTTTGGGAGGCCAAGGCGGATCACTTGAGGTCAGGAGTTCGAGACCAGCCTGGCCAACATGGTGAAACCCTGTCTCTATGAAAAACACAAAAATTAGCTGGGGGTGGTGGCTCATGCCTGTAATCCCGGCTACTTGAGAGGCTGAGGCATGAAAACTGCTCGAACCCAGGAGGCAGAGGTTGCAGTGAGCCAAGATTGTGCCACTGCACTCCACCCTGAGAGATAGAGTGAGACTGTGTCTGAAATTATAAAAAAAAAAAAAAAATACATGGCTGAGATCAGTGGCTCAGGCCTATCATCCCAGCACTTTGGGAGGCTAAGGTGGGAGGATCACTTGAACCCAGGAGTTTGAGACCAGCCTGGGGAACATAGGGAGATCCCATCTCTGCAAAAAATTCAAAAATTCGCCATGCATTTTTAGCTACTTGGGAGGCAGAGGTGGGAGGATCACTTGGGCTAGAGAGGTCAAGGCTGCAGTGAGCTGTGATTGCACCACTGCAGTCCAGCCTAGGGGACAGAGTGAGACCCTGTCTGGAAAAAAAACAAAAAAAAAGAATACAGCTAGATAGGAGGAATAGTTCTAGTGTTCTTTAGCACTATAGGGTGACTATAATTTATGACAATTTATTACATATTTTCAAATAGCCAGAAAAGTGGATTTTGAATGCTCCCAGAACAAAGAAATGATAAATTTTTGAGGTGGTGGAGATGCTAATTACCCTGATTTGATCATTATACATTGTATACATGTATAAAAATATTATACTGTACCCCATAAATATGTACAAGTATTATGTATCAATTAAAAATAATAAAAGCAAAAAATCTACTCTCTCAGCAATTTTTAAGTATACATTATTCTTAACTGTAGTCATCATGCTGTACAACAGATCTCCAGAATTTGTAAGATTTTCTTTATTTCTGATCAAAGTACTACATACACAGAGTTAAGAACACAATGGTATCTGGAGCAAGAAATCCCCAGTAAAACAAAAAAAGAAGAAAAAAAAAAAGAACAAAATCATAATAAAAGGCTTATATCAAAAAGCATTTCCTCTGCCCTTTCCTTTCTTGCCATTGAGTCCTAATTCCCAGAGGCCATCACTTTAAACTCATTTTGCTATTTCCTCTGGTATTTATAATCATATTTCTAAATAATGCTTATGTTGCTATTTCTTGATTTGTTTTCTTCAGTATCTGTCTACCTCCTGGCATAGCACAGTATAGGGCTTACCTCCCTTATGAGGTCTTAACCATTTCCTTGCTTCCAATCTACCAGTTTGATTGGATCATAGTCTTATGAAATCAAAAGCATTTATATTCTTGTAGCTATCTAAATATTGTTCCCTAACCCAACTCCGGCACTGAAATTGTCTCATTTATTTCCTTTTTCTCTCTCAGAGTTAATAATTGCTTCGCATTTTTTTCCTTCATTTGTTTATATGTTTTTGTACCTATTACCTACCTTTTTTTTTTTTTTTTTTTTTTTGAGATGGAGTCTCACTCTGTCACCCAGGCTGGAATGCAGTGGCACAATATCAATATCAGCTCACTGCAACCTCCATGTCCTGGGTTCAAGCGATTCTCCTGCCTCAGTCTCCTGAGTAGCTGGGACTACAGGTGCCCGCCACCATGCCTGGCTAACTTTTGTATTTTTTAGTAGAGACAGAGTTTCACCATATTGGCCAGGCTAGTCTCAGACTCCTGACCTCTTGATCTGCCCTTCCTCAGCCTCCCAAAGTGCTGGGATTACAGGTATGAGTCACCGCGTCTGGCCCACCTACCATTTTCTTTTCAGATGCTCCAACTGATTTATCAAATACCTAGTGATAATGATCCAAAAACTAAGAAACACCAGATACTGTATCAGACCTGTTATTTTCCTGGAGTCTTCCCTCTCTCCCTTGCCCTCCATCCTTCTGCTCCAATCTGGACTCAACTCTCAGCCCATGGCACGGCTGGCATCCTGGCATGTCTCTGCACTACTGTATGAATTTCCTGCTGCCTCTTCTGTGTGCATCTCGTGTTCCCCGGTTTACTCTCTCATTGTGTTGCAGCACATTTTCCAGTGGCTTCCTGAGAAAGAGTGAATGGAAGCCAAGCTTTCTGACCCTCACGTATTTTAGAATGTCATTGTTCTGCCCCAGCTCCTGATTACTAGTTTGGCTGGGTATAATGCTCTAATTTAAACATAACTTCTCCTCACATTGGGAAATACTGCTCTATTATTTTCTAGTTCCCAGTGTTGTTGGGAAGAAGTCAGTGTTATGCGGAGTCTTGGCTCTTTACTTATGGCCTGTGTTTTCTCTCTGGAAGATTTTAGGATTTTCCCTCTACTCTTAGTTTTCTGGAATTTCCCAATGATGTGCCTTGTTGTAGGTCTTCATTCACTGTGCTAGTCACTTGGTACACTCTTTTGAACTTGAAAATTATGTGCTTCTGCTGTGGTGAAGTCACCAGTATGTCTATGTGAGCTGGGTAACCAAGCATTCTTTCTTCCAAGGACAGAGGTATCAAGGTCCTGAACCTTTATAAATGGATGTGTAAGTGACACCTGAGGTGTAAATCCAACAAAGCTGTAGCACCCACTGAGTCATGTCCCAGGGCTACTCTGCCTGAGGACACACATGGGTGAGACCCATCTCCTCACCCAGTCCCATGGTGGCTCAGGACACATGTCCAGGAGGCCCCGCCCCGGGCTACATTTACATGCACCTACCTGCAGCTTGCAGCAACAGTGAGCTACAGGACAATGGAAGGGGCAAAACGCAGAGAGGCAGGATGGAGGGAGGTAAATCATGGGGTGGGAGTGGCCTTATGGGAAGGGGCAAAGGCAGGGCCGTGTGTGTGTGTGTGTGTGTGTGTGTGTGTGTGGCAGTATTGGGGAAATGTGGCGGCATCTGTAGTTTGTCTGCCCCCTTTTCTGGCTACTGCACCCCTTTTTTTCATGAATAGTTTTTCTTCCCATCATGGACTGAGTGTCTCTGTCTCCCTCCAAATTCATATGTTGAAGCCCAACCCTCTCTGCATGGCTGTATTTGGTATATACTCTAAGAAGTCATTAAGGTTAAAATGAGTCCTAAGGGTGGGGCTCTGATTCAGGATTAGTGTCCTATAAGACGAGATAATCTCAGAGAGTGCCCTCACTACCTCCCAGCAAACAGAAGAGTAGTCACGGAGCACACAATATGGCAGCCACCTATGGGACGGGAGAGAAGAGGCGTCAGAATGAAACCCACCTTGCTGGTACTTTGTTCTGGATTCCCAGCCTTCAGAACTGTGAGAAATAAATGCTTGTGGATTTAAGCCACCCAGTCTGTGTAGTATTTTGGTGTGACACCCTGAACCAATACATCTCCCCACCCACCAACCACATGACACTAGAGGGCTTGAGCAGTTTGTGTCCCAGCCACTCCAGGCCAACCCAGACTAGACCAAGCAGAAACTTTCTTTCACCTTCTGAGTCGGAATCACGGAGGGGGAGCCCCATCCTTCTTGGGGGCAAAGCCAGGAAGATGGAAAGCCCATGCTGCCAACAGCCTGACTCCAACCTTTTGTGGGGAAAGGCTCTAAGAGCACAAAACTAGTTCATGACTATGGAGACAGAGACAAGGGGAGGCGCCTGCAAATCCTAATAGCATTGGTGACTCAGAGTCCAGGTATTCCTGAGGCCCAACTGTTCCCTCTCCTGCCCGTGGCTAACTTACTAACCAATGAACTTCCCTTCTTGCCTAAGACAACTCGAGTGAATTTTCTGTCACTCATCCCCAAAGAGCCCTGACTACAATGACAGGACATGGCAGGGCTGGGCTGGCTTGGGCAGAGAACAGTGTGGGTAGAATCAGCAGTGACAGGCACACAAGAAGTGCAGTTATCGCGTGGCCTCCATGAGGTCTTCCTCCAGCCCCGACTGTGAGCAAGGCTGGGCTCATACGCTCAGTAGATCAGAGTGAGGGATTTGGTCAGAGATGCCATGCTCAGGGCCATCTTTCTATGGGCCAGACTCTTCATCATCAAAGGTTTTGCCATCAGAGACAGTTTTAGTCACGTCTTGGGTTCACATGATCAATTGCTGTTCTCCTGCTTTCAGGATCTGTACACTAGGCTGCCCCACCTGAGTGTTAGGAAGCCATAGGCATCCTGGCCAGAAGTCTGGACCCCAAAAAGGGCTCCTGCCAGCCTGCTAAGGGTTCTAGAGGGCAGGACCAAGGGGTAGTGGGAGGAGCCCAGCCTGGACTGCCAAGACACGTACACCACTCTTGATTCATCTCCTGGAGCTTTTCACCCATCAAGTTTAGGTTCCCAGTGGGGCACACATAGGAAAGACAATGCCCATGTCTTCGACTAGTTTCCCCATCAGAGGTGGTCATTGCACCAAGCACCCTCCTCCGTTAAAACCGGACAGACCAAAGGCCACTTTCCTAATGGATGAATCTTCTTGATCTGTCTCACGTTCCCAACAGAACTCTCTCTGTGGGATGGGAAGGTGCCATCCCAGGGGAGCCCTTTTGATCCACCCTCCAGCCAAAGCTGGTTCCCCTGCCAAGCAGGCCCTAGCGTTACACTGGAGAGTGACAGGCCTCATCTGAAGATTTCTTGCTGAGAATTGTCAGTTTCCTGCACAAGTACATCCTGGCAGTTTACTCATTTCTGAGTAAACTGTTTACTCATTTCCATTATTGGAACGCTAAGCTTGTGGAGTTATTTATATCCCACTGCTCAATGTCACTGCCAAGGTCTGATTTTTCACAAAAAAACATTTGCAACTTCTGACATAAATGGGTTAATTCAAATTAAACCCAGGAAGAGACTGCTGCTTCAGTCTCAACTGCTTGGAAATTGTGTTATGTAGAGCTTTTGTTTACTGAAAATTGTGCTTTCAGACTCTGTGCAGATTAACCCAATAGATAGAGCCAGTACACACATAGGGCACCAACAAAAGACAAGTGTGTCTCTGTGTGCACATACGTAACAGAAAATCCAAAAATAAATACTTTAATTTCAGCTATCATGGAAGTTTTGTGTCATTTCTCCAAAAATGCCCATGTCAAATTTTATTTTATAATTTAGTCTTGTTTTTATTTAGAATTACTTAAGAAAAAGGGGAGCTGAGTGTGGTGGCTCATGCCTGTAATCCCAGCACTTTGGGAGGCTGAGGCAGAAGATCGCTTGAGCCCAAGAGTTTAAGATCATCCTGGGCAACATGGTGAAACCCCATCTCTTCAACAAATACAAAGATTAGCCAGATGTCGTGGTGTGTGCCTATGGTCCCAGCTGTGCAGGAGACTGAAGTGGGAGATTCATCTGAGCCTGATAAGTTGAGGCTGCAGTGAGCTGTGATTGCACCACTATACTCCAGCCTGGTGACAGAGAGAAACCCTGTCTCAAAAAAAAAAAAAAAGGAAAAAAGAAAAAGAGGAAAAGAAAGAAGAAAGAAAGAAAAGAAAGAAGAAAGAAAGAAGGAAGGAAAGAAGAAAGAAAGAAAGAAAGAAGAAAGAAAGAAAAGAAAGAAAGAAAGAAAGAAAGAAAGAAAGAAAGAAAGAAGAAAGAAAGAAAGAGAGAGAAAGAGGAGCTCTGCACAACAATTTTGCAGTGTCTTAGGTCTCTAAAGATCTTAATGAGGACCTAAACTCAGATTAGGCTGGGATCCTGGGCAGTGTGGCCCCAAACACATTTATGGGAGGCCCTTCCAATATGAGTCTAGACTGAGATAGAGTGGGTCTCAGGAAAGGGGCTGATATGCCAGTGGTTCTCAACCTGACTGCACCTGGAGAGCTTGGCATCACCTGCAGAGCTTGAAAACATTCTGATGGCCAAGCCCCACCCTAGAGATTCTGAGCTAATTGGTTGGGGGACAGCCTGGGCACCAGGAGTTTTCACAGCTCACCTGATGATGGCACTGTGCAGCCAGGGTTGAGAAATACTGCCCTTTGCTGTCTCCACAGTGTGTCTGCTTTAGTTTCCCCATGTTCCCCTAGGCTCCAGGATCTGGGAGAACTACCAGAATTGAGAATTAGCCCTCCCACCCAGCTACTTTCCTCCCCTGCTGGGGAATCTTTGAGCCTTCATTTTGGCTATAAGCCCCAATATAACTCATCAGCCCAGGGATCGGGGGCAGAAGTGGGGCTCCTGGCAGACAGCAAAGAATGTGGGCTTTGTAGTTACACAGACTCGCATTCAAGTCCCAGCTCTGCGATGTTAGAAAAGGATCTGATCCACAGTTGGTTACCCTGCGAAGTGAAGAAAGTGTCCCCCTAGCCGGCAGGATCTCTTTGAGACTGAAATGAGAGAAAGTTGGGGCAACAAGTGAGTTCCTTCTGCCCCATTTCTGTGAACTGGCCCTGTAGCTTCTCCTTGGTCCTTTGAGTTCTCAGCTTTAGCTCTCTTGCTCCTGCTCCTTCTCACTCTCTCTCTTTTCCATCCTGGATAAGTGCCCTGCTTCTCCCCACAGGTTAACCACCCTCCCCCATGCCCAGTGGGTGATGAAAGTCTTCCCTGGCTGGGCCAGCATCTCCCTGATACTTCCTTTCTCTCCTGCATTCAACCATGAAGAAGCCCAGCACAGTCTTCCTTTCTCCTGCCCCATTTCCACCGCTAGGTCACTGTCAGTTCTTACACAGACATCCCCAGTAGCTTCCACTTTGGCTTCTTCCAACCAGCCATTCTGGTATTGCAACCATATTCATCTTTAAAAGCCCCATATTATTAAGTCACTCTCTTGCTAAATTCTGCAATGGCCTTGACTCACCCTTGGCCTGAAGGATCTGGCCTCTGCCTGTCTCTGCAGCCGCCTCTTGCTTCATTCTTTCTCTCTCACTCCCTCAATCACCTCAGATCCCTGAGGGTTCCCTCCCTCCTACCTCAGGACCTTTGCACATGCTGTTCTCTCTGCCAGAAACACTTCTCTTTGACAGTAAATGCCTTCTCAAATATCGCTTAATTGGAGTGTCAACTACCCACCTCATCAGATTAGGTCCCTCACTATACGCTCTTATATCTCTTTATACTTTTTCAATTAAATAAATTTTGATCATGTGATTTATGGCCATCTCCCCTACTAGACTATAAGCTCCATAACATCAAGGACCAGGTCAGTTTTTGTTCATCATTGTAACCCCAATGCTTAGCACTGTGCCTAGCACAAACTAGGGGCCATTTGGACCAGTGTCTAGGCTGTGTAGACTTGCACCCCTGGGGAAGTGTGTGGATAAACATGAGAAATAGGATGACTGCCTCCCCAGCATGACTTGAGTGCTTCCTGGGTGTATCTAGGCAGGTATCACATGCTGGGTGACATCAGAGAAGTGCCCTGTTTTCCTTTTATAAGAGAAGGAAAGGTTAGAGACTACAGTCAGCTGTGGGATCATACAGTGTCTGCTCTGCTCCACTGGGCTCAAGGCCCCTGGGGAATGGGGATTGGGGATATGGGACAGGGACATGGCACATGCTGCAAGTGGTTGTGGCAGGGAGCCTTATGGAGGAACAGCAGTGAGTCAGTCCCTTCTTGGCATGGGATGCTGCCTCTGCAGGCATGGGAGGCCATATTCCCCACTCTCACACCCAGTCAGTTGGGTGCTTCTAACTTGAGCTGTGGCATTTGGCATGTAAAGAAATGCATTCCTGGTTTTCCAGCTTGGATTTCATGGTAAGTAGGGGTGTGAGGTCTGAGGAGGATGAGTGTTTCAGTGGAGATATCTGGATAACTTTTAGGATAAGTATATCCTAAATATTGCATGGGATATACTTATACGAAAAATGATTTGCTGTTTATCTGATATTGTAGGTTAACTGCATGTCCTATACTTTTCTTTGCTCAATCTGGCACCCCTAAGCTTGGGGCTTCCTCACTTCACCGTGGTGTTGTTGTGCCCTCCCTCCATTACACCACAGTAGGCTCTTGGGGTACACAGAGGCGTGAAACAGGACCCTTCCCTCAGGAAACTCATGGTATAACATAAGAGATAAGAATTTGAACAGAGATCACCAAAGCAATGCAAACTCTATTTCTGAGAATTTGGGGGCCCTTGTTGGAATAGGACAGCTTTAGAATTTATAAGAGATCAGAAATCATGGAACAGAATAGGAAATCCAGAAACAAATCTGAAGTTTTTTTTGTTTGTTTGTTTGTTTGTTTTTTGTTTTGTTTGTTTTTGTTTTTGAGATGGAGTCTCACTCTGTTACTCAGGCTGGAGTGCAGTGGCGTGATCTTGGCTCACTGCAACCTCTGCTGCCTGGGTTCAAGCAATTCTCCTGCTTCAGCCTCCTGAGTAGCTGGGATTACAGGTGCCTGCCACTGTGCCCAGCTAATTTTTGCATTTTTAGTAGAGATGAGGTATCACCGTCTTGGCCAGGCTGGTCTTGGACTCCTGACCTCATGATCCACCCGCCTCAGCCCCTCAAAGTGCTGGGATTATAGGCATGAGCCACCATGCCTGGCCACAAACCTGAATTTTTTAAGAACATATTGTTTTAGCATGTGATAAAGGTGGCATTAAGACCTCTTGAGCAAAGAAGAATTATTCAATACGTTTTGTTAGAGCAATTAATTAACCACCTGGAAAAAAATTAAGTTAGAATCATTACTGCTTTCAACCTCATGCCAGAAATGAATTCCAGTTGTTGTAAAGATGTTAACAAATAAAACTATAAACATACTAACTAAGAGAAAACATAAAAAAAGAATATTTACATGATCTTGGGGATTATGAAGGATTTTCTAAGCAAGATGCTCAGTACTGTACAGAAGGTATAAAGAAAAATTGTTCTATTCATTACAAATTTGTTTTTCTCAATAATTTCTTCTGTCTTTTCATTTGTTTTTCTGGTGTTTTGTAACATATAGAAGTTTTGATTTTTACATAATGAAGTATATCAGTGTGAGTATTCCAACTATATAAAAGTACTCATCAACAAACGGGAAAAAGACAAACACAGTAATAGAAAAATAAGTCAAGGAAATATACCGGCAATTCAGAAAAGAAGAAATACAAATGGCCAATGAACATATAAAATAATATTCAATATCAATAGTAATAATAAAGAAAAAGCAAACTCAGCATTAGTGAGAGTATTAGTCCATTCTCACATTGCTATAAAGAAATATCTGAGACAGGGGAATTTCTGAAGAAAAGAGGTTTAACTGGTTCACAGTTCCACAGGCTGTACAGGAAGCATGATGCTGGCATCTGCTCAGCTCTGGGAAGGCCTCAGGAAACTTACAATAATGGTGGAAGGCAAAGGGGGAGCGAGGCCTCTCACATGGTGGGAGCAGGAGCAAGAGGGAGTGAGGGGGCAGGTGCCACACTTTTAAATGACCAGATCTCATGAGAACTCACTTACTATCATGAGAACAGTACCAAGAGGATGTGCTAAACCATTTATGGGAAATCTACACCTGTCAGGCAATTATGTCCCAGCAGGCCCCATCTCCAACATTAGGGATTAGAAGTCAACATGAGATTTAGTGGGAACACAGATCCAAACCATATCAGTGAGGGTTTGGAAAAATGAGCCTTTCATAATTGCTGTCCAAAGGTAAATTGGAGCAATTTTTCTAGCGGGCAATTTGTCAATACATATTGAACATCTTAAATCTGACCAATAACTTCTAGTATTTTATTATAAGGAAATAAAGTTGTATATCAGCTATGACTTAACTGGAAGTACTGCCTACAATGTAGCTGATCATATTTTAAAAGCTGAAAACTATACAGGTATCTACAAATAAGGTATTAGTTGAATGCATCAAGCACCATTCCCATTGTGAAACCCCATATGCAGGAGAGCCCAGGCTTGAAGCCATAGAGTATTCCTCCCCTTGCTGGGCTTACGGCCTCCCCCAGTTTCCGATATCCCTCATATTTGTAATAAGGCATAAACAATATACCTTAGCTTGAAAACAAAACAAAACAGTACACCTTTGCATTAGATCATTCTTGCATTGCTATAAAGAAATATCTGAGGCTGGGTAATTTACAAAGAAAAGAGGTTTAATTGGCTCCTGGTTCTGCAGGCTGTACGGGAGGCATGACACTGGCATCTGTTTCTGAAGGAGCCTCAGGGAACTTACAATCATGGCTGAAGGCAAAGAGGGAGCAGATATGTCACAGGGAGTGAGTGGGAGCAAGATAGAGGGGAGGTGCCACACACTTTCAAACAACTGGGTTTCAGAGAACTCATTCACTCATCACCAAGGGGATGGCGCTAAGCCACTGATGAGAGATTCAGCCCCATGATCCAAACACCACCCACCAGGCCGCACCACCAGCACTGGGAATTACATCTCAACATGGATTTGCTGGGGACACGGATGCAAACCATATCAACCTTATAAAAATAAGCATTTATTTCATTTTAAACAGTAAATGCAGAGTTTTCTTTTCTGGAAGATGTAGAGCAGTGAGCTAGAAGTAATACCTTACAATAGAATAGTTCTATAAAAATAGCTACTACCAAGTGGCTTCAGAACATTTTATTCTCCTAAAGGGATTAAATATCCCCCACAGAAAATAAAAAAGTCCTTACATCCACCCCTAAACTCATTGCTTACACAGGATTCTCCTTGGAAGTGTCAAGATAAAATATACTTCTACCTAACTTTGAGATTCTTCAGCATCCATGTGGGAGTAGCAGGACTCTGTGTGGCCTGAGGGTGGCCTTAAGTGTGTGTCAGAGGAAGGGCCAGGCCCTGGTGAGTAACCTGGGGTCAAATGGTACAGCCAACTTCTAATGAGGCCACCTTAGCCAAGTTACTCACTGTCTCTGAGCCTACGTGTTCTCATCCATGAAATGGGTTTAGTCACCCAGATTTGTTGAAACGATTAAAAGAGCAAATACCTGCAAGGCAACAGCACCACGCTAATGCAGAGCTGGTTCGTCAGTTCCAGCTCTGATCTGTCCTCTCTCACCCTCCGATTGCGAGGACTCTTCTGTCCTTTCGCCACCAGCAGCAATGTGTTCCCTGGGGAGGCTACCTTCAGTTGCAAGTTTCTTTGCACTGTTTGATATATTCCTTTCCCAGGCACCTGAGCAAGGGCCGCTGGTTATGATACAAGCACTGAGGAAGAACCTTGAATCAAGAGCAGATCTCTGACTTTGGGCTTTGAGTCCCCAGGTGTGACCTATGGCCAGTCTCTGTCTGATTTGTGCCCCTCTTTCTCATGTCCAAAATGAGAAGACTGAACCAGTTATTTCCAATGCCTTTCCTATGGCTTTAAGATGAGGTGTGTACTTCTCACTTGGAGGAGGGGTTGGCAAAAACCACTTGAATTTTAATTTGAATTGAGGCATCTTGGCAGAGGTTGTAAAATGTCCACATGGTTCAAGGAAAATGATGCCTCGCCTGTACCTGGTGTCCCTTTCAGAGGTTAAAGGCCTTTCCATTATTTTGTGGCACTAAAGATCCTGAGCTGCTGCCTGCCTTTCTCCAGTTCCGTAAAAGCATCTTAATTAAAGCCAGTTTCAGAAGGCACCAAATGGTCTTCAGTTTTGTTTCCACAGCTATTTCGCACGGATCAAGACCAGCTTACCTGCTCTTGTAATTTGGTCTCCGTCTCATTTGTACAACAATTTGGGTTTTGTAGGTTTTCTCAGAGAAAGAATGCTGTGGTCATTTGTGTATGGGAGTGGAGTGGCAGGTTTTGGAGGGTGAATCATTTCAGGCAATGAAGTTGAACCTGCTCCATGTCAACAAAGCAACCATGGAGGGATGCTCGGTGACCAGCACACAGTGAGTTAGCCATGCCAAAGCTGGCAGTGCTGTGGTGCACTTGCAAAGGGCTTTGTTTGGGGAGCTGCCAGAGGAGCTTCATGAAAGATAAGGAGGATGCTTTCTCCTCCATGGAAGCCCTCACCACCAACAGCAGTAGCAGCTAAAAGGATGGAGAGGGAGAGAGAGGCCTGCAATCCCAGAAAGGAAAATGTTCATGAATAAGGCTGCACATTGGGAGTTGGATTCAGCAAAGGCTGGGATTCCTGTGATGACTGGAGTGTCTGGTTTATATCAAAGGAAGGGATGACTCAAAAGTAATGAGAAAGGCACTGGACCGGAGCTCAGAAGATGCGAATGAATTTTGTCTCTTGTGTGACCTTGGGTAAGTCACTTCCTTACTCTGTTTCTCCATTTGTACAAGCAGACGGTTTTACTAGATCAAGAAATGCCAAATAGGTTTCATCTCATGGACTTGGATCAAGTGGTTGCTTGGAAAGCTATGTTAGAAAGGGTTCTGAGGTAGATGAGGCTTGTAGGGGAAATATGCAGCTATGGATTAGCACTGTCTGCTATGGGCATAGGTTTGGGGACTAGTGGCAAATGTTTCAAGAATTTGCTATCTCTGGACAAGATGATCTCTACAGTTACTTTTGGTTCTAAAATATATTTCGTGACCCTGTGAGATAAACAGACCTGAGCAAAACCTTGTTAAACCAACAGCTGATAACAAATTGGGGTCAAAATAAGTCAATTATCACATTTATGACGGATCAATTTTATTAAAAAATTAGAAATGTTGAGTGGCCAACTGGCAACCAAATTGTCACTTGGATTGTTTAATAAATTAGTATTTTGTTGAATTTTTAAAAAATATAACTTTCTGTAAGGAACAAGCTTCCCTTTGTTTCTGCTGGGTGCCAGAAGTGTGACTAAAATTCCCAGATGGGGATCTTCCTGGTTCAGCCTTCTCTCTGTAGCTTCTGTCTGCAATAATTTAAAGAAGGGTTCTTGAAGTCAGGACTATATGAAAGTGACAAAGGGAAGTTGTTAGGGGAGATATTGACATCCTGTCAATTTTTTAAAAGTTTATAATTTCCTACAGAGGATTTTGAGGTTGAATGTTTTTCCTTTCAGGTGTAGATAATTGGATTGATCTAATCCCTGATTCATAACACATTCTCACCACTGGTAAAATGCAGGAGCATTTTAATATGTTTATTTATTTGTAAAAATGTAATAAGCACTATTTTTAAAGGGAACACACTACGCAAAATTAAAGTTAGGACATTGACAACTTATTATAGCTGGCGACACAGCACTTCCCTGTGTTCCTGACTCCTTATCACTTCCCCCTCCACAGGGAACCACTTTCCTGAATCTCATGTTCCTAGTTCCCTTAATAGTTCCCTTTTTCTTTTCAAAATTGTGGTAAAATGCACAAGACATGAAATTTAAGTGTGCAGTTCAGTACTAGGTATATTCACACTGCTGTGACTAGTCTCCAATAACTCTTTTCATCTTGTGAAACTGAAACTCTACACGCATTTATAACTCCCTGTTTTTCCCTCCTTCCAAGATGCTGGCAACCACCATTTTACTTTCTATTTCTGAGTTTGACTACTCTAAATACCTCCTACAAGTGGAATCATATAGTATTTGTCTTTTTGCGCCTGGCTTATTTCACTTAACATACTGTGTTCAATCCGTGTTGTAGCATGTGTCAGAATCTCCTTCTTTTTTAATATTATTAAATAGTATTAAATTATTAAATACTATTAAATTAATAATATTAAATATGTTATTTAATATATATTTAACATAATTTAATATTCCATTGTATGAGTATACCACATTTTATTTATCCATTCATCCATCTATGAACACTTGGGTTGCTTTTGCAACCCAATAGCCAAAAGGTTGCAAGACTTTTGGTGATTGTGAATAAACGCTGCTATGAAATGTGTGTACAGATGTCTCTCTTCCCCTAGAGTTCCTTTTCACACAGTTTTTAATTTTATCTTTATATAATCCTAAAGAATACGTACACATTTCTTAAAATTTTTACTTATTTGCTTATTATTATTATTATTTTAAGAGACAGAATCTCCTATTGCCCAGGCTGGAGTACAATGGCACAATCTCAACTCACTGTAACCTCAAACACTTGGATTCAAGAGATCCTTCCACCTCAGCCTCCCAAGTAGCTGGGACTACAAGCCTGCACCACCACACCTGGCTAATTTTTCTAGTTTTTGTAGAGACAGGGTTTTGCTATGTTGCTCAGGCTGGTCTTCAACTGCTGGCCTCAAGCAACCCTCCTGCCTTGGCCTCCCAAAGTGCTGGGATTACAGGTGTGAGCCACTATGCCCGGCCCATACACATATTTTCCTTTCAGTTGTTTTTCAAGTTATAAAAACTTTGGGAGGCCGAGGCGGGCGGATCACGAGGTCAGGAGATCGAGACCATCCTGGCTAACATGGTGAAACCCCGTCTCTACTAAAAATACAAAAAACTAGCCGGGCGTGGTGGCGGGCGCCTGTAGTCCCAGCTACTCGGAGGCTGAGGCAGGAGAATGGCCTGAACCTGGGAGGCAGAGCTTGCAGTGAGCCGAGATCGCGCCACTGCACTCCAGCCTGGGTGACACAGCGCGAGACTCCGTCTCAAAAAAAAAAAAAAAAAAAAAAAAAAAAAAAAAAAAAAGTATGCTGTATGCATCCTTATAGGATTTTTTTTTTTTTTTTGCTGAATATTATATTGTTAAGATTCATCCTTGTTGTTTATAGCTGGTGTTCATTCTTTTTGACTGCTTGTGACACCACCAGAAGATAGAGATCTTGAGATCTTTTAAGAACTGCTGCTGGGAATATACATTGGTCTGACCACTTTGGAAAACAGTTTGGCTCCATCTCATAAGGTTGAATGTTCACACTCCTCACAGCCCAGGAATTCTACTCTACATTCAAGAGAAATTCTTGCCTATATAAAACAGGGGACATGTATAAGGAATGTTCCTAACAGCTCCATTCAAAATAGCAAAAACCTATTGCCCATCAATTGGAGAGTGGGTGACTAAATTGTGTTTTTTGTTCCTTTTGATTTCCTGTAGTCTTATCATGCAAGTGGCTTTCCTTGTCTCAATCCTGATTTTAGGGGAAGGCATTCAGTCTTTCATCATTAAGGATGATGTTATCTGTAGGGTTTTCATAGTTGTTTTTTTTTTAAATCAGGTTGAGAAAGTTCCATTCTAGTCCTAATTTGTTGAATGTTTTTATCATGAAAAGATTTGAGTGTTTTTATCATGAAAACATTTAATCAAATGCTTTTCCTGCATTTGTTGAGATGACCATGTGGTGTTTGTCTTTTATTTTTATTTATTTATTTATTTATTTTTTGAGACACAGTCTTGCTCTGTCACCCAGGCTGGAGTGCAGTGGCACAATCTCGGCTCACTGCAACCTCTGCTTCCCAGGTTCAAACAATTCTCTTGCCTCAGCCTCCCAAGTAGCTGGGATTACAGGTGTGTGCCACCACACCTGGCTAATTTTTGTATTTTTAGTAGAGACAGGGTTTCACTATGTTGGCCAGGCTGATCTCCAACTCCTGATCTCAGGTGATCTGCCCACCTAGGCCTCCCAAAGTGCTGGGATTACAGGCATGAGTTACCACGCCCAACCCTTTTATTTTATTAATATAGTGTATCACAGTAATTTATTTTTGCATGTTAAACAAACTTTACATTTCTGGGATAAATCCTGTATAACCCTTTTAATATGTTGCTGGATTTGTTTTACCAGGATTTTGTTGCAGATGTTTGTGTCTATATTTAGGGAAGATACTGATCTGTGGTTTTCTTTCCTTATGATGTTTAGTCTAGTTTTGTTATCAGGGTAGTAGAGGTCTCATAGAATGAGTTGGGAAGTGTACTCTCTTTTGTTTTTTGGAAGAGTTTGTGAAGAATTGGTATTACTTCTTTAAATATTTGGTAGAATTCAGCAGTGAAGCTATCTGGGCCTGGGCTTTTCTTTGAGGGGAGTTTTTTTTTTTTTTTTTTTTTTGATTATTCAATCTCTTTACTTGTTACAGGTCTACTCACAGTTTTTATTTATTCTCAAGTCTGTAATAATGACCCTCCCTTTCATTTCTGGTTTTAGTAATTTGAGTCTTCCCTCTTTTTTTCTTGGTTAGTATAGCTAAAGGTTTGTCAAAGAACTTTGTTGATCTTGTTGAAGAGACAACTTTTGATTTCATTGATTTTTCTCTATTGTTTTTATATTTTCTGTTTTATTACTTTTTTCTCTAATCTTTATTATTTCAGTGCCTTCTTTTATAGATGAAAACACTCTGGCTCTAAGAGGTAAAGAGAGTTGTTCTAGGAAATTTACTAATAAAACATTTGATCTTTCCCTTTAAAAGTAAGTCTTAAGCTTTGGAGTATAAAATTGCAATAAATTGGTACAGCCCAAAACAAAAGTAAAGGGAACAAGGGGCTCCAGTGAGCCAATGCCCTGGGTCCCTGGAGGTATAGATTTAAACCTGTAGGAAATAGCCATCATATAGATTAGTCTTTTCAAATGCTTCTGTCACTGGACTGAGTCCAAAGGACACCCTATCCTGAAACATTATAAAGTTTACTGGGGCACTAGATCAAGAAATGCCAAATAGGTTTCATCTCATGGGCTTGGATCAAGTGGTGGCTTGGAAAGCTATGTTAGAAAAGATTCTGAGGTAGATGAGGCTTGTAGGGGAAATATGCTGCTATCGATTAGCAATGTCTGTCATGGGCATAGGTTTGGGGACTAGTGGCAAATGTTCCAAGAATTTGCTATCTCTTGACAAGATGTTAAACCTGTTGGTTTAACAAGGTTTTGCTCAGGTCTGTTTATCTCACAGAGTCACAAAATATATTTTAGAACTGAAAGTAACTGTGGAGAGCATTTACCATGTGCCTGATCATGTACTAGTGTACTAATTGCATGTACTATTTCATTTATTTATTTATTAATATTTGAGTTAGGGTCTCTCTCTGCTGCTTAGGCTGAAGTGCAGTGGCATGATTATGGCTCACTGCAGCCTTGACTGCCTGGGCTCAAGTAGTCTCACCTTAGCTCCTAAGCCGCTGGAACTACAGGCATAAGCCACCAAGCCAGCTAATTTTTTAAGAAACATTTTTGTAGAGATGAGGTCTGGCTATGTTGCCCAGGCTAGTCTGGAACTCCTGGCTTCAAGTGATCTTCCTGCCTCAACCTTATTATTTCATTTACTCCTCACCATCACCCTATAAGAGTGACTGGGGGTAGGTGCTCCACACAGTAGCAATGTAGCAACCTCCACTCATAGGTGACAATGAGACTCAGTGTAGTCAAGCAACCACACAGCTGGAGAGTGGCTGAGCCAGGATGAAGACCTAGGACTCTAAAGCTGTTGCTCCAGTAAATGAGAAAAGTCTCTGAGGGTTCAGGAGAGCTTCCTCCCAATAAATCTTTCTCCAAAGGTTCTAAAAACAATGACAGATCCATCTTTCATAAAGAAAACAAAACTAGCAGCCCCTTCATTTTAGGGAGGGGTGGGGTAAAGGTTAGCTAAGCTCCAGGGCATCCCATTTTAATCCTACATATTTATAAGGCAACCTGCGGCACAGCACCCCAAACCTAAAGAATCCTGCACAGCTGTCACTGTGGGGCATGGCGTGTCCATGGATGTAAAGGTTTTCCAATGTGTGCATACGGGCCAGTGGCATCACCCTCAGTCACAGGTTAAAGGGCAACTAGGTCTGGTCTGCTAGGCACCATCGTGAGAATCTGCTGAGCTTTCCAACTAGTTTATCTGTTGTTTGCAGTCAAAGATGCCCTGAAGAGAAGGGGATGTGGGTGGGAAAAGTTCTGATTTGAGGTCCTCTGATCCGGGTATGATCTCCTTCCCCAGTCTCAGGAATCAGGGGACTCCATCTCTAAACACAAGCTCAAGCCATGCCCCCCAGCCCCCTCTTCCAACTAGGTGCCACCCTCTGCCTGTCTTCCATAGACAGCCTCCAGCTGCCAGCAGTCCTTTAGGATCTGTGGCCTTAGCCTAGCTTAATTTTTTCCTCTCCAAAGAGCCATCTGTAGGGCCAGAGGCCAGCAAAGCCTAACTCATTACTGGACACGAGCTCCTTTGCCTGACTTTCAGTGATTCCTGCCTTACCCTGGGGTTTCATGTTTCTTGTCTCAACAATGTCAATTCTCATTCCTCCACAAGTTGAATTGCTCACTCCAGCTAATTGAAGCATGCTCTTCTTGACACAGATAGCTCTAGGCACATGGTTGGTGGGAAAAAAAAAAAAAAAGAAGAGCATTACGTCAATTTAATTGATCAACAAAAGTGATGGCTCCACTGCAAAGTAAAGTGATACTGCCTGGTCCTCTGAGTTCAAGAGTCTTCTAGACAAGGGGCTCTGAGCTGAAACATGAGCATGCACACACATGCATCTCTCTCATTCTGATGAGATAATTTGGATACTTGGTTGTTATCCTTGAGCATTTTCCTGCCTCATTAACACACATGTAGCCAGCACAGTAGTAATCATAGCTAATAATGGCTAAAGCTGAGGACTTTCCTGAGCCAGGCAGTGTGCTTTAAAATTTTCACATAGACTCTCATTGAATAATTTATATTTTTCAGATCAAGAAACTGAGGCTTACTATCACCTTTGGGAAGAAAGAAAGAAAGAAAGAAAGAACGAACGAACTGAGGCCTAAAGCTGTCAAGTATTTCACAGCCAGCAAGTGGCTAAGTCAGAATTGGAACCCAGGCAGTCTATCCCTGGGATCCTGTGCCCTTACCCATTATCCAGTGTTTGCTACACAGAACTAATGGGTACATATTTTCAACTATAGTTTAAATAGGTGACATATTTTTCACTATATTTTAAGTGGGTGATTTTCAGTTTGGGGGTATTCTACTTACACAATCTATTGAGCTGGATATTAACTGAGAACAAATAGAAACTAATGAACTCTGAAAAACATAAAACATGAGCAAGATGACGTCACTGCAAAAGACAAATCAGCACATAGCCTTCTTGTGAATGTATTTTGCTGACAGTCCACAAGCTAATAATCAGCCTGAACTCAGTAGTGCTCTGTTCCCTTGGGAGACAGACAGACAGACAGACACACACACACACACCCCAAGTTGGTGGCTATGCCACCTACAAGAACTCAGTAACTATCCTGGATTAATAGCTGACAAGGCACCTCATAAGGAACAGGGATCAGTTGGAAAATCAAACACCCGGATTCAGAGACCAAGAATGAAATAATGCAGTTAACAATGGCCGAAATACCCAGAAGCAGAGAAAATGCAAAGACAGCAAACTTGTATCAAGTGGTACAAAAAGACAAAAGGGGAGCCACTGGGAGAAGTAAGCTTGCTTCAGGCAGGTGTCCCATTGGGTTAGTGACTTGAGCAGGGCCAGAGAATCAGGCTGGGACTAGGGTCTAGGTCTCCTGTCTCTTGCGTCCTTGCCAGTATAGCATAGGCCAAGACGCAAAATGGAAATGAGGAAAATACATTCAGCACAGATGACAGGTTTGGGCGTCTTAATACAAATAAGGCATTGAGGAATAGCTGATTTGGAAGAGGGGAGTTGCCATGGTTTCCATGCCCACTGGACTCTCCATAGAGGAAACAGTGAGGAATCAGATGTACTCCGGCTTGCTCTTCTGCCCCAGAATGGGGTTAAGAGCACAGATGCTGGAGCTAGACTGCCTAGATTCAAATCCTGGCTCTTTTTACTGCTGGCGGTGTGAACTGGGGCTATTCCCCAACCTCTCTGTGCCTCAGTTTCTCCATTTATAAAGTGGGAATGAGGCCGGGCGCGGTGGCTCAAGCCTGTAATCCCAGCACTTTGGGAGGCCGAGACGGGCGGATCACGAGGTCACAAGATCAAGACCATCCTGGCTAACACACTGAAACCCCGTCTCTACTAAAAAATACAAAAAACTAGCCGGGCGAGGTGGGGGGCGCCTGTAGTCCCAGCTACTCCGGAGGCTGAGGCAGGAGAATGGCGTGAACCCGGGAGGCGGAGCTTGCAGTGAGCTGAGATTGGCCACTGCACTCCAGCCTGGGCGACAGAGCGAGACTCCGTCTCAAAAATAAATAAATAAATAAATAAAAATAAAAAATAAAGTGGGAATGATAACAGTATCTATTTGGGGGCATCACTGGAAGTATTAAATGAATTAACACATGTTAAGAGCTTAGGACAGTGTATGGCAGCGCATTGAGTAAGCCCTTTCTAAGGCTTAGCTATCACTACAATTATCTCTGCTCCTTCCTGAATCTAAACTTTGTTGCTTCTTGCTGTTTTTCCTCTGGCTTTTTTAATCAAAACCTTTTTACTCAAAACCTTCTCAGTCATTCCTTCATTAGCATGAAATTTCTACCTGATTTATTGCAGGATAAAGTCAAGCTCTTGGCCTGAGGATAAGATGTCTCATGATCTGAGCAAGCCCAGCTGTCCTGCCTTACCTGCTTGCATTCTGTGTTGTCATTTGGCTTCTGTGCCTGCCTGGACTGTCACCTTTATCCCCACTCTCCACCGGCCTGTCTCCTGGCCTATTGTTCTTCCCACATTCCTCAGTTCAGACGTCACATTCCCAAGGAAGCCATTTTATCCCCTTCCACCCCTGACCCTGAACACCCAGGCTGCATTAGATGTGCCCTGGGTTAGATACATATTCCTATAGCACCCCAGTTTTCTTTCTGTCCTGTCACTGATTACACTGCCTCTAATTGTCTATCTGCCTATGACTCCACAAAATAACTGGCATCTTGGGACACAAACTGTGGCTTTTATTTTGATCCTTGTGCCCTCCCAGATATACCTTCTCCTGTCCTCCATCCTGCCCTCTGTCCTGGAGGTTGACTTGTAAGGACTGCTTCTATAGGGTTCCTAGGCCCTCTGGCTTCTGATTGGTTTAGGCCAATGAGAGAAAGCCCCAGTGGGAGACTGGAGGGAGGGGAGGGCAGTCAGGGCATTTGTTCCTGAGGCTCCCTCCCTAGGGGATGGCTGTAGGCTAGCAGCATCCCTCATGGAAGTTCACAGGAGCATTCCTCAGACTATCTGGGGTGAAGAGCTGGTTTGTTTTATATTATCTCCAACGAAGTGCACCATAGTGCTTTTACAAAATACAGTGAAACATGAATTATTAAAATATTAATTATTAGAAAAATTAAAAAGCAATAACTTGCAAGATATAAGATAGATTTCTATTCCTACATTTCAAGTCATAAAGTCATATCAAAAATAGAAAATCAGGAAAAAAAGAATTACAAAAACCTACATATGTTGCTCATTGAAAGTCTGCATATAGGTGATTAACATAGAGAATTGTTGCTACATGGCTAAGTTCTTACAGGTTTATAATCATATCTAAGTAAAAAATGATGACAATATAGTAATTGCCTACATTAAATGCCCACAATACTCTCAAAGAACAATACATATATCAATATTTTAAGTTTTCGATGTGACAAATTGCTTTTTAATTTACCTAATCTAGGTTGGATTGACAACATTGATACCCACATAGTAAGATGTATATACGAATGGTTTCAACATTGAAAAATAATCACACTTATAGTAGAAAAATCAGTTTTAAAAAGTATGTTTTTATTTTTGTATCTCTATAAAAGTGAGGTGGGCCGGGCGCAGTGGCTCATGCCTATAATCCCTGCCCTTTGGGAGGCCAAGGTGGGTGGATCACCTGAGGTCGTGAGTTCAAGACCAGCCTGACCAACATGGTGAAACCCCGTCTCTACTAAAAAATGCAAAATAGCTGGGCATGATGGTGGGTGCCTGTAATCCCAGCTACTCGGGAGGCTGAGGCAGGAGAATCACTTGAAGCTGGGAGGTGGAGGTTGCAGTGAGCCAAGATTGTACCATTGCACTCCAACCTGGGCGACAGAGCAAGACTCCATCTCAAAAAACAAACAAACAAACAAACAAACAAACAAAAACAGGCAAATGATGCTATGTTTTCAAAATTTATCTACGATCATTTATTAGAAGACAGCATGATCAATTTATTCTATCAAGTGATACTTCTGGATCCATTCATTTCCTATTTGTGAATCTCCTTTTGATGAAAAATAAATTGAAAATGTTCTATCAGATTTGTAAGATGTTTGGTGTTAACTTTTAACAGATGTGCAATATCAGAATTATCACCAACTTTGCTGATAACTGTTAAGAAATGAAATGTACTACCCCAATTTGTAAAAATTCTGTTCTTCTAAGCTTGTATTTCTTCCTTGCATGAAAGTATTGACATCATTAAAATACTCAAGATCTCAAACAAGAAAACAGATCTGGCTGTCTAATTTACAGCCTAAAAAAGTGTGACCACACTGGTCTTCTATCCTGCAGAAGCACAGATTCACTCTATCCTTCAAATCTTTTTCACAGAACTTTTCCCTTAAGTAACCATCATATGTCAGCATATAATTACAATTGTTTATGATCAGCATTCCATATTATTACAGAGTAAAGAAAACAATCTCAAACTGAACACATTAGCAAGTCTTTATAGAATTAACACTTTTTACTATGTCACCTAGCACACCAAAAGTTTAGCTGACATTCATTCATTCATTCATTTGTTGTTATGGGAGGTGGGACAGGGAACCCAACTTTTCAAGAAGGAAAGCAGTGTATTTACCTGCATTCTGGTGCAAGGTTTTTTTTTTTTTTTTTTTTTGAGACAGGATCTCACTGTGTTGTCCACTGCAGCCTCGACCTCCTGGGCTCAGGTGATCCTCTCACCTCAGCCTCCTTACTAGCTGGGACCACAGCTACAAGCCACCATGCCTGGCTCATTTTGTAGCAACAGGGTCTCGCCATGTTGCCCAGGCTGGTCTTCGAACTCCTGGGCTCAAGCGATTTGCCTGCCTCAGCCTCCCAGCCTCCCAAAGTGTTGGGATTACAGGCGTGAGCCACTGCATCCAGCCCTGGTGCAAGCTTCTCAATCTGAATAAGTGTCCCAGAATGTTTCCCTGTCATTTAAGCTGCTTTACCTGGACACATTCCTACACAAAACCTAAACTTCAAACTACATTTTCTGACACTAATCACACACTTTGATGTTATGGCAATGTTGAACTGTTATGAAAATTTCTAAACATCTTTCAATTGCCATACATATCTTATCATAGACTGACAACAGTGTGAAGAGACCTGCAAGACCTGCACAGGTGTGCAAATCACACTCTGAGTAACATTGCTGTCCCTCATTCTCTTATTCCAGCTTTCAGTAATCACTCCTTCCCCTCAAGTCTTCAAGCCTAGGGATGATAAGAGCTTGGTTGCTACTAGCTCTCACTTACTGCACTATTCCCCCAACGGCTTCGCCTTTATAAATTGTTATTTTGTTCATAAATCTCCTCCATGATTTATCCTAATCTGCCTTCTGAATTTATCTTGGGAAATGTTTTCTGATATAGCCTCCTAACATAGTATCCTCTCTGGCACAGACAAGATGAATAATCCATGTTTACTGAATAAATGACCTGACATTATTTTGGAGAAATAAGATAACATTTTTCAGGAGGTGAAGATGAGGAGAGGACCCAAGGCATTATATGAACCCGTGCTTCTTCCTTACATGCTCATTATCCCCTCCGGATTTGGAGTCCTAGGCCAGAGCAACCAATAGCTCACGTAACACCTTTATGCAGATTAGAAAAAGGCCTGGGCTGTGGAAGGACACAGCCCCCAAAACACATGGCTTGGAAAATACAGTGTGGGCTGGCTCTCAGCCCCCGAAACCGGGTACTCTCTGCTTGAATAACACACACAATCTTACGCAGCTAGTCTGCCCTACGCTGAGCAAACTGGCAAGTCATTCAACCTTAGAAAGGTGACCAATTAAGTATAACTCTATGAATAAGCTCATTACAGCTCAGATTTTGTGGGAATGTGATATTTTTGTCTGCAGGGTGATCTTTTTGACACTTTTCCTCCTTAGCTTCCGGAATGTGAGAAGAGAGTCCTTGCTGGCATCATTCGAATAGGTAGTATTGTTATCCAATGGGGCCACAGGATTTCTGGGGGCAAATGCTTTTTGCAGTTCTTCTAGATATAATTGTGCTGCCTTGAAGAAGACCTTTAAGACCCTGAACTCTGTGGTCTGTGACTAAGAGTAGCCCAGGAGAGTGTGCCAGGGGTGGCAGGTATTAAGACCTAGCTCTTTCTGGCTAGAGCTGGCATCACTTGCATAGAGGGTGCACTGATCCCTGGGATGAGTTGGGGAGTGGGGATGGGAGAGTTCAAGGGAGTAGGGTGGGGAAACTAAACAACTTGTCAGTGACTCGTGATTCAGAGCTTCTTGTTGTAGAGAAGTGATTTTGTTTGACATGGATTCCCAGAATGTCTGACACACCCACATGTAAGCGAGCCCCGACCCATCCCAGAGCCCATGGAGAGTGAGTGAACTGAAGATTCGTGACAGCTTCTGCCCTCAGCACCATTCTCTGCTCCCATCTGAACAGGCTTTTCCCCAACAGAAGCATCACAAGAGCTTATGAGGATGGGAAACGTTCCAGAGACTTGCATTAAATTGACCCTATAATTCTCAGGCCTGAGAGGGGAAGCTACCTCTTTTCTAGAAGCTTGACACACCTTAACTTCTCTCATTTCTTGTTTTCATTTATTTTTATTTTAGATGGAGTTTTACTTCTGTTCCCCAGGCTGGAGTGCAATGGTGCGATCTTGGCTCACTGCGATCTCTGCCTCCCTGGTTCAAGCAATTCCCCTGCCTCAGCCTCCCAAGTAACTGGGATTTCAGGCATTCGCCACCATGCTTAGCTAATTTTGTGTTTTTAGTACAGACGGGGTTTCACCATGTTGGTCAGGCTGGTCTCGAACTCCTGACCTCAAGTGATCCACCTACCTCAGCCTCCCAAAGTGCTGGAATTACAGGCATGAGCCACAGTGCCTGGCCAACTTTTTTCATTTCTTAATCTCCCAAACACATCGGTCAACTGCAGGTTTGATAGTAATGACAGGGATCTACTTTGTAATCAAACCAAAAGTGGTAAGATGGGGAGGATGTGGGAAAGGCGAATCAGAGAGCCTGGGGAAAGGTATTACTCTCCCTTCCAGAACTGGAGTCAACATAGAGACATCTTTTCATGTGGTCACTGGGTCATCACTAAAAGTAACGCTCACTGCATTTTGGAAACTGAAGAAATCTCAGAGACCATTACCCCTTTGTTTTAAAGACTAGGACACTGGAGCATAATTAAATGTATTATGGCTGAAGATTACCCAGGAAATGATGAAATCAGGGTTAGAGCCCAGGTCTGTGGCTGCTACTCCAATGTGTCTTCTACCATGCTATGCGGCCTCTCAAAGTAATTATATTTTCTACTCATTCGTTCATTCACCAAATATTTGTTGGGCACTGTTATATGCCTGGCACTGTGAGGTGTGCTAGCTAGATCAGTAGCAGTGAAAAAGAGCAACATTGTCCTCATGGGGCTTAAGGGTAATGAGAAGACACGTTAAACAAATTGTACAAATAAACGATTACAAATGTGATGAATGCCAAGAAGAATTAGAGGGTGCTATTAGAGCTTATAAAAACATGCCTTACCTAGCCCAAGTGGCAGTGGTGGTGGTGAGATCCAGGAAGGCTTCTCGGAGGAAATGACATTTAAGCTGAGACTTGAAGGATGAGTAGAAGATAGTGAGGTGAAGGGTCTGGGAGATGGAAAGTGAAATTGAGGCAGAGGGAACTATTATGGCAAAAACTGCCATTACTTTTACACCAGCCTAATACAAAGGCAGGAAAGAGACAAAGCTTTGAAATAACTGAAAACAAACCTGTGGCCTAGTGTATAAATGGTCTAGGGGGAAGCGATGGGTTGGGAAGCAGAATCAGACCATTCAGAGCCTGGCAAGCTGTGGTCAGGATTCTGGACTTTATCCTGAGAGTGGAGGGAAACCACTGGAGGGTTTTTTAATATGGAAGTGTTATGACCAGATTTTTCTTTCTTTCTTTCTTTTTTTTTAAGATTGAATTTTGCTCTTGTTGCCCAGGCTGCAGTGCAATGGCGCGATTTCGGCTTACTGCAACCTCTGCCTCCCAGGTTCAAGTGATTCTCCCACCTCAGCCTCCCAAGTAGCTGGGATTACATGCATGCGGCGCCACGCCTGGCTAATTTCGTATTTTTAGTAGGGATGGGGTTTTGCCATATTGACCAGACTGGTCTCGAACTCCTGACCTCAGGTGATCCACTTGCCTTGGCCTCCCAAAGTGCTAGGATTACAGGCATGAGCCACTGCGCCTGGCCGACCAGATTTTTAAAAGATCACTGAGAAGATTGCACTAGTGGGGAGCAAAAGGGAATGCAGGCAGTGACTTAGGAGGCTCCTCCGACATCTCAGGTAAGAGAGGATGGTGGCTTGGACCAGAGCAGGGCTAGTGGAGATGGGGAGAAATGAAGACATCCACAAGCATTTAGAAGGAACTTGGTACTCAGTGCATGTGAGAAATGGGCAAGAGAAGAGGGACCAAGAGTAACTGTCAGTGTTGGCATGAGACGAGGGAAATGGGAGTGCATTCCTGGAGCTAGGGAATGCTCCAGGAGGAGCGGGCTCAAAAAGAGACCAAGAATTGGACATGTTAAGATTGAGGGACCTGGAAGACAAAGGGGAGAAGATCAGAGAAGGCAGTTGGATGTGCAAGACTTACAGTGCAGAAAGGAGATCTGCTTTATAAGTAGAAATGTAGGAGTCAGGTCGGCCAGGCACGGTGGCTCACACCTGTAATACCAACACTTTGGGAGGCCAAGGTGGGTGGATCACCCGAGGTCAGGAGTTTGAGACCAGACTGGCCAACATGGCAAAACCCTGTCTCTACTAAAAATACAAAAATTAGCCAAGTGTGGTGGCGGGTGCCTGTAGTCCCAGCTACTCGGGAGGCTGAGGCAGGAGAATCACTTGAACCTGGGGAGGTGGAGGTTGCAGTGAGCCAAGATCGTGCCACTTCAGTCCAGCCTGAGCAAAAGAGTGAAACTCCATCTCAAAAAAAAAAAAAAAAAAAATTTAGGAGTCAGGTCACACAGATGTTAATCAAAGCCATGGGAATGGAGGAATCCATTTAGGGAGAGAGGCTAGGCCCAGAAGAAAAGAGATAAATCAAGAAAATAAGCATATTTATTTCAGGGAGCAAAATAATGTACACCTAAAAGCATATGACGTCTTTTCAGATCTGTGCTGGTTATTATGCTATTGTTTCTCAGTTTTTAACCCAGCCTTCTATTCTTGGCTTGGGTTGGCATTTCTTTTTTGCTTACAGGGAAGTAAGGGGTGCTTGAAGGAGACTGAAAGGCTGGAGAAAGGAGAAGGATTTTTTCTTTTCCTGTTTTTGCCCCTGTTCCCATCAGCATCACCCTAGCAGCAAGCCTTCATTTTGTTGGTGGCAGTTGATTCCAGGAGCTCGAGCAACTCCCTTTGCAGTATTTGCACAAATGTTATATGCCTCCTCAGCAGAAACAGCCTTGCTGCCCCCACATACCTATATCTTCACCACCAGGCCTTCCTAAAGATCATTTTCCCTGAGCCTGGTGTCCTTTTCCAGGAATATAGAAAAAACCTGGCCAAATGCCTGCATCCTAGCTACAAGGGAGTGTGGAGATGTGAGTTCTGACTCCTGCACTGAGGAGGTGGGACTCCTCATATGGGAACTGAGAACTGCAAAAAACTCTTGGCACAAGCACTCCATTCAAACCCCTGCACCAAGGACTTGATCAAACTTTAACATGGCTTCTGGCAGTCTAAGCTGGTGTCCCTGGGACAATCTAGCCCCATTTTGGATTTTTATCTGGAAAAGCTCAGAGCTGTCAAAAAAACTTTACTATTTGCTCTAGCCAACACCTGAGATAGGCCCCTACCTTTCTTAGTAGAGCATTTACTAAAAATGGCCTACAATTGTGAATGCTTTCTCTTTCTCTTTGAGGCATAGATGTATTATATCTCCTACAACTCAGGAGTGTTTCTCTGAAGGACCCAAAAGCCATTCCTTTGAAATGTAATAAGCAAGAAGGACTGGACCTCTGTCTCCCAGTCTCTGTGGGAGGTTAGAATCCTAACTTTGATAATTGGCAGCTAGCGGGCACAGCTGGCCTACTCTCATTCACACTGACCAACCCTTTGTCATTTCTCACTTTAGTCCTTGTTCACATCCCCCTCTTACGCTCTCATTCTTTCTTTAAAGTACACATGCACCTCTGCACAAACTGGAATGGAGCTCTACTCTTTCCCCTTCTGTCAGTAGTTACTCAGTCAAACTTGTTTTTACCACTTTAATGAGTGGCTTTGTTTAACTTTGTCAGAACATTCCCCAAAATAAAGAGATGATTTAAAGCCTGATTGACAGCCACAAATATGGCAAATATCAATAACAGGGGTTTAACTGTTCTTTAGGTTTTTTTTTTTTTCACTTGCTTATCTCTTTCCAGGAAGGGCACAAGAAGTCCTGCTAAAAGACATAATCCAATAAGAGTAATAAAATAGGCTAAACAGGAAAAATAAAAACAGTACTGAGAGAAAGGGAGTGGGTTGGTTAGAGCACAAGCTAAACTGATATAACAAAGAGACGCCAAAATGTAGTGTTTAAATTAGAAAGGAGTTAATTTCTCTCTTACATAACAGTCAGGAAATACATTCAAGACCTGGAAAGGTGACTGCTTCACCAACATGTGGTTTCCATCACTGAGTCCAGGTTGGCTCTCTGGTCTCAGCTATTCACCAAAAGGAAGCAGGAAGTGGTTGGGGGTGTAGGAGAGTGTATGTCCCAGCCTTTTAAAGAGAAGACTTGGAAGCGGTGTGCATCCTTTCCAGGCACACCTTATTGTCTGTATCTTAGCTATTTGGTCATACTTATGGGCTGGGAAGCTAGAAAAGGTAGTTTCTGATTAGGTAGCTCCATGTCCACTGAAAACTCTTACTATGGAAGGGTACAATGGTTAGGGTTAGGGAGAATAACTGAGAGACCATGAATATCCAAAACTAAGCGTCAAAGAGATAACGGCCAATATTTGCAACCTTCTATCATGGGGGGTGTGTTTGGCACGCACAGTGCAAATTGGAAATGCCAAAGGGTGAATGCCCCCAGAAGCAGCCCGTCATCAATAACGAATAGGGAGTTGGGGAATAAACACATCAGCTTTCTTCTCCAAGATTGGGATAACTGACAGCCTATAACAGCCCCAGAGTTCCTTGGAGGGACTGAGCTCCAGTAGCCGACATGGTAAATTGTTTTGCTTCCCTGTCTCATATTCCCAATCCTCTATGTTTCCTGGGGTCCCCTCCAAAATTAATTATTTGCACTAGAATGTGTACCTCAGCATTTATTTTTAGGAGAGCCCAAACTAAGGATAGCTCTGGGCTTCCTGGAAATCTAGAGAGAAACTAAATAACATAACTGCTATATTTAGAAAGTAGAAAATAAATCAGTTCTTCAATTAAGACAAAGTATTTCTGCCTCCCCTGCCCTTTTACTCTCCAGTCCAAAACCAGACGGGCCCGCGGTGTGGCTCACATCCGTAATCCCAGCACTTTGGGAGGCTGAGGTGGGCAGATCACCTGAGGTCAGGAGTTCGAGACCAGCCTGGCCAACATGGTGAAACCCCGTCTCTACTAAAAATACAAAAATTAGCCAGAAGTGATGGCAGGTGCCTGTAATCCCAGCTACTCAGGAGGCTGAGGCAGGAGAATCGCTTGAACCCGGGAGGCAGAGGTTGTAGTGAGCCCAGATTGCACCACTCCAGCCTGGGTGACAGAGCGAGACTCCATCTCAAAAAAAAAAAAAAAAAAAGGCAGGAAAAAAAAGTGCTACTTACCATCTGGTTCTCACATTGATCTTTTGTGGTGTTCATGTTTGTTCTGCCCTTAGGCCTATAAGCTTCTTGACCTTTATTGTCTTTAGAGCTATGTGCAACTGCCTTTCACATTGTTGAAACTAAGCAAGTGTTTGAATGATGAAAATGTGAACCCTGTCTATCCAACACATCTCTTGACACACAAAGAAACCAAGGCTTCGTTATAATATGTTACTGGACACATGTTCTATAGGGAGTGACCAAAGGAGCCAGAATCAGCTCCCAGGTCCCCAACCACTTCTCTGATTTTCTACCACAAACAGTCTTTTTCCAGGTTTTATTTTCATCATCTCTAAGTGGAGCCCAAGGCTTTTAGCAGGAGAAGCATGTTTGTAAATGTTAAAAATATCCCCGTCTTGAGTGAGCCTGGTTGTCTTCCCCTTGGTCCATTAGGTCTGAAGGACTGTGCTTGTTACACTTAATTTTTTATATCTTGCAAGATGAGACCTAAATGTAACAAGGGAGATGACTATAGATTCTAGGTCCAATGACTATTCAAAGTTCTATAGTGCATTAATGATTACGGTAAACTCCAAACACGAAACAAGCCTGAATTTCCATAAATTCCTCCTGCACATAGCACCACCTTGAAGCCCTGGAGTACAAGCAGGAGGAGGTCTTGATTAACACTGCAGTGGTTCTACAGAGAAGGACCACGGGCTAAATGAAAGACCAACAAATAAGCCAGAGGAGGAAACCCTATGTAAGACCTTGTAACCTAAACCCAAAGCATCAAAAGCCCTCACTCAGCTTGGTCTGGGGAGGAGGAAAAATGTTATTTTCCTAATGGAAAATAAAACATTAAAAGTGTCAGTTAAATTGGCTGTTTGTCACGGGGCCTGAAGTTTAAGTGTTTGTAATTCAACCTTGAGCGGCATATATTTTAGGTGTCTTATTGTGATAGAAAAAACAACGGCCACATATTTATTGGGCCTTTAAAATTTCTTTGCAAAATTCCTCTCTGATTTACCTCTCTCTATCTTAAATGTCTATAAAACAATTTAAAATCATATATTTATGTTAACTACATAACTAACCCAATACAAATATTTCAAAAAATGTAAAGAAGCAGATAGAAAATTGAAATCACCTTGCTGACGAGTTGATGAGTGCAGCACACCAACATGGCACAAGTATACATATGTAACAAACCTGCACGTTATGCACATGTACCCTAGAACTTAAAGTATAATAACAATAATAAATAAATTTAAAAAAAAAGAAAAAGAAAATTGAAATCACCTAAAAAGTCACTACCAAGAAACGACCACTGTTAACATTTTGGTGTATCCTTCCAGATATATACATAATCTCATTTAATGACTGTATTATATTTCATTGTATGGTTGTACCAAAATGTATGGTACATCCAATTCTAAGACTCTGGGTCCTTTCTTTTACTATTATAACAATAGCTGGGACTGGGCGCGGTGGCTCATGCCTGTAATCCCAACACTTTGGGAGGCTGAGGCGGATGGATCATGAAGTCAGGAGATCAAGACCATCCTGGCAAACACGGTGAAACCTCATCACTACTAAAAATAGAAAAATTAGCTGGGTGTGATTGCGCACCCCTGTAATCCCAGCTACTCAAGAGGCTGAGGCGGGAGAATGGCTTGAACTCGGGAGGCAGAGATTGCAGTGAGCTGAGATTGTGCCACTGTACTCCAGCCTCACAACAGAGCGAGACCCCATCTCAAAAAAAAAAAAAAAAAAAAAGAGCTGAAATAAATATTTCAAGCAAATATTTGTGGTTTTATTTCATCCATAAATATCTCTAAAAGATAAGGACTCTTGCTTTTAAAATATGATAGTAATAACAGCCTGGGCATGATCGTCACATGAGCATTTTGGGAGGCTGAAGACTGCTTGATCCCAGGTGTGTGAGACCAGCCTGGGCAACATAGTGAGACCTTGTTTCTGCCAAAAAATATTAGCTGGGCATGGAGGCATGTGCCTATAGTTCCAGCTACTTGGGAGGCTGAGGTGGGAGGATCACTTGAGCCCGGGAGGTCGAGGCTGCAGTGAGCCATAATCACACTATGGCACTCCAGCCTGGGTGACAAAGTAAGACTCTATCTCCAAAAAAAAAAAAAAAAAAAAAAAGAAAAGAAAAGAAGATAGTAATAACCATACTATTGTCACATCTAAAAAATATTAAACAACAATTCCATATTATCATCAAACACTTAATGTTCAAATTTCCCAGTTGCCTCATAACTGTTTACTCTTGCCCTCACTCTGGTAACTAAATCTTGATGTGCATGCTTAATTAGTTCTTTAGGACACATGCTTAGATTTGAAGTCACTGGGTAAAAGGTATATTATACCTAGATCTAGAAAGATCTAGATGTTCTCACTTGTACCTCTTAAACACTTGTATACTTGTTTGTAGCCTTAAACATTCCAAAAGAATGTTTTGTATAAATGTGACTGGAAGGATGAGGAGAAAATCTTTTATTTGAGGCTTTCATATGCTGATGACTGAGGATGTAATGCTCTGAAAGGTTCCTAGCAATTTACCACAGTAGACGCCAGGCTGATACCCCAAGCCCCCATCATCAGCATCACTGGAGTCAGGAGGGTTTCCCACTCGGGAGGAGCATCCTTTCTTCTCAGTAGCCCAGGTGATCTTCCTGAAAGTGCTGGTGTCTCTCACTTAACAATCAAGAATCTATCTGTAGAACCATGGATCTTCCTGAGAGGAAGATACATATTCCAATCCAGTGAAGTTCCTATGCCACCCTGCTCACTCAATGCTAATTTATTTGCTATTTTATATTTATCTATAATATTTACATTAAAAATTGTAGTTTATATAGAAGCAGCAGTGTGGTGGAAACAGACAGACCTGGGTTAAAAGTTTGGCTTTATCAGTTATTTATTGCATAATCTAAAGCAAATTACTTCCCTTTTCTGAAACTCAGTTATTTAGGGGCATAATGATAGTTTCCTAGGTTGCTACAAAGAAGTAGTAGTTTAGAACACAGGAGGTGCTCAACAAATATGTGTTGAACAAATAAATATTTTTAAAGAGAATCCTATAATTTTTTTTTGAGCCAGAAGAAATCTCAGAACATACCCTCTCTATTCTGGAAATGAGAAAACTAAGTCCAGAGAAATTCTGAAATTTCTTTTTTTGTTCATTCATTTAACAAACATTTATTATGAACTGAGTATGTGTCAGGCAAGTATGTGTTGACACTGAAGATGTAATTAGTAACATCTCATCACTGCTCTCAAGGGGTAAGGAAGGATGGACACAGCTGTATCAAGCTGTATGTGATATTATTATAAAATGATAGAATTCTCTAGTGTTGTGCTAGATAATGGTAGGCAGTAGGTACCAATACGGTAGGCAGCAGTCACACGTGGCTACTTAAATTTAAATTAATTACAAATAAATAAAATCAAAATTCAGTTCCTCAGTGCTTGCTTAGGCAGCACATATACAAAATTCAGTTCCTTAGTCACACTAACCACTTTTTAAGTGCTCAGTAACCACCTGAGGCTAGTGGCTACCATATAGTGGCAGGCATAGAGCCTTTCCATCATTGCAGAAAGTTCTATTGGACAGTGGTGCTTTAGACCTTCTCCCCAGAATAACATTCATGTGCATATATGCCCAAAGCCATACCACTTCAAGGTGTTTACACCTTGGTCTGAAAGCCCTTCATAACACAGGCAAGAGAGAAATGATGAGTGTTGCTAACTAAAACTAAAATCAAAGATAGGAGTTTTGTTATAAGCCAGAGTCCACACTTGTGAAAATTTTAGCTTAGAAAAACTTTCTGGCTGAGTTGGCTACAGTTGAATAATGAGTCACTTGTTCATTTCAGCAGGGATGGGCTCAGTTTCCTGTACCTCCTGGGTAGCGCTGTGGTTGTCTGGGCCTAGTGGCCACATGCTGATGTGTGCTCACTTTAGACAGGGAGAGGTCCTTACCACTTCCCTGACATTTTGGTGAAACTAGATCACTTCTCTCACAATTTACTTGCAGTCTCTCTAAGTAAGGATGTTACATGGGTTTCAGCTTCAGTAGGCTATATTCACTTAATGATCATTTAGTGGGTGCTTTCTATGTCCCAGGAAGCAGGCTATGTGCTACAGACATGAAGAGGATTAAGACAAGATGTTCATAATCTCGCAGAGGAGACAAACGAGAAACCAGCTAGTCGTAACCAAGGCAGAGTGAAATAAGTGCTGTAACAGGCAAAGTACTGGGAAATTGAGGAAAAGGAGAGACTAAAATTCAATATAGGGGACTAAGGAAGGCTCACTGAAGAAGACGGCATTTGAATATGGCCTTAAAGAATATGTTAGACCAGAACAGCATGGAACATTTAATTGGGCATTCTTCCACATTTTTTAATCTTTTAGGTTCAGGAGTACATGTGAAGGTGTGTTACATAGGTAAACTCATGTCATAGGGTTTATTGTACAGATTATTTCATCACCCAGGTATTAAACCCAGTACCTAATAGTTATATTTTTTGTTCTTTCTCTTCCCATCCTTCACTCTCAAGTAGACCCCAGTGTCTTTTGTTCCCTTCTTTGTGTCCATGTGTTCTTATCATTTCGCTCCCACTTATAAGTGGGAACATGCGGTATTTGGTTTTCTGTTCCTGCATTAGTTTGCTAAGGATAGTGGCCTCCAGCTCCATTCATGTTCCTGCAAAAGACATGATCTCGTTCTTTGTTTATGGCTGCATGCATTCAAGTTCTTGAAATCTGAAATTCTTCCACTCTACAGGCTGTGGCAGCTCTCATTTTTTCCTCTGACACTGAACCTGCTCTGTCTTCCTGGAGACTTCCAGCCTCCCAACCCATCCTAGTCTCATGGTCCTTTATGCACTTCTAGATGAGACTCCATGCTCAGAATTTTCAAGCAGATTTTTTTTAGCATTTCTTTGTCCTCTGGCTTCTGTTTTTATCTATCTTGCTAATCATCAATCTTGTTTTGCTGAAATTAATGTTATTTATTCAGTATGAGGTCTCTCAATAACTCTCCAGTCTAACTCAACATTTCTTTGTGTCTTCCCCAATTCCCTACCCTAACACAATCCTCTATGGAGAGGGCATTCCTTTCTATGAGTAACTCTTTATCCCATGTTTTCTCTTCTCTTCCAGGACCCAGTAGTATGCTTTTTCTCCTCTCTTGTATCCAGTCTTCACTGCCTGTTAATGGTTCTCCCCTTAGAGGCAGATCCAGGGTTTTCAGGTCCTAAAGCTTATTTAATCTTGGGAGTCTCTTCAAAAAAAAAAAAAAAAAAAAGAATACAAAATTACAAATATCAAATTAAGGGGGGAAAGTTAATACTTACTTAGAAAGGGCCTGTGCAAGTGCAAGGGGCCCTGAAGCTTATTTCACAGTGAGCCTACCTCTGTCTGTCCTATCATAAAAACCAAACCGAATACAAAAGCTTCCCTTTGCTTTGCTATTGCAAACCATTGTTCCATTTGTCTTTCTAAACACCCTGAAACTTTTCAAGAAAGTAGGCTAGCTACATTCTCTTCACTTTAACATTACTTTGACCTCATGCCCATCATTCTATTGCAATGGTTTTCTCTGAAGCACCACTGACCTCCTAATCCCTAAAGCCTATGTCCTTTTCTTGGTCCTGAATTAACTTGTCCCTTCCATAAAGAATTCAACACATGAGTCATCCTCTGACTTCTTCAAATGACTCTTTTCCCACTCAAGCACCAACGGTGAGCCTTCCTCAGGGTCCCGTCAACATCCCAGGTTGTCTTCCCTCCCTTGTGACTCAATGATCACACCTATGGCATGGCTTCCATCATCACCCACCTGTGTGGCTGACCCAATTATATGTCCTTTGCTCCAACTTCCCTCATAAACTTCAAACTTAAGATACAAACTGTCTACCTAAGTTCCATCAGCACACCAAATTCAACATCTTTTTCTTGATGTGTCAATGGCATCACTCCCTCCCTGCCACCTGCTCTAGAAATTTCAAAGTGTTACTTTAAACAAATTTCCTTTCTCTCCTTCTATACTCTCATTATCTCTAAGATCTAGCAGTTCTACTCCACACTGATTCCCTAGTGTGGTTCTTTCTACTTCAATTTTTCTCACTCTTGACTCAGACTGATTCAAAGGTTCTTCATTGTTTGCAACTGGGGAGCCTCAGAGCTGGATATGACTTGCCCCATTGAATTACTGGCAGGCCAGATTTAGAATGCAGGTTTCTTGCTTCTTTTTACTGGCTGCATACTTCTAAGTCTACTATAATCCATTTTATATACAAAGGCCAGATTAATCTTTTTTTTTTTGAGACAGGGCCTCACTCTGGTTGCCCAGGTTGGAGTGCAGTGGTGCATTCTTAGCTCACTGCACCCTCGACCCCCTGGGCTCAGGTGATTCTCCCACCTCAGCCTCCTGAGTAGCTGGAACTACAGGCATGTGCCACTATGCCTGGCTAATTTTTTGTATTTTTAGTAGAGATGGGTTTTTGCCATGTTGGCCAGGCTGGTCTCGAACTCTGGACTCAAGCAATCCATCTTCCTTGGCCTCCCAGAGTGCTGGGATTACAGGTATGAGCCACCGCACCTGGCACAGATGACTCTTAAAAGTGATTATTCCAGTGAAACCCCGTCTCTACTAAAAATACAAAAAAATTAGCTAGGCATGGTGGCGGGCGCCTGTAGTCCTAGCTACTCGGGAGGCTGAGGCAGGAGAATGGCGTGAACCCGGGAGGCAGAGCTTGCAGTGAGCCAAGATCGTGCCACTGCACTCCAGCCTGGGCGACAGAGCAAGACTCTGTCTCCAAAAAAAAAAAAGTGATGACTCTCTGCCAGGCGCGGTGGCTCATGCCTGTCATCCCAGCATTTTGGGAGGCCAAGGCGGGAAGATCATGAGGTCAGGAGATCAAGACCATCCTGGCCAACATGGTGAAATGCTGTCTCCAGTGAAAATACAAAAATGAGCTGGGCACGGTGGTGCGTGCCTATAGTTCCAGCTACTCAGGAGGCTGAGGCAGGAGAATCACTTGAACCCAGGAGGCAGAGGTTACAGTGAGCTGAGATTGTGCCACTGCACTCCAGCCTGGTGATAGAGTGAGACTCCGTCTCAAAAAAAAAAAAAAAAAAAAAAAAAGTGATGCCTCTTACCAAATGAAACTATTATACTACAGTCCCTGACATGGTATTTCAGGGCTCGAAATCTGGCCAAAAATAATATCTCAGCTTTTTCTTTCTCTTGGCCCCTTGCTGTACTCTACAATCAAATGACCTCTTGAATATCCTCTGAATATGGCCCTACTTTCATGCAAATAATTCATGGAATTAGTTTCTTCCTCCCCTGAAATGTAGTTCAGTAGTTTGAACTTCATATCACATATCATCTGATGTTGTCTTTACTTGTCTGTGTAAGACTATGGGGACTCCCTAGCAACCATTCCATCCCAACAGGTTGGAAATCCAGAGTAATCCCATCTACTTCTCTGTGATTGGTTAGGGGTGGGCATGTGATACATTTCTGGTCAAGGACACACTAAGGGAAGTCTGCTGGGAAGATTCTTGGAAACCTTCCCATGTGTTAGAAGGAAACATAGAAGAAAATGTCCTTTCTGCCTCTGGATATTTTCATGTCTGGATGTGAACTGCAAGAACAGCTACAGCCACCTTGTTCTTAATCCAACAAAAGAGATGGAAAGAATTTGGACTTTTGATGACAGGAAAGCTCAGATCAACCAATCCTGGAGACTGTTCTGTTTTTGGACTTCGTATTATGTGAAGTAATTTATTTCCTTATTGTCCACAGCAGATTAAATCACAGTTTTCTATTATTTGCAGCCAAAAGCATCAGGAAACAATATTTTGTTTTTGATGCTAAACAGTAAGCTTCTTAAAATCAGGGACTGTATCTATGTATCTTTCTAGCCCTCTTACAGCTTGGCATGCAGCAGATAGATGCTCAAAAAGCGATTGTGAAATTATTTGTATATATTTCTGAGATACAGCTAGCAAAAATACTTGCAATTTAGAAAGATCTACTTTCTCATAGCAATCTAGAGGTAACAAAATAAAGCTTAGACAGATTAAATAACTTATTTAGAATATTTTGTTTCTCAAAGTCATACCAACTTCTCAAGAGTTTGTTGCTCTTTGTCTCAAATCCTTATCTGGGATTGCCATGCCTGTTAGGGTCCCAAGAAACTGAGGACTGAAGAAAAAATAAAGTGGCAAGCCACTTCTATGCTTAACCCAGCAATAATGCCAATACGGTAGCCTAGTTGTTTCTGGCTCAGAACCCAGGCCTGGAACCCCTTCTCTTCCCAGTTCCAGTGTTTAATGTACCTCTAGTGCTGGGGTCATGAATCCCCATAAGTACAAAATTTTAGATGCAGAAGTATTTTCCTGGGAAGATGGATCGTAGCTTTCATTAGATTCTCAAAGGGGTCTGTGAGCATCTTAGTCTTCTTAAAGGCTAGATAGAAGTTGGGGTAGAAGGTGGTAGAAGTTGGGGCATGGCCAGGAAAAGGGAGGGCTGGTTTGAATGATAGGAGACTCAATTTGTAGGCTGTGGGGAGCTACTAAGTTACTCAGATAAACTGGAAGAGAGTTATTTGTCTTCGTAAAGGCTAAGGAGGACTATAACATGATACAATATCTCAGAAGTAAATGGAAATAAAAAGTTTCAGTAGACTTAATGTGTCCCTGTGTTGTTCTCTATTTTGTCATCTAAGGGGAACAGTAGCCCAGGGACCTCTTGCAGATTAGGAAGAAAGAGACAGTTAGGTGCCAGGGTTAGGTAACTCTAGGTAAGACTGGTGTAAAAGGAAAATGCGGGGCCCCTTTATGAAAAATTACACATTTCAAAATGGCGACACCAGAGTATTAAACCAAGCTCGGAGCCCTTCTAAGCTGGGAGCACTGTGCAACTACATAGGTTGGACGCACATGCAGCTGGTCCTGCCTCTGGCACTTATGATTGCACACACTATTCTCTGCCAAATTAGGATGTATTCCTTTGAACTGCTATGCAGTCCTTTATTCATTTTTTGAGCACCTAGAATGTGCCAGTAATTGTGCTAGTGGTGGGGATTCCAGATAAAAGCGAGCATTCAATTAAATCATATCGGGTTTCTACTATGTAACAGGTCTTGTTCTAGGTCCTGGGGATACAGCTCTGAACACATTAACACTGGGCAGAGACAAGGAATAAATGGGGAAAAGATCAGACAGCGACTGGTACCCAACAAAAACTTAGCACAGGACGATGTGACACAGGGTGACTAATTGAAATTGGGTGGTCAGGGGCCCGGAGATTATATTTGAGCTAAGATTTCAATGAAAATGGAGGGCAGCCCTGGCTCCATGGGGGTGGGGGTGGGGGTGGGGGTGGGGAGGGTTATCTTAAGCTTGCGAAACAGGGCAAAAGAAGGGAAGTGGGGAGAGAGAGACTATATACGGCAGAACACAGTTGGTAGCTAAGGGAAAGGATGAAATCATGGTACACCTCCAGGAAACAGCCTGCAGGGGCTAAACCATCGACTTAGGTAAATGGATGGTTTGAGAGCAAAGGCGGGAGCAGCGAATCCGGTGAGAAGGTCCTCACAGAAACCCAGGTTAGCGAAGCGGCGGCTTAGACTAGGGTGAGAGTAGCGGAGGTAACGCTGGGTGGGCCGCACCCGCGTCTCCCACCAGGACCCCGGTCAGGTTAGCGGGTGCCGGGCCGAGGGCCAAGCTGAGGAGCCGCCCCTTGGGGCTGGCGCGAGTCTGCAGCGGCGCCGACGTGGCCGGCGCGATCGGCTGCGCACGTGTCCGGCCCCAGGCCGGAGGCGGGGTCGCGCGGGGGTCTCCGGCTCCTCCCCTACTTCTGGGGCCCGGGCGCCAGCTGGCCCCGAGCCTACAGTCCGCGGGTGCGAGGAACGGAGCAGATGGGTCGGGCAGAAGGGAGCTGGGTCAAGGCGAGGAAGGGGCGACCGGGAGCGCGCGCGCGCTCTGGCCTCGTGCACGCGCTGAAACGGGAGCGCGCAGGGCGCGCCGGGGTGAGGGGGAAGGGGGCGGGGTGGGGGCAGCCCTTTCCCAGGCGGTAGCGGGGGCGGCGTCGCTGTTGCCCTTTTAAGCCGCGGGGCCGCAGCCTCCTGCTGCTGGAGTCGGTTACAAAGGGAGCAGCCGCCCAGGCTGCCACACAGCTACCCGCCGAGGCTTCCGCGCCCCTCGCCATTTTCCAGCCGCGCTCGACGAGGCGGAGCCGCGAGAGCGCGGCCCAGGCCGGCCCGGCGGGGCTGTCGCGGCCGTGACGGCGGTTCTGGGCCCGGCTCCTCTTCCGCGCCCCTCCCGCCGGAGATGAGGGGAAGATGTCTGTGTCAGGGCTCAAGGCCGAGCTGAAGTTCCTGGCGTCCATCTTCGACAAGAACCACGAGCGATTCCGCATCGTCAGCTGGAAGCTGGACGAGCTGCACTGCCAGTTCCTGGTGCCGCAGCCGGGCAGCCCGCACTCGCCGCCGCCGCCACTCACGCTCCACTGCAATATCACGGTGAGGCGCCCGGCCGCGGCTCCGCGGGGCAGGGCGAGGACGGCGAGGGGGCGCTGCGAGTCCCGGGACAAAGGGGAGCCTGCCCCGGAGAGGCTCCGGCTCCCCGGGCGGGGCTGGCCCGCCCCTTTCCCCCGCGACTGGCCCAGCCCAGGCCCGGTTGGGACTGAGAGAGGCTTGGGTGGGAGGAGGCGGAGGGCGCGTCTCTACGGCTTCTCGCGCGGCGCTGGCTTGGGGGCTTCTGGCCCCTCTCGGTCCCCGTCGCCTAGCCCCGAGGTGGGAGTCCGCGGCGGCCCGAGCCCTGATGGGGCCCATGGCGGCCCTCAGCCGGCCTGCTCCCGGGACCGCGGCGGGGCGGGGCGGGGCGGCGCGGCTTTGGCTGTTGTTTGAGCCCAGGCCGGCGAAGGGAAAGGCTCATAAGTTTTAACGCCTTATTTTTGAGTCAAATTTTCCTCGTTCCCGCTTGGTCAGCCAATTATTTTTAAGTTTGCGTTTAAGGGGAAACTGACAATGAGAATGGACTCGTTGACGGAGGAAAAGTTGGAATGCAGACTCTGGTGCTGTTAGAGCGACCCGTCTTCCCCGGGCCTGGCTGCGCGCTGCTGTGTTCTGGGAAGGCGCCTAGTACCGTCGATGCGGCAGGTGGTGTTGAGTGTGTATTCGTGTGGCCCCTCCCTTGTGTGTAAGCCTCGAAAATGGATAGGTGAAAGGAGATACGCGCCAGGGCTGCTCCCCGGAAAGATCACTTATGTCTCAAAGCTGTAAAAGACACTTTTAAAAACTTACTCATTAAGCGGAAAGCTCATTAGAAACCCAAGGCTTGATAAAGGAATTGACGTATTAAGTTTCTCCATAAAAGTGTATTGTGAAGCTGTTCGTCGTGAAATTGATTTAGGATATTGGTCCAAACTGCAGAATATTCTCTTGGTTATAGTAGGCGTCAAGGTGGTGGTTTCGGGCTCGTCTTTAAATATGGCTAAAACCAAGTCTGTTGTTTTTAACTCTCTTTGGTTGAGTCAGTGGGTACTCAAGTGCAAAAAACCTTGATGTTATAATTGACCTTAAAATGGTTACCAGACTATCTGGGGAGAAAGTGTGTTCATTTAAAAAAAAAAAAAAAAAAAAAAAACAGAAGCAAAAAAACCACGCAGTCAAGTGCTGTACTGAGGAGAGAATTCATTTACTAAATGAATACGTCTGAGTGTTCTGGGCACTAGTGTTGCAGAATGGAGTGGAGCAGTCCTCGCTTTCAGAACCCCATCTTCTTGGGGGAAGAGTTCCTGAATCCTGTGGTATCATCATGAAAGCCAAAGGGAGCAACTAATTTTGATTTGGGGGAGGTGCGCTTCAGGGAAAGGCTTTGATGAGAGGCTGAGACAGTTAGAGACGAGCTTCCACAGGTGAATACAATTTTGGAAGACTGGCGGAAGGGCATTTTAGACTAAGGAAACTCCACCCAAAGAAGACACGGAGACTTGAGAAAGTGTGGTTTGCTTAGAAGTAGAAAATTTATGCTTAGACTTGAGAGGCCCACGATATAGGCTGGAGAAGGGGAAGATTTTCCAAGAGTGGAAAACAAAGTGTAGTAGTTGTCATGAAGCAGGTGTTTTAAGGAGACTGGCCTGAATGGCTTCGAGGATGATTACTCTGGTAGAAGTTGAGGCATGGCCAGGAAAAGATAGGGCTGGTTTGAATGATAGGAGGCTGAATCTGTAGGCCGTGGGAAGCTACTAAGTTTACTCAGGTAAGTTGGGAGAATGTAACTGCCATCCAGGACTGGAAGTGGTTCTCTCCAGTGGGTGGCATTAGGAAATGTGGTTATCTCAGTGGGGTTGGGGTGGTCTTGTTGCTGTGCCAGCGTTTAGTGCTAGGAGTACAGGGATACCAAATGTTTTGTAACGTTCAGGCAGTCTGCCACAGGAAAGAATTATCCCACCTAAAGTGCCACTGGTACCCCATCGAGAACCGTATTGGAGGCTGGTAAGAGTCTGCTGCAGATAAAGATAAGGAGAGATGACCTGGATTAGGCAGTGGCAACAGAAATGGAGCAAGAAGTGAACGAGACACTTTCAGTACAAGGAGGGATTTGGTGAGGACTAGTGTAATGGCACCCACCGCTAGGTAGAAACTATTAAAATTGAGGTGCTAGTGAAATATAACAGACTATCAGGAGATAATTATCATGGCAGCTGCTCAGTACAAATGTCTGCTAACTCTTAATTATGGAAAAACATCAAACGTACAAAAGTTGAACAGTGTAATGTAGCCAGCCTCAACAATGATGAACTTTTGGCTAATCCTCATCTGTACTCCGCTTTGGATTATTTTGAAGCAGATTCCGGACAGATCACTTCATCTGTAAATATTTCTGCTTGTATCTTTTGAAATTAAAGACTCTTTATTATTATTATTATTATTATTATTTGGGACAGAGTCTTGCTCTGTCCCCCCGGCTGGAGTGCAGTGGTGTGACCTGAGCCCACTGCAACCTCCGCCTCCCAGGTTCAAGCAATTCTGTTGTCTCGGCCTCCGGCGTAGCTGGGATTACAGGTTTCCGCCGCCACACCTGGCTAATTTTTGTGTTTTTAGTAGAGATGGGGTTTCTCCATGTTGGCCAGGCTGGTCTTGAACTCCACCTCAAGCGATCCACCCACCTCGGCCTCCCAAAGTGCTGGGATTACATGAGTGAGCCACCGTTCCTGGCCGTAAAGACTCTTTTAAACATGGATGAGTGTTTTGATAAAATCTACATGGCTTGTTCATGTCGATACCATTTGCTTTGAAGGGAAAGATCAAGGGAAAAATGGAGTTGGATTTCAAATGATTTGGTTTGATTTATGATTTGTTATTCTCTAAAGCTGTAACTCTTAAAAGGTAATGAGTTTGACTTATTTAACTTTTCCTCTTTAGACAGTTCAATTATTTATTGAGTTCTACATGCTAGGCTTTGTCTTCTTTATACTTACCAAGGAACATCTTTATGCAGTTTCTCTAATGTTTGAGAAACTAAATTTTTTTTTACACACGTGCATGCTAGTTCCTGAAGAGTCCTGTACAGGTGCTCTGCCGGCTTTTCCTTTCAGGCTTCTGTATCAGCTGTATTTTCCCCTGTAGAATGTGCCCCCAACCTCCACCCCTTAACCCTACCCCATTTGTCTTTATATACCTGACCATCCCTCAAGGCTCTTCTGGGTCATATTTAGTTCATGCTGATATTTCCCCTTCCTCCCATCTTTAGTCCTTACTATTTTAGCTTTGGTCATATTTTCTTATGCTGTATTGTGTAAGCCTTAAATTTTTTTTTTTTATGGTGGCAGGGGAGAATATTTTATAATTATGCTTTGTGCTTTTTATCTTCCACTCAATAAATGCTTCATAAATATTTATTGAGTATATGGCCCTACTGTAGCTATATTGTATTTGAACAAAAATCTTAATTGCCTTGTAAGTTAACTGCTAAGAATTTGTCAAAAGTGCAGAGATAACATCAAGAACTTGTCATGGATAGTACAAAAAGGTCTCTAAGGGCTTGAAGGAAGTGTGTAAATTGACTTCATATGAGAGTGTAAGAAGTGAAAAAGACTGAACAGAGTAGATGTTTTACTCTGTAGGCCAAAGGAATTGAGCTAATTCTTTTCCTGTTTTATAAATTTGTCCTAATCTTTTTTTTTTTTTTTTTTGAGACGGAGTCTCGCTGTGTCTCCCAGGCTGGAGTACAGTGGTATGATCTCGGTTCACTGCAAGCTCCACCTCCCGGGTTTACGCCATTCTCCCGCCTCAGCCTCCCAAGTAGCTGGGACTACAGGCGACCGCCACCTCGCCCGGCTAGTTTTTTGTATTTTTAGTAGAGACGGAGTTTCACTATGTTAGCCAGGATAGTCTCGATCTCCTGACCTCGTGATCCACCCGCCTCGGCCTCCCAAAGTGCTGGGATTACAGGCTTGAGCCACCGCGCCCGGCCAAATTTGTCCTAATCTTAAATAATGATGGGAAAAGGATGCTCTTTTTCAACCTCAAGGAGTCCTTTTTATTCTTTTCTGTGAAGCCATGATGTGAAATATTGCCTGTTACACAAACTGAAGTATAGTTTTTCCATCTTCAGTAAATTAACCTGATTGCCATCTAATTCATTGTTACAATCACACCAAAATGCAAAGCAGCTTGTTTTAATAACCTGTGCAGCCTTACTGGGAGCTAGTATATGGCTTTCTTTTAGTCCTTTTGAAGTATTTAACATAACTTGGCAACTCCATTATTCCTTTTATGGACTTTTTGGCATCGGGGCACTCTTGGTAGGGAATCACTGTTTTAGAATGAAAAATCTCCCCCAGTAAGTAAATTAGCTAGTAAACAAATGAAACTTCATTTTTTATATTACTTGCAGAGCATAAATTATTACCCTTTCTGCATGAGTGGCTGTTTGCTAGGCTGCTTTTAGTGGGACTTTTTTTTGATTGGTTAATTAAATTTCTATTCATTATTGCCAAAAAGCGCGTACCCCCAACAGCAAGATACTAAATTTTAGAAATGTTGGAGCTGTGAATCTAGGAGAAAGTGAGAAGTTTAGCTTTTATTTAGTAGTTAGGAGCTTAAGTAAATCACTTCTTTTACTGTGTTTCTGTATATAGTAGATAATATTTTTTGCCTTGCAAGAGAGCATATAGAGGACAGCTCTTTGGCAATGATACTGTGTTCTACAAATATAAAAGTGATGGTGTCATTTGGGGCTGAAAAACACTTTATTTTGAAAATGTTTTATAACAGCTTTTCATGGGAAATAAAGCAATGCTGTTAACTTCATCTTGCATTTTTCTAGTCTTTACTGTGATTGAAAAGTAGTCCAGTCAAAGTTGTACAAAGGAAATAAAGCTGGACTAAGGAGCCTAAGACTTTCTCTTTGGTTTGCCCTCCTGGGACAGATTACCTTTCCAAATTCAATTCACGGAAAAGCATTTGGAACTATCAGAACTGTCATGTTAAGCACCTAAGTGGTACTTTCATTCCAGAGGAATCGTTGTTTTCATTTATCTGACCAATTTATAATATAGGGTCAAATTCCTAGTGGTTATCTATGCTCTCTTATCCCCATTTTTATACCTGTCTTTGAAAGGAACAGATACATGAAGAGGAGACTTAGGTTTCCCTTTCGTGAATAGTATATCCCTTAGTGTCTTGATTTTTTTTTTTTTTTTTAAATTTGGTTAAACTTACTTAAACCTGGAAAAAGGTAGTATTTGATAAATGTCAGCTAGTTGAGGGGTGGGGAATTGAGTTGAATGGAAATAGTCACTGCCAAATGTAAAGCATGACTGGAGAGCCAGAGTGATAAAGCAGGGGTCCCTTTTTCCAGATCCTTTGTAACAGTGTTATGTGATCTCTTCTAGAAGATTCCGAAAGATAATCCTGACTTGGAACCTAGGAAACCATCCAGTGGGTTTCTGCAGCTTAGGTGGTTCAGATCCTCATCAGCACCTTTGTTTTCTGTGCCTCAGTTTGCTTACAATGATGTTCTCAGTAGCTGTAATTTGCTGCTTGTGTTTGAATACTTAAGCATTTTCTTTTTGGGTTTATAAGCATTTTTATTTTAACAAGAGTTAGAAGTTTTACTCTGCTTTTGTGGGCTCTAGGTTAGCTGCTTGGTTGTTTATTTGTAAAATGACTATCAGGGAACCATGTGTGCGCATTTTAAGTATCTTTTGTTGTCAGAGCAATTAGAATTTTATTAAGGTATTATATGCTAATTCTGTCAATTTACTTCATTCTCCACCTCACATTTATTGAACAGCAAAGTATGAAAGTAATGTGTCCCATAACTAGCTTTCAGAAGAATTACAACTGCTATATCTCTGAACCTTCAAGAAGTTTGTGCATCATTTAAAAAAAAATTATGAAATCCCTGAAGATAGCTGTGTCCTACATTTGGAAAGATACAAAAACTGACCATTCTGGCAGGCAGTTTTGGTTGCTGGTGCTTGAGATAGAGCCACACAATGATCTCAGTGGATTTATGGAGAAAAATAGATACAGAAAGTTAAAGACAAAAAAAATCTTTTTCTTAAGCAGTGACAGGTAAAGAGGTTGGCTTGGTTAATCTTCAGGTAATTTATAGATTCAATGCCATCCCCATCAAGCTACCAATGAGTTTCTTCACAGAATTGGAAAAAACTGCTTTAAAGTTCATATGGAACCAAAAAAGAGCCCGCATCTCCAAGACAATCCTAAGTCAAAAGAACAAAGCTGGAGGCATCACGCTACCTGACTTCAAACTATACTACAAGGCTACAGTAACCAAAACAGCATGGTACTGGTACCAAAACAGAGATATAGACCAATGGAACAGAACAGAGTCCTCAGAAATAATACCACACATCTACAGCCATCTGATTTTTGACAAACCTGAGAAAAACAAGAAATGGGGAAAGGATTCCCTATTTAATAAATGGTGCTGGGAAAATTGGCTAGCCATAAGTAGAAAGCTGAAACTGGATCCTTTCCTTACTCCTTATACGAAAATTAATTCAAGATGGATTAGAGACTTAAATGTTAGACCTAATACCATAAAAACCCTAGAGGAAAACCTAGGTAGTACCATTCAGGACATAGGCATGGGCAAAGACTTCATGTCTAAAACACCAAAAGCAACGGCAGCAAAAGCCAAAATTGACAAATGGGATCTCATTAAACTAAAGAGCTTCTGCACAGCAAAAGAAACTACCATCAGAGTGAACAGGCAACCTACAGAATGGGAGAAAATTTTTGCAATCTACTCATCTGACAAAGGGCTAATATCCAGAACCTACAAAGAACTCAAACAAATTTACAAGAAAAAAACAAACAACCCCATCAAAAAGTGGGCAAAGGATATGAATAGACATTTCTCAAAAGAAGACATTCATACAGCCAACAAACACATGAAAAAATGCTCATCATCACTGGCCATCAGAGAAATGCAAATCAAAACCACAATGAGATACCATCTCACACCAGTTAGAATGGCGATCATTAAAAAATCAGGAAACAACAGGTGCTGGAGAGGATGTGGAGAAATAGGAACACTTTTACACTGTTGGTGGGATTGTAAACTAGTTCAACCATTATGGAAAACAGTATGGCGATTCCTCAAGGATCTAGAACTAGATGTACCATATGACCCAGCCATCCCATTACTGGGTATATACCCAAAGGATTATAAATTATGCTGCTCTAAAGACACATGCACACGTATGTTTATTGCAGCACTATTCACAATCGCAAAGACTTTGGAATCAACCCAAATGTCCATCAGTGACAGATTGGATTAAGAAAATGTGGCACATATACACCATGGAATACTATGCAGCCATCAAAAAGGATGAGTTTGTGTCCTTTGTAGGGACATGGATGCAGCTGGAATCCATCATTCTTAGCAAACTATCACAAGAACAGAAAACCAAACACCGCATGTTCTCACTCATAGGTGGGAACTGAACAATGAGATCACTTGGACTCGGGAAGGGGAACATCACACACCGGGGCCTATCATGGGGAGGGGGGATGCGGGAGGGATTGCATTGGGAGTTATACCTGATGTAAATGACGAGTTGATGGGTGCAGCACACCAACAGGGCACAAGTATACATATGTAACAAACCTGCACGTTATGCACATGTACCCTACAACTTACAGTATAATAATAATAAATAAATTAAAAAAAAAAAAAAAAAAAAATTCTAAAAAAAAAAAAAAAAAAAAAAAATCTTTTTCTTAAGCAGTGACAGGTAAAGAGGTTGGCTTGGTTAATCTTCAGTTGTGTTTCCCTGTATTAAGACAGTTTTATGGTGGGGATGGTAGTGGTGATGAATTTGTTTGAAATTTGTCCACTTACAATAATCTTTATGGTAGCTGTCACAGACAACTTCATCCTCACAGGCCTTAAAATTACTATGAAACTAATAGGATGGATAAGAACAAAGGACCTGAATAATTAGATGCTTAGATAATTGTTCTGTGTTTTCATAACTGTGGTGAAAAAGAGCGGTGCTAGAAGCACTTAAACATTCTATGTACGGGAAAACTGCCAGAATTTGTATTGGAATTTTTGAGCACCATTCACTGTTTAAAAACTGACAATATTATAGGTCATATTTATTTTAAAGAGAAATAGTAGGAAAACTTATCTTTTCAAGGTAGATATAAAGCTTAGTTAACTTTATCAGAATTACAAAACTTAAAGCATGTGAAAGATTGAAAACATTAATACATAGGTCTAAATGTTGGTCATTATTTTAGATGTCTTTCAAAGTAGATTGTGTCTTAAATATTAAACTGAACAAACCTTGAAAATGATGTAGAGTTTGTGCTGAAGGTTGAGTTTCCTAGGGTGGTGGATATTTTATAATATGGAAAACAAAATCTTCTTATTGTAAGACATTAAAAAAATTTTAGTCAAAACCAGGAGATATTACTTATAATTCTACCACTCAGAATATACCACTATCAGAATTTTGTATCTTTCCAGTTACCTGCTCATATTTTTTCTCCGATGCTTATATATGTTCCCTCTCCCTTAAAAAAATCAGATTTTTTTGTAATCTGCTTTTTCACTCAACAATATTGTAGATCCATGTTATAACTTACTCTTTGTGTTTAGGCAAGATGAATTCTGACCACACCGAGGTGGCCAACCTTGTCCCTATGATTCCAGATCCCTCAGAACTAGAGGTCTAGTCTCAGGGAAAACCCAGATTTTCTTGGTTTAACCCACCTGACAGCTAATCACTGAAAATGGGTGGGCTGGTCGAGTCCTTTGGTTAGGTTTTGTGTCAAGAGAGGGAGGTGGAAAGATGGGAGGGAGGGAGGTAGCAAAACTGGTCTCAATGGAACTATGTAAGTTAATATAGAATGGCAAAGGGATGTTTCTTCCAAGAAAGAAATTCTAAGGAAGGAAGGAAAGTGGAAGGGAAGGCAGCAGTTCTCAAAGTTTTGTGGTCAGGACTCCTTTACACTCTTGAAAATATATTGAGGACCCAAGGGCTTTGGTTTATGTAAGATGTCTGTTGGTGTTTATCACTAGAAGTTAAATCAGAAATATTGAAAACATTAACTCTTTAAAAACTCATCATATATTGTTATAAATGCTTTTATGAAACAAAATTTTCTAAGCCAAAAATAGAATAGTAGCACAGTCTTACATTTTTTGCAGATTTCATTGATGTTTGGTCTGTCATTTGCTTTTGCATTTAATTTGTTGTATGGTATTTGCTTGAAATAATGTAAACAAAATCTAACTTCATACAGACACCTGGTTGGAAAAATTCTAGAATATTTTAATGGCCATTTTAGATAATTGTGGATTTTTTTTTTTTTTTTTTTTTTTTTAGATGGGGCTCACTGTGTTGCCCAGGCTGGAGTGCAGTGGTGTGATCACAGCTCACTGCACCCTCAGTCTCCTGGGACTCAGGTATAGGCCATCTTACCTGGCTAATTTTTTGTATTTTTTCTAGAGCTAGGTTTTTGCCATGTTGCCTAGGGTTCTTTTTTGATACTCCATCAAAACTTGGTCTTTCTTGAACTTTGGATCTTTTACCCTTGCGTGATATAACATCATGCATTGGTCATTTAGATAATAATGGTTCACCGAGATCTTCTAAATGTTGATACATTTGATTTTACAGTTTCAATATACATTCTTCAATATTGCCATCAATGTTATCAGGATATACTTGGAAAACAGTGGTGGATACAAGTTTTCAAAAACTAATTTTTTGTTCAAAAACTTGCATTTTATTATAGCTGTTTTATTATTGAATTTTATTATGGCCTGTCTGTTGTTTTTCTTGAAATGACAGAATCTTATTTTTTGAGGAAAATCCAAAAACAAGTTGAAATAACATTGTCAGTCATCCTTTCAAGTAAAAATGGTATCCCATTAAAGTGGTTAATTCAGTTCACGACTTAGTCACACAAGGGTTTTTTCTCAGGCAGTCTGTAGGAATGCTCCTATGTACTTCCCATTTCATCACTTGAAATACTAAAAAGACATATTCAAGGATTAAGATGTAGTAAAATTTTCACTGCTTTATCATAGACATTCTTTTTATTTTTGAGACAGGGCCTTGTTCTGTCACCCAGGCTGGAGTGCAGTAGCGTGATCACAGCTCACTGGAGACTCGACCTTCTGTGCTCAATCAATCCTCCTGCCTCAGTTTCCCAAGTAGCTGGGACTGAAGGCATGCAACCACCATGCTTAACTAATTTTTGTATTTTTTTGTAGAGATGGGGTTTCACCATGTTGGCCAGGCTGGTCTTGAACTCCTGGGCTCAAGTGATCCTCCTGCCTTGGCCTCCCAAAGTGCTGGGATTACAGGCATGAGCCACCATTCCCAGCCTTATCATAGACATTCTTAAATGAAACTGATCTTTTGTTGCTCTTCCTTTTTAAACATTTCCTGTGCATAGTGAAGAATACCATGACTACTAGTAGTTTGGTGTTACCGCCTTTATTTGTGCTAAAGTGCCAGCATTTTTATCCACCATTGTGTCTTCACCCTCACAGCATATGTCAACATGTTAATATTCTTGTAAAAATAGTTTGGACCTGGGGGTCTGAGGGGCCCCACTTTGGGAACCATTGAAATAAGTACTTAGATCTACAGTGTATCATATCTTTCCATCTACAAGATTAAAAACATGATTTCACTTGTTTTTCTAATTTTCTTAATATGGTTTTGAGGGGTTTCAGTCCAGAGTGACAACATATATGTTGCTTGGCTTATGCTGAAGTTTACTAGACAAATACTAACCTAATAAAATGAGATCCTAAGTGTAGTTGCAGTTTCTTTAGCCTAAGGAAAAAGAAACTTAAAAACTAAAACAGTAAAAATGGTCCAGATGGTGTATTCCCAACGTGTGCTGAAGAATTTGAATAAGAAAATGCAGTACTCAATAAGTAGTGTTCTTTAAGAACAGGATTAATTCTGAAGAGTTTCTCATTTAGCCTGTAAAGAGATTTGGGGCACAGTAAGAGTTAGAGGAATGAGAATAGTAAATAACCCATTATTGACCAGGTATATTATTAATGATGTCCTCCATCAATACAACTTATTCTTAAAAGAACATTTGTCAAAATTCTTTAAAAATATTCAGTTTCTGTGGCTTCAGCTATAAATCGTAGTTCTCAAAGCAGTGTTTCCTAAAATTGTTTCTGCAAAATTGTTTTCCATGTTGTTCTGAACCTAGTTGTTTTGAAGCTAATATATAATAATAATGGTTTTCCCCCAATTTATAATAGAAAAGCATACAAAGTAACAGAGTAAATGTCTGTTAGTGGGTGAAAGCACATAATGCTTAGTTCGTTAGCTTTTTTCAAAAATCACATGTATTTAAAAAGATATGGGCCTGGCGTGGTGGCTTATGCTTGTAATCCCAGCACTTTGGGAGGCTGAGGCGGGCGGATCATGAGATCAGGAGTTCAAGACCAGCCTGGCAAACATGGTGAAACCCCATCTCTACTAAAAATACAGAAAATTAGCTTGGCATGGTGGCATGTGCCTGTTATCCCAGCTACTCAGGAGGCTGAGGCAGGAGAATCGCTTGAACCTAGGAGGCGGAGGTTGCAGTGAGCCAAGATTGCGCCACTGCACTCCAGCCTGGGCCACAGAGCAGGACTCCGTCTTGAGGTTAAAAACAAAATGCTTGTGTGTGTGTGTGTGTGTGTGTGTGTGTGTGTGTGTGTATGTAGTAATGGCATTTCTTGGTAGTACTTCGTTTGTGTGATAGGTTAAAACATTAGAATTTTATGGTGTTTGAATTAGTTTTCTCTTTCTCTGTAACAAATTTGGCAGCTTAAAGCAACAAACATCTCACCATTTCTGTGGGTCAGGATTTTGTGCAATTTATCTTGGGTTCACTGACTTGGCCTCTCACCAGGCAGTGAAGGTGTTGGTGGCAGCTGTGATCATCCTAAGGCAGGATAAGGAGAGAATCAGTCTCCAAGCTTACTCATGTAGATGTTGGCAGGATTTATCTCACAGGCTGTTGGACTGGGCCTTTGTTTCTAGACGGCTTTTGGTCTGAGGCCTTTTATAATCCCTCGCCATGTGGGCCTCTCCATAGGGCACCTCATCACATGGCAACTGGTTTCCATCAGAGGGAGCAATGGAAAAAGCAGGAGAAGGGTGACCAAGGGAGACATCATAGTCTCTTGGTAGCCTGATCTCAGAAGTGATGTTATTACTTTTGCTGTATTCTCTTTGTTAGAAGTGAGTCACTAGGTCCAGGGGCGGGAATGTTTACAAGGGTGTGAATGGCAGGAGGTGAAGGTGATTGGGGCCATTTTAGAGGCTGCCTACCAATGTTGAAGAAAATCATTGACTTCTATGAGCTGTAGCAACAGACAGTGCTATGCAAGGAGAATAGCTGTCTCAAAAGTCCGGCCTCTCACATGGTTTTTAACGTGTTGTCTTTTCCCCCATACATTTTGTTTAAATCCGTGGTCATCTTGCCATTTAGTGGTGTGGTTTAATTGCATATTTGGGTTAGTCTGTATGTAAATGTTTAACATAGGTGTCTCTGTGTTAAACAGGAATCCTATCCATCTTCTTCACCAATATGGTTTGTGGACTCTGATGACCCAAATCTGACATCAGTTCTGGAACGTCTAGAAGATACTAAGAACAACAATTCGGTAAGAAAATAAGCCAAGCTATTTTCTTTTTTCCTCATGAACATTACATATAGAAATTAAATGTTAAGAGATCATATGATATAAAAGCACGATTAATGATTATAATCTTGTAGGAATTAAAGAGTAGGTTTTTTGTTGTTGTTGTTGTCTTTCAAATTCTGTTTACTACCTGGTCTCTCTTTTTTATTTCCCACATGTATAACCTTAATTTCGATTACGAATTAGGGATCTCTTTTTCCCTGAATTCTAACCATTAAGCCAAGTCAAGCATTTTGGGTAGAGATCACTAGCCAAGATGGGAAGCAGAAAAAAGACCAAGGTGGAAGTGAAGGAAGAGATGGGGAGAATGACACCAGAACTAGTATGAGGGAATTGCCTTTTCTTTCAAGGTCTGTAAGTGCAGCAAAAGTCAAAGGTATTCAAATACAAAGTTTTATTTTTGTTTTTAGTATATAAAGAAATATAACTTTCTGTGTTGCAAAAATTTTTAACACTTTTTTTCTTGATTATAAAACTCATGAGCAAACATTGTTGAAAAAATTAGTAAAATATAGACAGGAAAAAAATATTAAAATCTCCCATAATTTCTCTACCTAATATAACCACTGTTGACATGATGGTTATTTTCTACCAGTATATATTTTTTCTTCGCTAGTAAAGTACATATAACTTTATACATATGTTTAAATAGTTGAGGTCATATTCTATATTGTTTTATATCAGTTTAAAACACATTTACTGGCTGGGTACGGTGGCTCACGCCTATAATCTCAGCATTTTAGGAAGCCGAGGCGGGCGGATCACTTGAGGCCAGGAGTTCAAGATCAGCCTGGCCAACATGGTGAAACCCTGTCTCTACTAAAAATACAAAAATTGGCATGGTGGCACATGCTTGTAATCCCAGCTACTTGGGAGGCTGAGGCAGGAGAATTCCATGAACCTGGGAGACAGAGGTTGTGGTGAGCCAAGATCACACTACTGCACTCCAGCCTGGGTGAGACTCTGTCTCAGGGAAAAAAAAAGAAAATTACTGTATTTTCCCATGATATCATAAAGTCTTTATAGAAATATAATCCTCATTCTTTTCAGCTGACATGATTGGTTATCTAAAAATATTCAGAGGAACCAACCGGAAAAAAGAGTTTTTAAGATTACTGGTTAAAAGGTCTGTTACATAAAAGTTAATAGCTTTCCACAATTTTAGCTATAATCACATAGAAGATACAGTGATAAAGTATTTTTTCAAGTATTTCGACAAAAATTAAATACCTAGGAATCAACTTAGATGTGCAGGACTTTTATCAAGAACACAACAGTTTTGCTGAGTAGAAGGAAAGATTTGCATTCTGTGTTCCTGTATGAGCAGATCTCATGTTATAAATATGTCACTTATCATCATGTCTTCATATTCGTAAATGTAATTTCTGCTGGGTGCAGTGGCTCATGCCTGTAATTCCAGAACCTTATGATGTTGAGGCAGGCAGGTTGCTTGAGCTCATGAGTTCAAGACCAGCCTAGGCAACACGGTGAAACCCCGTCACTACAAAAAATACAAAAATTAGCAGGGTATAGCTGTACACACTTGTAGTCCCAGCTACTGAGGACGCTGAGGTGGGAGGATCAGTTGAGCTTGGGAGGCAGAGATTGCAGTAAGCCTAGATTGTGCCTCTGAACTCTAGCGTAGGTGACAGAGTGAGACTGTCTCAAAAAAAATATATGTATATGTATGTGTGTGTGTATACATATATGTATATATAAAATACATAATACGTGTATATACCCATATGTGTATATGTGTGTGTGTGTGTGTGTGTGTGTGTGTGTATATATAAAATAAATTTCAGTACAAATCCCAGCAGATTTATTTTTGGAAGTTAACAAAATGACTCTAACGTTTAAGAGTAAATGATAAAAAAAAAAAAAAATAGACTCGTTCAACCAGATGTTCAATAAAATGTTGTGTACTAACCCTGTTCCAGACAGATAAAGGCAATGGAAATTTAGAACCAGAGTCATGCAAATGAGAATTTAGCGTAAGGTGAAGGTAGTATTTTAACTTAATAAGGAAAGGACAGATTATTCTGTAAATAGTCTTAGGAAAACTATTTGAGGAAGTTTGAGTCTCAACTCTGATTTTTGTCAAAATAAGTTATAGTTGGTGTAAACACATCTATTCTTAAGAACAGAAGGCTGGGCGTGATGGCTCATACCTGTAATCCCAGAACTTTGAGAGGCCCAGGCGGGTGGATCAGTTGAGGTCAGGAGTTCAAGACCAGCCTGGCCAACATGGCGAAACCCCATCTCTACTAAAAATACAAAAATTAGCCAGGTGTGGTGGCATGTACCCGTAATCCCAGCTACTTGGGAGGCTGAGGCAGGAGAATTGCTTCAACCTGGGAGGCAGAGGTTGCAGTGAGCCGAGATTGTGCAACTGTACTCCAGCCTGGGCAACAGAGCAAGACTCTGTCTCCAAAAAACAATATTTTAAGAGTTAAGGCTGAGGCTTAGCACAGTGGTTCATGCCTGTAATCCCAGCACTTTGGAAGGCCGAGGTGGGAGGATTGCTTGAGCCCAGGAGTTTGAGATCAGCCTGGGCAACATAGCAAGACCCTCTTTCTCTTTCTCTCTCTCTCTCTCTCTCCATACACACACACACACACACACACACACACACACAGACACACACACACACGAGTTAAGGTTTGTATGGAGAGCCATGAAGGTAAGAGGTAAAAATTAAAAGCTAGGTGGACACATGTTTACATCCCCAGCAAGGGGGTTGATGGGAAAGTATGGTAGACATAGTTCTGTTACTGCTACCTCCTTTTAGGAAGTTGCTTCAGAAGATCTAAAGATAATGGTTTTATAATAGCAAAAATGAGTTACTTTTCAGTGTCTAAAATATTAAGTAAACATGTTCATAAGGTTAAATGAAATAGGATATAACATTGGGCCTAGTTTTTTAAAAAGTGAATATATTTACATGAAGGAGAAAACAACTCACCTCCCACTCTTACAGCCTCTGCCAGTTTATCATAGCCTAGTTTCTTAAGAGAATAAGCTGCATGTCTTCACCTTTTTTCACTGAAGTTATTATAATCTGGATTGTACCTTCATTGTTGCACTAAAATTTATCTCCTAGTTGCCAAAACTAGTGGCACCTCTCTTAGTCCCCAAATTGACCCCTCTGCAATATTTTGATACTGTTGATTGTTCCCTTGTTGAAACATTCCTCCATTCTTAATGTCCACCAATAAAGAGTTGGTTAAATAAAAATTACAGTGTATAGTTTTACAATAGAATATTCTGTTGTAGGCAAAAAAAAAAAAAACAAAAAAAAAACCAGTCAGTCTTTCCATAAGAGCATATGCAAAGTTCTAAGATACATTAAGTGAAAAAGCAAGGCATAAAATATTGTGTATAATTGGCCCCTTTAGTATACAATGTGAAACAATCTATATGCTTGTTTATACTTTTTACTTTCCTGGTGGGTACAGGAAACTTAATAGTAGAACACAATTTAAAAAATACTGGCTTCTGTGTCAGGCTCTGTGATAATTGTGATAATCTAATGGAACTTTCATCGGGTTACTGTCTTGTTTTGATCTTATCACCCTGCCTTGGTCTCCTCCGATCTCTTCTTCCTTGGCCTACTTCTTTCTTCTCATTCTGTGCTTTCTCCGAGTAATCTTTTACTCCCATTACTTTAGTCATGACCTCTGTTCTAGGGATTCCTAAATCTGTATTTATCTCCAGCTTCAAACCCATATATCTGTCTGTATATCATATGTTAGGGAATCTCACTTGGAGTGCCATGGGTGTTCAAAATGATGACATTTAAATTTGCATTTACCCACCTCCTAGCACTCTATCAGCCCCGTGTTTTTCCTCGATAATTCTCCTTGTGATTGTGAGTGGGGAAAAAATGAAATAATCCAACTAGTCCCCTATGCCTAAACCTGGGAACTGTTGTAGTGTTCTTTTATATACTACCGTTCTCTGACCTCCCCCCGCCAAACTAGTAATTTTCTAAGATCTGACCTTCTGAATGTCTCTTACAATTTTCTCTGTGATCTCAGTTTCTTCCTCCCATCCCTCAAATGCTTTTTTGGTGTGTGGGGGAAGGGAGGAAAATTGAAATTCCTGGAAAATGTACTACCCTGTCTTTCTTGTTGCTTGGTATGACTCCACTACCCTGCTGCCTCACTCCCCAGCACTCCTGGAGCTCCTCACGTGCCAGAGGTCAGAGTGTCTAGGTCTGTGTCCAGATCGCCTTGCGTCATCTTCATTATGCACTTAGCACACAATAGAGCATATTGGGTGGAATCCACACTGGAGCTTGATTTCCTTTTAAGCATGAAGATTTTTGTTGGATCCTAATTTACCATTCAACCTTCCTCATTTCCATTTGCTCCATTGTCCACTTTGGGAAGGCTTATTCTTTGCTTCGTTAACCCATTCTAATCCTGTGTCGTCTTTCTTTGTCCTTTGTAAACCTGCTTCTTTCTCTTCATCTCTTTTCTTGGTCAGAGCCACCTAGGAAACTGTTCCCGACTAAGTGAAGTGAGTTGCCTTATTAGATCCCATTTGAGTCACCTTATACATTGAAAAACATTTTAAACAATGAAAACCATACTTGTACACATAATTTACCTTGCTTATTTGTTTAAAGCAAATATGCTTACAAAACAATCTGGACTTAAACATGGAAATTTACAGTTATTCTTTGCAGTTTTCCTAGTGAATTATTGTTATTTTTTAGACAGACACTTAAGAACCTACTAAGTATCAAGTGTTTTATAGGTTTCATTAATCTTGACCATTCTGGGAAAGTTTTCACTTCTTTGTTTTACAGATGGGGCAGACTCATACTCAGGTAATTAGATACGATATCCAAGGTCATCTATCAGATTGCCAGGCTCTGTCTACTAGATCACATTTGCTTCTGTACTTTTAAATGAATATGTCTAGAATATATAATTTTATAATCCATCTGTAACAGCACTGCCTGTGTGTGTCTGGGTTATTTTTTCTGTTTTTTTTTTTTAATTTTTATTTTTTTTGGTAGCCTCATTAATGCATTAATGTTCTCTTGTCTGAAGTTGTAAGTTTCTCAGAAAACAGGTTAGCAGTGAGAAACTGGACAATGTCTGGAACTTCCTTCTTCTGCCCTTATTGTTGTCATTCTGCTAGGTATCAGTTGTAGTGATTATACCCCAAGCCACAGTAACTTTCTTATACTAGAGGATCCTGAAAATATTTTAAAGACTACTTTTTAAATCTGTAAGCTGCAGTTGAGCAGTAACAAACTTTTTCATTTCCTACTGGATTGATTACAGTAGTCATAACATTATTGATGTCTTCTAAGGGCTCTTTAACATAATGCTTATTTACTGAAATGTGTTTTGTAGCTTCGTCAGCAATTGAAGTGGTTGATATGTGAACTCTGCAGATTATATAACGTTCCTAAGCACCTGGATGTTGAGATGCTAGATCAACCACTACCCACGGGTCAGGTAAAGTAAAAATTCTCTAGCGTTCAAGAGCTAAAATAAATTGTCTCAAGCAAAAGTCAAACTAGGATGATTTTTCTTTTTGTTATTCAACTTGTTTAGAAGTTAGTTTCTTTTTTGTTCCTATTGAATTGTTTTGTTTGTTCTGTTTTAGGTACTAAAAATAAACTTTACATTCTTTGGAGCTGCTGGTATTTACTATACAGGCAAATAGTTGCCCTTCTCCCTACCACCACCTTTTTGTTAATATTGCTGGTTTCCCTAAATGCTCTTGCTTCTTTCATTGTTTGTCTTTGGTTATTCAATTTCCTTCACCTGGAAATGTCATCTCCTTACGTCTGTCTATGCTTTTTAAGAACTAACCCAAATGTTATCTCCTGCAAGCAACAGAAATTTCCACTAGTTCATGACCACTACTAACTTCATTCTGAATTTACCTATTTAGGCATCAGTTATTTATTTTTTTACTATAATACATGATAATTAGCTCTTATACCACCCACTTACCACTCACCTCCCTTTCCTCAAATATTATCTTTAGTCATGTAAGTAATCACTAATTATCATTAGGACTTTGTAGAGTAAAGCCAAGTTTTCTAGAATATTTAGGATAGGATATTTCCTTTCTTGGTGCAGCTTTTAGTTTTGCAGTATCTTCCTCATAATAGTAATTTTTAATTTAAAAAATTATGTTGTAGCCCCTTCTGTGAGGTTTCCCTTTCTTCTGAAGCCTTTGGCTCCTCTTGCCCGTCTTGGCAGGTTTTTCTTTGGGTTGGCTGTGCAGATGCCATCTTGAGGTTTTTCTCATCTGCTCTCCTGCAGTAGATCCATTGTTTCTTGGATCTCATGCCATCTTTCGTGGCTTACCCTTTCTCATTTTGCCTGACTAGGTAAAACCCTAAGAAAGCATGGAGCAGTACGTTTTCTGAGCTGTAGCTTCTGAAAAAATACTGTCCAGTGTTTGGGTTTTGGAGCCAGACCGAGATAGGTTTGAATCTTGGTTCTGCTACTTATTGGCTGTATGCCCTTGGGCTGATTCCCTAATTGCTCTGTGCATCAATTTTGAATTGGCAAAATGGGAGAACCAGTAATAGTATTAGTACCTATGTTTTTGGGGAACTATGAGGATTAAATGAGTTGGTACAAGTAAACCATTTAGAACAGTGCCTGGTGCATAGCACATCCCCATCAATGTTCACTTCTGTTATATTCTACCCTCCCTCATACTTGATTGATAGTTTGGTTGATTATATATTTCTGGGTTGAAGATAATTTTACCTTAGAATTTCAAAGTCTGTGCTGTTGTCTTCTAACCAGTCGTGGTGGTGAAGCCTCATGCCATTCTGAGTTTCAGTCATTTATGTATGGCTTTCTCTCTGGAAGCTTTTAGGAGTTTGTCTTTTCCTTGGTGTGCTGAAACAGCACAACATTATACTTAGTGTGGGTCTTTTTTCACTCACTGTACTGAGTACACCAAATGGATAGGCTTATGGATAGGCTCTTTCAAATTTGGAACCTTGAATCTTCTCATATTTTTGTTGTTAACTTTCTCCTTTCCATTTTATTTGTTCATTTTGAAATGTCTGTTAATGGGATTTTAGACCTCTTGTCTTGAGTCTTGTATCTCATATTATTTCTGAATTATTTTTCTTTAATTTTAAAATCTAGAATATTTTTCTTTCAACTTTTGGAAATTTTATTTGGACAGTCATAACTTTAAGTCTTATTTATTATTGCTTAACCAATTATCCCAAAACTTAATAGCATAAAACAACAAATTTGCCTGTCACTATTGTATGACTTAACTGGGGCTAGTTGGACAGGTTTTCTGCTGGTCTCATTTGGCACCTCTCACTGTGTGGTTTAGATGGTGACAGGGACTGGTCATCTGGATGCTCAGCTGTAGTGGATTGTCTGAGATGGCTTCTTCGTCCACAGGTCTGCTGCCTGGTGTTTCTTCATCTGGCCTCTCTGCGTAGCATGTCATCCTCTCAGGCCTCTTCGTGTGGCTTCTCATTCTCCAAGAGGATAGTCAGTTCCTATTTTTGGCTTCCAGAAGCACAGAAGTGGAACTGCCAGGTGTTCTTAAGGCTTAGATCTGGAATAGGTCCAATATCATTTCTACCAAATTCTGTAGGTTAAAGTGAGTCTCGGGGCCCACCCAGATTCATTGTGGGATGGGCCCATCCAAGGACGAGCCCTGAGTTCTAGGAACCTTTTCTTCACTGATTATTTTTTATTCATATTCTATTTTTGTTTTATGGATGTAATATATTCATAAGTGTCTTTAAGGAGCTATTTTGATACTTTGACCCTCTCCCTAGCATCTCTTTTTTCTTTTAATACTTTTTTTCTTAGTTTATTTTGGTCTTTTTTTTTTTTTTTAACCTTTCCTCAAGTATGTATTCTATGTTGCTCATCATTTGTAGTCTTTTAATTCCCTTTTTTGTTCATATTTGAGAGAGGTACTAAAAGACTGATTGGGAGCCTGGGTGTGGTGGCTCACACCTATAATCTCGGTGCTTTGGGAGGCCGAGATGGGAGGATCACTTGAGCCCAAGAATTAAGACCAGCCTGGGCAACATATTGAGACCCTATCTTTACAAAAATAAAAAATTAAGTGGGTATGATGGCACCTGCCTATAGTCCCAGCTATTCAAGAGGCTAAGGCAGGAGGATCACTTGAGCCTGTGAGGTTGAGGCTGCAGTGGGCTGTGATCATGCCAGTGTACTCCAGCCAGCCTGGGTGACAGAATGGAACCCTATCTCAAAAAAAAAAAAAAAAAAAAAGACTGAAAGACTGATTGGGAGTTCTTCGTGGCCAAGACTTGTCAACTGATAGCTTTTAGTGGGAATTTAGGCTGATTCCCAATTGTTATTCCCTACCCCTCTATCTTATCTCCTGGTGCAATCATAAATGGTGGCTGGAACTACTCCATTCCTCTGGATATGAAATCTTTGTTTTCTTGCCTGGGGTGGATGTATGTTTGCTTGGGTTCTGCTTAAGGAGATGTGGTAGAACAGTGTTTCAGGGCCTGGAAAATGTATTCTGTATATAGGCTTTTGTTAATCTGTTTACAGTGTTGCCTATCTGTCTCGCTTTCTGGGGTACCTAGTGTCTGAGTCTAGAGCCTCTTCAGGGTGCTGTGAGATAAATTTGCCTCCTTGTTATCGATATCCCCCTAACCTCCACCTTTGTGGGCTTTGCTCCATTAATTAACCATTTTCCATTTACTGTCATTGTCTAGAGGTGAGTTCTCGTCTGCTGGTAACCGCATTCCTTTTTTGTAATTGTGTGTTTATTCTTCACCGTAATTTTAGTGGAGTCTCAGGACAAAGAGCAAATGGGAGAAATATGTGTTCAGTATTCACTTTTCCTTCTGTGTTTTTTTTTTTTTTTTTAATAGAGTCTCTCTGTTGCCCAGGCTAGAGTGTAGTGGCACAATCTCAACTCACTGCAACCTCCGCCTCCTGGGTTCAAGTGATTCTCCTGCCTCTCAGCCTTCTGAGTAGCTGGGATTACAAGCACATGCCACCACAGCCAGCTGATATTTTATAAACATCTATGATCACGTGGCCAGTTTTTTTGTTTTTTGTTTTTTTTTTTCCTGAGTTGGAGTCTCACCTGCCGCCGAGGCTGGAGTACAGTGGCGTGATCTCGCCTCACTGCAGCCTCCGCATCCTGGGTTCAAGCAATTCTCTTGCCTCAGTCTCCCCGGTAGCTGGGATTACAGGTGTGCGCCACCACGCCTGGCTAATTTTTTGTATTTTTTAGTAGAGATGGGGTTTCACTATGTTGGCCAGGCTGGTCTCGAACTCCTGACCTTGTGATCTGCCCGCAGCCTCCCAGAGTGCTGGGATTACAGGCGTGAGCCACTGCCCCTGACCCCTCACTTTTCCTTCTGTAGGACATTTGCAGCTTGTGTTTTTCACTGAATATCACATGGCCTTAATGCATAGAGAGCTAGCTGGTTTTTCATGATTATGCCCACGATTCTATGTAGGAATTTAACTTGTGAATTCCTAATTTTAAATCATCCTTGCATTTCTATAGTAAACACCATTAGAATGGATATGGTAATATTTTATTTTTGGATTTTTACTTCTGTATTAAGCTTATACTTTGTTTCCTTTTAGGCTCTTATTTCAGTATCAAGGGTATGCAGGGCTGACTTTGAAAGCTTTACATCTTTTTTTCTAAGATCTAGGATGTAGATCTAGTTGACACAGTAATTTTCAACTGGAGATTTTTGCCTCCCGTGGGACGTTTGAAAATATCTGGAGCCATTTTTGGTTTTCACAGCTAGTCATGGTAGGGGGTGCTGTTGGCATTTCTTGGGTAGAGAGGATGTCACTAAACATCCTACAACACACGGGAGAACCCTCCACAAAGAATTGTCTGGCCCAATATATCAATATTGCTGAGGTTGAGAAACGGTGGTTTAAATAAAACTCCAATCTGGAGGATGAGTCTTTGACTGTCTTTTTCCTTTTTCTATGTATTGGTCTCCAGATTTTCCTCTTCAGTTTTAGTAACTGTAGATTAAAAAAAAAATGATCGCTTTATGTATACTTCTAAGCTGTTGCATCATATTCACATGTGGCTGTATGCCATTTTCGCTTCAAAAGTTTTCTTTATCTTGATTACTTTTTGAAGGCTCGGCTGTTTTATTATATTAGTCTTGCGAAAGAATCCTCCTTTAGTTTTATTTTTTAAATCTAGTGTTTTCTTTTTCATTTTTTGCTTATGTCTTAATTCCCCTTTTTATTTTGCTTTTTCTGGTTTAGTGGATTAATGTAATTTAAATTGCTTTTTAAACAAACATGTAAGGGTATACATTTTCTTTGGGTACTGTTTGAGTTTATTGCACAAGTTTTAAAATCTATTTTCCAAGTAATTTTATTCCATCATTCATTCACATTGCCATACTATTAAAACTTTTTATTGTGAGAGATAAAATGTATTGAAAATATGTAAAACATAAGCTTAGTGTGACACATAATTAGAGTGAATACTTGGAAACCAACACCTAGCCAGCACCCAGGTGAAGAGAAAGGAACATTGCTCGCACTGTGGAAACCTTCTGCAGGCTTCTTCCCGATCACTGTTCCTCTATACGCTTATCTTTCCTTACGTTTCTCTAGTGTTATCACTCATGTATGCATCCTTGAACAATACAGTGTAGTGTTGCCTATTGTTGAACTTCTGAAAATCATACTATATGTATTATTTCATTTTTGTTGTGCTCAACATTGTGTGTGAAATTTGTTCCTATTTTGTGTAGCTATAGTTATTTTGCATTGCTGTATTTATTCCATTGTTTGAATACACCCTACCATTTATCCCCTTGACTAGATACAGACATGTGGGTTGTTTCCAGTGTTGTTAGGAACAGCGAATGCTGCTGTGATCATTCTTGTCTGTATTTCATTGTACCCCTGTGCCAGCATTTCTCTGGGGTACATACTTAAGGGCATGAGGATCAATTTCTTCTTTTACTCAAGAGTTATCTAGGAAAAAAAACTTTTTAAAAAGCATTTTCAGGTGGCTTTTCAGTTATTTTTAGTGCATCAATATGGTCAGAGAATATGGCCTGTGACCTTTCAGCTGCATTATCAGCAATCGTGTAGATTTCACTATTGGTGTTAATGTTGTCTTTGCTTATTGTTGCTTCTTGTATTATGTCTCCTGCTCCCTGCCCCTCAAGTATATCTCTGAATAATATCCTGTTTTTTTGTTTTGTTTTGTTTTGTTTTTACCTAGAAAGCATTTGCAGGGTTGTGTATGGAGAGCGTCCCTTGAATACTTACTGTCTGTTATCATTTGTTCAACAAATATCTGACTCTGTATAAAGTATTCCACATTGGTGTGGAGAATCTGGAGGTGAACATACACAGACATGCTTCCTGTATTGATGGAGCTAGATATAGAATTCTGAGTTCATAATTGAGTCTATTCCCAGTTGTTTACACTTCTATCTTCTGATATTTGTTACAAATGAAAAGTCTGATGCCTATCTCATTCTTCTTTCTGTATATGTTATTTTTTCTTTCTGGTAGTTGGTATGATTTTCTCTGTAACTGTAAAGTGTGGGGGTTTTACTTTTCAGTATTCCTTTTTTTTTTTTTTTTTTTTGAAAAGGGTCTTGCTCTCTTGCCCAGGCTAGAGTGCAGTGGTGTGATCATGGCTTGCTGCAGCCTCTACCTTCTGGGCACAAGCAGTCCTCCCACCTCAGCCTCCTGAGTAGCTGGGACTACAGGTGTGCTCTGCCACCATGCACGGCTAATTTTTAAAATTTTTTTGTGGAGATGGGTTTTCACCATGTTGTCCAAGCTGGTCTCAAATTCCTGGGCTCAAGTGATCCTCCTGCCTTGGCCTCCCAAAGTGTTACAGGCATGAGCCACTGTGTCAGGCCTTCAGTATTCCTTTGGGGCATTCAGAGCCACTTAATATTCTAAAGTCTTTATTTAGCTCAGCAGCACTTATCTCTTTTCTTTCTTTTTATTCACCTTCATCCTCTGGATGAATGTTAGATCTCTATATCTTTGATGTCCCTGAACTGTTCTCTTACTTACGTCTCTTCTGTTTTTTCCCCCATCTCCTTTTTTTCTCTGTTCTAAGGGAATGTCACTGTTTGGTTTTCTTAATCATAAATGCCTTGTTGGGTCAAGTGCATGGTACTCTGGCCCTTCTACAAGTGGTTTTTTGGGGGTAGGAGAGGGGATCTTATTTTTACTTTGTAGAATTGTGCTTGCATAGTAATCTGTTTATTTTGTGGATGCAGTATCTTCTCAATTACTACTAAAGATCCCAATTAGGTTTTTAAATTCTATTTATTTCCTTCATTAGTAATGCTTCAGATCATTTGTGCTTATTTGACTTGGCACTTTCCTTTCAGATTGCTAATTTTCTTCAGCTCACTGGTGATACATGGTTATCTCTTCATTTATAGATGAGATATACCATTGATCAGTATCCGTTGTTGATCTGAGTGTCTTCAGAATTGTCACTCTTTTCTGCTGTGGCCTCCCCCTCCTGGTTTGCAGACCTGTGCTCTTCCTGTGGCATGAGGATGGGGAGGTGGTGGCTGGTGAGCTTTCTAGCTCTTGAGCTAAAAGGAAGAGGCCGAGTCTGTTAGAAGATTTTGTTGCTGCGTTGAGTTATATTCAAACACTCTGTCTTTTCTCTCTGGTTTTGAGACTCATAGAGGCCATCAAGATAGAGTTCCTATCTAGGAGAGTGATCCTTACCAACTGTAGATGAGACAAGTACAGTAAAGAATGTCTGATTCTTCTGAAAAAAAGTGGTCCCTCCATTATTTGGATTGAATTTGTGACTTTCTCAAGCCCAGCAGTCTGATTCCATCTCCTTTGTATCTTCCAGCATGTCCTTATAGTTTTGGTTCACTAAGGGTATTCTCCTTGTATTTGTTGTTTTTCTGCTGCTGCAGCAGACTTACTCTTTTTTTGTAAAATTCTGTCATTTCAATGGGGTTTTGAAAAGAGGACCAGGCCACATCTTGAAATGAAATTCATCTTAGGACTTCCCAAGCTTAACTCACTTTTTGTTTTGATTAAATTATTTCCCCTTTTTGAGGTGGTGGGAGCTCAGCTTTCTCATTTTAAAATGAAGGATAGTAACTGGGCTGATGGTGACAGACCCGGATGCATGTGATAATCACCTCAGAGAACTTTTGAAAAACAGATTCTCTGGGTCAGCTTTGAAATTGGCATTTCAAAAATGCTCTTTCAATCACTGATGCAACCAAACTCTTTGGGACTTTTAGGCTAGGTATATAGTCTTTAGATACCCAGAATAGTTTGACTTGGAATATAACAATTTAGGGAAATGAAAAAGGGGAGAATTACATTTTGGAAGCTGCTTGCTTCCATTTTCCATTTAGTTTTTAGAAGACAATGTCTAAAGAGATGCAGATTTAAAGGAAATACAAATTAATTCTGCATAGGTATGTTTATCTACATGGAATTCTCCAGCTGACTAATCCAGAAGAGTTCTAATACCCTCTGTGATCATGGGTTTGTTTTTCTTGAGAATTATTCCATCAGAGTATCTAATAACAGATGCTTAGATACTGCTGAGACCTTTGTTGGTCTTACTTGATCTCTGGATCCTAGTTTCTTGATCTTTTACATATTCTGTGTTCTAACCTGAACTGGCCTTCATGGTTAAAGATGCATGTATAAATAGTGTCCTGGCCAGGAAGCTTATCTTTTGAACTTTGCCAAAAATGAATATGAAAGCCCTTCCTAAAACCCCATCAAATTCATTTCTGAACTTGATAAATTGTAAATTGTGTAAATTGATAAGTTGTGTCTTGTAGAGAAGTATTTTGTAGTAAAATGTTTTTAAAAAGAAAATTTGCTTTTTAGTGAGGTGGTCATTTCATAATTCTTAGTTTTGTGAAATGTCTATCAATAACACATCTGACCTTTCAAAATGTAAGACAATTGAATTTATGTAATAATTCAGGCTTTCCAAAGTTAAAAAGGTAGCTATTTTAAGGAATCGGTAGTTTGGGAGATTTTATTTTAAATAAGCCATTGATCTTAGGCACACAGCTGTACAATAAAATGTTTTCTTATTTTAAATTAGATTATGTTTTAACATTTTTTTCTGTTTTGCTTTGTATTTGATTGCTTTTCTTTATTCCTGAGGCATCCATTAAGTTGAATTGTTCAAACTTGTTTCATTTTTAAAAGCTGATAACTTATTTGTTAGTCAAAGCTGGATTTAAAGATAAACATTTTAATTTTAATAAACTGTCTGCTAGTGGGATTGCAGTGACAGTTGGTTGAGAGTTTGTCCCTAAAGCTATGGCACCAGTCTTTAATGTACTCAGCCTGTGCATATTTGTTCTGTGTAGCCGTGGCAGATTCATTCTTTGTTTCAGAATGGGACAACAGAAGAAGTGACTTCAGAAGAAGAGGAAGAAGAAGAAGAGATGGCTGAAGTAGGTATTTTATATAAAATAAGAGTTCATAAATGTCTTCATTTTTGAACATTTGAGTAATTCTTAAATCTTTTTTATAGACTGCTATTAATGTGGAATAATTGAAAGCACATTGTATTTGGAATGGAATATAATTTCCCAACTCTGGCTTTACCTTTAATGATACGCCTTTGAGGAAATTTATCTGAATTCTTTGGATTTGATTTCTTGGAAAACAAAAGCTCTTAACATTTAGCACTAAAATTATATTTATATTTAATATTGATCACTACTTAATCTGTATTTGGTTATATTTAGGAAGAGGAACTACTGAGTTTATAAAACTTCGTTTGCATAAAAGGAGAATTTGAGAACATTTTAGGGACTACTCACCAGAAGTAGTGAAACTGTCTCTCATTGAAAAATCATCAATGAATTTTGTCTTAATCTGGTTTACACTATTTTAACAGAATACTGGAGACTGGGTAATTTATAAAGAACAGACATTTATTTTCTCACTGCTCTGAAGTCTGGGAGGTCCAAGATCAAGATACCAACATTTGGTGTCTGAGGACCTTCTTGTTGCATCCTCTCACATGGTAGAAGGCAGAAGGGCAGGAGAGCAAGCTAGTCCAGTGTGTGAAGCCTCATTTGTAAGGGCCTTAATCCCATTAAGGAGGAAGAAGCCCTCTTGGCTTAATCACCTCTTAAAAGTCCTACCTCTTAATATCACATTGGCCAACACCTGAATTTTGGAGGGAGCACATTTAAATCATAGCAAATTTAGTAGAGCTCATTCCAAAGACATTGAGCTTAGGCCAGTTGTCAGTCATGGATATAATTTTAGATGTTTTCAAGCTCTGAAACTTGAATTTAAAATCAAACTTCAGAACAAAGATCTTTGTTTCTGCGTTGACCAAATAGAAGATATATGGATTCCATGATCTTGATTTAAAAAAAAAAAAATTTTTTTTTTTTTCTGTTTTGGGTCTTATAATCAATGTATGCTTTTGTTTTCTTAATTTGGAAATTTTTAATCTAAAATATACTTTTAGAATGCTTCAGAACTAATGAAGCAGTGTTGCAGACTTGTTTTGGTTTTTTGAGACAGGGTCTCACTGTGGCGCAGGCTGGAGTGCAGTAGTGTGATCGTGGCTCACTGCAACCTTGAACTCCTGGACTCAAGCAATCCTCCCACCTCAGCCTTCTGAGTAGCTGGGAGTACAGGCATGTGCCCCATGCCCAGCTTTTTAAACATTTTTTATTGTAGAGATTGGGTCTCATTCTTTTGTCCAGGCTCATCTCGTGAACTCCAGACCTCAAGTGATCCACCACCTTGGCCTCCCAAAGTGTTGGGATTATAGACGTGTGCCACTGTTCCTGGGTATAGGCTTGTTTTATGAGTCTGGGAGTAAAATACTCTTAAAATTGTCCAGTTAGAATAAGAATTTGTTTTAATGTTTTTATGCAGTTTAGCTTAGGTGGAATAAACTGCATGAAAACGTTAAACCTTTTCTGTGGGTCCAGTATACCATGAAGCAGCCATTGTACTAAAGTTCATGAACTTTTTTTTTTTCCCTTCACAAGCTAATAAACAAGGGGCTGCAACATTGAGGGAAAACTAGAAAGGAAGGAGAATGGACTTTGGAGATGTCAGATTAGGACAGTTGGAAAGAAGATATTCTAGGCTCCTAAAATAATACAGGAAGAGGCTCAGAACAACCTTGGACATAGTGTGTTTGGGTTCATTGGATACCTTTCTTTTGAGAAGGAGTGTTGATGTGTTGAAGTCATGAAAAAACAAGATTGGCTAGAAAAGGCAAATGGTTAAAAGTCTTGAATTCGAGACAGGTGTGTTTCTATTTGGTGTGATTTTTGATAGGAAGGCCTTAAGCACGGAATAGTGTGCTGAGGATATTTTAGAAAGAGAATGTTGAATTCTGTTTGGGATGTGCTGATTAATACTCAGGGAAAGAAGTTTTGTGGATGGGAACATGACTGAGGTTGAAGGTATAGGAGGAATATAGGCTAAAGGCATTTGTGAGAATTGTGAGAAAAACGTGTAGGATGGAAGATTGGTGCTGAAAGGTGCACACAGGGAGAAGGGAGCTCCATGAAGTATGGAGTCATGGGCAGAGTTTGAGTGAGAACAGAACATTAATAGGGCTTGAAGAGATGGCATTCCAAAAAGAAGGCTGTGGAGGTGAAGGCTGCAGTGAGCCGAGATCTTGTCACTGCACTCCAGCCGGGCCAACAGAGTGAGACTCCATCTCAAAAAATTAAAAAAAAAAAAAAACCAAAAAGGAGGCCTATTGAATGGATAGAAGGTAGTCATTAACCTGGTCTAGAAGTCAGTGAATTAGCCTGCTTGGGAAAGAAAAAAGTCGAGATGAGTATAAACTACTCCTTTAGAGATTTTGGCAATTGAAGTAGAGAAGTAAGGTAATTGCAAAAAGTTAGGATTTAAATTCTGCATAGATTTATATATGTGTAAGAACAAATAGTATGGGAAAGGAGGGAGCAGAATGATGTGAATAAAGATACTGGTCTAGGGGTATTCAAATTCTTTTTTTTTTTTCTTTTTTTTTTTTTTGAGATAGTCTTGCTCTGTCACCCAGGCTGGAGTACAGTGGCATGATCATAGCTCACTGCAGCCTCAAACTCCTGGGCCCACATGGATCCTCCTATCTCAGCCTCCTGAGGACCTGAGATAAAATTCTTTTTCTAACTTTTTTTCTAGTTATAAACGTCAATAGATGCTTACTACATAAAACTTGGAAATTGGCCGGGCGCGGTGGCTCAAGCCTGTAATCCCAGCACTTTGGGAGGCCGAGACGGGCGGATCACGAGGTTAGGAGATCGAGACCATCCTGGTTAATATGGTGAAACCCCGTCTCTACTAAAAAGTACAAAAAAACTAGCCTGGCAAGGTGGCGGGCGCCTGTAGTCCCAGCTACTTGGGAGGCTGAGGCAGGAGAATGGCGTGAACCCGGGAGGCGGAGCTTGTAGTGAGCTGAGATCTGGCCACTGCACTCCAGCCTGGGCGATAGAGCAAAACTCCGTCTCAAAAAAAAAAAAAAAAAAAAAAAAAAAAACTTGGAAATTAGGGGAAGGCATTAAATGTCTCCAGAGATAACTAAAATTAACTGAAATTAATATTTCAATATAAGTTCTTCTGGTCTTCCTTTTTCTGTGCTTATTTCAGCATAATTGAAATTCTTTCTTTTTTGTGTTCTGTTTTTCATTTTAAAGTTTTTCGATACAGGAGAAATTATGCTATGTTAGTATTTCAGTGGCCTCTTAATATTTTGCTATTTTTGCACATGCAGATTTTGTGTTTGTTTTTGTGGTTGCAAGGTTGAAATAGGTGTCTTTGTGCCTAAATTAGTGTTTACAGTTTAAACTAGTTTCTTAGGATACAATTCTAGAAGTTGAGTTTCTGGAACAAACCAGGAACACTTTGGGTTCTTGACACCTGCTGCTAAACTGTTTTAAAGGTTCCTCTTAATAGGAGATTTAGAAGATGGCTTATTTGGTAATAGTTATGATTTTGTAAAGCTTTTAAATCTGCTTTACCCAGAGTCTAGCTTTTAAATAAAATATAGGATATAAAAGGTGGGAGCCTCTTGAATGGAATGGGGGGGGCTTTTTCTCTCTCCCCATAGAATAGCTATATTTTGTTTCTTGTCCCTCATTAAGTCAAGAGTAATTTAACGTTATTTTGGCATAAGAAATTGCTGAAGAAAAATAGCTTGAATAAGCTAACATTTTTCTTCTTTTTGCAGGATATAGAAGACTTAGATCACTATGAGATGAAGGAAGAAGAGCCTATTAGTGGGAAAAAGTCAGAGGATGAAGGAATTGAAAAAGAAAATTTGGCAATATTAGAGAAAATTAGGAAGACTCAAAGGCAAGACCATTTAAATGTAAGTGTGTGTAGATATGTAGAACCTGGACTTTTGTGGTTAAATAATTATAGTTAATACCAGGCAATTCATTAACATGCCCACCTCAGCTGCCCTCCTCCTCCATTCCTGCCTTAGTGGTGGACTCAGTCATACGTTTTTAAAAACAGGGTCTTGCTCTGTCACCTAGGCTAGAGTGCAGTGGCACATAGTTCAGTGTAGCCTTGATCTTTCAGGCTCCAGTAATCCTCCTGCCTCAGCCTCCCAGGTAGCTTGGACTATAGGCATGTGCCACCGTGCCAGGCTAGTTTTTTTTTTAATTTTTAGTAGCGATAAGGTCTCTCTGTGTTGCCCAGGCAGGTCTTGAACACCTGAGTTCAAACGATCCTCACATGTCAGCCTCCCAAAGTACTGGGATTGCAGGCAAGAGCCACCGTGCCTAGCCTTAGTCATATGTTTTGTTGCTGTAGATTACATTTCTTATCTATGGATAGCCACTTTTTACCCTGTTCATCTGCTCTTCACATCCTGGAACCACCTGCTGATCCCTGTACGTGCCCCTTTCCGGCCTGTTTATGCTGTTTTCTCTGCTTACCTTCCTCCCATGGGATCTGTATATTCAAATTCATTGTCTCCTACAAAATATAATTCAAGTTCTTTCTCCTTGGTGAAGGAGACTTTGGTCTGTCCTACTCTGACCCAACCAAAAGTAATTTTTCTCTTTTGACTTAACATCTTTTTTTTTTTTTAAATGAAGTCACGCTCTGTCTCCTGGCTGGAGTGTGGTGGCATAATCTCAGCTCACTGCAGCTTCCACCTCCCAGGTTCAAGCAATTCTTCTGTCTCACCCTCCCGTGCAGCTGGGATTATAGGTGTGCACCGCCACACCTGGCTAATTTTTGTATTTTTAGTAGAGACAGGGTTTCCTCATGTTGGCCAGGCTGGTCTTGAACTCCCAACTTCAAGTGATTCACCTGCTTGGGCCTTCCAAAGTGCTGGGATTACAGGTGTGAGCCACCGGGCCCGGCCACAACTTAATATCTCTTTTGCACGAAGCAGCAGGATGTGAAAAGAACACTGAGTTTGGTGACAAACACACCTTTTATGGTTTCACTTTCCTCAACTCTAAAATACGGCTAGATAGTACATACCTTTTGGATGATTGCTATCAAAAATAAATGAAAATGATGTGTATATATATAAAATGTTCAGAGTAGGGAAACATCAAATGATTGAACACTTACTACTTCCTGCCTTATATTAGAGCTGTTGACCAACTCCATGAAATCTGTGTAGCAGTTAGTTTGTCTTGGGCACAGGTTCCCGAAAACAGGGAATGAATTGTTAGGTAAGTAGATGCCAAATGTTGAAAACAGGTAGATTACTCTCCCTCCTTCAATCTTATTTCTATATTAATCTAATTTATAATTTTTAGTAGAGCAAAGAAGTTTAGTCAGGCCCCAATATCTTGATTACTTAAAAAACAAAGTTTGTGTCATTTGAATTAATGATAACTGTACTTTGTGTCTTGTGATCAATTCCAGTTTGAGTTATAGTCAAAACAACTATAAATTATTGAACACCTTTGCATGACCGATACTATGCCAAGTACTTTATACTTCATATATCTTCACATTTAGTCTTCATAGCCACCATGTGAATTAGGTACTCTTCATATTTTAGAGATAGGAAAAACTTCTCTTATTTTGTAGATATGAAATGAGCTAGGAAACTTGCTTTTTTCCTCCCCTTCAAAGTATAGTGCAATGTTTAAAATCTTTAATTTCACGTGACCAAAAAATAGTTCCGTTTATATTTAGTCTTACGATAAGATATTGATGTGTTTTCATCTTTAGAGATGTCCCTGCTCTGAAAAACTAAAACCAGTCGCATGTAGACACACGTTTCTCAGTGTCTTAATGTGCGAACTAGACCATCTGTGTAATATTCTTGCTTGTAGTCTTATGACTTAACATCTTTTTTTTTTTTTTTATGAAGTCACTTTTTTTAATGAATGGAGCTGTATTTTAGTTAATAATGTGTCACCTTGAGTGTCTTATAGTAATTGCTGGGGTTTGGAATAGACTCATACTGAATTCTATACTATTGTGGAATCCATGGTGGTCTGGACATGTTGACTAGACTTTTTCACACGATAAGAAATAGGAAATGAACCAGACTTGTGCCTAGTTTTATATCCTCTTGAAACTTCATAATGCTTCATTTAATGGTACTTTTTTTACTTCTTAAAATGTTGAGGTTGGGTGCAGTGGCTCATGCCTGTAATCCCAGCACTTTGGGAGGCCAAGGCAGGCAGATCACAAGGTCAAGAGATTGAGACCATCCTGGCCAACATGGTGAAATCCCGTCTCCACCAAAAAAAAAAAAAACAAAAAAACCCCCCAAAATTAGCTGGACGTGGTGGTGCGCACCTGTAGTCTCAGCTACTTGGGAGGCTGAGGTAGAAGAATTGCTTGAACTGGGAGGCGGAGGTTGCAGTTGCGCCACTGCACTCCAGCCTGGGCGACAGGGCGAGACCCCATCTCCAAAAAAAAAAAAAAGTTGAACGGTGATCCATTTTTGCTGTAATCTTTTAGATCAGGTTGAAATATCTTAAATCTTTACTTAGCTCAGCAGACCCTGGTAAACAGTGGCTTTTGTGTTTCAGGGTGCAGTGTCTGGGTCAGTGCAAGCTTCAGATAGACTTATGAAAGAGCTCAGGGACATATACAGATCACAGAGTTATAAAACAGGTAAGGATCTCTGGATCCCTGCTCTCCTTATGGTTCTTCTGCTCTTTTCTATTGTCAGATTATAAATGTCATTTCTTAAAACTGGACAGAAATGGAAATGTTTACTAGCTTTATTTTAGGAATGTGAAACTCAAATGCAATCAAGTTCCAAAAGATGTAAGAGTAAAATAGGATGAGTTTACTTGTTTTTCGGATTTTTAAAAAATGTTTTTATAAGTCCATTGGAATTTTGTCCTCTTCTTGAAAAGAGTGAACTCTTACATGTATTTTTATCTTCTGGCGAAAGCATGAGCAATATTGCTTGGAAAGTAAATAAGAGTAATACATTTCATTGTACAGAGAATGATTGCCAAGTTGATTTCTATGATTCCGCCCCCCCATTTTTGAAAGCAAGATAATCGGTAGAGATAGTTATTACCTTTAAAATATGTAGGTTTTTAAAGTTTTTATTTCATTGTTTGACTTGAGTATTCTTACTCATTATGACTTGAATGTTATGGAATCTGTCGTAACTAGAGGTAAAATTCTCATATTGTTACAGATTCTAATAGTATTAAATAATGAGCCAAACTTTAATTTGAAAAGATAGCATTGGTTGGGTGCAGTGGCTCACACCTGTAATTCCTGCACTTTGGGAGGCCAAGGTGGTCAGATCACCTGAAGTTAGGAGTTCGAGACCAGCCTGGCCAACATGGCGAAGCCCTATCTCTACTAAAAATAAAAAATTAGCCGGGCGTGGTGGCGGGCACCTGTGATCCCAGCTGCTCAGTAGGCTGAGGCAGGAGAATCGCTTGAACCCAGGAGGTGGAGGCTGCAGTGAGCCAAGATTGTACCACTGCACTCCAGCCTGGGTGGCAAGAGTGAGACTGTCAAAAAAAAAAAAAAAAAAAAAAAAAAGCATTATGACCCATTCAAGAATTCTTAGTATGAACAAATCAAAATTAATTAGAACTTGCTTAAAAAAATAAAAACAAGGAAAAACCCTTGCTTTGTAGTGTGCAGGATAAGCCAAACTTGTTTCTGACTTACTAGAATTGTGGGTGTCCTTACAGTTTTTTGTGTAAGAAGTCTAAAAGTTTGTAGAAACCTAATAAAGCACAAACATTTGAATACTGGTTTTATTTTTAAATGTTAAGTAATCGTTTGTTTCAGCATTGTTTATATAGGAAAAAAACCAGATATTGGGTGGAATTTGTTAAAGCATATCCATAAAATAAACTACTGCAAAGTCATTAAAAAGATTGTGAATAGATTTAGGTATACTAACTTGGAAAAATGTCCCTGAAAGTTGAAGAGACATTATAAAACAACATACGTAGAAGGATTCCGTCTTTGTAGAAATGTATGTTCATGGAAGAAAAGTCTTAAGTACCTATGATTTTGCATAATCTTTTTTTTCAGTCAGACTAAATGGTAAGCAGTTTTTCAACTCATTAAAGAATCTTCTCAATTGATGGCTGTAATGATCTGTTAAGGGCATAAGATACTCAGCTGCAGTGGTGTAATATTTACTATATAGCTTAGTCGTTCCATGTTTTAAGAGAAAAATTCCTAGCTTTTGTTGACTATTCAGTTTATACATTTATACTATAGTAATAGTTATATGATCAAATGAAGAGTAGCTAACATGCTCTGTATCTTAACAGGGATTTATTCAGTGGAACTCATAAATGACAGTTTATATGACTGGCATGTTAAACTGCAGAAGTAAGTGACTTTTTAATGCTAACCCACCCTTCACAATGGTAGATTATCACAGTGGAGGTTATTTTCCTTCTAACTTGATACCTTTATACTATGACTTGTACTTAGAACTTTAGACCTTGTTTCTATAGAAATAGTTCTTAGATTGTTTAAATGAGCTGTTTCTGAGGCTTAATAAAAAAGTGAGAAAGAGGAAGGACAGAAAGGAAGGACCAGCTGTGGGATAAAGTGTTTTATGGAGTTAGAGCAGGGGAACTTAGAAACAAAAGTATATTTAATAACTTCATGAGACTGTGATAACCAGTTTATATTTGAAATATATACAGCACTTTGGGAGATTGAGGTGAGAGGATCTCTTGAGCCCAGGAGTTTGAGACCTGCCTGGGCAACATAGCAAGACTTCATCTCTACAAAAAAAAAAAAACATTAGCCAGGCATGGTGGAGTGCACTTGTAGTCTCAGCTACTGGGGGTGGTAGGAGGCTGAGGCAGGAAGATCTTGAGCTCCAGAGGTCAAGGCTGCAGTGAGCCATGATTGTATCACTATATTCCAGCCTGGGCAACAGAATGAGGCACCCTGTCTCTTTAAAAAAAAAAAAAAAAAGTTGCGGGGAGATGGGACTCAAATTAGATCTGTATATATAGAACAGTTGTAGAAAAATACGGATTTTTTTAGTGATTTAACTTTTCGTAGTTCGGTCCATGGCAAACTTTTCTCCTTGAACCCTTTGGCTAATAATATAAGTTTAATAAGAAAATTATATACATGTGACTATTTTCCTTTAGAATGACTGCAAACTCTGAACCCCTTATTAGATTAGATTTAGAGTATTATGGTCTCTTTTGGACATTTATTCCCAAGGAGCTGGAAGCTATAGTGACCTCTATTTTTCCTGGTGATAAAGAGCAGCTTTAGACCTTCTCTTTCTGGAATTTACCCTAGGTGCTCTATTTTAGCTGTCAGACTAGTTCATTTTTGAGTTTAGTTAAAAAAAAATCTCTTAACTTTTTATTTGAACTGTTTTTTTGTTTTGTAATTCTTAGGGTTGACCCTGATAGTCCTTTGCACAGTGATCTTCAGATCTTAAAAGAAAAAGAAGGCATAGAATATATTTTGCTTAACTTCTCTTTTAAGGTAAGAAAATAGTTACAGGACCCCATATACTTCCAATGGGGGGGCGTATATTTGTACAAGTGCTTTGGAAAAAAATTTGGTAAAGTAGAAGATACTCATACCCTGTGATTCAGGAATCTCGTAGACATATTCTCTGTAAGAGATGAGTAATTAGGTGTACCAGGAGACACAGGAATGTTCAGAGAAGCATCGTTTATAATAGCCCTAAACAGAAAACCCAAGTGTTCTTTCCAATAAAATGGAGAAATGTGGTGTTTATAAAATGGTTTACAGCTATGTGGGACAAGATGGGTGGATCTTGAACACAGTTGTAAATGAGACTGGACTCCAAAACCTATTTTGTACAATTTCCTTTATATAGAGTTCAAAAATAGGTAAAACTAATGTTGGTTAGGGCATGCATTCTTAGTGGAGACAATATCACCTGCAGTGGAGTGAAAATTGATCTTTGAAGTGAAAACAATCTTAGCTATTAAAATGGTCTGCTGCCCTCCAAAGGGCCACAGAACATAAACAGATATACGATTTATCTGTGGTGTTAAAATTCCGTGGAGCGGGGGCCGGGGGGGGGGGGAAAATTAGGAAGAAAACTTCTAAAAAGGCTTCTTAGGGGGGCAAAAATGAAAAGAAAACTGAGAAACACTTAATCATGGATTCATACTTGGGCAGTAAAACTGCCCAAGAACAAAGAGGTGATTACATACAGGTTAGGGTAAGGAGTCCATCTAGGTGGGAGGTAGGGAGGTGTGAACTGAAAGGTACATCTGTGCAAGCTTCTTGGATACTGGCTGGAATATATTTCTGGACCAGGTTGGTGGTTACATGGGCACATAATTTACAATAACTTCTTAAGGTATATCTCTATATTTTATGTACTTTTCTGAATTTATGTGTTATATTTCATAAGGGTTTATAAATTTTATTTTATTTTATTTATTTATTTTTGAGACGGAGTCTTGCTCTGTTGCCCAGGCTGGAGTGCAGTGACACAGTTTTGGCCCACTGCAACCTCCGCTCCTGGGCTCAAGAGATTCTCCTGCCTCAGCCTCCCGAGTAGCTGGGATTACAGGTACAGGTACATGCCACCACACCCGGCTAATTTTTGTATTTTTAATGGAGACGGGATTTCACCATGTCGGCCAGGCTTGTCTTGAATTCCTAACCTCAGGTGATCCGCCTGCCTCGGCCTCCCAAAGTGCTGGGATTATAGGCATGAGCCACCACACCTGGCCTAGTATTTTTAAGACGCTAAAAATAATGGTTAAAGAATAGCAGTGGTGTCTAGAACAAATGTTAATTATTATTTTTATTTTTATTTTTTTTTTGAGACTGAGTCTTGCTCTGTTGCCCAGGCTGGAGTGTGGTGGCATAATCTAGGCTCACTGCAACCTCTGCCTCCCAGGTTTAAGTAATTCTCTGCCCCAGCCTCCCGAGTAGTTGGGATTATAGGCATGTGCCACCATGTCCAGATCATTTTTGTATTTTTAGTAGAGATGGGATTTCACCATGTTGGCCAGGCTGGTCTTGAACTCCTGACCTTGTGGTACACCTGCCTTGGCCTCCCAAAGTGCTGGGATTACAGGCGTGATTTAATTATGGATCTGGATAAGATGTTATGGTTTAAAATCTGTGGATATATGAGATATTTTGATGAAAAAAACAATGCTGCTTTTGTACTTACAAAAAGGATAGTAATAATTTTCTAAAAGCTTCTTACATAGCTTTTTTATGTGTATGTTTTTCCTTGGGAATATATCTTAGGATTGAACTTCCTTGAAGTGACCCAAATGTCAGTATTATCTCTCACTTTTGTTATTGTAGAAACTGTTGTTGTCAACTGGGTTGTCCTCCTAAAGTATGAGTCTAGTATATATTGACTGAAGTTGCTAATGGCTACATTTTTACTAATTCATATGGGGGAATGAATGAAGCACCCAGGCCAAAAACAAACAAACAAAAAAAACACACAAAAAAGGAAGGTATCTTTCTTTTTAAAAATTTAAATTATATGTCCGTATGCCTAACACCAAACTTTAGAAATAGAACCCTTTTTTTTTTTTTTTTAATTAGTCCCTGTAGCCCCCGGTGTGCCCCTCCCTTGTCACTTCCTCTTTGGGGGGTATCTTTACGGGAATATGAAATCTTGGACAGGAAACTGGAGGATTTGTGACTGCAGGTAGTGTTTTCATTATTTTTTCCTGCTCTAGGTAGAACTTCAGGGAGGGGACGATCTGGGAGGTAAATGGCTGAATTTCTATTGGATTTGTGTTTCTGGACCATGGCTCCTGATACCAGAAAGAAGGGCCTTTTCTGGGGTTGGAGTATTTCTTAAGAGGCCTGGGAAGAATGTGATTGCCTTGAGCTAACTGACCTTATGAAGAGGACCTTAAACTGAATTGCCAAGTTATTAGTATCGGGATTCACAGACTTTGGAGGATAGCAGGTATGATTCAGAAAGATTTACAGGAAAGAGCCAGAACAGTGTATATTTATGGCCTCTGATGCCCATGGTGACAACTTGAATAATAAGAAAAATGGAACTTGAGATAAAGCATAACACAAAGATGCAGGAGGGAATGCGACCTGATCAGCAACTTAGTAAATCCAACTTGCTATGCTTTTAAGGAAGTCACTTTTTAGTGTTTCAGGCAGCATCTGAATTACTGAATTGAATTCTGAGGTAGTACTTTAAGAATGGTCTATTTAGATAAATTTAGGTTCATTTAGAGAATAATTGCCGGGATTGGGAAGAGATTGTATTCCGTGTCCTGGGATAGCTGGCGAAATTGTGGATTTGGAGAGGAGAACATGGGGGTTGATCTTAGCTTGTCTTCAACTATTTGAAGGACTGTGTATATGGAAGCATTAGTTTTTATTTGTTTTTGGTGAACACAGGGCATAAAACTAGTAAGGCAAATTACAAAGAGGCGATTTTCAACTCAGTGTAAGGAAGTGATTTGTAACTATTTAGAGCCATTTGGTGATGCAGTCTTTAAAAAACAGAATGTGCCTCTTCCTTAAGAATAACTTAGACGGCTAAGATGTTAAGATCTCAGATAACTTTCTGATATCCTTATAGAGCCTGAGAGTCTGTTTCTGAGTTAATATATACTAAGGTAACTGAAACTTCATTTTAACAGTCACCCTCAACCTTTTTTTTTTCCTCCTTGAAGAACTTTTTATTTCTGTAAAATATGGATTCCTGAGTTCCAGGCTATAGACTTTATGGAATAGAGTCCCCAGATTTTGATGTGGAAGAGTTATTCTGAACTGTTTACAATGAATTAAATCATACATAATCAATGAAGAGGTTTTGTAGTCATTAGGGATTCACATGTTTAAATTTCTAAATAATAGCAGGTTAAATGAGGTTGTACTTTACTAAGCTTTACATCAACCTCTATACCTTTCATTATGTCTGTTAAATATAGGTGAAAGGTGAGCTATTTTATTTGAAAGTAGATTATAATAACTGTTGTTAAGTTGCTATCTTGTGTCATTAAGTTGGTATCTTGTGGATAATCTTACATTTCTATTGCAAGTTAGAAAACGATTTCTTCTTATCCCTCATCTTATATCATCTTCCTCACTTCATATATTTTTATCAAGTCTGATGATCCTTGTCTTTTAATTGGACCCATTCATTATTGCTGATACTTGGGTCTGAATCTCCATCTTACAGATTCATTACTATTTGTCCTTCTTGCTTCACACTCCTTTTCATCTTTCTTTTGGATTTTTTTATTACTCTAGTTTCGTACCTCCGTCAGCATGGTAGTTCTTCTTTTTTACTACCCTACAGTTATAATATCTTTGACTTGTCAAAGTCTAATATAAACTTGTAAATTTTTATTTTTTCCTTTTCCTTGTCAATACAAGGACCTTAGAACACTGAGGTCATGTGCTCCCTGCCATATACGTGCTGCTGTCATCATGCATTTTAATTCTATACTTATCTAAAACTCTACACATAATTATGTAATTGGTCAATATCCATTTAGATCCACATGCACATTTGCTCTTTTTTATGCTCTTTATTCTCCACATTTTCATTGAGGATCCTCTTTCTCCTGTCTGAAAATAACCTTTAGTATTTCCTTTAGTGTGAGTCTGAAGATGAAAACAAAAACCTTTATTTTTCTTTCTTTCTTTTTTTGAGACCAAGTTTCGCTCTTGTTGCCCAGGCTGGAGTGCAAGTGGTGCAATCTCGACTCACCGCAAGTTCCGCCTCCCGGGTTCAAGCAATTCTCCTTCCTTAACCTTCCTGAGTAGCTGTGATTACAGGCATGCGCCACCACGCCTGGCTAATTTTGTATTTTTAGTAGAGACGGGTTTCTCCGTGTTGGTCAGGCTGGTCTCGAACTCCCGAACTCAGATCATCCGTCCGCCTCGGCCTCCCAAAGTGCTGGGATTATAGGCGTGAGCCACCGTCCCTGGCCTTTATTTCATTTTTGAAGATTATTTTCATTGAGTGTAAGTTTCTAGGGTTGGCAGTTTCTTTCAGTGCCTCAAAGATATCATTCTCTTATCCTAGCTTCCATTGTTTCTCTTGAAGTATTTATGGAGGTTAAATCTTGTGAAGTCTTTGATCAGATTTGGAAAATTATCAACAACCATATCTTCAGGTATTGGTTCTGTCCCATTCTTTTTTTGCTTCCAGGACTCTACGTATGTGATAAACTTTTCACTATCTTTTTTATTTTCTGCATTTTCTACCATTTTGTTTTTCTGACCTATTTTCCAGTTTACTGAATCTCTTTTCTGCTAAGTTACTGCTGTGGTTAAACTTATCCATTAAGCTACTAATTTCAGCTGTTGTATTTCTAAATTTTAGAATTTCCATATGGTTCATTTTTATAATTTGCATTTCTCTACCAGGCTTTCAGTCTTGTCTTTTCTTTCCTCGCTTATGTTCAACAGAGTTAACTCTATTATCTTGACCCCTTGTGGTTATGTGTCTATTATTTGCTTCTCTTGTTTTCTGTTTGTCTTTGTCTCATGTGGCTTATTTTTAGTGATAGACATTATATATGAAAAATTATAGAACTAATTTGAAGCCTTGGATGATAATCTTCTCCAGAGAGGATTTATATTTGCCCCTGCCAGGGGCTTGGAAATTAGCAACCCAGGATTGCCTCATGCAATCAGGGATTGAGATGATTCAAGCTGGCCTCATTCCCTGTCAGGGCAATTTGCAGTTGGTTCTTCAGGGTCGCAGCCTTAGGAGTGGGAGACTTAGCAGGCCTCTCCTCGGTGAATGCTGGGCTGCAATGTTTATCTCTCTGTGAGCTCTGTAAGGCTGTGAGTTCTAGCTTAGCTTGTGAACCTCTTCTTTTTCTCTTCTGTAATTGGAAGAAAACCCAAGGGGAGAAAAAAAAGATCCTGCTCTCTGGTGTTCCCTTTTCTTAGCCCTGAAATTGTTATGTTTTGTTCACCTTTCTAGTTTTCAGTCAGAAAATTGATCTAAATTACCTAGTCTATCATTATTGGAATGGTTCCTTTATATAGTTCTAGTGAAGTGGAACCCCTTCATGTGTTTCATCAGTTTACCATAACACTGTTCTGTTTGGGCCTGATTTTAACTTCATTTTTATTTGATTTGGTTTTCATTTTGGTTTTGAGTCCTAATTTTATGACTCTTACCCATTATCTGATAATAAATGTACACATTCTTTATAGTATCTTTTAAAATCTTCTAAATAGTATAACATTAAGGATGTTCTTAAAATTAATTAAACTTGCTTATTTGCTTTTTAGGATAACTTTCCATTTGATCCTCCGTTTGTTCGAGTGGTGTTACCTGTTCTCTCAGGAGGGTAAGTTTAAGCAATTACTTAAAAAGAAAATTTTTTTCAGTTAAAAAAATTTTTTTTTATGGAGACGAGGTCTCACTATGTTGTTGTGGCTGGTTTTGAACTCCTGGGCTCAAGTGATCCTCCCACCTTGGCCTCTGAAAGTGCTGGGATTACAGGCATGAGGCCACTGTGCCTGGCTTGCATTTTTTTTTTTTTTTTTTTTTAAGTGTGCACCAGAATCATTTGGAGAGCTAGTCCCAGAGTTTCTCATTCAGTAGGTCTGTGGTAGGGCCTGAGTATTTACATTTTTAAGAAGTTTCCAGGTGAAGATGATACTGTTGTTCTGGGCCCACACTTAGAACCATTGATTATAAAGCATTATATTGTTGAGAGGTAGAGTTTTTAATGATTCATACACACACGTATTTATACATATACACACATACACACACATATATACACACACATATTTTTACCCTAAAAAAGCTAATGTTTTTCAAATGTAAATTGTGATTGAGGGTTTAGAGAATGTTATGATTAAAGAGTGGTCCCCACATGCCTGTGATCCTAATTGGTACTTCTAGGGATAATCATGGGAAATCTCATGGACCTATGGAACTGGCTAATTACTTCTACAGGTAATACTTGCAGTTTAGTAGGGTCAAATGGTAATTGTATTGCTGCTTCTTGTGGTTGGAAGTCTTACAGAAGAGGGGGAAAAGATCACAATTTGTTAGGTTATTTATGAAATGTTCAGTAGGCCCTCAAAGTATGAGCAGTTTAACTTGAGAATTTTCAAACACTCGGCTGACTAATTCTATTATGTGACATAATCTACATTATGGTGATTAAAAACTAAATATATCCAGCCCTTACTTTGATCATTTCTATGGTTGAGATAGTAATAGTTGTATTTAGGGTAAAAATGTGAGTGACTATATCAGACTTCAGAACTTTCTCCAGAAGAGCTTTGTTCCTACAGTTATTTTTAGTTATATTTGCTTTACATGCTTATATATGTGTTTTGGGGGGCTAAAATCCTGTTAAGAATCATTTCTTGTAGTCAAAATACATACTAATTTGCTGTTGATACTACAGAATAGTCATTTGGGCATGGTGTCCATCTATAAAGCTCAGAGAAATAAAAAGTATGTGTGTTTTTTTTAAACCTTAGTATTACATATGGATATGCTGAGCTCATTTTGAGTTCTGCCACACGGTAAAGCAATATAATTTTTATTTATTTATGTATTTATTTATTGAGACAGGTTCTCTCTTTGTTGCCCAGGCTGGAGTGCAGTGGTGCAGTTATGGCTCACTGCAATCTCTGCCTCCCGGGCTCAAGATATCCTTCCACCTCAGCCTCCTAAGTAGCTGGGATGCCACCATGCCCAGCTAATTGTTGTATTTTTGGTAGAGATGAGGTTTTGCCATGTTGCTCAGGCTGGTCTTGAACTCCTGGGCTGAAGCCATCTACCCACCTCAGCCTTGCAAAGTACTAGGATTACAAGTCTAAGCCACTGTGCCTGGCCCAATACTGTTTTTTAAAATTATTTTATTTTTGTTCTTTTTTGTTTTTAATTTTTTCTTTAAATTTTATGTATTTCAATATTGTTTCTTAAGAGTTTACTTACCTGACACCTCCAACCTAATCTTTGCCATAGCTCCCAAAATGTTAAGCACTAATACAGTTTTTTGTTTTGTTTTTTTCTTTTTTTGAGACGGAGTCTTGCTGTCACCAGGCTGGAATGCGGTGGCGTGATCTCGGCTCACTGCAACCTCTGCCTTCCTGGGTTCGAGCCATTCTCCTGCCTCAGCCTCCCGAATAGCTAGGACTACAGGCATGTGCCACTATGCCCAGCTAATTTTTGTATTTTTAGTGGAGATGGGGTTTCACCACGTTGGTCAGGATGGTCTCGATCTCTTGACCTCGTGGTCTGCCCACCGCAGCCTCCCAAAGTGCTGGGATTATAGGCGTGAGCTACCACACCCAGCCTAGTGGTTTGTTAATAGATATTTGTTTTGAGGGGATTGCAAGGTTTTGGGGAAACCAGGTTCAAAATATCTTTTACCAAAGGACTTCTTGGAGGCTTAATGCTGTTTTCTATTTTTCCCAAAATTGTTTAATAATTTACACGATAGCATCTCAGAGGACGGTGTTCTCTGGCTTACTCTTTGGGAAATGCTGTTCTGTTGGAAATCCAGAGTTCTGAGTGATTGCTGCTGCAGAGCAGGAGATGCTGAAGGGATTCCTTTGTGAGCAGATGTTAGAGGTCTCCTTTTGACAGGTTGTGACAAAGTTGATCACAAATACACTATTACAGTGAGTGGAAGTTCCAGGTTGGGTGTGAAACAGTTGTTTAGAATTGTGTACAGCTTTATTTTGTTACCGCTAAAGCGTCACTGGACTGTTTTTGGATCAGGCAGTAAAATTGCTATAAAAAGTACTTCTCTTGTCATAAAACCTAATGATAAGTTTCGGAAGTTGAATGTTAGGTAACCCAGCCAAGTATTTACGTATACAAAATAAACACGAGACTGAAAAATAGTAAATTTTTAACTTTTCTCTTGCTCACAACACCAGCCTTTTACTAGCCACCAAGTCATAGTTCCTATGTTTTTCATAGTTTAATGTTAAAATATCTTTTTTTTTTTTGAGATGGAGTCTCGCTCTGTCGCCCAGGCTGGAGTGCAGTGGCCAGATCTCAGCTCACTGCAAGCTCCGCCTCCCGGGTTCATGCCATTCTCCTGCCTCAGCCTCCCAAGTAGCTGGGACTACAGGCGCCCGCCACCTCGCCTGGCTAGTTTTTTGTACTTTTTAGTAGAGACGGGGTTTCACCGTATTAACCAGGATGGTCTCGATCTGCTGACCTCGTGATCCGCCCGTCTCGGCCTCCCAAAGTGCTGGGATTACAGGCTTGAGCCACCGCGCCCGGCCTGTTAAAATATCTTTAATGAAGCCTTTACTGACTGGGGAGAAACGACATAACTATTGTGCTTTAATTTTTTTTTTTTTTTTTTTTTTGAGACAGAATCTCACTCTGTTGCCCAGGCTGTAGTACAGTGGTGTAATCTTGGGTCACTGCAACCTACACCTCCTGGGTTCAAGCCATTCTCCTGCCTCAGCCTCCTGAATAGCTGGAACTACAGGCATGTGCCACCATGCCCAGCTAATTTTTGTATTTGTAGTAGAGATAGGGTTTCACCATGTTGACCAGCCTGGTCTCAAACTCCTGGCCTCAAGTGATCCATCCACCTGGGCCTCCCAAAGTGCTGGATTATGGCATGAGCCACTGTGCCTGGCCAACTATTGTGCTTTAGTTGTATGTGCTTGTTTATAAAAGTGTGTATGTTTACTCAGTATTCCCATAAGCATGGGAAAAGGAAGACAGGTCATTTTTTGTTCAAAATCTTAGAGAAAAAAATGATCAAGGAAAAGATTTGGAAGAAATTTGCAAATTCAGAATAAATATATAAAAACATTTTTATCAGCCAGATGCGGTGGCTCACGCCTGTAATCCCAGCACTTTTGGAGGCCAAGGCAGGTGGATCATCTGAGTCAGGAGTTTGAGACCAGCCTGGCCAACATGGCGAAACTCTGTCTCTACTAAAAATACAAAAATTAGCTGGGCGTGGTGGTGGGTGCCTGTAATCCCAGCTAGTCGGGAAGCTGAGGCAGGAGAATCGCTTGAACCCAGGAGGTGGAGGTTGCAGTGAGCCGAGATCGCCCCATTGCAGTCCAGCCTGGGCAACAGGGCGAGATTCCGTCTTAAAAAAAGTTTTTTTTTTTTAATCAGAACATTTTAAAATGTGATTATAAAATTGACCAGTATAGCTTTTCAACATTTTATTGTAAGAATTCCAAGAATTTAAGTTTATGACCTTAGTTTACCGCCTAGAGTAGAGACAAATACATGAAGTTATGAATAATGCCATTTTCAATTTTAAAATCTGTTACGTAGTTTCTTAATTGATTCTTTTTTGCCACGGTGTTATTGTTCTCATTATTCAAATGAATAATTTGAATAATAAGTCAGCTTGTGACCTACTCAAATAAATCTTCTGATTCCTAATAAAGTGTTTTTCATTATACCAAATGCCAAGTGTATGAGGGGATTACAAGTACTAAGTACTCCATTGATTATCAAATGCTAACTATGGACTTAATTTATCAGAGGTTTAAAGCAGCAAAGAGTTGCTCTGGCAACAGTGACCTGAAGACTTCATGAAGTAGGTGGGATCCCAGTTAGGCAGTGAAATGTGAGTGGGGTTTGGTCAGCTGGTGGAGGTTGAAGGAAAATGATTTACATAGGTGAAAAATAAACACAATTAGGTATCTAGAAAAGAGAATGAGATACTCAAAGTATACCAGACCAGTTTGAGCTATAACACAAGGAGGGTAGGACTCATGTAGAAGAGTTGTAGGAAATAGTGCTGATGTAATATCTTGTACTTAAAACAGTTCTGTGGACTGGTCAGACCTTTTTTTCCCCCTCTGCTAAGTAAACTATCACCCTGGCTATTCATCTTTCTGTATAACTGGTTGAGAAATGGGAGTAACAGTAAAGAAACTATTGTAAAGTAAATCTGGTGACAGCAGAAGAGAATATGAGACACGTTGTGCTCACAGAGCCTAGAAGAGTGTGACAGTAGTTGAGGACCACGCTGTTGTCTTAAGAGTGAAGTGAGGAGAACCTACATTGGTTTGGTAGTCACTGGAGTGGAAGGAGGAGTGAAATGTGAAAGCTCATGGGAGGCAAAATCAAAATGGCTTGGTCTTCATAGTCAACTATTAAGTGAGGAGGAGGAATTATTTGCTGACTTGGGAGGAAGTAGAAGCTTGCCATCTCAGTCAGGGTAAAGCTTAAGCATTGTATGATTCCAGATAGATTATTGAGCAGTTTTCTATGTATTTCATATCCCACATCTTCTAGTTATGACCCTATTTCTTTATTTCTTGACATAGCCAAACATTTTTTAAACTAACAGCTTTATTGTGATACAGTTTATATATTATAAAACTCACACTTTGAAGTGTACAATTCAGTGGTTTTTAGTATATTCAGAGTTGTGCAGCCATTACTACTACCTAATTTCAGAACATTTTCATTACTTCAAAAATAAACCCTGTACTGATAGGCAGTCACTCCCTATACCCGTCTCCCCCACCATTGATTCTGGCAACCTCTCATCTAATTTTTCTCTGTAGATTTGCCTGTCCTGGACATTTCATATAAATAGAATCATACAAAATATGGCTTTTTGTGACTCGTGTTTTTTACAGTGATTTTTAAATGAAATATCCGAAGAGGCTAAGCTTAGGATAGTGTTTGCTGTACAACTTTGGCAACTGAACTTTTTTAAAGTTGAAAATACTGTATTACGGTGTCCATACATATGACATGTTATCCTTAGATGACCCTTACTTAGATCATTAATGTTTTTTCCCTAGTATTCTTGAACTGTCTCAGTATTCAGCAGGAACCCTTTGGAGGCAAAGAGCAGTAAGAATTTGGAACACATATTGACAAAAGGAATGTCATTTAATATAGAAGTAGAATCAAACACTTTTAAATGCTGCTGAAAGTGTATATTAAGGAAAAGTTTAGTTATCTTACTTTTTGTGTAGGTACTGGAACTGCTCGTCTTGTGTTCAACAAACATTTGTGTAGGTATTACGTACTCGTACAAATGCACTTTCTTTTGACCTGAAAATCCAAAAACTCCCTTTCTTCCCACCTCCTAAGACTCTGCATCCTCAAAGGAAGAGTGGGGTATCTTAAAGGAAAGGTGGTTGTGGTTGGATAATAGGTAAAATGTCTACTGTGTACTTCCTTTTCCTGAAACAAGTTCCTGTCTACCATCAGCATTTCCAAAATTTGAAGATCATGTGTGGTGTTAACTCATTAACCAATTATTAAGCTTTGAGCAATTGTGGAACCAAAATCTAAATGAGTACCTGGATATTCTAATTCTGTTAAATCAGTGAGTGCACATTACGTACAATACTTTTAGCCCAGTAGGAGAGTTAAAGAGTGGAAGATAGATTTCTATGTTTGAGAAATAGAATACACAAAGAAAAAAAAATTAATCCCATGAGTCTTCTGAATTTAAATTTTTGGAGAGTTTTTCTTTTAGGTTTTTTTCCCTTCCATTAATTTTTCACTTTGAAAGGTCCTAGGGTTTGGGCAAAGCAAGTGGGGAGAGACACTTGCTTGGATTCTCCAGGATGGGGGAGTTGAAGAGGACTTCTTTCCCTAATTTTATTATTAAATTTTGTCACTATAACAATTATTAATGTTAGTGGTCTACAGTAAAAGTTTTTAGATGCCTTCTCTGCAAAGTAATTTGGTTAGTCGACACAAGGATGCCTTTGGTTAGCTGGAGTGGAAGATGTGCACGGTAGAGTGGTCTTGGCAAGTCTTCTGGGGGGAAATACAGCATTTGGAAGGGTAGGAAGCAGAAGGAATCTCAAACAAGGGAAAGACATGGGCAGAGCCCCAGAGGACAGAACAATTTGTGGTGGACTTGGTGTCCACATAGACCTCATCAGTGGTCTTAGCTTTTGTGTTTTCAAAATTACCACAGTTTTTGTTCTAAAACTATCATTCCCTTGATTTTTTAGGCATGATATTTATGTATTTTGAAATTTAACATAAAGGAGAAATGAAATTTTGTTTGAGAAAGATAAAGGTTAAAAAATCATTACCTAAATAATGATTTTCTAATGGGAGATTTGGTACATCCCCAGAAGTTATCTTTGGTTCAGAGAATAGTCTTCAGGCCTAGAAAGAGCTTAAGGAATTCCAGAGAGGAGCTCCATGGTCAGAACCATTTGATTCTCACAACAGAATGGGTAAAAACAGTTTGAACCATAAAGCCATGCAGATGTTCATAGCATGGATAGGGTAAGGTCAGTGTCATTGTCGGGAAAAACTCTTGGCTGTAACATCATGGTAGAGTTTCAGATGTAAAGAACACGCGAATGCCATTTAAGGAAACTGGTTCTTCTGCCCCTATTCTTTGGAATATTTAGGGCTAAGTTCTTAGTTACTGATACCATACAAATCTGAAAGTATTATGTTCTAAGAACCATTAGAAAAAATTGACTAGAATTTCAGAAGGATTACATTAGCGTGATAACACTAGAATTTTTAAGTTACCCATAGTCCTATATCCCTAACAACTGTTTTCATGTTATTTTCTCATCTTTACTTGTATGCATATTTTCTTGGTAATGGCACTTAGAAATTGTTTAAGGAGGAATAATTCTCGAATTTTGTATGACTCCTTTTTTCTTTTTAAGGTATGTATTGGGTGGAGGAGCATTATGTATGGAACTTCTCACAAAACAGGTGACTTTTTTCTTACGGTACTCCATTTTCACCCGCAATTTAGTGTTTTGATCATGTAAATTAGATTGTAAGTAGAAAATTCTTTAATAGCTCCTACTTTTAAAGAAATTTTAGTTTATTTTTAAAATAGTTTCTACTTTCAAGAATGAAAAGATAAACCAATAAAATGACATTGTACTTGCTGCTGAATCTATGCTAGGATAGGCATTAAGAGTGACCTTTATTTAAGGTTCTAATTTGCTCATGTTGGGCACTTAGAACATTGGTTTGTTGTTGTTTTTTTTTTTTTGGTGAGATTCTGGAAATGTTCCAATTTTACTTTTTCCCCTTGACTATAGACTTTTTAACACTGATTTGCTGCTGTTGAGTTACATACCATTTTGTTAGGCCTTCCCAAGTGGGAATCAGAAATACTGCTGTATTTTAGAGATATTTTGTTCTTCCTGTAGGGCTGGAGCAGTGCCTACTCAATAGAATCAGTCATCATGCAAATAAATGCCACCTTAGTCAAAGGCAAAGCCAGAGTGCAGTTTGGAGCAAATAAGGTACTTTTGTTAAGAATTTTACATAAACCGTAAGATATATTTTATATTTATGAGCTTTCTTCCTGTCTTGACGTAATTCTTTTATGAGATAGTTTCATTTTCATTTGGTTTGTTTTCTTGTTACAAAAGTGATCTATAGAAAATAAAGAATTATAAGAAAATTAAAGATACTAATTGATAATAATCACTTAATGATTTAATATCTGTTCTTTTAGTCTTTGTTATATTTGCTGTAGATAAACATGTCTACAGTTGTAAACTTATTATTGGTATGTATACTATAGTAAATTAAATTAAAAATTACATGTACTTTAAGGTTTTAAAAAATTGAGTTCATGTTATAGAACTAATTCCTGATAAGCTTTTATGTGCTAGGCTCTAGTCTTTTCATTTATTTATTTTTACTTTTTTTTTCTCTGTACCTATTCTTACCAAGTTTTTTTAAAATCTTTTACTTTTTATTAACTCAATCCTCTTAATAACTTAAAAAGTAGATGCTATTATTATCTGCATTTTGTAGATGAGGTAACTGAAGCATACAGAAGTTAGTTAGACAACTTGTCTGAGGTGACAAGTGACAGAAAAAGGATTGGAACCAGACAGTCTGGCTGCCCTAGGCCCAACCAAGGGGAGCTGAGAGCAAGCCATGGTACATAAGGATGTTGTTCAGGCTGGTTTTCTTTTCAGTTAACATGAAACATAGGCTGTAACATTAATTTTAGGACATAAGTGAGACAGCCTTTCAAAGCCAGAGGTTTGTTACCATGACTTTTAGCAAGAATTTGTGGTTTAAAGGCAAGATGGTGCTCTCAGAAGCTTCCATTCACTATGGAGGGAATGGTAGTTGAGTTAAATAGTGAAATCCTGGAGCACACAGTCTTCAGGGCAGCTTCTGACCTATTTCTATGGTCAGCATCTGTCTTTCCCTGCTGCCCATAACCTGCACTTATTCTCACATAGAATCCCCTAGACTGTGATCACATTCAGATGAGAGAACTGTTTTGTTTTTTCCAGGGTAGGAGGAAGTGAGTCACTACCTATACTAAGCAGTCTAGTCTCCTGTGTATAAATGAGCAAGGTTGGGGAGCCAAATCTCTTGGAGAATCTCAGGATTATGCAAGATGGTAAAGTGGTCTCATGTTAGTTGTATCCACAGCTCTCATCAGAAGCAGACACAGATACTTTTTGTAGGAAAGCATCTCTAATTTAAGCCTGTAGGATTCCCAAAGATTAAAAGAATTCACTCCAATCATAGCATTCAGGTAGTCACCTCAACATATTTGAGAATTGTCAGAAATAATAAATAACAGATATATTTCCCAAAGACAGTAAGTTTTGGAATTATCAGATACAAAACACATACTTCAGATATTAGAATTATGAGAAAATAGTTACATGTGAAATCTAAAATAAAGAAAAAAAGATGGAATCATAAAATTGAGCAAGCAGTAAGACTGCCAGGAATGATGAGGAAGACCTGAAAAGAAAATGGATGAAATAGAACTTATAGAAATAAAAAATATAGATGGGTATGGTGGTTCACGCCTGTAATCCCAGCACTTTGGGAGGCCGAGGCAGGAGGATGGCTTGAGCCCAGGAGTTGGAGACCAGCCTGGGCAACGTGGTGAGAACTCATCTGTACAAAAAATACCCCCCTCCACCCTAAAAAAACAATTAACTGGGTATGGGGTACCTGTCTATAGTCTCAGCTACTCAGGAGGCTGAGGTGGGAAGATCACTTGAGCCCAGGAGGCCGAGGCTGCACTGAGGCATGTTCACGCCACTGCACTCCAGCCTGAGTGACAGTGAGACTCTGTTTCAAAATAAAGAAAAAATGTAATTGTTGAAATAAGAAACTCAGTAGATTAGATACCAGAAGAGAATTAATTGATTAGATGATTATCTCAAAAAAATACGTTAGAATGTTACACAGAGAGACATGGGGATAGATGATAGGGCAGAAGTTGGTGGGGTTGGTGGGGAGAGATCAGAGTGAGGGCTAAAATATGTCTTAGTGGAATCCCAGGAGGAGATATTAGAATTATACTAGAAAGTGAGAGAAATAGAAGTTCTAAAGGTGATAGAAGCAAGTCTACATAAATCAGTCATAACAAATGTAAATGGACGAAAGTTACTAGTTAGATTAAATCAATAAAATCCAGCTGTTTTAATCTTTATATTTAAAATATAAAGGTACAAAAAGGTTGAAAATTTTTATAAAGGAGAGTGATAAAGACATGCCAGTATACATTAACCAAAACCAAATGATGTAGCTTTAGTATCAAACAAAATAGGATTCTGGAACAGAAAGCATTAGTAACAATTTGATGATAAGTCTGTTAATTAGGAGGATATAGCAATTTTCGTATTTTATGTACCTATCAAAATAGCCTCAAAATACTCAGGAAAAACTGATAAAACCCAGGGAGAAGTTGACAAGTCCACTATCATAGTTGGAGATTTCAACATACCCTGCATACTACTAGTCAGATAAACAGAATGCCCATATGTAGATTTGAATAACCAGTGAACAGGCATGGTATAATGGACATAGACCTCTGTACCTAATAATTAGATATAGATTGTTCTCAAGCATTTATGGACTATGGGAGAAAAATTAATTATAAATCCATAAAATCAGAAGATTTAAAAACAGTTGGTACCATACACACCATATCATTTAAATATGAAGCAGTTAAGGTTAGAAGGCAATAATGAAGAGATTAACAAAAAGCTATGTGAATTTGGAAATTAAACACAGCTGTAAATCATGGTTTTAAAAAGTAAAATGAAATTTTAAAATGCTTGGAATTGAACCATAATTAAAATACTAGAATTCTATCTATTCCTCTCTCCCCTCTTCTTCCTATCTGGAACATTCAAGAAGCTAATCTTTTTCAATGAACACCTCAAATACTGAAAAACAGAAAAGGACAGATGTCATTCTCTGATCTTAGTTAAATCTATAAGTTAATAATAAAACCAGAAAACAGATATTTCTTTCTCGAATTTTATAATTCATGCAAACAGCCCTTAGGTCAAACAGGGCTTCAAAATTAAAACTGCAGAATATCTACAGAATAGCAATAATGCAATCATTACTTATCAGAGACTAAAGGAGAGCTCAGAGGAATGTTCATTGCCAAATCCTTATGCCATTAAGAAAAGAATGAAAATGAATCAAGCCTCTAACTGATTGCTAGACAGGACAATGAAAAACCCTGAAGGAGGCCGGGGATGGTGGCTCACTCCTGTAATCCTAGCACTTTGGTAGGCTGAGACGAGTGGATGACCTGAGCTCAGGAGTTCGAGACCACCCTGTGGAACATGGTGAAACCCATCTCTGCCAAAAAAACAAAACAGGAAAATTAGCTGGGTGTGGTGGCAGATGCCTGTAATCCCAGCTGTTTGGGAGGCTGAGGCAGGAGAATTGCTTGAACCTGGGAGATGGAGGTTGCAGTGAGCTGAGATCCAGCCACTGCACTCTAGTCCAAGTGACAGAGCAAGACTGTCTCTTAAAAGAACCTGAAGGAAAGCAGAATGGGGAAATTATTAAAGATATACAAGCAGAAATCAGTGAGTTAGAAGAATAGGAAGGGCTAGACCCACAGTACAGTAAAGCCTCTGCAGAAACATTTGTTTAAACTGGGCGTTTGAGTACCTTGCTACTGATATTGAGACTGGGGAAGGCCAACATTCTTATTTTCTCCTTGTGTTTTGGGTGGTGGGCAGTAAGGTTGGAAAGTGACTACTTCACAGTCATTTGGGAATTTCAGGGTATATATATTTTTTATGTACAGTTTGTTTCTGAGTCTTATTTTTGTCCTTTTTGTGAAAATACTAAAAAAACACTTTTTCATTAATGTTAAGAAAAACGTGTTACTATACATTTTATGTTTAGTTTATTAGGTGCATTATGGCAGGGCTGTACTATTTTATTTGTGTGTGTGTGGTTTTTTTGTTTCTTTGTTTGAGACGGAGTTTCGCTCTCGTTGCCCAGGCTGGAGTGCAATGGTGTGATCTCAGACTCACTGCAACCTCTGCCTCCCGGGTTCAAGCGATTCTCCTGCCTCAGCCTCCCAAGTAGCTGAGATTACAGGTGCGCGCCACCATGCCCGGCTAATTTGGTATTTTTAGTAGAGACGGGGTTTCTCCATGTTGGTCAGGCTGGTCTCGAGCTCCCGACCTCAGGTGATCCAACTGCCTCAGCCTCCCAAAGTGCTGGTATTACAGATGTGAGCCACCGTGCCGGCCGGCTTTACTATTTTAAAGAGCTCTAAATGTTGAAAAAGACTACCCTGTAGAAAAATAGGAAAAGTCCTTACATAAATTTAACATGTTAAAAAAATAGGAAAAGGGGATAAAAAGTCTGTTTACAGAAATAGAAATAAATGGCTCATGAACATATTGGAGACATGCTCAGTCTCACTCAGTAATAGAAATACAAATTAGAACTGTACTGGGAGTCCATCTAGTATATTGTCAGAAATCTACAAATATTTGAAGCACTGCACTGGTGAGGCTGCATCAAGGCACTCTTACAGATGGCTGGTGGGCAGACACATTTGTGCAGTTATGTAATCTCAAAATTACTAAGGCATGTATAACTTTTGACCCAGGAGCTCTACTCTAGGACATTTTTACCAGTACTCAGCAGATATACGTACAAGGTTGCTCATGGCAACATTATAACAGCAAAATACTGACAACAACCTGATGTCCACCAATAGGGGACTGATTAAATATTTGAATATCCATGTAATAGAAATATTTCAGTGTTTAAAACAGGTATGTTCTATACTGATTTGGAACATTCTCCAGGATATGCTAGATGAGAAAAGGGGCAGATGAGTATCTGTAGCATGCAACTGTTAGTGAAGGAAAGCCAGGACAATGGCTAATAACAGTGGGCTGTACATGAATATTTTTGTGTAATCTTAAAGAAGGACATAAAAGAAATTAGTAATAGTGGTTAACTTGTGTGGAGGAAGGGGGTTGAATGGGAGGAAACTGGATGTTTAGGGTACAAGTCGGAGGGAGAGTTTTCACTTAGGATGTAGACATTTTTGAGTCTTGTGGTGTGTGAATTTATTATGCAAAAAATTCTGCGACATAATATAGTGGATAGATGGGTACCACTATGGAGAGTGTTCTGGTATATTAATTCGAAGTGAAGATATAGGTTGGTTGTATGGTGACAAAATTAATCCTAGATTTGGCTCCTTAAAAAGATTGTATATTTTTATCAAAAGAGGGCTCCTTTAGTAAGCCAGGTGCCAATTATGGGCGTTCTTTAGATTTCTAACTGAAAATGTCATTCATATGTAGAGTCGTGGAAGCTTAATATTTTCTTATCTGAAAGTAATATTTTGTAGTTGTTTTTAAAATAGAAGCTACATGAAGAACGTTTGAGTTTTATTAACATCCAGATATAATCCTTTAACTTGATTCAGCAATATGGAGACAGACTCTAGAACCAGAAAGCTTTGTAGTTGTCCAATGGTAGGAAGATTTATAAAAATGAACTGTGAGGCTTGTTGATTTTTATTGGGGTACAATTTTGGTTTTGTTATTTTTATAAAATTGTAGAGAATAATGAACTTGAGAAATGAGGCTATTAAGTTAAAATTGTTTTTGAAATGGAGAGTCAGTTTCCTGTGTTCTTTTAAGCACAGTGTGATGCATTCATAAATTTATTGTAATAATTTTCACCTAATTACACTTTTGATTTAAAATGTGTAATTCTCTTTCAGAATCAATATAATCTAGCAAGAGCCCAACAATCCTATAATTCCATTGTACAGATACATGAGAAAAATGGTATGTTTAATTCAATAAGTGTTTATTGCCATTTAAGAAGTTTTTAGATAATGTATTAATATTTACCGTTTTATTTTTCTGTTTTTGCTTTAGTTTCTTAAAGTACTGTTACCATAGTGAAAAAAACTTGTGCTGCATACAAAAATCTTTATTTATTTATTTTATTTTATTTTATTTGTTTCTTGAGATGAAGTCTTGTTCTGTCACCCTGGCTGGAGTGCAGTGCTGCTATCTTGACTCACTGCCAGCTCTGCTTCCCAGGTTCATTCCATTCTCCTTCCTCTGCCTCCTAAGTAGCTGGGACTACAGGCGCCTGCCACCATGCCTGGCTAATTTTTTTTTTTTTTTGTATTTTTAGTAGAGATGGGGTGTCACCATGTTAGCCAGGAAGGTCTCGATCTCCTGACTTTGTGATCCACCCGCCTCGGCCTCCCAAAGTGCTGGGGTTACAGGTGTGAGTCATCACGCCACAAACCTTAACATTGTACTTCAATCAAAATTTTTGTATCCTATACACTTGGCCTAGGTATCTCAGAGTCAGAATCAAGATTTTTTTTTTTTTTTTTTTTTTTTAGTAGATTAATGCATGACTCACTTTACTTACTTGAAATCAATGGTTGTAGAAATTGAGTTAAAGGCAACTCTTTATAGATGGAGTTCTTGTTGTTACAACTGGAGTGCAGTGGTTGTTTATAGGTGTGATCATAGTGGACTGCAGCCTCAAGCTCCTGGGCTGATGTGATCCTCCTGCCTCAGTCTCCCCAGTAGCTCGGACTGTAGGCACAAGCCACCATGCCTGTAAAGTATTCATTACTTTGCTAGAAATGTGTCAGTTTGTGACTTAAGATTTGTGTTTTGTGCTTATTTTAATGACAAAGCAAACTTGTCACTTTTTCAGTGATTGCTTACTTACGGCAATAGTATTCAAAACAAAATTTTCAAGCAGAAGAGAGAAACGATAAAATTTGAGGACAAGGCCAGGTTTTCATAATAATAATTTCTAGCACACAAAATTAGTAGATCCAAAGAAACCTGTGTACTACTTTGATACTTTATAGATCTTGGCATATTCATACGGTTCTAAAGTTTCATACTAAACAGTACGTAGTCTAATTTGCCTTTTTATGGAGAGCTTAGGTTTTTGTGGAGCCTGGGAAACAGATTTCTTATTTTTATTTCTTAAACATTACAACTGGCATTTAAAAAATATTTATAGAAAATGCTGTATTTGAGAGTGTGTGGGTATGTGTAAGCTTAGCTGTGATGAAAGAGTAATAGATTCAGAATCGGGAGAGATGACTTCTAGGGATTTTTTTAATCTTAAAAAATTTTTTTTTCTTATTTGTAAAAAATTGACACGTTATACTTATTGTGTACAAAGTTTTGAAGTATACATAATTGTGGAATGACTAAATCTAGCTAATTAACCTAGGCATCACCTTACATAGTTATCATTTTTATGGTGAGACACCTTACATCCACTCTTAGCATTTTTCAAGAATACAGTATATTGTTAACTGTAGTCACCATGTTGTACAATAGCTCAAGATGGATTCTAGTCTGGCTTGCTACTAACTCTGATTTTAGGCATCGTCATTTAGTTACTGCACCTGCTGCAATGGCTTCCTCGTCATTGGTGAAATGATGTCATGGCTCTGATAACAGTCCAAGTTCCTTATATTCTAAGTACTTTCCATGAGGCTTACTTTCAAGTATAGAACTGAAGTGGAATAAAACTTACTCTTTTAGTCTAATATTCCACAATCATCTTTAGCTAGAGATGCCATTAATACAGAGCTCTTGTGTTGAAAACTCAAGTACAATTTATTCATAGAAAATAACTTTCTGTTGTGAAATAGCAAAATACAGTGTTACCAATCCAAGTATAAGTTTAATTTTTACAGTAGGCCGGGTGCGGTGGCTCACACCTGTAATCCCAACACTCTGGGAGGCGGAGGTGGATGGATCACCTGAGGTCAGGAGTTGGAGACCAGCCTGACCAACATGGTGAAACCCTGTCTCTACTAAATACAAAACAAAACAAAACAAAAAACATTAATGGGACATAGTGGCGCATGCCTGTAATCCCAGCTACTTGGGAGGCTGAGGCAGGAGAATTGCTTGATCTGGGAGGTGGAGGTTGCAGTGAGCTGTTTGCGCCATTGCACTCCAGCCTAGGTGACAGAGCAAAACTCTGTCTCAAAAAAAAAGAAAAGGAAAAAGAAAAAAAAATTTATAGTAGATTTAAACACCAAAATTATGAAGAGAGACTGTAGCTAGCCTTATTACATGCCAGTTCTTCTAATTTATTTAAGAATTAAGTATTTTAACTTTTTTTTTTCATTCTATTTCAGGCTGGTACACCCCTCCAAAGGAAGATGGCTAAATATGTTGACTGTTGTGTGTTTGGACTAATGTTGCTTTAAAGAAAATCTTAACCAATATGCAGACACAAGCTTTGAGTGCCCCTATTACAGCAGTACCGAAGACGTTAGTTAATAGATATTTTAGTGGATAATCTGTCATCTGACATCCAGTATGAAGTTACAGCCTTTGCATTTTGCTCATTTTAGATATCTTGGACTGAGCAGTGGGGCCTTTATTGTATTTCTCCTGATAAATACACATACTGGCCACTCCTTATCTCTTTTTCTTGAAAAGTGAACTTTTTAAAGCAGCCAAGTCAGCGTCAGGCTACTGAAGTTGAGGCTTTAGAGTAACTTTCCTATATTGAGCCCATGGGTTGCAAGGATTTGCAATATATTCCATTTACAGCCAATACAAGTTTAATCGATGTTCAATATTGGTTTAGAAAATTTTAAGGCCTTCTAAATGATAATAGCTCTTTCATGTCTAAAACTATTTTATGATATTGCCAAAAGGATAGGAAACCTACTCATTAAATTGTTAAACTTTTTAATGACTATGTGAAGATATGAATTGTTTCCTGAAGATAATACTCTTAATTGAGTTACATTGTTCTTCTTAGGCAAAGCAGTGTAAAACTATATCAGTTAAGGCTTGCAAGTAGTGATTTCCACTGGGGCATCAGAGTCTTGCTGGGCTGAATCTGCTGCTTGTTGGTGCAGTGTTTCTTATGAACAAGAGCCACAGTATAGAGCTTAAAGTTATTTAAAATACTAAGTCATCTTACGTTTCCATTTTATTAACGGGATGTTGCAATCATTTGTAAACTAATAAACTTATAAAGTGATTGGCACAAAGACTCCTTGAGCAAAAGCTGCGCAGTTAAGTAGAAAAATATACTTAATTTGGAGACTCTTACAGTAACTTTTGCCATAGTCAAAACAATGGCTTTTACATTGAAAGATTAATAGAAACTCTCCGTATGTTAATTTTTGATGGAACCTGACTCAAATCAAGGTACTCTCCATTTTATTGCCTTACCTGAATCAGTCCTTTTTGGTTGGTAATAGATTTTTTTAATACACCCAAGTTTGATTTAAAAGGAAATTCTAGTTATTAAGCACTTTTAACAAGAAATCCAGAAGCACATTTTTCTGCACAAACAGGTTACAAAGTTCAAAAGTGTTTCTTATGCATTTGCTTTGAGATTCAGTTTTTAACTTTGTAAACCACATCTAAGAGACTTGTCATTTCTACATTATTGTGTGTATTTAATTTCTTTTGATTCTATTTTGGTTAAGAGAGCAGTAAATTTTCTGGTATTCTTGTTCACTTGGTTACATTTGTATAAAGTTCTCATTGCCAGTTGCTCAGATAACAAGTGACATGGCAGAATTCTTTAAAGCAGTAAAGTTCCTTAAGCCTAAGGCTAAATCTTGAATACATTGTTGAATTCTTTAATATCCTGATGGCAAGCAGATTGATAGCTGCACATTTGGCATGCTTTGTTTTATGGATTTTATTTTTAATTGCAGATTTATTTGGCAATGTACAGTAAATTTTGTAAACTTGCATCAAGTTTATGAATAAACCATTTAAAAATTTGGTTTGTGCTGATCATGGCAAGCAAAAAAAAGATTACTTTCTCATTTTTCCCTCATAAGAAAACTCTGCTTGATGTGTTTGTAAGCTCTATTGAGTTTCTGGAATAAGATATTTAAGGAGGGAAGTGGTGAGGGGAGGCTTGGAAGACAGGCAGATTTAACAATAGAAAGTGAAAGAACCTGGAAATGGTCTGTAGAATCGTCACCTTTTCCTCAGCCTTTTTCCTCTTCCGTTCTCATTATAAATTGAAGTGCTACTTTTTCCTTATGGCTATCCTTAGTTCCCCCAGTGAAAATAATCTGCTACTTCTTAGCGTACCCATGGCCTCCTTACACACAATTGACAGGTTATTTCACATACAAGAAGTCCAGAGGTAGGATAACTCCAGTTGTACTGTACATCTGGGCTTTGCTCTGCTTCCTTGAGATTTTTCTATGTTGGTTTCATCTTTTGGTTGCATGTTATGTACAGCCACCTTACTTGATTCAGAGGTAGATAAATGCCCCTGTTTTCTAGTGTCTCCTTAGGAGATGAGGAAATCTCTAAAAGCACCATCCCATCAAGTACACGGCCTCTCGCCTTTCCTTGGCTACATCAGGGCCCTGTGCCTACCCCTAAACCAATGGTGGTGAAAAGAATGAAACCATCGTGATTAGTTTGCACAATGGTTCTCAAAGCATGATTTGGGGAACACTGGAGACCCCTGAGACCATTTCAAGAGACTATTTTCATAATACTAAAACATTTGCCATTTTCACTCATTCTTTCATGTGTACAATGGAGTTTTCCAGAGGCTACATGATGTGATTTTGCAACAGATCAAATTCAGAAGCAAATATGAGAATCTGTCTGTCTTCCATTAAGACAGAAATTAAATATTTGCAAAATGTAAAGTGATGCCGCCACTGGTAAACTGTCCTCTCCCTGTTTTATATCAGCCACAAAGAAAGAACGCCCACTTTGAAAGACAATGGGGTGTCCTTCAGTAGCCAGAGAATGGAGAAAGGGAGCTCATGCTCTCAAGGCACCTTCTCCCAGAGGGATAGGAGGCTGGGGAGTTTAAAGAGTTAGCTGAGGGGGCGGGGGAGGTATGAAGGGCATACACAGGCTGGAGTTCCAGACAAGCAGGCATAGTCCCTGAACATGCTGCTTCATACATCCATGTTCATGAGATGCCAGTGAGCTTGCTTTTTAGGGAAGAGGATTTTAGCATTATGTTAATGATCTAAAGGTAACCGGAGGGTGCCTCTTTATCTTCCTCTGGTATTCCACAAGGGGTCAGGAAGCTCTGGTGACATCTGGGCCATCTGGCTTCCTTAAGCAGCTGCGCCTATAAATAGACTAAGGAAAAAAACTGGCTGGGCTTGTTGGCTCATACCTGTAATCTCAACGCTTTAGGAGGCAGAGGCAGAGGGATATCTTGAGGCCAGGAGTTTGAGACCAGCCTGGGCAACATAGACCCTGGGTCTACAAAAAAAAAAAAAAGAGTCACAGCTACTCAGGAGGCTTATACCAGTGACAATGTCATACTATCCACCAGTGTGGGAAGGAGGATTTGGGAAATAGTTGTTTTCCATAAAAATATTTCGTTAATGTATAACATCTGTTTTTTAAAAAGATGTTCTGATTTAATTTTTAATATGGTAAATATTGATAGTCATAACACACATAAACTATTGGTCGTGTCAATATTTTAGTGTGTAAAGGGTCCTGAGGCCATAATGAGAACTTCTGATTTAGACCAAGTTTCTGCCCAAGATCTGGCGATCAAATCAGGGCTCCCTTAGGAAGGAATTGGCGGGAGGAATGGACGAACCTGTGTCTGCTGTGCTTCCATTTTTTGGTGGTTCTCAGTTTGAGCATGCATCAGAATCGCCATAAAGTTTGTTAAAACGTAGATTGCTGGGCCTCACCCCCAGTGTCTGATTTAGGAGGTCTGGGGTAAGGACGGGAAATGTGCTAAAACTTAGTAGTTTCCAGGTGAATCTGATGTTCCTGGCGGGGAACTGATGCACAACTTCGGGCGTGCTTCACAGCAATAATCTCACTCAGCTACCTTAGAATGGTAGGTGCTATTTATGCCATTTTACTCATTCGAAACTTTAAACCTGAATATTACAACGAGTTAACTAAGTTTACCAAGGAATAAAGGCAGTGATTTTCATACACTAGGACAATTTTTTAAAAGCAAACACTGTCCGTTCAAAAATTGAGCTTATGCTATTTAAACAGGCATTGGAACTATGAAGAGCAATAAGTACTACCTAGTCTCTGCAAGGAATTTGTGAATTAGAGAACGATGTAAACTCAGAAATATGGCGGTGCCAGGGCAGTGAGAAGCACACAGGATTTTCACTGCAGGAGGCCTCCTGGAAAGTTGCCAGGCGCGGTGGCTCATGCCTGTAATTCCAGCACCTTTGGAGGCCCAGGCGGGAGTATCGCTTGAGCCCTGGAGTTTGAGACCAGCCTGGAGAGCATAGGGAAACCTGTCACTACGAAAAATACAAAAATTAGCTGGGCGTGGTGGCGGGAGCTTGTAGTTCAAGCTATGAGGGAGGCTGAGGCGGGAGGATCGCTTGAGCCTGGGAGGTAGAAGCTGCAGTGAGCAGAGGCCGCGCCACTCCACTCCTGCCTGCCCACAGTATTAGACCCAATCTCAAAAATGAAAAAACAGTTCCGAGCGTATTATGGAACGGATGGCTTCAACCTCGGTGTGCGGACTCCAGGCCAGGATATTCACCGGCGTTGCCACGCCCACCGTCCCCGTCCGGCCGGAAGTGGCGCGGGCGCTTGCTCAGTGCGCGCCGGCCAGGCAACTCTGTGCTGGCGTAATCGGGTTCCTCCGGGCCGCCGTAGGACTGGTTCCGTCGGGCTAGTGAGGAATGGAGCCGGTGGGCAGCAGCGCCGACCGCTGCGGCTCCTCCTCCGTAGACCCACGGAGCACCTTCGTGTTGAGTAACCTGGCGGAGGTGGTGGAGCGTGTGCTCACCTTCCTGCCCGCCAAGGCGTTGCTGCGGGTGGCCTGGTGAGAGGAGGCGGAGGCGGGAAGCTTGCCTTGTGACACGCCGTGGGCATGCCCCAGGCTGGCGGGGTGGGGAGAGACCGTGGGGACCCAGGGCTCTCCCCAGCTCCCTCGCCCTACCTGAGGTTACCCGCTACCCGCGAGGTATCTCCCAGCCGTGGTGCCCCGGGGGACTTCGCTGAGGGGCGAAGTTCCCCTTAAGGTTTTCTCCACTTCTGGCTCTCCTTCCGAACCAGCGCCCTGACTGACACCTACCTCCCCCGGGGACTTTGGATCCCGCAGGGATCTCCTGCTGCTCCAGTGGGTGGGGGTTTGTGAGCTGTGGGAGAGACGAAAATGAACGTCCGTTTGCAATCCTTTGTGCGTTTGCGTCCCCAGCGTGTGCCGCTTATGGAGGGAGTGTGTGCGCAGAGTGTTGCGGACCCATCGGAGCGTAACCTGGATCTCCGCAGGCCTGGCCGAGGCCAGCCACCTGGAGAGGCATTGCTTGGTTCGCGTAGTAGCAGAGGAGCTTGAGGCAAGTAGCAAGGGGTGTCATGCACAGTCATTTGCAGGTTGGTGGTTGAGTCTTTTGAGAACTATTTTTTTTTTAATCCCAGTTTTGTTAATTCAAGGAACATCTTCTTGTGCCGGGAAAAGATTTTGTAAACATCAGTTTTAGTGACTACACGGTAAGGATGTGTCATGATTTATTTGACCATTCATCAAATGTTGAGCCTTTTAAGTGTGCATATTTTCACTATTAACAACAACGCTGTGCAGAACCTTCCCTTCACCTGCTTCCCTTGAAGCAAGTTTTTGTTGTCTTTTACCGGGAAGACAACTGGGTGTGTCTTGCTCAGTGTAGCACACCTAGAAAGCCAAGAACCAAAACTTAAAGCCAAATATTTCAACTTTCGATCCTGTACTCTTTTGCTTCTCTGGCCCCCAACTTCAAAAGGGGAGCCAACACCTGGAGAGATGAAGACTCGGACTGTGGAGTTGGAGGGACTGCAGGGTGTACCATCTCTCTGGGGAGTGGAAGGGAGCCCTTTGACAGTGAAGTGCCAACCTGCTGCTCTGTCACTGTTTAGTACGGCTTACAGACATAACTACGGTGCAGCTGTCACAATCAGGAAATTATCACTGATACATTTCTACCATTTTGTCCTCAGACTCGGTTCAGATTTTGCCAGTTGTCCCAGTAAGGTTCTTCATGGCAAAAATATCTGTTCCCAATTGTAAGTTGCTCTAAGTAAGTCATGTTTCTTTAATCTCCTTTGATCTGGAACAGTTTCACAAGCTTTGCTTGATTTTTCCAAATCTTGACACCTAGGAAAATTGCAGGCTATTTTGTAGAACATCCATCAATTGTGTCTTTGGCAGGAAATAATCACAGAAGTGATGCTGTGCTCTTTTCGCGGCATCCTTAGGTGGCATGTGATTTCCATTGGTCTCGTTATTGGTGGTATTACCTTTGATTACTCAATTAAGGTGGTGCTTGCCAAGTGTCTTCACTAAAATCACTGTTCTGTAATGATTGAGTGTTTTGTGAAGAGATCATTTGAAACTATGTAAATATCGTGTTTCAGTGCGTTTATTTGTATCTGTACACTCTCGGAGTCTTATTTAATTCAGTGGGCTATAATCTGTTACTGTATTTTGGTGCTCAAATTACGCACCCCCCCCTACAGTTTGGCTAGTGGGAGCTCCTTCAGGCTGGCTTCAGTGTCTTTTTAGAGATGACTGCATTATCTTTGAGCACTTTTCTTTTTTCTGGCACAAGATGTTCTAAGCTTGTCTTGGGTTTTACCTGCTTTGGTCCTGGAATTGGTCATTAAGCCCTGGCTCCTTTTGATGGAGTGTGGTATTTAGAAATCAAGGTCTAGACTCTTTAAGTGTACTCCTTGCCATTGAGGGATTTGCTGCTCCAAAGCCCAGTCATTAGACAGAGCCAAGGAGTGTATGTATGTATATACATGCATGTGTATGTATATACATCAGCATACACATATACACAACACATATACACATACAGTTTACAACTATATGTATGTGGAAACTCATCAGTTCACACAGGTGCATCCTTTTCTAATCAAGTGCAAGATGCTTTCTAGTTTTGTCTCTGCTCATATTTGTACCTCCCTTTTGGGCAAAGGGAAACTGGTTCTCATCATTCTTAATGTATTTAGATATTACCTCAATGCCCCATATGTAACCACTCTTCTGTTTCCCCCTTCCTTGGGTGGTCTTTCTCCTTACCTTGTCTGGGCTCTGGAACTCTCATCCCAGGGAGCTGGCCAGTATCCAAAGGCAGGCTTGTAGAAAACTTTTCTTCTCTGGTGCTTTGTCCCAACTCCTGCCATTTTTCCAGAAGTTTATCATTTGGAAAAATTCAAAATGCAAGCAGGCTTTTTTCCTCAGAAGTGTTCTCTGGAGCATCGTTTATAATAAGGGATACTAAAAACCGAATATTAATTTAATAAATAAGGCTATTAAATTATAAACTGTAAGTGTATTAATGACAAGAGCAAATGTTGATTTTAAAAGTGAAAACATTATAAAATTATATATTTAGTATCATCTGAATTATTAAAGACCAAAAGGGAGAGTAGAAAAGAAAGCCAAAATAGCTTTTTTTTTCTATTTAATGTTTTTAAAAAGTTTTCTCTCTGTGGTCATCGTTTTCAAATTTTTACCACAACAGGCATTATTTTTCTATAGCTTTAAGAGTTTATACATTGTGGTGGCTGTTAATAGCCAGACAGACTAAGGTATGAATTGTAGCTTTGGCATATACCAGCGGTGTGACTTTGAAAAAGCTACTTAACTTCTCTGAGCCTCAGGTGCTATCTCCATAAAATAAAAAGAAAAATAATAATTTTCCTGTGCCCTTATAGAGTTGTTGTAAGGATTAAATAATGAAAAGGTAATGCATATAACACATTACTTATAGTACTAGGAGCGTAAGTTCTCAATAGATGTCTGTTAAATAGTCTTTTATTAGTATCATTATTAAAGTTCACATAGTTATAGTAATGCCCTTAGAGGAGTTCCTCCATTATAGTAAACTGCTGGTGAGACAAAAACATGAAAACTCTATCCAAATCATACGTGCTGTTTATTTGTGTTTTCCAAGTTATCTAGTGGACATGGGCACTTTTATAGCTATAAAGAAAGTTGATTTAACTTTTCTATTAGAAATATTTTAAAGTCCGCCAGGCACGGCGGCTCATGCCTATAATCCCAGCACTTTGGAAAGCCGAGGCAGGCAAATCACTTGAGGTCAGGAGTTAGAGAACAGCCTGGCCAACATGGTGAAACCCCTGTCTCCGCTAAAAATATTAATATAAATATTTAAAAATATTAAATACTTAAAAATATCAAATTTATAAATAAAAATATTAAAGTACAAAAATTGGCTGGGCGTGTTGGTGCAAACCTGTAATCGCAGCCACTCAGGTAGCTGAGGTACCAGAATCGCTTGAACTGGGGAGATGGAGTTTGCGTGAGCCCAGATTGCGCCACTCCAGCCTGGGTGAGACTCTGTCTCAAAAAAAAAAAAAAGAAAAGAAATATTTTAAAGTCTGCCAAAAGCTTTATAAAACAACTTGCCATTTGTAACTTCTTTGAACAGTGGAATATGGTGCTAGCTGTCTTAACTGTGCTCTGAGAACATTTCATGTTGAGACTTGTTATGTCACTTCTTCTAGTGTGAATTAGGATGGAAAATTCAGCAGTTGCTTTTCATTGGGTGCCAGGAGAGGGAGATTCATAAAATCTCAGGACCAGACTTTTAATCCTTGTTCAGGAGTAAGAAACCTGAGGCCTAAAAGCTTGATGAGGGTTATTCTGCTGGTTTGTGGCAGAGTTGCCACTAAGACCTAAATCTGTTTTTTGTTTTGTTTTGTTTTTGAGACAGAGTCTTGCCTGTTGTCCAGGCTGGAGTGCAGTGGCCTGATCTCAGCTCAGTGCAGCCTCCACCTTCTGAGTTCAAGTGATTGTCCTGCCTTAGCCTTCTGAGTAGCTGGGACTACAGGTGCACACCACCGCACCCAGTTAATTTTTGTATTTTAGTAGAGATGGGGTTTCACCCTGTTGGCCAGACTGGTCTCACCCTGGCCTCAGGTGATCCACCCACTGGCCTCCCAAAGTGCTGAGATTACAGGCGTAAGCCACGGTGCCTGGCCCCTAAATCTCTTTGAGTTCTCTCTCCTTTACTCACTATACCAGGCATCACAGATTCAGATGACTTGAAGGTCAGGCAGTTAGGTGAAGAGGGTCAGGTAGCTCAACAGAGTGGTAGCACCATGGCAGACTGGAAAGGCTTGCCTCCATTTAGCCTTAGTTAAGAGGCACGTAGTCTAAGTGTTGCCAAAATGTCCAGTTTTTAAAAAGAATCTGGAAATCCACATTTTATGTAAAAATTCGATGGAATTTTGAACATTGGCATTCAGTTTACATTTTCTGAAAATGCTGTGTGGAGCAAGGAAACTATATCTGTAGGTCTTGGGCAGCCATGGGCCCCACAGGCCATCATGCTATCTGTCTCTTTTATTAGTTTATCTATATAGAATGTATTCTGAAACATCTTGGCATTCCCCCAAATTATAATGGACCAACTTTTTTTTTTCCCCACTTTACCAATAGTGAGGCTTTGCTATATGCTAAGTACCTCATGGACCAACTTTTTTTTTTTTTTTTTTTCCATTTAACCAATAATGAGGCCTTGCTATATCCTAAGTACTTCATTTTATTCTGGTAGTAAAAAATATTTGAAAATAGCTAGCTTAGAAAAATATATTCATCATTTTCATTTAATTCAGCTGCTTTGCCACTTGTCTTTAATTGGAAAGTTTAGTTGAAAACAAGTGAGTCTGAATAAGCCCAGCTCATAGGGGAGATAGGGCACAAATAAGATTAACTAGGGGTAAGGGATGTTGCATCTGAGGTCCAGAGTACTGAGGGAGTTTAGGAAAAGGTTTTGGAGAGGAGGTGGCACTTAAAGTGTCTCTAGAGGGAAACAGTCTTAAGTTCTACAGGAACAGAGCAATAGAACACATGGGGAAGTGGGTGTGTCTGGATAATATTAATAGTAAGCTAAGGGGCCCGGAAGGATGCCTTGTTGTCAAGGCTGGAAATGGAGGCTTGGAGTATTTGATTTAATGAGCAGTGAAAAGAGGAGTGATTCCCCATTACTGAGATTTTTCTGATACTATAATGCCTGTTCATATAAAGCAAGTGTGTCTCTTGCTGGTACTTGATGTTTTTGTTCTAAGAGCTTCAGTTATTAAGAAAATGAACTTCTTGAGGTCTGGAATGAAGAAATAGTAGGTATTTAGTAAATGAACTGAAAATGAAAGAGCATGAGTGAAAAGTAAATGAGAAGTAGATTGACTCAGAATGCCAACATTGACCTGAAAGAAGGTAAGGCACCAGCAGTTTGGATGAGGTGATACTTTTTTTTTTTTTAATTTAAGTTCTGGGATACATGTGCAGAACGTGCAGGTTTGTTACATAGGTATACGCGTGCCATGGTGGTTTGCTGCACCCATCAACCTGTCATCTACATTAGGTATTTCTCCTAATGCTATCCCTCCCATAACCCCCCACTCCCTGACAGGCCCTGGTGTGTGATGTTCCCCTCCCTGTGTCCACGTGTTCTCATTGTTCAACTCCCACTTATGAATGAGAACATGCGGCATTTGGTTTTCTGTTCCTGTGTTAGTTTGCTGAGAATGATGGTTTCCAGCTTCATTCATATCCCTGCAAAGGATGTGAACTCATCCTTTTTTATGGCTGCATAGTATTCCATGGTGCATATGTGCCACGTTTTCTTCATCCAGTCTATCATTGATGGGCATTTGGGTTGGTTTCAAGTCTTTGCTGTTGTGAACAGTGCTGCAGTAAACATGCATATGCACATGTCTTTATAGTAGAATGATTTATAATCCTTTGGGTATATACCCAGTAATGGGATTGCTGGGTCAAATGGTATTTCTCTTTCTAGATCCTTGAGGAATCATCACAGTGTCTTCCACAGTGGTTGAACTAATTTACACTGCCACCAACTGTGTAAAAGTGTTCCTGTTTCTCCACATCCTCTCCAGCATCTGTTGTTTCCTGACTTTTTAATAATCACCACCCTAACTGGTGTGAGATGGTATCTCATTTTAGTTTTGATTTGCATTTCCCTAATGACCAGTGATGATGAGCCTTTTTTCATATGTTTGTTGGCCGCATAAATGTCTTCTTTTGAGAAGTGTGTGTTCATATACCTTGCCCACTTTTTGATGGTGGTGTTTTTTTCTTGTAAATTTGTTTAAGTTCCTTGTAGATTCTGGATATTAGCCCTTTGTCAGATAGACAGATTGCAAAAATTTTCTCCCATTCTGTAGGTTGCTTGTTCACTCTGATGATAGTTTCTTTGGCTGTGTAGAAGCTCTTTAGTTTAATTAGATCCCATTTCTCAATTTTGGCTTTTGTTGCCATTGCTTTTGGTGTTTTAGTCATGAAGTCTTTGCCCATGCTTGTGTCCTGAATGGTATTGCCTAGATTTTCTTCTAGGGATTTTATGGTTTTAGGTCTTACACTTACATCTTTAATCCATCTTGAGTTAATTTTTGTATAAGGTGTAACGAAGGGGTCCAGTTTTAGTTTTCTGCATATGGCTAGCCAGTTTTCCCAACACCATTTATTAAATAGTTAATCCTTTTTCTGTTGCTTGTTTTTGTCAGGTTTGTCAGATATCAGATGGTTGTAAATGTGTGGTGTTATTTCTGAGGCCTCTATTCTGTTCCATTGGTCTGTATATCTGTTTTGGTACCAGTACCATGCTGTTTTGGTTACTGTAGTCTTATAGTATAGTTTGAAGTCAGGTAGTATGATACCTTCAGCTTTGTTCTTTTTGGTTAGGATTGTCCTGGCTATACGGGCTCTTTATTGATTCCATATGAAATTTAAAGTAGTTTTTTCTAATTCTGTGAAGAAAGTCAATGGTAGCTTGATGGGGGATAGCATTGAATCTCTAAATTATTTTGGGCAGTATGGCCATTTTCACAATATTGATTCTTTCTATCCACGAGCATGGGATGTTTTTCCATTTGTTTGTGTCTTCTCTTACTTTCTTGAGCAGTGGTTTGTAGTTCTCCTTGAAGAGGTCCTTCACATTCCTTGTAAGTTGTATTCCTAGGTATTTTATTCTTTTTGTAGCAGTTGTGAATGTGAGTTCACTCATGATTTGGCTGTCTGTTATTCGTGTGTAGGAATGCTTGAGATTTTTGCACATTGATTTTGTATCCTGAGACTTTGCTGAAGTTGCTTATCAGCTTAAGGAGATTTTGGACTGAGATGACTGGGTTTTCTAAATATACAGTCATGTCATATGCAAACAGAGACAATTTGACTTCCTCTCCTCCTATATGAATACCCTTTATTTCTTTCTCTTGCTTGATTGCCCTGGCCAGAACTTCCAATACTGTGTTGAATACGAGTGGTGAGAGAGGGCATCCTCGTCTTCTGCGGGTTTTCAAAGGGAATGCTTCCAGCTTTTGCCCATCCAGTATGATATTGGCTGTGGGTTTGTCATAAATAGCTCTTATTATTTTGAGGTACGTTCCATCAATACCTAGTTTATTGAGAGTTTTTAGCATGAAGTGGTGTTGAATTTTATCAGAGGCCTTTTGTGCATCTGTTGAGATAATCATGGTTTTTGTCATCGGTTCTGTTTATGTTATGGATTACGTGTATTGATTTGCATATGTTGAACCAGCCTTGCATCCCAGGGATGAAGCTGACTTGATTGTGGTGGATAAGCTTTTTGATGTGCTGCTTGATTCGGTTTGCCAGTATTTTACTGAGGATTTTCACATCGATATTCATCAGGGATATTGACCTGAAATTTTCTTTTTTTGTTGTGTTTCTGCCAGGTTTTGGTATCAGGATGATGCTGGCCTCAAAAAATGAGTTAGGGAGGCGTCCCTCTTTTTCTATTGTTTGGAATAGTTTCAGAAGGAATGATATCAGTTCCTCTTCGTACCTTTGGTAGAATTTGGCTGTGAATTCGTCTGGTCCTGGGCTTTTTTTGCTTGGTAGGCTATTACTGCCTTAATTTCAGAACTTGTTATTGGTCTATTCAGAGATTCGACTTCCTCCTGATTTAGTCTTGGGAGAGGGTATGTGTCCAGGAATTTATCCATTTCTTCTAGATTTTCTAGTTTACTTGCATATAGGTGTTTATAGTATTCTCTGATGACAGTTTGTATTTCTGTGGGATCAGTGGTGATATCCCCTTTATCATTTTTTATTGTGTGTATTTGATTCTTCTCTCTTTATTAGTCTGGCTAGCGGTCTGTCTATTTTGTTAGTCTTTTCAGGAAACCAGCTCCTGGATTCATTGAGTTTTTGAAGGATTTTTCATGTTTCTATCTCCTTCAGTTCTGCTCTGATCTTAGTTGTTTCTTGTCTTCTGCTAGCTTTTGAATTTGTTTGCTCTTGCTTCTTTAGTTCTTTTAATTATGATGTTAGGGTGTTGATTTTAGATCTTTCCCGCTTTCTCCTGTGGGCATTTAGTGCTATAAATTTCCCTCTAAACACTGCTTTAGCTGTGTCCCAGAGATTATGGTACATTGTGTCTTTGTTCTCATTGGTTTCAAAGAACATCTTTATCTCTGCCTTCATTTTGTTATTTGGCCAGTAGTCATTCAGGAGCAGGTTGTTCAGTTTCCATGTAATTATGCGGTTTTGAGTGAGTTTTTTAATCCTGAGTTCTAATTTCATTGCACTGTGGACTGGGTGATACTTTAGGGGACTATGCAGAAGCACTCATGGATTCATGGGATCCAATTCCAATTTTTTTTTTTTTTTTTGCAGAATGTTCGCATCTTACCACATACAGTTCTTTACATGGCTGATTCAGAAACTTTCATTAGTCTGGAAGAGTGTCGTGGCCATAAGAGAGGTAAATACCAAAAGAAAAGCTTTTGTTTCTGTTTTTTTCCATCATGTGCCTTCTGTTTGGAGTTCAATATTGTACTTGTCCTGAGAGTTAATCGACTTTCTGAGGCTCTGGGACTGCCACCTGTAGTATGCATGAATGTATCTATCTTTGAACCTTGAGGAACCCTTTCTGCTTCAGATTGATTTCTAAACCTTGTAGTGTAATTGAAACAAATTCATTAGAAAGGTGTTTTTCTCAATTTGAGATGCTTTAATTCTCCAGGCACTTTTTATTATTAAAACAGGTTGTATGACTTTGGCTATTCAGGCCTTTTACTATATTGGAACATGAGGTCCCATTTACCAAAGTTATGTAGAGAAATGGTGCATTTTTGGCTGGCTGAGGGAAAAGGCAGAATAGGTATTCAAGATGGGCATGCATAGGCCCCAAGTTAGACTTAGATAATGGATTCTTATTGTCTAATTTGAATCCAGTTAACTGTTGATGCAAATAGTAGTTATACTGCAATATCAGCTGAACAGAAAGGTACAGTAGCAAGTCTAAAATTCAGCTGTTACTGCTAAATTTGACATCACTGGGGCAAAAGCATTATATGAACAGAGAGGAAAAGCAGACTAGTGGTGCAAAAGATCAGATTTAGAATTTAAAAGCCAGGACCAAAACAGGTAAAGTGTTTGTTTTAATCAATGCTTTTAGACCTTTATTTAGAGCATTCTCGTGTCAGGTGACTTAAATATTTCCAGTATTTGCTTTTTTACTTTTTCATTGTCAGATTTGACTTTAAATGGATGATATTTAATCATTTTGCTACTGTATTTTTACAGCAAGGAAAAGAACTAGTATGGAAACAGCACTTGCCCTTGAGAAGCTATTCCCCAAACAATGCCAGGTCCTTGGGATTGTGACCCCAGGAATTGTAGGTGAGAAAAATTAGCAACTTGATGATTTCCTCCTTGCATTAATGTGGGGTCCTTTGGATTGGTGAATTATTTTTAGCTTGGAACCACATTTCTGTTTCTGGACATCTAAAATACAATAAAGTCAGTCATATTTACCATGGCTTTATATTTGCCTTATATTAATGTTTATTAAGTTATTGTGGTATTTCTCATCTCAAGGCTACCTGTATAATGCATATCTAGTAGTCATTCATAAGAGGGGAAAGATCTCATTCTGCCTCCCTCCAAATTAGGAAGTATTTGTGGGCATTTTCAGAGTTTTGTCAGTTCAAGCAGTATTGTTTATGGTGGGTAGGGGTGAGATGGGACTGGGATTAGGAGCAAAGATGGGCCTTGTTAGGAAATTTCTGTTTCTCTGCTTTGGTACCACTCTTTGACATTTATAGCCTGAGGCTGTGCCCCTTTCCATGCTTGATTGCTGCTGGTGAATTTTTGCTGATTTTTATTATTTTTATTATTTTTTATTCTTTTCTGTAGTTAACTGGGGGAGGAGAGATTCTGTTGAGGCAGTAATGGTACAGTGGTTAGATACCTGGATTGGAATGCCAGCTGTACTGCTTAGTATCGTATGACTTTGAGCAAGTTACCTAACTTCACGGGGCTTCACTATCCTCATCAAGGAAGTGGGGATGATGACAATAGTACCTTCCTTGGAGGGTTGTGAGAATTAAATGAGTTAACACTTGTAAAGCATAGAGATAACACAGAAAGCAGTAAGTAAATGTTCGCTGTCATGTATTTATTGTTTTTTTTTTTTAGATGGCGTTTTACTCTTGTCGCCCAGTCTGGAGTGCAATGGCGTGATCCCCACTCACTGCAACCTCTGCCCCCTAGATTCAAGCGATTCTCCTGCCTCAGCCTCCCAAGTAGCTGGGATCACAGGCGCTCACCACCACCACGCCTGGCTATTTTTTGTATTTTTAGTAGAAACCGGGTTTCACCATGTTGGCCAGGCTAGTCTCAAACTCCTAACCTCAGGTGATCCACCACCTCAGCCTCCCAAAGTGCTGGGATTACAGGTGTGAGCCACCACACCTGGCCACTGTTACGTTTTTTAGTTCTAACTCAGCAGTACTGTACTGAGAATTGTCATTTTTAATCTTCACTGAAAGAGTTTTGATCTGAATTTGAGTCTTGTACCGTGAGGTAAGAAGAATTTCACGTGTTTACAAATGAATATTATTTGTTCAGTTGCTCTAGCTTTGGTTTCTAAAGGGCTTAACATTTTTTTTAAAAAAAGAGCTTATTTCTTTTTGGCTGGGCATAGTAGCTCATTCCTGTAATCCCAGCACTTTAGGAGGCCGAGGCAGGCGGATCACTTGAAGTCAGGAGTTGGAGACCAGCCTGGCCAACATGGCAAAACCCCATCTTACTAAAAAATGTAAAAATTGACCAGGCACGGTGGCTCACATCTGTAGTCACAGCACTTTGGGAGGCCAAGTTGGGTGGATCATGAGATCAGGAGTTCAAGACCAGCCTGGCCAACATGGTGAAACCCCATCTCTACCAAAAATACAAAAATTAGCCGGGCATGGTGGCAGGCACCTGTAATCCCAGCTGCTCAGGAAGCTGAAGCGGGAGAATTGCTTGAGCCCAGGAGGCAGAGTTTGCAGTGAGCCGAGATCATGCCATTGCAGTCCAGCCTGGGTGATAGAGCAAGACTCTGTCTAAAAAAAAAAAAAGAAGGTAAATTAGCTGGGCATGGTTGGCTCATGCCTGTAATTCCAGCTACTTGGGAGGCTGAGGCAGGAGAATTGTTGGAAACCAAGAGGCAGAGTTTGCACCACTTCACTCCAGCCTGGGTGACAGAGTGAGACTCTGTCTCCAAAAAAAAAAAAAAAGTTTTTTTTTTTATGCTAATAATATTTATTTTTAGAAGAAGAAAAATTAGAAGATTCAGGTAAGCAAAAGCAAAACAATTAAGCACCTTTAAGCACCACAGAGTTAACCACTCTTATGATGTTAACCTTTATTTATATATGTATGTAAATATAAAAAACCAGAATAAAATTTTCTATAGACTTGTAACCTACTGTGTTAGTCTGCTAGGGCTACCATAACAAAATACCACAGACTGGGTGGCTTAAACAACGGAAGCTTATTTTCTCACAGTTTGGGAGGCTAGATGTCCAAGATTGGGGATGGCCTTTCTGAAGCTTGCTTACAGCTGCTTTCTCACTGTGTTCTCATGTGGCCTTTTCTTTGTACATAAGCATGCCTGGTGTCTCTTCCTCTTTTGGATTAGGGCCCTACCCTTATGACCTCATTTAATTTTTTTTTTTTTTTTTTTTTTTGAGACGGAGCCTCGCTCTGTGGCCCAGGCTGGAGTGCAGTGGCCGGATATCAGCTCACTGCAAGCTCCGCCTCCCGGGTTTACGCCATTCTCCTGCCTCAGCCTCCTGAGTAGCTGGGACTACAGGTGCCCACCACCTCGCCTGGCTAGTTTTTTGTATTTTTTAGTAGAGATGGGGTTTCACCGTGTTAGCCAGGATGGTCTCGATCTCCTGACCTCGTGATCCGCCCGTCTCGGCCTCCCAAAGTGCTGGGATTACAGGCTTGAGCCACCACGCCTGGCCTACCTCATTTAATCTTAACTATCTCTTTAAAGGCCTTATTTCCGAATATAGTCACATGGGGGGTTAGGGCTTCAACATGAATTTGGGGTAGGCAGTAGGGAGGGGGATGACACAGTTCAATCTGTAATATCTACCTGTAAAATTCAGAGCATATTACAAACATATTTCTATGTCTATAAATATACATTTGTCATCATTTTAATGGCTATATTCTATGATACCAGTGTAACTTTTAATCTCAATACCAGTGTGGGACATTCAGGTTTTTTCTGTTTATTTCCTATTTGAAATTATGTGATAAAATACTTGGGTATATATATACTTTATATAATTGTCAAATATTTTTAGGGTAAACTTTTAAAAATTGGAATTGCTGTGAAAGTGTATTTACTACTCCCCCAACTTTTTATTTCGAAAAGTGTGGAAAAGTTGAAAGAATAATAGAATAGCATGATAAATACCCATATACCCTTTATCTAGTTTAGCAATTGAAAAAATTTTGCAACATTTGTGTTTTCTCACTTTGCTTATACAAAATTCTTTCTGAACCATTTGAAAGTTAAATTGCAAACATCATGACACTACACCCTAAAACTGTCAAAGCTGAAAAACTTTTACTCAGATAGTGGCTTGTTAGCTTGATGATTATCTTAGTGACCTAGACTGTGGTTATCTAGTTTTTACTGAATGTATTGATGAAACTGTTTAACTTTTTCTCTAGTGACTCCAATGGGATCAGGTAGCAATCGACCTCAGGAAATAGAAATTGGAGAATCTGGTTTTGCTTTATTATTCCCTCAAATTGAAGGAATAAAAATACAACCCTTTCATTTTATTAAGGATCCAAAGAATTTAACATTAGAAAGACATCAGCTCACTGAAGTAGGTAAGTTACTTTTATTTATCATTAACTGCTCATTTTATTGATTAATTTTGATTTCTTTGTAATTCTGGCTGGTTGGTGGATATTAGGTTCCTTTGGGAGAATCTGAATTAAGTACACCTGTTACTGGAGCTGTGGCTAATTCAAACAGATGATTCACAGAGGCCAGTATGATACACGTTTGGTAGAATTGATTTACTTTTTAAATTATTTTACTTGCATTAAAGCCCAAGAGACCCAGAGATGAAACTTTTTTCATAAATACTCTGTTGATGATAAACTTGTTTGTATTTAATTCTGAATTTTAAGGAATTCTTGCTCTAATAGTTTATTTCATTTTGCTCTATTTGTATTTTGTTAACCTATTTTTTTTTTATTCTAGTAACAAGCGTTTTAGAAGTTTTTAGAAGATGCAGGTTAGTTCTTTGTGAACTAATTAGAAAGATGGGAACAACTAAAGTGACCCTGATGAGTGTTAGGAAAGGTATGAGTTAAGGCAAGTCTATCAAGCAAGGGGTATGCTGGGAAACATCCCACAGGTAGTGTGGATGGAGCCCTGAAGTGAATTTGAAGAGGTAAAGGGTTGGCTTAATGTCTAAGCTTAGATGGGAAAGCTTAACTTAATATAATCAACAACTAACAAGTTACTCAAGGAAAGCAGCATTAAAGCCTTTTATCTATATCTGCAAATGAATTGATTGAATTCACTTAATTCATTAAAAATCACTGTTGGCATAAAAGCTATTCAGTAGTATTTTTGCATAGATCAGCCAGCCTGTAGAGATAAACCTCTGTTATTTGAAATGGGACTTAAACCAGGAGGAGTAAAAAATTGTGTAGCACCAAAGGTAAAATTTCTTTTACTGATGAGGAAAAAAGGGGGTATACACATTGAGACTAGTTTTTACAACTATCCCTGACAATGTGAAAAAACAAAACAAAACTTGCAAGTCGGTGAATGGGAGGGGAAGCGCGGAACAAGAGGCATTAGCAGCAAAGACTAGCAGCTGGGAGCCTCTTAATAATGTGGAAGAGGGTGGTCAGGTCAAGGTAGGTGATGGAAAGTCTCAACAGCCAGCTCTGGTGTGACACAGGGTAGTGTAGCTATTAAGAATGCTGACTTAGAAATGAAATCAGTATGTTGAAGAGATATCTGCACTCCCATGTTTATTGCAGCACTGTTCACAGTAGCTGGGATACGGAATTAACCTAAGTGTCCATTAGCTGATGAGTAGATAAAGAAAATGTGGTATATATACATAATGAAATGCTCTTCAGCCATAAAGAAGGACATCCTGTCATTTGCATCAGCATGGATGAACCTGGAGGATGTTAAGTGAAATAAAGCCAGGCCCAGAAACGCCAGTAATACATGATCTCACTCATGTGTGGAATCTGAAAATGTTGCTCTCATAGAAATATAGAGTTGAATGGCAGTCACCAGGGTCTGGGGTGGTTGGGAGGGGGTTTGGGGAGATGATGGTCAAAGGATACAAAATTCATTTTGGAGGAATAAGTTCTAGAGGTCTGTTGGACAACATGGAGACTATAGTCAGTGACCATATATTCTTTTTTTTTGGAGACAGAGTCTTACTTTGTTGCCCAGGCTGGAGTGCAATGGCATGATCTCAGCTCACTGCAACCTCTACTTCCTGGGTTCAAGTGATTCTTATGCCTCAGACTCCCGAGTAGCTGGGACTACATGCTGTGTGCACCACCATGCCCAGCTAATTTTTTTTTTTTTTGTCTTTTTAGTAGAAATGGGGTTTTACCATGTTAGCCAGGGTGGTCTCAAACTCGTGGCCTCAAATGATCCACCTGCCTCAGCCTCCCAAAGTTCTGGGATTACAGGTGTGAGCCACCGTGCCTGGCCCATATACTGTATTCTTGAAGAATGCTAAGAGAGTGACTGTTAAGTGTTCTTACTACAAAAATGGTAACTATGTGAGGTAATGCATATGTTAATTAGATTTAACCCTTCCACAATGTATATACACTTCAAAACATGTTATACATTGATAAATACATACAATTTTATCTGTCAGTTAAAAAATAAATGAAAGGTAGTCAACCTTAAAAGATTGCAGGCTTATAGCTACTCTAGTTCTGCTACTTTCTGGCTCTCCAGTTAGGGCAAGTTTTAAAATTTTTCTAAGCCTCCATTTTCCTCATCTATAAAGTGGAAATAACTAACATTGAATTCACAGAATAGTGAAGATTAAATGAAATGACTTCCATAAAACGCTTAGCAACAGTAGATTGTAGCTAGATGCTAGTGTTGGCTTCTACCCTAGGCAGGCTTTACTGTGTGTCACACAGGCCCTTCATCTGTGGTGTGGCCTTGTAGTTTGTGGGGGGAATAGTAAGGTTTTAAGTGTCCTTAGCTCCTTCAGAAGCCGCATGCCAGAGGAGCATACATGTATCTTGGCCTGAAGTGACAATTAACGATGGCCAGTGTTTGTGGAGGTACTATATGCCAGGTACTGTGCTGCACAGCACTTCTAATCTTCACCACAGCTTTGCCAGATAGAATTCTTAATGGAATATTTTCAATGAGGAAACTGAACTTTAATGGCAGTAGAGAGTTAAGGCTTTTAGGGTATATAAATAGCAGAGTTAGCAGAAATGTTAAAGCTATTCTAAATTAAGGATGCCAAACTTCCTTTGGTAAAAGGTCAGATAGTGCCTTTAAAACTGACCCATTGTTAAGTGTAAAGGCAAAATGAATTTGAGGAGCAAATGTGGCTATGTGCTGAGCTTATGTGATTTTGTAATATAATGAGACTTGGAGCTAACCAAGTTCAGCAAACGAAGTCTTTTTCAGAGTTGGTCAGGTGGTTAGCAAATAGTAGGTCTGAAACTCAAAGGAATGGCTGTGGCCAGACATGTTGGTTTGAGAGCCATTTGCGTGTTGCCTGGCAGTCTGTAAAAGCATCAAGTGCCATTTTGAAGGCCTTGGAGTAAGCCAGTCCAGGGCAACTTAGCCCAGATTCTGGAAAGATTTATGGCAGCAAATTTAGTACAAGGAAGGAAGAAGATGAAGAATGTGTTGATGTTGACAAGGTGACTATCTATATTCAATTGGCTCATAATGTAGAACTCCTACATTAATTTTATTCAGGCTGGGTATGGTGGCTCATGCCTGTAATTTCAGTACTTTGGAAAGCTGAGGTGGGGGGATCGCTTGAGCCCAGGAGTTCGAGACCAGCCTGGACAATATAGTGAGATCCCACCTCTAGAAAAAAACTAAAAAACTAGCCAAGCATGGTGGCACGCACCTGTAGTCCCAGCTACTTAGGAGGCTGAGGTGGGAGGATTGCTTGAGCCCAAGAGGCGGAGGTTGCCATGAGCTGAAGTCACGCCACTCTACTGCAGCCTGGGCAGAGTGAGACCCTGTCTCAAAAATAAATAAATAAATAAATAATTTATTCACCATGTTAAAGCTGTCATAACTGGATGCAGATTCTGTCTCAGTGACATTCGGGAAAAGGCATGAAGGATACATATACAGTCATGTGTTGCTTAATGATGGGGATGAGTTCTGAGAAATGCATCTTTAGGCAATGTTGTTGTGCGAATGTCATAGTACTTACACAGACCTGGATGTTACAGCCTACTATACATGTAGGCTATACAGTGTAGCCTATTACCCCTAGACTACAAACATGGACAGCATGTTACTGAATACTCTAGGCAGTTGTGACACAATGGTAAGTATTGGTGCATCTGAACATATCTAAACATTAAAAAGGTACAGTAAAAACATGGTATGAAAGACAGTATACCGCTATACGGCACTTAACATGATTGGGATTTGCAAGGCTAGAAGTTGGCTTGGGGTGAGTCAGTGAGTGGTGAGTGAATGTGAAGGCCTAGCCCTGTATACTACTATATAGTTTATAAACACTGTACGCTTAGGCTACATTAAATTAATTGAAACATTTTTGTTCAGCCGGGCACAGTGGCTCATGCCTATAATCCCAGTCATTTGGGAGGTCTGAGGTAGGTGGATCCCTTGAGGTCAGGAATGTGAGACCAGCCTGGTCAGCATGGTGAAACCCCATCTCTACTAGAAATACAAAAATTAGCCTAGCATAGTGGTATGCGCCTGTAGTCCCAGCTACTTAGTAGGCTAAGGCAGGAGAATCGCTTGAACCTGGGAGGCAGAGATTGTAATAAGCCAAGATCACGCCACTGCACTCCAGCCTGGGTGACAGCGAGACTCTTTCTCAATAAAATAAAATAAAATAAAATAAAATAGTTCTTTAATAATAAATTAGCTAGACAAAAAAAATTTCCATTTATATCCTTATTCTGTAAGCTGTTTTCCACCTTTAATTTTTTTTTTTTAACTTTTTAAGCTTTTTGTTAAAAACTAAAACACAGACACACACATTGGCCTAGGCCTATATAGAGTCAAGCTCATCAATATCACTGTCTTCCACCTCCACATCTCATCCCACTGGAAGGTCTTTGGGGCAGTAATACGCATGGAGCTGTCATCTCCTATGACAACAGTGCCTCCTTCTGGAATACCTCCTGAAGGACCTGCCTGAGGCTGTTTTACAGTTAACTTTTTTATTTATTTATTTATTTTTTATTATTATTATACTTTTAAGTTCTAGGGTACACGTGCATAACGTGCAGGTTTGTTACATATGTATACTTGTGCCATGTTGCTGTGCTGCACCCATCAACTCGTCAGCACCCATCAACTCGTCATTTACATCAGGTTAACTCCCAGTGCAATCCCTCCCCCCTCCCCCCTCCCCATGAGGAGGGGTAACCTCTAAAATTACAATAAAAAGTATAGGATAGTAAATCATAAGCCAGTAACATTCATTGTCATCAAGTATGATGCATTGTACATGATTGTATGTGCTATACTTTTATATGATTGGCACTGCAATAGGCGTGTTTACAACAGCATCACCACAGACATTTGAGTAATGCGTTGTGCTACACATTAGGCAATAGGAATTTTGTAGCTCTATTAATCTTCTGGCGCCACTGTTGCATATGCTTATTGTGCGTGTCACCATGCCTGGCTGTCCTTGACCAAAGTGTTATGTGGCGCTTGACTGTATAATCATAACCCAAGTATGTGAGGTGTGCTGTGAGAGCAGAATGGGTAGATTGCTGTAGGGGTTCTGCCAGTGGGAGGGATCAAGGAGTCTTCCTGGGGCAGGTGGTTTTTAAGCCCTTGAAGGACAGGAAGCATATGAGAGATACGGATGAATAATATCACTGACTGAAGGAGTACAGAAACACAGGCACAGAGCCAGGAAATCCCAGAGCATGTCGGAGAAATAGTAATCATTTTGCAAGCAAAGGTTATGTGCAGGGAAGTCATGGGAACAAAGGGTGGGACGCATTGAGGCCAGGCTGAAGAGCCTGGGCTTAGTTCCTATACACAGTAAATAACTGTTACTCAGATGTCATTGAGCAGAGGTGAATATGGCCCTCCTGTGTGGGGAGACACTGGAAGCGGGAGACCATTTTAGAGTCCAGGCAAGAAATAACACTAGGGCATGAGGAGTAGGGAATGAATTGGAGGAAATTAACAAATGATTAGATATGAAAGAGAAGGGAAACTGGTGCCTCAGTAATTACTTTTGAGTTTTGATCCTAGGAGACAGGGGTGATGGTGGTGCAGAGACCAGAAATAGGAACACTGGGACAGGAGGAGCGGGATTGGGAGAAGAAGTTGGGAAAAATCAAACCCCATTAGAGATGCTTGTTTTGGCTTTTTATTCAGTGTTGCTGCTAAAGGTCATATGGCCAAACCTTTCGTGTGCTGCCTTTTTTGTCCAGAGAGGTGACATGGCTTTTCCCTGGGCAGTACTGCGTCCTGGGAATCTTTGATGAGGCCCTGATATGTAGCACTGGTTGAAGCCAGGACCCTAGTTTTGTCAGTTTATAAGAAAGAGCCAAAATCTTGAGCAGAAGAAACCCTTTTGTGATAAAATTGTTGTATTTGTTAGATCATATTTGCATTATAGTGCCAAATATAGGAATGAGAAAACTGGAATGAAAAACAACCCCAGAATTATTGTGCTCTGTGAAACTTTCTTATAGGTGTCCTTTCCTGAGCTGCTTGATGTCAACAGTTTTGACTTATTCCAAGGCATCATTTTCTTCTGGAAATTGAAGCTTTGCCCAGCTTAAAATGGCCATCTCCGTTCTTTCACTTGCTATCTTGTGTCCTAATTTTAGGTAGAGTTGGCCTTCCATATCCATGGATTCTGCATTCATGGATTCAGCTAACCACAGATCAAAAATATTTGAGGGAAGTGCAGCAGGAAGCCAGGTTTCTAAACACAGGAGTGGCATAATTTGATAGATCTTTTGAAAATACCAGTCTTGCTATGGTGTGGTGATCATTTTGGAGTACAAGAGTGGATGCAGGATTAACTTGATTTAGCCATTCAGTAGTGTATGTATATATTTCAGAACACCATGTTGTACATGATAAATATATGCTTTTAAAATTTTTCAGTTAAAATAATTTTTTCAAAAAAGTAGATGCAGGAGAAACATTTTACTGTTGTAGTGGTTAAGGAAAGAGGATATGGCAGCTTGGAGCAGGGCAATGGTGAGTGGAGTTGAAGAGAAGTGGATGGATTCAAGATGAAGTTTGGGGCTGAATGGACAGGATGTGGTGACTGATGAGATGTTGGGTGTTGAGAATGAGGGAGGTGGCAGCGATGTCATGCGGGTTTGTGGCTAGTGCAGCTGTGTAGTACCATTGACTAAGGTGAAGAAGACTTGAGGGTGCAGGTTGGAGGATCAGATTATCAGTTCTGTTTTGGACGTGTTTAGAATTTGAGATGGAGATATTGATTATAGACAGTTGGATATATTGGACTGGAGCTCTAGAGAATGGCCTAGAGGAAAGATACTAATCTGGGAATCATCAGGTAATTAATGATAATTGAAGCAAAAGGGACTAGCTTCAGTGATTTGAGGAGGAGGGCCGGGGAGGAGGCTCAGTAGTGCTTGTTGATTGTCCAGGGTTGGTACTGCTGTAATATTGTTTTGACATCCCTCCCTTCTGCTAATGCAAAGGCTTTATTGAGACTACTCAGTAAGGTTCTCCTTGAGCCATTTCTTAGCTTTTGTTTTAAACAGTTCATTTGTACAGTCTTACATGGGATGTCAACATAAAAATAAAGCAGATAAAAGCAGAGCCTCTAGGTTGAAGGGTGAAGGGAGCATGTTAGGCCTTGAACCGAGGTTGCTCATTCTCCTCCACCTACACTGGAGGCATCTTTGGAACCCTTTGCCCACCAAAGCACAATCTGAAAGCCCCAGCTGCAATAGAGAGGAGAGAAGCTTCCTTCCCTGGCAGTGGTCGTGCACTTCTTCCTCTGAACCTTCATGTAATCCAGGGAAGGGTCTGTAGACTCAGAGCAGTGCCTGGCGGCTCTACCTGTCTGTACCAGAGACAGGAGAGCTTGAGAAAGCAGCCCTAGCACTGCTCTGTGTTGGCAAGATGGGCTTCAGCTTGAGAGTCAGAACCTTTTTGCTCCTTTGAGAATGCTTGAGATGGTTAGTTGTATAGCAAACAGTTGACTCACACCTGGGATCCTCCCTCTCTTTTCCTTTTACAAATATCCTTCTGACTTTCTTCTAGGTGAAGCACAAACCTGTAACATTGCCTTTTGGGGCACAGTGATTTTCTGGGTTTCAGTTTCATTTGTGGAGATTCCCATTAGAAAAGCTTTCCTGTTGGTTTTTTACATTGTAGGGTCAAGAGAGGAAGTTCTGAAGAATCCAGTTGCCTTTGCTCTTTGAAGGAGAGGATTGGAAGTGTCCTGTGTTTTCCGTAGCTCAGTAGGCACAGTTGTTTCTGGCAGCCAGTTCTGGGGTGTGTATTTAATTTTACTTTGGTCTGGTCTGATTTAGGTTCTGTAATATGGATATAATTTGCATGTTAAATGTGAATTTTGACAGTATTGAATCCTCACAGACTTTTTAGGAGTAAAACAATACGTAACAGGTTGTTACAGGCATTAAATAAGTTAATTTCTTTTGTTGTTGTTGTTGTTGTTTTGTTTTTGTTTTTGAGACGGAGTTTCGCTCTTGTTGCCCAGGCTGGAGTGCAATGGCACGATCTCTGTTCACTGCAACCTCTGCCTCCTGGATTCAAGTGATTCTCCTGCCTCAGCCTCCTGACTAGCTGGGATTACAAGCATGGGCAACCATGCCCAGCTAATTTTTTTGTATTTTTAGTAGAGAAGGGGTTTCTCCATGTTGGTCAGGCTGTTCTTGAACTCCCAACCTCAGGTGATCCACCTGCCTCGGCCTCCCAAAGTGTTGGGATTACAGGCGTGAGCCACCATGCCCAGCCTAAATAAGTTAATTTCTATAACATACTTAGAACAGTGATCTGTACTAGTGTTCATTGTGAGATTGGTGATCTGGTGATCTAGCTTGTAGATTGTTCAGGTTCTTTCTGCTCCCTGCTTTTTGATCCTTTCACTACTCCTCTTGAATTCTGCCAGCCACCAAGCAGGGTAAAAATGGACTTTAATGACTTGTCAGATTCCAAAAAAATTTGAAGTAGGACAAAGTTTTAAAATTAACTGAAGACGTCATAAAGAGTCTTGAGGGGTCATAGGCAGTACCAGGTGTGAAGCAGAGAGAATCAGTGCTGAAACTCAAGGGATTGAACTTGTTCTGCCTTCGAAGTTGCCCAGCCCTTGAGAAAGCAGAAGTGACAGGAAGCTAGTGTTAAAGAAAAAGCAGTGCTGACATCTGTTCAAGACAGTGAGGCAGACTTTGTTCGGGAGACCACTGTGATGGAGTTTTGCATTAGGGGAGAGAGATCAGGCTCAACTCCAAATGCACCAACCACAGGTTGGGTATTTAGCCAAGGAGGAGGGTGGGGGCTTGATGGATGAAAAATTCCTAAGAGGATGGGGTAATTCTTTGCTAAATTTACCTTAAAGATTATTGCTGGAAAGAACAGTTTCATACTATTCCAAAACCAAAGACATCTCTTGGTGGACAACTGCAGTAGCTAACTTGATTATAGTTGGCAATCCTACATGGCAGGCCAATTTATTCTGTTACCTGAGTTTACATTTTATAAGCAGTTTATCATCTTGAAAGGTTCACCGGGAGGTTACACTATTTAAAGTGCCTTATAAATACTTTTCTGGAATTGTGTTTAATGGTTGTGGTAAGTTCCTACTAATGTATCAACTTTTGGAAAATTCTAGAATAAAATCTGAAGTCAGATTCTATGGCAGGTGGCCCAGAACATTGGGTCCTTGATGATCTTTTACCTATGAATTGGGGGGGAACCCAGAACCTTTCAGGAAAAATTGGCATTGCTCCCTACTCTTCCCTCATATTTTAGGCCTTTAAGTTTTGAGTGTCAAGGAGTTGGAGTTGTACCTTCCCTCTCTTATTTACCAGTAGCACAGGTAGTCTGTTGGTTAAATACAGAGACTTTTGCTCTATCAGACAGACAGCCTTGGTTAAGGTGGGTTTGTTCTCTAAGTTGGGGTAGGGGAAAGTGATTTTACTTTCTAGGGTTGTGTATTGGGAGGGGGAAGTGTTCCATTAGCTGAGAACAAACCCACTAGAGAAGATGTTGAAAGAACACCACTGGAGAAGATGGTGTTAACTGGAATGTGTGACTGAGGCAAGAATCTCAGTCATTCGAGGTTTACTGAGCCAGAGGTTGAGAGTGTATCCGGGAAAAACACTAGGCACAAACGAGTGGCCGTGTACTCTGAAAAGGTTTTCAATACATGTTTTTAAAGGAGAGAAGGAAGGATGGGGAAGGATAGGCGTGAGGTGAATGGTCACGTTCCTGTGAGACTTTAGTTAGTGCTCAGTAAATCTACATTTTACATAAGATAAGGTGAACCTTTTGAAGAAAGGAAGAACCAGTTATGCAGACGTCTCAAGTAGGTGGACACGTTACTGATCTCTTGTTTTTGTGCAGCATCTGGGAAGGTAAGCTTGTAATAGACATTATCAGTGTGGAATTGAACAGATTGCAGACCTAAAGTTACAATTGACATGTCCTTGTGTTATGGGAGGATGTACATCTTAAAGGTTTTGAGGCCAGCAAAGATTTTCCTTATGAATGATTTGTGGGAGCAGTCATCTGGAGATGACTAAAGCCTTTTGCCTTTCCTGGTGGGGTGGTGGGGGGTGTATGAGGGGTTGGGTCTGGCTAATGTATGATGCTCTGACACAGGGTTGTGAAGTAGCAATATTAATTTGGAGAGAGGATGGTGCTTCGCTTGACTCAGCCTCTAGGCTTAACTTTCCCTTTGGCATAAGGAGTTTGGAGGTCCTGAGATTTTTTTTTTTTTTTTTTTTTAACATTGGGTATGTGTTTGTTAAATGAATGGGAGTGGTTGCCTTTAGAATATTCAGGTAGGATGTTCAGTGGACAATTGTAAAAGAGCATCTAGAGCTTAGAAAACAGTAGGAAAGGTTGAGATTTAGAAGCCATGAGGTTTCTAAAAGCTAAAGCCCTGAGTGTCAGGAGATGAGGGTTTTAATGTAGAGTCTGTCATTATATTGTCCTGGGGAAGTAGTCACTTCTCTGGCATTGGTAGTCCTTGTTTGTAAAATAAAACTCTAGACTTGATCTCATAGGCCTCTCCCAACTCTGAAACTTTGTTCTAATGAAGAAAACATATTCTCTCAAAATTTCGTGGGCTAGTCTATAGGGGAAAAAAGACCCTTTAGCAATGGTTTGGGGTATATGATGTCATGAAAGCAGTATTCTTTTTACTGTCCAAGTCAGTAATTTACTGTACAGAGAATTGGAAATGGACCAGAGGCAGTTTCCCAGAATAGGTCATTATTTGGTGTTAGTAATTGGTCATTCACGCATCTGCATACCCTTTGCTTCCTTAAGTAACTGTCCTCTCTGGTAACCACCTTAGGTCTGTCAAGGTGGAAGTCATGTGGTCAAATCAAATGGAAACACAAGTGTGTTAGGTATTGGATTCATTTTCCTGTCCCAAAGCACCTCTGTTTGGTAATGCTGGCAGCAGACATATATATGGCCAACAATCATGAAAAAAAGCTCCACATCACTGATCATTAGAGAAATGCAAATCAAAACCACAATGAGATTCCATCCCACACTAGGCAGAATGGCTATTAAAAAGTCAAAAAATAACAGACGCTGGTGAGTTTGTGGAAAAAAAGGAACACTTATACACTGTCGGTGGGGGTGTAAATTAGTTCAGCCATTGTGGAAGACAGTGTGGTGATTCCTCAAAGACCTAAAGACAGAAATACCATTTGACCCAGCAGTCCTATTACTGGGTATATATTCAAAGGAATATAAATTATTCTATTATAAAGACACATGCACATGTATGTTCATTGCAGCACTATTCACAATAGCAAAGACATGGAATCAACCTGAATGCCCATCAGTGATAAACTGGATAAAGACAATGTGGTACATATACACCATGGACTACTATGCAGCCATAAAAAAGAATGAGATCATGTCCTTTGCAGGGACATGGATGGAGCTGGAGGCCATTATCATTAGCAAACTAACACAGAAACAGAAAACCAAATATTGCACATTCTCATTTATAAGTGGGAGCTAAATGATGAGAACGCATGGACACAAAGAGGGGCACAACAGACACTGGGGCCTACCAGAGGGTGGAGGGTGGGAGGAAGGAGAGGATCAGGAAAAATAACTGATGGAGAATGGGCTTATTACTGAGGTGACAAAATAATCTGCACAACAAACCCCCATGACACACGTTTGCCTATGTAACAAACCTGCACATGTATCCCTGAACTTAAAAGTTAAAAAAAAAAAAAATCAAATTGATAGTCTGTAAACAAGCTGCCCAGAGGCTCCAGTGAAACCTGGGAGCTGTGGGCAGAGGGAATAGGCTGTCTCTGTTACACTCTGCCGCCTCTTAGTGGTAGCAGCTTTTAGTTCCTGTGTCACAGAATTTAACATTTTCCTGCTTTGGAAGGAACTTTCAAACACTAATTCGCCTTTACTCTCACCTGCTTCCCTGGAGGAGGTGAATAAAGCCTGTATTTCAGTGATGTAGTAGTTTCCTAGGCTGCTGTAACAAAGTACCCCACATTTGGTGGCATAGAATGAGAAGTTTATTCTGCACAGTTCCGGAGGCCAGAAGTCTGAAACTGAGATGGCAGTAGGGGTAGTGCTACCTCGGGAGGCTCTAGGGGAGAGTCTTTTTCTCTTCCTGCCGCTCCAGTTTCTGCTTCTGTGGTCACCCTGCCTTTTCTTCTTTGTCTCTCCTTTTGTATATCTTTTATTATGAGGACACTGTCATTGGATTTAGAGTCCACCTGGATAAGCCAGATGATTTAATCTCAAGATCCTTACTGACTGACATATCGAGAACCCATCTCTACCAAAAAAAAAAAAAAAATGAAATTTAAAATAGATCCTTTTTCCAAATAAGCTCACATGCATAGGTTCCAGAGATTGGATGTGGATATACCTTTTGCGTGGGCAGGGGGCACTGTTCACCACACTATAGGTGGTTAGCACCTTTTCTCTCCTTTAAAAAATAAAACGTCTGTAAATTTTCACTGCTGCTAGCGCAGCTCTGTGTAAACCAGTGTTCTCTTTTGTTCCCTACCGGGAGCCAGCTTGCACCTTGGTGCACCAAGGATTGCTGCTCAGTACATAGCTGCTTCGTTATTTGTGTTCATTGTATTATTTATTAATACAAATAGTCATTTGGTTTTTTTAATAGAAAAAAATTATAAAGAGTTTGCATAATGTTTGTAAGAAATGAAAAACGTGATACAGAGATAGAAGAGGATATAAAATAAGATTAAAAAAATGGAAAATTTCATAGCTTAAGCCACTAAATTGCCCTTAAGGAGGAATGCAAGTTATTAACAGTAACATTTCATTTTGCAACATGTATAAAATAATTTGTTTTAAGGCTGTCTTTAACTCTTGCTCTTCATTTCTCTGCAGGTCTTTTAGATAACCCTGAACTTCGTGTGGTCCTTGTCTTTGGTTATAATTGCTGTAAGGTGGGAGCCAGTAATTATCTGCAGCAAGTAGTCAGCACTTTCAGTGATATGAATATCATCTTGGCTGGAGGCCAGGTGGACAACCTGTCATCACTGACTTCTGAAAAGTATGTCTTGTGTGTGTCTGATTTCCTCTGTGAATGAGGGGAGATGGTCCCAGGTTTTGTCACTTTGGGGTTAACAATTTAAAAACCACGTTTAAAGAATTGCTAAGATAATAGTTCATTCCATTTTGTAGTAGACATTGGCTAAGGGGCTTACTCAACATAATTCTGCTTACAGTTGAATAATTACATTTTTATATATATTGTCCTTTAAGAACTTCTTAGTTGGACTCACATTCTCCTTAAAATTTATTTTGACATTGCCTGTTGATCTTTCCTTTGACAAATGTGGTACTCTCTGTGACCTCAATGTGTCACCTCCTCTCTAGTTTCCTCTTTTAAAGGAAACACATGGTTCAAGTGTATCTTTATGCAAAACTTCTCAGAGCTTCTAATATGCCCAGTGCATTGGAAATCTGGAAGGGGAATAGTATTACCTGTGACAGTTCCCAAATCTGTCACAAAAAAGGTCACAAAACCTTTTTTTCCACAGAGCATCTTGCAAGTCCTACTGGTTTTTGGAAATTCCATATTAGATCTTTTGAAAGGCTTTTTCAAGCTCAAAAATTATGGATCTTTGATTTTTGTTACTAAGGCTTTTGCTTTCAAAGATAAAAATATTTGCTTTTCTGTCTTGGGAGCCATTACTTCCTTTCCATCTTGAATGAAAGTACATATCATTTTGAGTTTGAAACCATTAGGTGGACATAAATGTCATTTGTTTCCAGCAGGAAAATGAGACCCTACTCCACCCTCAATGCTTGTAAACACTAGTATTTGTTTCCCACTCTGTTTAATATTTGCATCCTAGAGTGGTGACCTGGGGACAGACTGGGAGATCAGTATCTGTAAGAATTATGTAAGTCATCCTAGTTATACTCTCTCTTCTGGTAGTCTCTGTGAGCTAGATCTGGGAAAATAGCTAAAGTTGAGGTCCCTGGACTGCCAGGAAGGAGGAAAAGAGGAAAGCCAAGTACGTTGAATCCCAGGCAGTAGAATATCAAACACTGGATTTTGTGCATACATACACCGAATTCTTGGTGACTATCTAAGTTATTTCCCCTCTTGCCTAATTTTTCCTGTATCTTTGCTATTAACTTTTAAATTGTATACCGATAGGGCAATGGTGATTCAACATACAGTTTACCTTTGAAATGCAGGTATCTCACTCGGACTTAAAACATCTGAGGCGCTAGCTTGTTAGTACAGCAATTTGTATATCATCTACTTTTTATACCTAGTATGAGAAACACCCTCCACCCCAATCATTACTTTTCATATGACCCATTAATTTTAATGTGGTCTTCATACTCTGTCAGTGGTTAAGAGAAACCGTTGAGTAAATGAGTGCTCCATTTTAATAAAGTCCAGATAACCCAACTGATCCCGTGCCCAAAAGGAAGGTGAATAATTCTTTGAGGCAAGATTGACAATGTGTATTAACAATTCTGTACCAAAGAGGAAATGTGATAAAGTTTTAAAAGCAGCAGAGTACCTCAGAAGATAGATTTTGCCCCTCACAAACTCGTTTTACTACTAGCTAGCCTTATTACCTTAGTCACTTAACCTTTTTGCGTCTTAGTTTCTCAGTAATCCAGTGAATCTTGCCCATTTTATAGATTCAGATGTTGGAAGCATGATAGAAATGTAACATACTTGTTTCTCCCCTAGTGGATGTTCACTATATTATTTGCTTTATAACTTTTATCAATGTTGTATTTTCTTTTGTAAGGATATTTCATTTTTTAAAAAAACAAGGCAAATACAAAAACAAAACATGAGTTTTTACCATCAAATTAAGCTGAATTCTAGACTCAAAGCAATAAACAAGACAAAAAATAACATTTTCTAGTGGACTAGACATAAAGCTAAAACTAGATTCTAGAGTTAATAGGTTTTTAAAATTATCCTCTAAGACTGGGTACAGTGGCTCATGCCTGTAATCCCAGAACTTTGGGAGGCTGAGGCAGGAGGATTGCTTGAGTTCAGGAGTTTGAGACCAGCCTGCGCAACATAGTGAGACCCTATCTCCACAAAATGTTTACAGATTAGCCAGGTGTGGTGGCATGTGTCTGTAGCCCCAGCTACTTGAGAGACTCAGGCAGGAGGATTGCTTTATCCCAGGAGTTTGAAGCTGCAGTGAGCTATGACTGTGCCACTGCACTTCAGCCTAGCTAACAGAGAACCCTATCTCCAAAAAAATAAAATCACCCTCCATTATTATATTTTTAATATATGTCTTTCAGAATTTGACAGCTGAAGTGGGGGGAAAGGTGTTAACAATGTAAATAATAGCAGAAGGCTTCGTTTAATGGATATCTTTGTGTATATTAATAAAATTATAACATTCCTTTTAAGGAAGTCAGAAAGGTAAGGAAACTGTCCCTTCTAATAACCGAATATGGGTTTCAGAAATTGTTATGGATGTGCATTGCCCCTTTGTATTTGTGACTGAAAAAAATGGTGGCTTCTCTTGATCTATTTTAATAGTTTGATTTTTGAACGTATTTTACTCATCTGTGAGGGTGAGCCTCAGATTAACCACAGGCTGCTAAAGGCAGCAGCCTCCCATCAGTGAATCAGGAGGATTTTGCTTCTGTACTTAAAAATTTTAATGTTTCATGAGATATTGCCACTTTTCTAAATTTTCCAGGAACCCTCTGGATATTGATGCCGCAGGTGTGGTTGGACTGTCATTTAGTGGACACCGAATCCAGAGTGCCACTGTGCTCCTCAACGAGGACGTCAGTGATGAGAAGACTGCCGAGGCTGCAATGCAGCGCCTCAAAGCGGCCAACATTCCAGAGCAGAACACCATTGGCTTCATGTTTGCATGCGTTGGCAGGGGCTTTCAGTATTACAGAGCCAAGGGGAATGTTGAGGCTGATGCGTTCAGAAAGTTTTTTCCTAGTGTTCCCCTATTCGGCTTCTTCGGAAATGGAGAAATTGGGTGTGATCGGATAGTCACTGGGAACTTTATATTGAGGAAATGTAATGAGGTAAAAGATGATGATCTGTTTCATAGCTATACAACAATAATGGCACTCATACATCTGGGGTCATCTAAATAACAATTAAAGTGGCTTTCATAATATATAACTTTCTGGTTCTGCCTTTTTCAGAAAATGGAAACTTGGGCTATGTGTATTTCAAACAAAAATAACTTTAGATATATCTTTTTTGTAGCTTTGATTGATGCTCTAAGATGACGAGGGTAGTTTTTAATATATTAGATGAAAGACAGCTTTGGACATAACACAGACTAGGAGTTGAGAGCTTTTGCATCAGGCACAAGCAAACTGATTATAGTCGTGTTGCACCAGATCGTGTAGCTGCTGTGTGACGTGACCTTAAATAGTCTTCCCGCATAGGAAGAGCAAAAGGGGATTCATCAGTAGGACAGAGATTTAAGACATTCCCTGACTACCCCTTGTGTTGTTAGCTGATGTCTTTTAGCAGAATCATGAAGACCTTTTTTCTCCTTTTTTTTTTTTTTTTTTTTTTTGAGACGGAGTCTCGCTCTGTCGCCCGGGCTGGAGTGCAGTGGCCGGATCTCAGCTCACTGCAAGCTCCGCCTCCCGGGTTTACGCCATTCTCCTGCCTCAGCCTCCGGAGTAGCTGGGACTACAGGCGCCCGCCACCTCGCCCGGCTAGTTTTTTGTATTTTTAGTAGAGACGGGGTTTCATCGTGTTAGCCAGGATAGTCTCGATCTCTTGACCTTGTGATCCGCCCGTCTCGGCCTCCCAAAGTGCTGGGATTACAGGCTTGAGCCACCGCGCCCGGCCTTTCTCCCTTTTAATAAAGGAGAAAAATATACTGATGGTTTGAGAAATTTTTCTCTGCCTTTCAGTTTTATGAATTTTTTCAGAAGTAACAATATTATTACTTTTTACTTATTTGATAAAAATTAAAGAACTATTTTTGTTTTGGTCAGATAAATTGACAAGACTAATCAGTGTTTTATCATAAGTAAAACATTTTTCTTTTTTCCTTAAAAATCTTTTTTTTTCACCTAGGTCTATATAGCTAACTGGTAGACCAGAGTATTACATCATCTTATTTTGGTTTTATACCAATAAAACATAGCTTGGAACTCATTCAGGTAATGTTTTGCATTTCATTGCTTTTGGATTAACAAAGGAAGGAAACTAATCCTTCATAAACAAAAACCCAGAATAGTTGGTATTTGTCAGCTAGTCATTCCTGTCATATTCCCAGTAGAATGATTTTCAAGTTTGAATTTCTATACAAATATCTAAATAAGAGATGTGCAGACAGCACCAATTTTCCCTCAATATCCATTCTTTCCTTTTTGCATAATGATAGAACCTTTGATTTTTCAATTGGGTATGCCTCCTAGAATAAAGACTACATTTCCCAGTCTCCTGTGCAGGTATGACTGTGTTCTGGACAATGGAATGTGAGGGGCAATGATTTGTGTCATTAAAATGGCATGACCATTTATTTGCCCCTTTCTCCATCTTGTTGCTTGGAATGTGGATCTGGTAGTCAGCCATCTTGGACCCTGAAGAGGAGGCAACACACCATTGTGGAAGAAAGTAACAGAAGGATCCTGGTTGCTGTACAACCTCGTTGAAGAAACGCCATTAAGTGGCGTGGACTATCCACCTCCAGACTGTTTTACAAGAGAGAAATTAGCATATTCCACCTAATACAATATGATGTAACTAATGTTACTTTTGTAACAGTCAGTGGTTTGTTCTAACAGGACAGTAGAACACTTGCAAGGTAAGTAAAGTCAAATGTATTAGCATTATTCCTCCTTTTCCTTTTTTATCACTTTTATCCCTTTTTTAAAAACTGAAAATATTTCTCTTGCTATTTATATATATATATGATAAAAATACTTAGAAGATTCCTTTAATTTATGGTTATTCTAAATCCTAGTTCCTGAGGAAAGAAAAATTTGTCAAAACTTTTCATCTGTGAATATTTATATTTAGCTCATGCTATTTAGCTATTATCAAAATACCTCAAAATTTTAGTCTTTGAATGCGCTCATGTAGCACATAAGTCTAATATTTTTTAAACTTTATTGTCCCTGATATTAACCAGAATTGGTTGAATAGTAGAGGAAAAGGGATTTTTAAAACTGAAAATATGAACAAAATGAGCCTTAGAATTGAACGGGTTATTTTAAACAAATTAATACTCATAAAATATTTTGCCACTTCTCAAAGGAGAGTCTGATACAGGATAATTTCATACAATATTTGATGTTGTTAAAGGGTTCCTTTTTATAGCTGAGCCTTTGGAGCTTGTTACGAACACTAAAATCATTTAGTCACATGGTTGCAACCTTAGTGCAAAGTAAAAAGGGAAAAAGTTGACCTAATAGAAACAGTAGTAGTACTGATAAGAATAAAAGTGATCCTCCCTGCCTCTCAGAGGCCTTGAAGTTCTGTGAGGAAGGGAAATGGTAATTTAGCCAAAGTTAAATCTGTGTAACTCATTTATTACAATTTTGAAAGGCTTGTCTTAGAAGCATTAAAGGAGTATTAGCTAAAAACAAACTAAATTCCTAGAGATGACAATCATTGTAGTCCTCTGTGAAACTGAAAATAACAATCACATGAAAAAAATTTGAGCATAAAAAAGAGAAGTAAAGGTATACCCTTAGCCTACATACTGAGCTGACGATCAGATCATAGAATGCTTTATTTAATCAAGACATTTAAAAATACTTATTTCATCTACATACTTTCAAAGCAAAATAATTTCTGGGGCCACAGTTTCCTTTGTGTAAGACTTAAGCAAGAAATATATTTCCATGCCCTTTGATCCAAGTAAAATCTAAGGAAATAAACCTTGAAATTAAGACCTAGAAATAGATCCACCCTTGCAGATTGATAAAAGTGGGCAATCCAGTAGGCCAGTTCACATTATAGTTATCTCAGTTTTGCTTAAAGCAAACCCTAACCCTCAACCTAGGAGGCCAGATAGCAAAAGATGTGCAACTGGTTTATATTGCAAATTTAACAAAATGAACATGCAAAGAATTACAATAGAAATAAACTTTTACAAATCTGAGAACTTTCCATGCAATCTGCAAAAATTTTTAAGAATATAAATTTGCTTCCACCATTTTTTACCCAGTCTGGCCTGGGCTTGCACTGCCATAAATTCAGTTTTAATGGGAACAGAAGACTCCAGATCCTCTTGATGGGAAGAAATCATGAAATTTTAGATGATTGACTTTGATTTTCATTTGTAGAAACTGGGTATGAGTTGGCTTAATGAAAATCCTAAAATAATAAAATAAGCATTAGTAATAATATCCTTGTTAAATGAACAAAGCGAACACTTATGCGATATAAAGAATGTGGTACCAGAAACTTTATAGGGAAGAATAATAAAATATTTGCAAGACCTATTATTTTTGTTTTATATATTTATATATTATATACATATATCTACCCTATGCCACAACTGAAGACAGGTTACAAGAACATATGCTACTACAAAATAGGAAACTGGCAGAAGCCAATAAGTATCACTTAATATTTTGGTATGGAAACTTCCATTTCTTTTCTTTGAGACAGAGTTTCACTCTTGTTGCCCAGGCTGGAGTGCAATGGCGCGATCTCGACTCACTGCAACCTCCACCTCCTGGGTTCAAGTGATTCTCCTGCCTCAGCCTCCCGAGTAGCTGAGATTACAGGCATGCGCCACCATGCCTGGCTAATTTTGTATTTTTAGTAGAGATGGGGTTTCTCCATGTTGGTCAGGCTGGCCTCAAACTCCAACCTCAGGTGATCTGCCCACCTCGGCCTCCCAAAGTGCTGGGATTACAGGCATGAGCCACTGTGCCCAGCCGTAAGCTTTCATTTCTTAAAACAGATTTATAAAAGTTTTTGCTCTATAGTGACTGTTATCACAGCCAGCAAAAACAGGCAAGATTGATTAATTTAGAAGAAATTGAAAGAAAATATATTCATTAATGTTGCTTTTAAATGCAAATGATCAGATTGAGGAGAATTTTGAGACCATTGACATTTTTCTAATTCTCACTAACCAAAATTTAATCACTATACTTAATAAACATACTCTATTCAAGGTCTTGTAATACTAAAATTATAGGGAGGAATAAAACATAATTGACCCCAGCGACATCAGCAAAATGGGCAGACTAGGAAGCTGCAAGCTTTTGTTTCCCCATCAAAACATTAAAAAAAAAAAAAAAGTAGCAACCGTCTGAACAAACTTTATTAGAACTTTAGAAAACAGTCAAAGGTTTACAGCAACCAAAAAAATTCCCAGTCATCTTCAGAATGGTAGGAAAATATTGAGTTTTTAGTGGCTCTTGCCCCGACCCCTCCCTGCATTGTGACAGTCTTGAAGCAGCAGCAGCCCAGTTCCCTCCCTTGAACTAGAGAAAACATAATAGACTTTTTTTGGCATATTACTGTGTACATTTTTTTCTAACCTGTCTGGGGATACCTGAAGGACTGATACAAGGTCTCATCTTTTTTTTTGCCTAACTGGAAGGGTGGGCACTGCTTATAAAAGCTGCAAAGAACCGCAGGTACATGGGGCAGGAGGTTATAGGTGGAAACATAAAATAGAACAACTAAGGCCCAGAGGAGAATCTGGGGTAAGGCTTTGGGAAATTAGGAAATTAAGAACGGTTATATATACAGGCGGCATTTAAAATGCGACATGCGTATGCCCAGGGAAAACACTTGCCCAGAAAGTTCTAAGACCTAAGCTTTCACCTTGCTCTGGTCCATAAGCTCAAAAGCAGGTCAAAGTAAGTATTGGAGGATTACCTGGCACAAAGCCAATTTGTAAAATCTAGGATAGCACCTGGCATTCGAGGGAATTTATGTCAAAATCGCTGAATATGACATAAAAAGAAGAGAGACTTCAGTGATCACACACAAAAGGGATAGTCTTTTATAAAAGTAATTTGGAAAACTCTCAAAACGAATGGATGACAGCTTTTAAAAATAAAAAAATAAATGAACTAGAAAACCATGGGGAAAGGAAAGAATCTCTTACCTAGAGTTACCATATTATAATAGTGAATACCCAATTCTCAAGAAAAAAAATCACAAGCCTTACAAAGGAACAGGAAAATAATGCCCATTCAAAAGATCAAAATTAATTGACAGACATTGTCCTAATGAAGGACATTAAACTAGACATATACTTTAAAACAACTCAGATATGCCCAAAGAACTAAAGGAAAGCATGAACAAAAAATTAAAGGAAATCAGGAAAATGATAAATGAACAAAATTAGAATATCAACAGAGACAGGCATTATAAAAAAATTCTGGAGGAGAAAAGTATAATGAAATTTTCACTAGAGGGGTTCAGCAGCAAAGAATAGCAAAGAATCTATTCTTTAGAAGAAAGAATCAGCAAACTTGAGATGGGATCATTGAAAGCAGAAACAACAAATCAAGCCTCCATAGTTTTAAAAGATATATATCACACGCAAAGAAGTGAAGAAGATACAAAGCATTTTTGAACCACAACAGGATGTAGTTAGAAATCAATAACAAAAGGAAAATTGGAAAATTCACAAACTTGTGGAAATTAAACAACACACTCAACCAATGGGTCAAAGAAGAAATCACAAGAGAAATTAAAAAGAGAAAAATGCAGCATACCAAAATTTATAGGATGCAGTGAAAGCACTGCTAAAGGGGAAATTTACAGACATAAATGCTTACATTAAAAAACAAAAAACATCTCATGTCAACAGCCTGACTTTGTAACTTAGGGAGGGGGGAAACACACACTAAATCCAAGGCTAGCAGATGGAAGGAAATAATAAAGATTAGAACAGATAAATTGAATAAAGATTAGAAACACTAGAGAAAAATCAGTGAAACTACAAGTTCTTTAAAAGACCATAAAGTTGAGAAGCCGATACCTAGATAATAAAAAAGGAAGACTCAATTGCTCAAATAAATGAAAATGGGACAGCACTCTAGATTCTAGAAAAATGAAAAGGGTTATAAAATAATACCTTGGACAACTTAGATGAAATGGTCAAAATCCTAGAAATGCAAAACCTACCACTGCTGAGCTATGAAAAAAATTTTAAAATCCGAATAGAACTAGAACCAGTAAGGTGATTGAATTAGTAATCAATTCTCCTGGAAAAAAAAGCTCTGGACCTGATGGTTCTCATTTGTGAATTCTACCAAATAAGAAGAAATAACCCCAAACCCTCTTAAACTTTTTCCAAAAATTGAAGAGGAAGGATGCTTCCTAATTCATTCTGATGCTGAAGCCAGACAAATATACCACAAGAAAAGATTACAGACACAAATATACCACAAGACAAAGATTACAGAAGAAAAGATTCCTTATTTTCACTGATTCAACAATTCTCAATACTAGGAAACTGAATTTAGCAGCATATTAAAAGGATTGTACAGCATAACCAAATGGAATGAATTCCTGGAATGCAAGAATGGTTCAACATACAAAAATCAATATAATATACCATATTAACAGAATGAAGGGAGAACAACCAGATGATTATCTCCATTGATCCAGACAAAGCATTTGACAAAATCCAGGAGCCTCTTGTGATTAAAAACACTCAACAAATGAGGGATAAAAGGAAACTACCTCAACATAATAAAAGCCAGATATTAAAAGCCCACAGTAGACACCATACTTAGTGGGGAAAGACTGAAAGCTTTTCCTCTAAGATCAAGACAACAATGCTCACTTTCACCATTCCTATTCAACACAGTACTAGAAGTTCTAGCCTGATCTAGAAAGAGAAAAGACTCCAAGTTGGAAAGTAAGAAGTAAAATCCTGTATGTTCACAAATGATATGATCTTTAGACAACCCTAAAGATTCCACACCAAAAAAATAAATAAAACTGTTAATTCAGTAAGGCAGCAGGATACAAAGTCAACCCACAAAAATCAGTTGCATTCCTATACACTAACAATGAACAATCTTGAGAAGGAAATTACAAGAACAGTCCCATTTACCATAGCCCCAAAAATAATATGCACAGAAATTAGCTTACCCAAGGTGGTGAATGGCTTGTACAATGAGAACTACAAAACCTTGCTTAAAGATAAAAATAAATGGAAACACATCTCATGTTCATGGATTGGAAAATCTAATATTGTTAATATGTCAGTACTACTCAAAGTGATTCACTACAGTCTCGATCAGAATCCTAGGATTTTTTTTTTTTTTTCCAGAAATAGAAAAACCCATCCTGAATTTCGTATGGAATCTGAAGGGATCCCAAATAGCCAAATCAGTCTTGAGAAAGAACAAAAAATTGGAGGACTTAGACCTCCATATTTTAAAACTTACTATAATGCTACAGTAATCAAAACAAGGCAGACAGATCAATAGGATAGACTGGAGAGCCTAGAAATAAACCCTCTCGTCTGTAGCTAAATGATTTTTGACAAGGGTGCCAAGACTATTCGAAGGATGGTTTTTTCAACAAATAGTGATGGGAAAGCTGGATAACCATATGGCTAAAGAATGAAGTTGCAACCTCACCATGTGCAAAAATTAAAGTGGACCAAAGACCTAAATGTGAGAGCTAAAACCATAAAACTCTTAGGATGTGGCAGTGGTTTATTGGATATGACACCAAATTCACAGATGACAAAAGAAAAAATAGGCAAATTGGACTTCATTAAAATTCTAAAATTTTGTGCATCAAAGGACACTATCCACAGAGTGAAAAGATTACCTATGGAGTGGGAGAAAATATATATGCAGTTCACATACCTAATAAGGATTAAACATCAAGAATACACGCAAAACTCCCAAAATGCAACAATAACATAAAAACCTGATTTTAAAAATGGCAAAGGATTTGGATAGATCTCCAGAGAAGACATGCAGATAGCCAATGAGCACATGAAAAATGCTTAACATTACTAAACAGTAAGGAAATGCAAATCAAAACCACAATGAGATACCACTGTACCCATTGGAATAACTTATTAAAATTAAAAAACACACAAGTGTTGGCAAGGATGTGGAGAAATTGGAACTCTTATTATTGATGGAAATACACAGTGGTGCAGCTGCTGTAGAAAACAGTATAGTGATTTTCCAGTTAAATACAGAATTGTCATTTGATTCAGCAATTGCATTTCTGGGCATATACACAAAACAATTGAAAGCAGGGGCTTGAGGATATATTTGTATACCAGTGTTCACTGCAGCATTATTCACAGTAGTCAAAAGGTAGATACAACCCAAATACCCAACAGATGAATGGATAGACAAAATGTGTTATATCCCTACGTTGGAATATTATTCAGCCATAAAAAGGAAATTCTGCTACATACTGTATCATGGACGAACCTTTAAGACATTAAGTGAAGTAAATCACAAAAGGACACTACTATATGAATCCACTTATGTGAGGTGCCTAGACTAGTGAGATTCATAGAGACAAAGTAGAACAAAGATTATTTTTTGTCACAGGGGGCAGGAGGAAATGGGAATTTATTGTTTAAGGGGCACGGAGATTAGTGTGGGATCATGAAGAAGTTTCGGAGGTGCATAGTGGTGATTGGTACATACAACGAATGTATTTAATGCCTCTAAACTGTAAACTTCAAAATGGCTAAAATTTAAATCTTATGTACCTTTTGCCACAGTAAATTTTTAAACCACCAAAAAAAAAAAAAAAAATCATATGGCCTAGCTATTTAAAAAAGGGGGGGATGGGGTATTTAGTCATAAGACATAGAGGAACTTTAAGTGTATATTGCTAAGTGAAAGAAGTCAGTCTGAAAGGCTACATAATATATGATTTCAAAATATATGACATTCTGGAGAAAGCAAAGTTAGACAGTAAAGAGAGTGGTTGCCAGAGGTTCAGTGGGAGAGAGGGAGGGGTAAATACATGGAGTAGAGATTTATAGGGCGGTGGAACTACTGTATACAATATGATAATAGTGGATACATGGCATTATATATTGGTCAAAATTAATAAAGACATACAACAGAAAGAGGACCCTTCATGTAAATTATAGGCTTCAGCTAGCCTGGGTGACAGAGTGACTTTGTCTCAAAAAAGTAAAAATGTGTCAATATTGGTTAAACAAATATACCACACTAGTGCAAGATAAAGGCCTGGGGTGGGCGGAAGCATAGGGGAACTCTGTACTATCTGCTCAGTTTTTCTGAAAATCTAAAACTTCTAACAATAAAGTCTATTAAAATTATGTGAGCGCTTTTCATTTTGTATACTCTGTCTCAGTGGCTCACCCTTATGTGTTTGTGAAATGAATGAATGATGGGTGATGAATGAATCGGTGACGCTAGTGACACACTGAATTCACAGTGCCTACACTGGGCCAGACTGTAGAGAAGCCAGCGTGCATCCCAGCCTTGACGAGGACATAGTTCAGAGACGAGCTGTTATGTTCGGCCGGTGCACGTGCTTCTGCCTAAGCCATTTACCAGCCCCAGACCTTTCCACTGCTCCAAGACTTTATTTTCACACTTCCTTAAAGTTACTATTCCTTTTTCTTTTCTTTTTTTTCCTTTTTTTCCCATGTAACTTAGGTGGAAAAACTGGAGAAACTAAATTGTTCTGACCTAACCAGTTCTTAATGTTGCACCTAAAAAGATGAAAACTGCATTCTGAAAAATCATGCACTAAAACTTACAAGGAAAATAGTTTTGGAACTTTGTAACCTGTGTAGTACAATAACAATCCTAAATTTCCACTGGTATTTGCACCTAGAATTAGTCAATCTTTTGCAGTCAAACTTTTGGGTTTTTGTTTCTTCCTTTGAGAGACAGATCCTTGAAATCAGTCACTTCTAGTAGAAAGCATTTTCATCAATATTGAAAGAATGACACAGAGGTGTCCATCAGTCAGTGCTTTTTTCTAATTGCCAGGTGAAATGTGAAATGTCTTCTCAGTTTTTTCATCAGTACTTGCAGCTTCTCAGATAACACAGGAAGAATGAGGTGGTTTTGAAGCCACTAAGCCGGCTACTCCTTGCACTTAAAGGATTTTCATCCTTTTTCATAAGATCTTCATGTATCCCTTAGGGTTTCTGTCTAGGTGTGTGAATATTTGCTTCTGGTTGCTTCAGCACATCAGCTTTCTGGGGAGAGTCATGTTGAGCCAATGTGACTTCTGAATACTGGTATCATCCCCTACTTAGCAGTTGCCGATGAACTGATGCACATTACAGAAGCACACACACCTTGCAGCAGAATGGATTATGGTTCATGATACGACAGGTTACACAAGCGCTTTATTTAGGAAATAAAGAATTAAATTTTTAATTATTTTACCTAGTGGTGTTTCATTTTCTGCCTTTGTAAAATAAAAGCAGTGATTTGGTTCACTTTGACGTTTCTTCAGTGTTCTCCATGACCTATGAAAAATAATGAAGAATTAAGATGCTTTCTCCATCGCAATTTTTCTTGCTATGCACACCTACCTACATGTCTCTTATCTTCTTCACATATATAAGCCAACCCCTTCTGTTTGTGATAGGATATGTTGAGGTAAACTAACCTAGAATTATCAAAAATTTTCAGCACCCTGACAAGACTCCTCAGAACACTGAGTTATGTCGGATTCTCCCTTCAAGTCTCACATATAAGTTCCCTGCACACCTGCCCACACCCTCCGCCCCTCCCCGTCTTTGCTCACTGCCTCTTACCCAAAGTTCTAACAAGCCTGGTGACCTCTCTGAGATATACTAGTTAGAAAAGGGTGGTTGACGGGAAAAGATTGCTAGAGTGAGTCACTGTAACAATGACAATAGCAATGACAATAATAGATGGCAAGAAAATACCGAGGAAACAAGGACTAATAAAACCTGTGGCTAATTGGGACTATTTAGGCACAAAAATTCCCTCTAGCCAACGAGCCCTGAGACTAACACCCATATCTGTGGAAGTGCAGTAAGAAAAACATGGGTTTAACCTCCCTAAACCTCAGTTTTCTCATTGTAGTGAGAATAATACCGCCTACCCCATACAGTTGTTAAGATTTATAGGAGTTAAAATACCTGAAATACTAACCATAGTACCTGGCACACATAGGCATGTTATGTGCATGATCATATCATTACACTGCTTGCTTTCCATTTCGAGAGTTGTGTTGTCAGCATAGGGCATTATTGCAGTAGGGATGATGTATAACAACAATATAAATGCATGCTAAGACTTTAGGCTGTGGATTTATGCTAGGAATAAATTGGAAAGATTGCCTGGGGAGGCTTACATTCCAGAATCATACAAGGCAATATGAATAAACTTATCAATGAAATAAGGCTTGATGGTGTGGTGGCAAGAAGACGTCCTTGGTGAAGGAAGGTCATTAATAAGTTTTAAAAATATAATGTACCTTTATGCTATGATTTTCATAATATGAGCTAACATTATTAAGCATCCCAGTCTTCATAATCAGCTGTCCTCATCAGAGAATCTAATTTTATTTTCATGACATGTATCTCGTCACATTTAGTAAAAGGCTTTTGTGTATGTGTGTGTGGGGGGGGGTGGTGGTGATTTGTTTGCTTATAGTTATGGCCTTGCAGTTATTGAGATTGTTCAACCTTGAAAAAAATGATCAAATGAACTGTGAGCTAAGCCTAATACCTTATCCCTCTTTTAAACCTTTGTTATGATGTCTTTTTCTATTAAAAAAACAAAAACAGCAATTTAATACTTGAGTTCCTGTATTTTTTTTTTTTAACAAGTATGTCTTTATAAACAGAAGTCAAGCTGTTTTATATGTGTGTGGATTCTAAAAAATAATTAAGCCCTTACCATGTCACTGAACATTCTGGGGAAAAAAAAAAAATCAAGAGGCAAACCTTTTGGGGAAAATGCTGTTGATGAATTACAAGCATGGTACTTGTGCATTCAAGATCTAATGGCAGGATACTATTCCCAAACTTGTTTATATCAGATTTGACCCCAGCATTAACCTTTCCAGTTAACCCCATGATCAATTTAAAATCTTTCCATTCTCTGACAATTTTTTTTTTTTTTTTTTTATGGAATCTCACTTTGTCGCCCAGGCAGAGGCACAATCTCAGCTCACTGCAACCTCCCCCTCTCGGGTTCAAGTGATTGTCCTGCCTTAGCCTCCTGAATAGCTGGGATTACAGGCGCCCGCCACCATGCCTGACTCATTTTTGTATTTTTAGCAGAGACGGGGTTTCACCGTGTTGGCCAGGCTAGTCTCAAACTCCTATATTCTCTGAGAATTTCTTCATGGTTATTTAACCATCAAGCACTTTAAAAATTAATGTGGCTCCAGATATTACAAATATAGCAAAGATCTACAAACCTAACAAACGATTTAAAAGACATGTTTTTACTCATGTACAGGAGTAAAGTATGGGAACAGATTATCCCTCCTGATAAGTGATAATTCTGAGCACAATAAAACACATCAACTGATAGCATTATTTAATAATGGCATCTCTTTCAGGCTGACTGACTTTTAATTGTGGTGAAATATACTTAACAAAATTTACCATTTTAACAATTTTTAAGTTCAGTAGCATTAAGTACAGTAGTCCCTTCTTCTCCACAGGGGATATATTCATACATTCCAAGACCCCAGTGGATGCCTGAAATCACAGACAGCACCAAACCTAAATATACTATTTTTCCTACACCTATGATGAAGTTTGTAACTTGGACACAGTAAGATTAGCAATAATAATAAAGTAGAACAATTATAACAATATGACAGCATCACTACTCTTGCACTTTGGGGCCATTATTAAGTAAAATAAGGGTTATTTGAACACAAGCACTGTGATACTGCGACAGGTGCTCTGATAATGAGATGGCTAATAAGTAGCTAATGGGCAGGCGGCATATACAGTGTGGATGTGCTGGGCAAAAAGATGGTTCACATCCTGAGTAGGTCAGCGGGAGATTTCATCATGCTGCTCAGAAGGGTGTGCAATTTAAAACATGAATTATTTCTGGAACTTTCCGTTTAATATTTCAGACCACAGTTGACTGCAGGCAACTGAAATCCCTAAAAGCTAAACCACCAATGAGGGGTTATTATTGTACATTCACATTGTGTGCAACCATCACACCATCTCCAGAACTTTTTGTTTTTGTTTTGTTTTGTTTTTGAGACGGAGTCTCACTCTGTTGCCCAGGCTGGGGTGCAGTAGCGAGATCTCGGCTCACTGCAAGCTCTGCCTCCCAGGTTCATGCCATTCTCCTGCCTCAGCCTCCCGAGTAGCTGGGACTACAGGCGCCCACCACCACGCCCGGCTAATTTTTTTTTTTTTTTTGTATTTTTAGTAGAGATGAGGTTTCATCATGTTAGCCAGGATGGTCTCCATCTCCTGACCTTGTGACCTCGGCCTCTCAGTGCTGGGATTACAGGTGTGAGCCACAGTGCCCAGCCCTCCAGAACTTTTTCATTATCCCAAACTGAAACTCTACTCATTAAACAGTAACTCCCTATTCCTCCCCCGACAACCCCGGTGACCACCATTCTACTTTCTGTCTCAATGAATTTGCCTATTCTAGGTGCCTTGTATATGTGGAATCACACAATACTTACCTTTGGTGTCTGACTTTTTCACTTAGCATTTCTTCAGGATTCATCTATGTTGTGGCATGTATCAGAATTTCATTCCTTTTTAAAGCTAAATAATACTCTATTATAGGTATATACCACATTTTATCTATTCATCCACTGATGGATATTTAGGTTGTTTCCACCTTTTGGCTACTGTAAGTAATGCTGCTATTGAGGCAGGAGAGGTAGTCAAGGAAGTAACCATGTTCTTGGTTACAGGGGTGACCATACAGTCAACACAATAAGCCCAGCATTCGCATTGGAGTCCAGCTCATTCAAGCAAAGCTCTCTCCAGTAAGGAATTTCCCTGTAGGGAGCACGTGCATTTTGATTTTACTTGTCCTCAGACTGACCCATTGCTCATTATAATTGTAAAAAACACATCCCTGAGGAGAGATTTAAGATGCTAATGAGATATGTGATGTGTGAACAAACATGTACAGCTACTGGCATGTGCACCCAGAGGACCACCCAAAACATAGTTACTAGTAACAGCTCTTCCCACCTCCTCATGAGTAATAATATTAAGACTCTCAGAAAGGGAGTCTCCCTAGTGCCAGTCTTTGCTGTTTCATTCTCATGAGCAGCCTGCCCTGAATCCTCTCTCAGGGATTCTGCACCTAACTTTCAAAATATTATTTTTCCTTTGCAATAAATTTGCTGTATGCTGCATCTCTGTTGTGTGTCTCTTGTTTAAACTCTTTTAAACTGAAAAGAACCAAGGTCTCACAACAGCCATCAACACTATGAGTGTAGGTATACAAATATCTGTTTGAGTCCATTCTTTCATTTCTTTTAGATGTATACCCAGGAGTGGAATTGCTAGATCATATGGGAACTCTACGTTTAATTTTTTTTTGAGGACTTGCCATACTGTTTTCTTAAGGTGGTCGTACCATTTTACATTCCCACCAACAACGCACAAGGGTTCCAATTTCTACGTGTTCTCACCAACACATGGTTTCTGGTTGTGTATTGTTTGTTTGTATTAGTAGTAGTCACCATCCTAAAGGATGGAAGTAGTACCTCATTGTGGTTTTGATCTACATTTCCCCAGCAATTAGTGACGTTGAGTATCTTTTTTCATGTGCTTATTGGCCATCTGTATATCTTCTTTGGAGAAATGTCTGTTTCTCCAAATCCTTTGCCCATTTTTGAATTAGGTTGTTCTTTTACTTGTTGTAGTTGAGTTTTAGAAGTTCTTTATATATTCTGCATATCAAATCCTTACCAGATACATGATTTGTGAACCTTTCTCCCATTCTATGGATTGCCTTTTCACTCTGCTGATAGTTCTTCTGATGTACCAAAATTTTAAATTTTGATGTCCAATTTGTCTAACTTTTCTTTGGTTGCTTGTGCTTTTGGTGTTATATAAAAGCAATCATGGACAAATCCAATTTCATGAAGCATTTCCCCTGTTTTCTTCTCTTAGTAATTTTGGCTCTTACGTTTAGGTCTTTGATCCACTTTGATTTTTTTTTTCTTTTTTTTTTTGAGACGGAATCTTGTGTTCTTGGCTCACTGCATCCTCCGCCTGCCGGGTTCAAGCAATTCTCCTGCCTTGGCCTCCTGAGTAGCTGGGACTACAGGCATGTGCCACCATGCCTGGATAATTTTTTGTATTTTTAGTAGAGACGGGATTTCACCATGCTGGCCAGGCTGGTCTCGAACTCCTGGCCTCGTGATCTGCCCACCTGGGCCTCCCACAGTGCTGGGATTGCAGGCATGAGTCACTGCACCCAGCCCTACTTAATTTTTGTATATGGTGATAGGTAAGGGTCCAACTTCATTCTTTAGCATGTGGATATCTAGTTTTCTCAGCACCACGTATTGAAAAACTGGCTTTTAAAAGCAACTTACTGAGGTATAATCTACAATTTACAAAATTTACCTTTTTAAAGTATGTAATTCAGCTGGGCACAGTGGCTCATGCCTGTAATCCCAGCACTTTGGGAGCCCAGGCAGGAAGACTGCTTGAAACCAGGAGTTCGAGACTAGCCTGGGCTGCATAGCAAGACACAGGCAAGTCTCTACAAAAAAAATTTAAAAATTAGCCAGGCAAAGTGGTGCACACCTGTAGTCTCAACTACTTGGGAGGCTAAGGCAAGACTGCTTGAGTGCAGGAGTTCAAGGTTGCAGTGAGCTATGATCACGTCACTGCACTGCTAGAGCCTTGGGCAACAGAGTGAGACCCTGTCTCAAACAAACAAAAAAAATAAGTATACAATTCAATGAATTTTAAAATTTACGGAATTGTGCAATCACCACCACAATCCCATTTTAGAATAAATCCATTACCCTAAAAAAGATCTCATGTCCATTTGCAGTAATTCCCCATTCCAATCTCATACCCTAGGCAACTGCTAATCTATCTTAATATAAATGTAAACATACAAAGTGTGGTGTTTTGCAGTTTGTATCACATAGCATAACTGAGGTTTATCTATGTTATCATATGTATGAGTATTCTGTTTCTCTTTATAGCTCAATAGCATTCCATTTATAGGTACACCACATTTTATTTATCCCTTGAGTAGTGGATGGATGTTTGGATTATCTCCACTTTTTAGTTATGAATATTGCTACTATGAACATTCATATTCAAGTCATAATATGAACATGTTTTCACTTACTTCAGGTAGACATCTAGGGATGAAATTGCTGGGTGATATGATAAATCCATGCTTAACTCTTTAAGAAACCAACAAATTGTTTTCCCAAAGTGTCCGTATTACTTTACAGTGCCACCAGCAATGTATTCCAGTTTCCCCATAGCCTCACCAACACTTGTTACTCTCTTTTTGATAATAGCCGTGTTAGTGTGTGTTAAGTAGCAGCTCATTGTGGTTTTAATTTACATTTCCCTAATGACTCAAGTATCTTTTAATGTGCTTGTTACCCATTTGTGTATTTTCTTTGGTAAAATGTCTATCCAAATATCTTGCCCAGGCTGGGTGTGGTGTCTCACACCTGTATTCCCAGCACTTTGGGAGGCCGAGGCAGGTGGATCACTTGAGGCCAGGAGTTCAAGACCAGCCTGGCCAACACCAAACCCTGTCTCTACCAAAAAATACAAAACACTAGCCAGGTGTGGTGGCACGTGTGTGTAGTGCCAGCCACTCGGGAGGCTGAGACACAAGAATCCCTTGAACCCAGGAGGCAGAGGTTGTAGTATGCTGAAGTCATGCCACTGCCCTCCAGCCTGGGTGGCAAAAAATGTGTATATATATTGCCCAAACTTTAATTGGGCTGTCTTTTTATTATTGAGTTGAAAAAGTTCCTTATATATTCTAGACATGTCCTTTATCCATCTTTTATATCCATTTGCAAAAATTTTGTCCCAGTTTGTGTCTTGCCTTTTCATTTTGAAGCACAAAAGTTTTAAATTTACATGAAGCCCAATTTATGAAATTTTTTCTTTTATCAGTTGTGCTTTTTGTATTGTATCTAAAAATATTTGCCTAATTCAGTGTCACAAAGACTTTCTCTTATGTTTTCATCTAAGAGTTTTATAGTTTTAGCTCTTATACTCAGACCCATTTTGAGGGTTTTTTTGTGCATGGCAAAGGGTCTGAATTCATGTTTTTGCATGTGAATATCCAAACTGCCCCAGTATCATCTGTTGGAATGACTATCCTTTCCATACTGAATTGCCTTGGCAGCTTTGTCAAAAATCAATTGTGGGCTATCTGGATGCCAATACCACACTGTCTTGATTATTGTAGCTTTATAGTCAGTCAGGAAATCAGACAGTATGAAGCTTCTAACTTTGTTCTTCTTTTTCAAAATTATTTTCTCTATTCTAGGTCCTTCGCATTTCCATGGTAATTTTAGAACCACCTTGTCAATTTTTACAAAAACACCTGTTGGGATTTTGTCTGGGATAGCACTGCATCTATATAGGTCAATTTGAGAACTGATATCTTACAATATCGAATCTTCCAAATCTATGAACAAAATATAACTCTCTATTTATTTAGGTCTTCATTTCATTTCTCTCACCAATTTTTTTTTTTTTTTTTTTTTTAGTTTTCACTGGATAGGTCTTTCATATTTTTGTATGATGTATTCCTATGTACTTAATACATTGAGATTCTATCATTAATAATTCTTTTTTAAATTTCCATATCTAATTGTCATTGATATATAGGAATACAATGGACTTTTTTGAAATTTTAAGATAAGTTTATTAAGTCCAATGATGAAATCTATCAGAAGAATATTCTCCTGAAAATCATTTCTTCTTGGAGAAAAGGAAAGGAAAATCAAAACCCTCTGAGCATAGCCAGGATGCTGTGACAGTCAAGCCTCTCTACAGATGGGGACAGTCCTTTTGTCAGCGGAGTCACTCTCTGGGTCAGCAGGATTAGAATCTGGATCATCCTCCTCATCCCTCAGCTCCAGGTCATCCATTTCCTGGAACAAAGACTCAATTACCTCCACGTTGTTTCCAGCATCCTCTAAGAATTGGATATCAGATGGGTCAAGATTTGGATCTGTTTCAAGTAGCTGTTTCCCACTTATTTTTTCCTGCTTATTCTTTCATTTGGTTCTTTTTGATTTCCAAGAGTTCCATATCAAACACAGCTTCTCAACTTAAGAAATGCTTAATTGTAAACAGGAATGCCATGAAATAATTGCTCAATGGCTTCTTCTGCTTCTTCTTGTTTCTCGCCCAAATTTTAATTGGATTGACTTTTTATTATTGATTTGAAAGTGTTCTTTTTATATTCTAGATACATATCTTCCTCCCTTTTGGCTTTTATCTATTTCATTTAATTTTTCTTGCACAGCTGCCACTTAAGATCATCACCACACCAAGATTTCTTCAGCTTGTAATGCTAAGAATTTTTAAATGTCTGAGACATTGTCTTCTAGATTTTCCAAGAATGTTTCATAAAAAGGAGTTTCATTTGGGTATTTCTCACTGTCTGTAAACTTGAGGGTAGTCTGAACAGTTTCATTATTTTCTCCAGCCTCAGATATCACAGTAATGGTAGAGCTGGGTGGGTTTTCTTTTTTTTCTTCTTCTTTTTTTTTTTTTTTTCTGAGACGGAGTCTCACTCTGTTGCCCTGGCTGGAGTGCGGTGATGCGATCTCAGCTTACTGCAACCTTTGCCTCTTGGGTTCAAGCAATTATCCTACCTCAGCCTCCCGAATAGCTGGGATTACAGGCTCCTGCCACCATGCCCGGCTAATTTTTGTATTTTTAGTAGAGACGGGGTTTCACAATGTTGGCCAAGCTGATCGTGAAATGCTGACCTCAAGTGATCTGCTCCCCTTGGCCTCCCAAAGTGCTGGGATTACAGGCATGAGCCACTGCACCTGGCCAGCATGACATATCTTTATTCATCCTTTTACTTTTAACCTTTTTGTGTCTTTATACTTAACGTATATTTTTTGCAGATAGCGTATCACATTAATTTTTATCCAATTTTACAATCTCTGTCTTAATTGGGTGGCTTAGACTTTTTACAGGTTGCTCTAGAGTTTCTAGCATACACTTTTGACTTATTACAGTTTCCCTTCAAGTGATGATGTACTGCTTGACATTTAGCATAAGAACCTTACAGTGGGGTATTTCCCTTGCTACCCTCCTAATCTTTGTATTTCCTTATTATACATTTTGCTTTTATGTATGTTGTAAGTCCCATACTATGTTGTTATGATATTTCATTAAATGGTCGATTATTTCTTAAGGAGATTTAAATAAGAAGTAGAAGATCTTACATATTTACCCACGTAGTTGTCATTTCCAGTGCTCTTCCTCCCTTTATGTAAATCCATATTTCCATCTGATATTGTCCTTTTGCCTGACGGACTTCCTTTAATATTTACTTAGTGCGGTTCTGGTGATGATAAATTCTTTCAACTTTCATATGCCTGGAAAAATCTCTATTTTGCCTTCACTTTTTCTAAATAGTTACTGGTTTTTTATGGCTTTGAGATACAATTCACATACCATAAAACTCACTCATTTAAATTGTACAATTCAATGGCTTTTAGTATATTCAGAGTTGCACAACCATTAGCACAATCAAATTTATGACACTTTCATTCCCAAAAAGAAAGCCCACATCCTCACTCCCCAACATCCTTCCATTTCCTCCAATCCTAGGCAAACATTAATCTACTGTCTGTCTCTATAGATTTGCTTGTTCTGGGCATTTCATATAAATGTTATCATAAAATATGTGTTCCTTTATGACTGGCTCCTTTACTTCAGCATATTGTTTTCAAAGTCCATCCATGTTGCAGCATATATTACTACTTCATTTCTATTTCCTGCTGAATACTATTCCATAGTAGGAATATAATACACTTTATTTATCTATTTATCAGCTGATGGACATTTGATTAATTTCTACTTTTTGGCTATTATAAATAATGCTGCTATGTGCTATGAACATTCATGTACACTTTTTTTTCCTTTTTTCACCCTCCCCAAAGTTTTTTTTTAGAGATGGGGTCTTGCTATGTTGCCCAGGCTGGCCTCAAACTCCTGGGCTCAAGTGATCCTCCACCTCGGCCTCCCAATAGCTGGGACTACAGAAGTATGCCACCACACTTGGTTTCATTATGGTTTTGATCATCATTTCCTGATGGCTAACGATGATTGTCTTTTCATGGGATTACTAGTCATTTGTACATATTATTTGGAGAACTCTTTTCCAATCCTTTGCTCATTTTTAAAATGAGTTGTTTCTTCATTAAGTTGTAAGTGTTGTTTATGTATTCAAATACATATATGTATTTCAGATCATATGTGTAAGTCTCATACTTATGATTAAAAAAATTTTCTCTCAGAAGTAGATTGTCTTTTCACTTTCTTGAGGGTATCCTTGGAAGCATGAAAGTTTTTTGTTTTTAATGTTGATGAATCCAGTTTACGTATTTTTTATTTTGTTGCTTGTACTTTTAGAATCATAACTCAGAATCCATTGCCTAATCCAAAGTCATGAAGATTGACACCTATTCTATTAAGAGTTATATGGTTTTAGTTCTTACATTTAGATCTTTGATCCATTTTGAGTTAATTTTTATATATGATATGAAGTAAGGGTTTAAATCCATTCTTTTGTGAGTGGATATCCAGTTTTTCCAGCACCATTTGTTGAAAAGACTATTATTACCCCCCACTGAATTGTCTTGCACCCTATAAAAAATGCATTTACTATAAATGTAAGAAGGTATGTCTGAACTCTCAATTGTATTCCATTCATCTATATGTCTATCCTTATGCCAGCACTACTTTGCCATGATTACTGCAGCTTCATAGTAAGTTTAGAAATTAGGAAGTGTGAGTCTCCTAACTTTGTTCATCTTTTCCAAGATTGATTTGCCTATTTTGCCTTGTGTTTGAAAGATATTTTTGCTGGATGTAGAATTATAGGTTTACTTTTTACAATACATTATAGATGTTGTTCCACTCTTTTAAGATGTGTTATTTCTGAAAAATGCCTGCTGAAATCCTTAGCTTTATTCTCTGTCTGTAATGTGTCTTTTTCTAGCTGCCTTTAAGACTTTATCACTGGTTCTGAGCAATTAGATTATGATGTGTCTTGGTTTATTACTTTGTCACTCAGGCTGGAATGCAGGAGCACAATCTTGGCTCCCTGCAGCCTTGACCTCCTGGGCTCAAGCAATTCTCCCACCTCCCAAGTAGCTGGGACTACAGATAGGCACCATCATGCCCAGCTAATTTTGTTTCTTTTTTGTAGAGATGAGGTCTCACTATGTTTCCCAGGCTGGTCTCAAACTCTTTGATTCAAGTGATCCTCCTGCCTCAGCCTCCCAAAATGCTGGGATTACAGGTGTGAGCCAGAGTGCCCGGCCTTTGTTGAACTTTTTATATGGGTGAATTGATCATTTTTATTAAATCTGGAAAAATTTTTGACTCTTATTTCTCCAGATATTTTTTCTGTTCCCTCTTCTCTCATCTCCTTCAGGGACTCAACATTATGCCACCTGCAGTTGTCGCACAGCTCACTGATGCTCTTTTCATTTAAAAATTTTTCTTTCTGCATTTCTTTTTTTCTTAGTTTCTATTGCTATATCTTCAAGTTCACCAATATTTTCTATTGTGTGTAATCTGCTGTTAATACCATCCAGTTTTTGTTTTGTTTTGTTTTTTATCTCAGACACTAGTTTTCATCTCTGGAAGTTCAGTTTGGGTCCTTTAAAAAATATATATATTCTATGTTTCTACTTAACTTTTGAATCTATGTAACACATTTATAATAACTATGCTTACCTGGGATTTCTAACATCTGTTTCAATTTCAATTTCCTTCCTTCCTTCCTCCCTCCCTCCCTCCCTCTCTCCCTCTCTCTCTCTCTCTCACTTTCTTTCTCTCTTTCTCTCTCTTTCTTTCTTTCTTTTTTGGGACAGAATCTTGCTCTGTCGCCCAGACTGGGGTGCAATGGTACAATCTCGGCTCACTTCAAACTCCACTTCCTTGGTTCAAGCGATTCTCCTGCCTCAGCCTCCCGAGTAGCTGGGATTATAGGTGCCCATCACTGCCTTTTTTTTTTTGTATTTTAGTAGAGATGGGGTTTCACCATGTTGGCCAGGCTGGTCTCGAACTCCTGACCTCAAGTGATCCACCTGCCTCGGCCTCCCAAAGTGCTGGGATTACAGGTATGAGCCACCATGCCCAGCTTTCAGTTTCTTAATATTTCTCATTTTGAGCACATTTGCTGCCTCTTTGGAGGTTGGTAATTTTATTGGATGTGAAACATTATTAATTTCACCTGTTGGGTACTAGATGTTTTTTCAGCATTGTTGAGCTTTGATCTAGGATATAGTTATTTGGAAACAATTTGATTCTCTCAGCTCAGGCTTTTACAATTTATTAGGCAGGACTGGAGCAGTGCTTAATCTAGGGCTAGTTATTCCCCACTATCAGGGAGACACCTTTCTGTGTACTCTACCCAGTGCCACGTGAATAATGAGATTTTCAGTCTCAGTGGGAACGGACACTTTTCCTGGCCCTGTGTGAATACTGGGTACCTCTAATCCTTCAGGTGATTTTTTCTACAACCTCAAGTATTTTCCTTCCACACATGCCCTGATTAGTACTCAGTTGAATACTTGAAGATCTCTGGAGTTCTCTCTTCATACAGCTTTCTTTTTTCTAGGACTCTCCTCAGCACAATATAGTCACCTTGATCTTTTTGGACTCTTAGCTCCATCATCTCAACTCGGAGTCTGCCAAACTCAGCCTGGGGTCCCCAATCTTGCACAAAAGCCTGGAAATTCTCTCCAGGCAGTAATCTAAGGCAATCATTGGCTCACCTAGTCTATTTCCCATCTCTCAGGGTTCATGGTTCCTTTGATGACTGATAGCAATGTCTTCATAATTTTTTTTTTTTTTTTTGAGACGGAGTCTCACTCTGTTGCCCAGGCTGGAGTGCAGTGGCGTGATCTTGGCTCACTACGAGCTCTGCCTCCCAGGTTCACACCATTCTCCTGCCTCAGCCTCCTGAGCAGCTGGGACTACAGGTGCCCGCCACCACGACGCCCGGCTAATTTTTTTGTATTTTTAGTAGAGACGGGGTTTCACCATGTTGGCCAGGATGGTCTCGATCTCCTGACCTCGTGATCCACCCACCTCGGACTCCCAAAGTGCTGGGATTACAGGCATGAGCCACCGCGCCTAGCTGTCTTCATAAATTTTAATGCTTCATATATTTTGTCCATTTTTTGTTGTTTTAAGTAGAAGGAAATAAATCCAGTGCCTGTTACTCCATCTTGGCCAGAAGTCTCAAGACAATTTTAAAACATCAATTTGTCTACAAGTTACCCAAAGATTTGCTGATCTTTACAGGCAAAACTCTTCTTCCTCCCCATATGCTAGCTCATTTCAAAATATTTCTGAGAAACCGGTCCCTTATATCTGTGTAGCACATTAGAGCTAACACCAGAATTTAATATATTGAGATAACATTGTTTTCTTTGGGAAAAAATGTGATTTGTGTCATACTGATAATAAATTCATTTTTACGTGAAAAAGGGTACCTGGCCAAAAAAAAAAAAAAAAACCATAGAAAAATTTAGGCTCAAGCTTTTTTTTCTGGATAGATCTAAATACAAATCCCTATATCTAACAACAACAGTCTCGTCTAGGGTTTTAAAATAAGCATTTGTTTTGAGTTTACTCACTGTGGTGGGCACTGGTACTGCTCGTCTCTACCAGGTTGATATCATACTGGACTGAACTGGCTCTCTGAAAGTGGCCCTTCCTGACACTAGAGAGGAGAGAAACATAAAAATGGAAAATGAGTAATAGGAAAAGCATGTCAGAAAACCTAGAAAGAAGGTTGTTTTTTTTAATTTCCCTTCTTCCCCCTTTTTACAACACATCATGGCATTCAAATGAAAGTATAAGCTTGACTATTTGATGGTTCATTTTCTTTCCACAACTACCTGAAATTGTCAGTGGTGCTTTAAAACTGTTCCCACTATTTAACACATCCATTAGTGCATGTAGGTCATCATTCAGATGCTGATGATGCCGACTGGTCTTTTTCCTTTAAGACAACAGCAAAGCTGCTGTATCTTAGTGCAATTTTTGTGCCCTTTTTAAAGAGGTTAGCTTTCATTATCAGTTGGGACCCTTATGTGACATGGAGTAGCTTTAGTCAACTATTCTAGTAATGGCATTTTAAAAAGTAATTTTGGACATTTTTGAGGTAACAGTACATCAGGTTTTTCAGTCATTTGATCAACTAATATAGGTTGTAATTTATGTAATCATGATAGATTTTGGAATGTACAGTTGATTTCATTTTTTTCAATATGTCTATATGCAGTTTTAGCTTACATTAATGAAAATGAATTCAAAACTGCTTTTACCATTGCAAAATGATGTGTATTTTCTAAAAGCAAACTTGCTCCTATTCCTGAGACACTATTGATTCTAGCCCAGATTTTAGCATTAGTGGGGTATCATTTTGGACCTCATTCAATGATGGCACTAATTAGTTACTAAAGTTCAAAAGGCCCTCAGTTTAAAGCAATTTCAACCACTAATGGACCAAAAACTATTATAGAAAACAATTTCATTCTTGAAAGCGCATTTCCAAGTTCACATGGTCACTACAGAACAGCCTAGATCTTATGTAACGCTTTCTATTTATCCTGTTTTGTAGCTTTCTTTTTTTAAATTTATTTTTAACTAACTGGTTATTTTTAATTCCATTTTTGTCCTTCTGCTAATTTGGAAATTATACACTTTGATTTTCTATTATGTGTTACCCTAGACATTTTAATATTCATCTTAAAATATCAAGATCAAAATTAACTTATATATTTATCCTCCCCCCATACAAAGACCTTAGTACACTTCAATTACAATCCTTTCAACTTATTTGCTATCATGTGTTTTAATTCCTTTTTAAAAAAATACATAGGATAATATTATTGTTATAATTTATACAATATTTGTTTTGATATTCACATATTAATAGCTTTCTCTGTTCTTTCTTGCATTTCACACATGCCTTATAGGATCAACTTCCTTTTCCCTGACATATATCCTTCAGGCAGAAGGTTTACTGAGGGATAACTCTCTCAAAGTTTGATTAAAAGTTATCTTCATCTTACCCTCATTCCCTGAGAGATGTTTTCACTGCCACAGAAATTTGGGGTTAACTGCTTTCTCTCAGCATATTGAAAATATCACTGCTCTGTCTTCTAGTTTTGCTTCTTTCCAACTGAGAAGTCAGCTGTTGGTTTAATTGTTGCATCTTTGACGATAATCTGCCATTCTTTTCTGCTTTTGTGATGTCACCTTTAGAACTGGTGTTCTACAATTCCACTATGTTGCACCCATATGTAAATTTATTTTTATTTATCCTGTTTTAGATTTGTTGGGCTTCTAACATCTGTGGGTAACTTTCATCAGTTCTGAAAAGGTCTCTGCCATTACTTTTTCAAACACTGCCTCTGCCCCAGTCTCTCTTTTCTTCTGGAATTCCAATTAAACATAAGGTAGGCACACACTCTGGTCACCACGCTTCTTGACTTCTCTTCAATATTTTCTATTTCTTTTTCTCTTAGGATTACCCTCTGGGTAATTTTTTCCTATCTATTTTCCAATTCATTAATAATTTTATTGTGTTTAAACTGCTGTTTAAAGACATATACTAAATTTAAAAAATTTATTGAACTAAGATATGTACTGAATTTTTAAAAATTATATTTCATTCATTGGAGATCTGTTTCGATCTTTGCCAAATTTGCTTATTTCTAAGCCCTCACTTATTTTATTTTATTTTCCTTTTTTATTTTTTTTGAGATGGAGTCTTGCTCTCTCGCCCAGACTGGAGTGCAGCTCACTGCAAGCTCCGCCTCCTGGGTTCATGCCATTCTCCTGCCTCAGCCTTCCGAGCAGCTGGGACTACAGGCGCCCGCCACCACACTCGGCTAATTTTTTGTTTTAGTAGAGACAGTGTTTCACCGTGTTAGCCAGGATGGTCTCAATTTCCTGACCTCGCGATCCACCCACCTCGGCTTCCTAAAGTGCTGGGATTACAGACGTGAGCCACCGTGCTCGGCCACATCTCACTTATTTTTTGATACATATTAAACATACTTATTTTATAGCATGTGTCTGATTCTTCCAATAAATACAGATTTCTGAATATCTTACCCTACTACCTATTGTTTCTGCTAGTTTTAATAAATTGTGCCTCTTTTATTCTACTTTTGGTAATCTTTTCATACTGTGAGATGCTTTTTAAGGTAAACGATAAAAGTAGGCTCTTCAAGAATTGATTTGTATTTGTTTCTGCCAACCATCTGATGACATTACCAGCCTAGACTATTTTATATTCTTAGCTTTTCAACCCCAGACATTCAGATAGTGTGAATTCAGGATGGAGACCCATATAATGTTTGTGATTGGAGGTTTCTTTTCTCTTGTATTCAACACCACCTCTTGTTCTTATATATATACTCTTTTGCTTCTATTATACCTATATTTTCACTCAAAAGGTATTATTTAGCCTGAGACAGGATACTTCAGACTAGAAATATTTCTAAGTTCTGGCTCAAGTCTGCAGAGCAGCTATGGCTTAGAAGGACTCCTTTCTGAAACTTTGCTGCTCTGGGGCATTGAACACCTGTGGGGTACAATATACTATGCCCTTCACAAACTCAATGGGCTGGCAAAGGAATTTCATTTTGGGGCAACTACAACAATATTAAAGTTCCATTAATTTGTTTATTTATTTATCTTGTTAAGAGACAGGATCTTGCTCTCACACCCAGGCAGGAGTGCAGTAGTGCAGTCATGGCTTACTGCAGCCTCTCATTCCTGGGCTCAAGTGATCTTTCCATCTCAGCCTCCCAAGCAGCTAGGACTACATGCATGTGTTACCACACCTGGATAATTAAAAAAATTTTTGTTTTGTACACACGGGGTCTCACTATGTTGTCCAGGCTGGTGTTAAACTCCTGGTCTCAAGTAGTCCTCCCACCTGGGCAGGATTACAGGCATGAGCCACGGCACCTGGCCCAAATCCTATGGATTTAATATCACACAAATCACTCTTCACAATTCCCAGTGGAATAGTAGATATTCTTATAAATCTTTTGGTCACTATGTTAGATATGTATTTCTGTCTCTTAACCTTATGGTCATATGGTTGAATTGCATTTCCTGACACTTGGATATATTATACATCTCTTATTTTACATATATGTAAATAATATAAATATATAAACATACAAATAAATATTATCTATTTAATCTATCCATATAAAATAAGAGACGGGGGTCTTGTTCTCTTTTCCAGGTTGGAGTGCAATGGCATAATCACAGCTCACTGCATCTCAAACTCCTGGGCTTGGGGGATCCTCCTGCTTCCATTTCCTGAGTAGCTGGGAATACAGATGTGTACCACCATGCCCTGCTAATATTTTTTATTTTTCATTTTGTAGAGACAGGGTCTTGCAGTCTTGCCCAGGCTGGTCTCAAACTCCTGGGCTCAAGCAATCCTCTCATTTGGGAATACAGGCATGAGCTACCATGTCCAGCTACCTCTTATAATTGAGGAGGACCATGAAACTCCTTCTGGCTAGTGAGTTATGTCAGTAGTGATGTGTGTCACTTCTGGGACAGATCATTTCAATTTAAGTGTGAGAACTTCCAGAGCTTTCTTTTCCCTCTGTTATGACAACCAGCAGCACTCAAGATGGTGTTTGCTCCAACAGTTTGAGTCCTTAAGTGACTATCATTAGCAAAGCCCTGCTTGCCAATCCATACTAATTACCTATAATAAGTGAGAAATAATCTTCTGTTTATTAAGCCACTAAACTATTAGGGTTGGTAGTTACTGCAGCCAAACCTAGACTATCCTGACATATTAATGATAATGAATTAAACAGAATTCATTATCCAATCAATAACAGATGGAAACTGTATCTCCAAACTTGCACCAGAGTGATTAATGAGGGAAGTAGGTATTGGTCTTCCCCTTACCATATTTGACTGACAAAATGTTTAGAGGGATAGAATAGATCATTATTCAGCTTTCCAAACATAGATACATTTAAAGTCAAGCCTAAACCTAATTCCAAAGACGGGTATTCTGGTTATCTACTTATGCATAACATACCACCCCAAACTTGGGGGAGAAAAAAACTTTGTCTCATGATTCTGTGGGTTGACAGCTGGGCATTTTTTGCTTGGGCTGTCTGTGTAGTTGCAGTAAACTGGCAGCTAAGTCAGGAGTCAATTAAAGGTTCGAATGAGCTGAATGTCTGGGATGACTCATTAAAATGGTGGGCAGTTGAGGCTGACTATTGGCTGGAAGTTCAGCTGGGGCTGGTTCTTCCTACTGTTTAGGCTTCTTACAACATGGCGGCTGATTCTATGAGGCAGCATCCCAAGTATTCTATGATCAAGGCAGTCATAGTGCCTGCCTAGATTCAAGGAATCTATAGCAATAGACTCTACCTCTTGAAGGATGAGTGGCAAGGTCACACTACAGAAGAGTATGTGGGAATGAGAGATATCCTATGGCCATCCCTCAGAAATGCAATCTGATACAATGGGCTTATATTTAAACTTTTGTATCTGAAGTAGTCAGATGCTAAAATTAGGAGAAATAAAATCTACCAGATTGCTTAAATGATATGTTTTGGAATAAACTATTTAATACCACATATTTTTAAAAAGCTGATTTCCTCTAATTTTTAATTATTCCTTGATGTAAAGTAGTTAAGAAATCAGGATCTAACAAGATACTATTTTACCTACATGTTACCTTTCTTAGCATACAAACTTCTCAAGCTCACTTGTCTCTCTTTTATGATTACCTTCAGCTCCATTTTCACAAGTATCTATGATATAATTCAGTATGAGTTCAATAAAATTAATGATGACAGTTATGCCAGATAACTCCTGGACTTACTAAATTCTATGTTTACTTACTTTTACAAAATTTCAAAAACAATTGAAAATCAAAACAAATGAATGAAAGTAATCTTCAGTGCATATAATTGCTTCATGCAAGTAGTTTTTTCTTTTGTCTCTCTTGTGAATTACCAGTTTCCCCAAATTAATTGCCTTTTTGTCTGTCTCTCCAAATTGATTTAAATATCTCTGAAGTTAGGAAACATGTCTATTTTGTTCACTATTGCATTCTTTATGCCTAGCACATAGTGGGCACTAAGTAGCTGACCCTGCATATTAACCATATGTCTTAAGCTTACATGTACAGTATTGCATAAGTTGTTCCTTTTCTTTCACATACAAAATTTACTTTAAATACACCAACCCAAATATTCAGGTACTTCTGGCATATTTGCTATAGTGAGTATGGGTCTACCTTAATAGTTTAGATAAGTCAAGGTAAATATTGACAACAGTAACAAAGAATAAATTGAGACTGCTTATTAAGATCCTTTCAAAAATGACATTAATAACAAAAACTGTATTAAAGAGATAACTAAACATAATGTAGTATCTGGAAAAATATCGAGAACTAAGGGCATATTAATTATTTAGTGGAATAACTACTTTATGCATTAGTTTTCTCAAAAGCATGTTTCTATTTTGCTTACCTGCAAAGGAAGTAGAAGGCTCCAATGATAAGTGTTATTAGGACTGCCAACGCCATGAAAGCTTCAAACAGGTTATTTTTAGTTTGGATGCTGGAGCTTGGGAGAAAAACCTCTTCACAACGAGCTCCTGTATAGTTTTCAATACACCTACAGAATACAATTTTAGATAAAGAATTGCATTCTGTGTTTCATTAGCTAGTTTGGAAGAAAAACAGTTTCCAGATGACGTGAAGAAAAAAGGAGACTAATTTTCAGATTGTGAACGTGGAATAGACAGGTTTTCCTATAATGCTCACAGATCTACAGTTACAACAAAACAAATGCAAATTTGTTATAATAAAACAAATTTTTACTATCTTCTTTTTCCAGTTTTCCAATTGCTTAGGAACTCCAGAGAATTACAGAGTATGCAGTGTTTTTATCTTCTAGATTTTCAATCATATAAATGTCCATACTTTATCAAAAATTTACTTTTTGTTGTATCTGGTATAATGATCTAAATGCATTTTTCCTTAAAACTGCTAACTGATTATTCCAACCCCATTTATTAAATAATAAATCCATGACCCACTGTTTAACAGTGCCTCCTTTAACATATGTCAGATTTATATAAATAACAGCATTTATTTCTATTCTTCAATGATCTACACCATCTAATCTGAGGCCTTTGCCACACTGTTTCAATACTATTACTTTATAATATATTTGAATATCAGGTAGTTCTACTCCTTATTACTTTTTTTTTACAGAATTTTAAAAATATTCTCCACTGCCAACCAAATATTTTATAGCCAATTACCTGTAGCTCTCTAAAACTATATAACAAAGAACCATAATATTTGGTATTACCAATCATTCCTTTTTCCTTGTTAATATGTTCAAAGGATTATAAAACAGAGATTGATATAAATTAACAAGAATGACACTGTTTGGCACCAGATCAATTTCAACATAGTAGCATTTAAAATAAAAAACACTTTAATATTAACGAATATTTATAAAGCAACCCAAAAAGTTATGAAGTCAAGTTGGACAACACTATACTCAGCAATAATTCTGTGTAAAAAAGTGTATGTGTGTATAAAACCAGTTTGTTTTAACCAGATTTTGTCAAGAATAGAAAGGTTGATTCTACTAAATTAATTCTCTTCCTTATTCCTTTCCAGTTTAGGTAGGTATTTAGAAATTTTATCTCTGTTTCTTCCACCTTAGACTAGTAAGGATACAGGCCTAGAAAATCAACATGTGAATTAACTACTAGCTTTGACAACTAATGTGATAGTCTAATAAAGCAGTATACAAATAAATAAGAAAAAAGAATATCAAGATATAGCACAAAGGATCAATTTGAGTTAGATGAGCATATTAAAGATGTTTCATGAACTTCAAGTCCTACTCAATGTGAGGCAGTGATGTGATTGGTGATAGCTTCCAGGGGAGGTATCAGTTAAGCATAGCAGCAGTCTAGATTCTCTTAAACTACCATAAAGATAAGATTAAGGGGACATAGGGAAAGTAAGGATAGCATATCAGTGGCAAACTTAAATGAAAGTAAAAATATTTTGGAGGGCCAGGCACAGTGACTCACACCTCTACTCCCAGCACTTTGGGAAGCTGAGGAAAGAGGATCGCTTGGGGCCAGGAGTTCAAGATCCATCTGGGCAATACAGTGAGATCCTGTCTTTACAAAAAGTTAAAAAATTAGGCCGGGCATGGTGGCTCACACTTGTAATCCCAGCACTTTGGGAGGCCAAGGTGAGCAGATCACGAGGTCAAGATTGAAACCATCCTGGCACATGGTGAAACCCCATCTTTACTAAAAATACAAAGATTATCTGGGTATGGTGGTGCACGCCTGTAGTCACAGCTACTCGGGAGGCTGAGGCAGGAGAATTGTTTGAACCTGGGAGGCAGAGGTTGCAGTGAACCGAGATTGTGCCACTGCACATCCAGCCTGGTGACAGAGCAAGACTCCATCTCAAAAAAAAAAAAAAATTAGCCAAGCATGGTTGGTACCCGTAGTCCCAGCTACTCTGCAGGCTGAGGTAGGAAGATTGCTTAAGCCTAGGAGTTTGAGGTTGCAGTGAGCTATGATCATGCCACTGCAGTCCAGCCTAGGTGACAGAGCAAGACCCTGTCTCAAAAAATATATATATATATTTAAAATTATATAAATATATATTTAAATATATTATATATAAATATATATTTAACATTTAATTTAAATATACATTTAAATATATTTATATATAAATATATATAAATAAAATATATATATAGTGGAAATTACAATTTATAAATTTTAAATATAAATTACCAATTTTTCCATAGTTTAAGTCAGTTAAGCTGAGGAGAAAAAAGATTAGATGAAAATAATTTGTTTCTTTCTCTTCCAGCTCCAATTCCTACTTCCCAAAAGGGAAATGGAACACACACACACACACACACACACACACACACACACATACGCACCAGTAGAAAGTCCACATAGATACCACCATCACAATCTATCCATGTGCCACCACAAAATAAACACAGAAGGAAAGGGGCAGCATTCCACACAGTAAGAGAAACTGGGTGCTAAACGGTTTTCAAAAGTATCTTGAAAATAACAAAAATAAAATAAAACCCTTCTATAATTCCTCTATTTTTTAAAATAGAATTAAGTAGGCAACAATTATCTGTCACTGCTAAAGGTTTTTTAAGGAAAAAATTTAGCCATGAGAGCAATTCCTGTCACGCTTTTAAAATAACTCTCAAGTTTTTAAATAATGTTAAAGATGGGGTTCAGTTTCCATTCTCGAAAAAATAACCAGAACCATAGATAAGTAATCCTGAAATGAGATAGTATAATTATTTTTGATAAGGAAGATCTCTTTTAAAAGCTATAAACTCATTACTCATTACTTCAGGCTGTTCAAGTAAGATTGAAATTCAGGCCGGATACAGTGGCTCATGCCTATAATCCCAGCACTTTGGGAGGCTGAGGCAGGAGGATGGCTTGAGCCCAGGAGTTTGAGACCAGCCTGGGCAACATGGTAGAGACCCCATCTCTACAAAAAATAACAAAAATTAGCTGGCTGGTGGCGCACGCCTGTAGTCCCAGCTACTCAAGAGGCTGAGGTGGGAGAATCACTTGAGGTGAAGGCTGTAGTGAGCCATGATTGCACCACAGCACTCCAGCTGGAACAACACAGTGAGATACTATTTCAAATAAAAATAAAAGAAAGAAAGAAAGAAAAAAGAGGCCGGGCGCAGTGCCTCACGCCTGTAATCCCAGCACTTTGGGAGGCCAAGGCGGGCGGATCATGAGGTCAGGAGATCAAGACCATCCCAGCTAACACGGTGAAACCCCGTCTTTACTAAAAATACAAAAAAATTAGCCAGGCATGGTGGCAGGTACCTGTAGTCCCAGCTACTTGCAGGCTGAGGCCAGGAGAATGGCGTGAACCTGGGAGGCGGAGCTTGCAGTGAGCCAAGATTGCGCCACTGCACTCCTGCCTGGGCGACAGGGCGAGACTCTATCTCAAAAAAAAAAAAAGTAATTCAAAGAAGAAAAGATAAGCCAGCTTATATGACTAACCATAAATGTTTTAACTGGACAATAAATACTTTGAGTTGGAAGGAGTCAAGGGAGTGGTGTAAATACAAGTTTGTAATCAGATCAGGGTTTATGCAAATAGAAAAAGGCATACAAAGTAAACCAAGCAACACTAGGTTGTTCTATTGTCTTACAGCTGGGATAAAGCAATCACGTGCTCTTGTGGGAAAGTAGAAACCTGATGGTAATTTTAAGCAAATCAAAGGATAAACAATCTTATCACTGTTAGGTCAAACCAGAACCTAGGGAAAGGCAAAGACAAATTCAAATATTACATTACTATCCAGGAACTGGATTGGCTAATCTAAAAATGAATTTTAAAATTTCAGATATTTACCAAACAAAAAAGTAAACACTGCCTACCAATGACTGTGTACAAGGATTCTACTTTTAAAGCTCTAGCTCATTTATGAAAATGTTATGACTTCGGTGATGACACAATTATCAAATTTGAGGCAAACAGAATTAATCGACTGCTTCAAAAGTAAATGTGGGTTAAGTGGATATAGACAACTGGTAGTACTAGCACAGCATTTACACAAAACACAAAGAGGTCATGTTGCACCAGCATTTACCCAGAACTACGTAGCTCTCAGTCTTTATGTAAGTAACTCTCTTGCTAAATTACTTCTGAACCTTACTTCTGCACAGACTGCCAAGTAGCAAACAGTTGTGCCATCTAATGAGGTGAATACTAAGCAATAAGGGATCACTCATGTTTTCCTGGAATTGAAGATGGATGCTGGAATAGGTACAAATACTCCAGTAGGTGAGAAATTCCAGAATTCTGAATCCAAGTTACACAAATTTGTTTTCTGGCTGAAAACCGCCAATTATCTGCTCCCAAACACAGAAGCTACGTTGAGTACATTGACATGAAATACATTCATTCGATTCTATGGCACTGAAGGAAGCTGTTACAACATAGGAGGCCTTTCACATGAGTAAAATAACTCAGTTTTTAGTCACGTAAACAAACAGCACCATTTAGCTCCAAGAAAGATTATTGGACTGTGAAATGGAAAAAACTGGTGTCTTCACCCTATTTCCATGCTTGTTGGCTATATGATCTTGGGCAAGTCACTTAAGACTCTGTAAAATCAAAATAACATCACGTGCTTTAACTATTTCCTAAGGCTAGTGTCAGAATCAAGCAAGAATGTCTGAAAGTGCTTTGAACACTGAAACACACTATACAAGTGTGTTTACGAGGAATAAAATACCTAAGAAAAATTATAACTAGAAAAGCTTAAGAGCATGGTGATCAATAAATGTGCTATAATTTCTCAGGAAAAAAACCCCCACGTTTACAATATTATAAAAGACTTCGCTAACCAAAGGGAGATGCAATGTCAGTGCCACTTCACTTGGGCTGGTCTATCCTGGAAAGAGAAAGTCTAATATTGGCATACGTCAAATTTGGCTTCCACTTGACACTCTGTGTCAATCAAAGTTCAATTTGCAACTTATGAAAAATGGAAAAAAATAAATAAAAAATAAAACTATTAGACGTGTTCAATAAAACAACACGGGCTTGGATCCCTTTAATAAGTCAGCCGGGCGCGGTGGCTCACGCCAGTAATTCCAGCAACATGGGAGGCCAAGGTGGGCAGATCACAAGGTCAGGAGTTCAAGACCAGCCTGGCCAAGATGGTGAAACTCCATCTCTACTAAAAATACAAAAATTTGCCAGGTGTGGTGGCAGGCGCCTGTAATCCCAGCTACTCAGGAGGCTGAGGCAGGGAATTGCTTGAATCTGCGAGGTGGAAGTTGCAGTGAGCTGAGATCACGCCACTGCACTCCAGCCTGGAGACAAAGCGAGATTCCGTCTCAAAAAAAAAAAAAATCCACAGCCATATGACAACACACAAATGTAGCCAAAATCCTATGAAACCCCTACCAGATTTTTATAGGCCAAGAAACAGTGAGAGAAGACGACTAGCTTCTGACCTTTGCATCTTTTATTAGCTAGTGCTATAAATGTAACTTTATTAAAGCCTTTATTAGATTCTTAATATGTAGAGATATTTAGCTAACATTCAATCTCACAACATTTTTGTTGTTTAACATCACATTTATATGACATTAGCACCATTAAAAACTGATAATTATTAGTACGTCAAATGTATTAGTAAATTTAAGTCCAGTTATGAAACAAAATCTTAGATTTTTTTTTTTTTTTGAGATGGAGTCTCGCTTTTGTCGCTCAGGCTGGAGTGAAATGGTGTGATCTCAGCTCACAGCAACCTCTGCCTTCTGAGTTCAAGAGATTCTCCTGCTTCAGCTTCCTGAGTAGCTGGGACCACAGGTGTGCACCACCACACCCAACTAATTTTTGTATTTTTAGTACAGACAGGATTTCACCATGTTTCCAGGCTGGCCTCAAACTCCTGACCTCAAGTGATTCGCCTGCCTCAGCCTCCCAAAGTGCTGGGATTAGAGGTGTGAGCCATCATGCCTGGCCGCAAAATCTGATTCTTTTAAGATTGACTGTTACCCAGATAACTTATATGCTGAAATGAACTACATATTGTATCTAACAAACTACATATTGTATCTAAATGTACTACATGTTGGGTATAAATAAGTTTTCATAGAGAATAATCCATATTTGTCACTAGGAAGGATATTGTTTATAATTTCATTGTGAAGGACTATAATTTCTTAGCTTAAGTCAGTCACTGAAAATTGGAAACATTTTATTTACTAAAACTAGCTAAGGCACAGTGAATGAAGAAGCATGTTGAACAAATGGTGAGAGTAAGCAACAGTAGTGTAAACGCCTGACCCTCATTACTGAGTGTGTGCATTCGCTAGTCTTCTCCAATGGAGACTTTTTGGGGAAAACACCCATAGAATGCTGGTTGAGTCATGAAAGTACTGAGACAAAACTTTATAATTCGTTGATTTGCTTAATGTTGTCTTTTTTCTCCATATTAACAAAATATATGATTCAAGTCTTTACTCTCCTTACTTTGCTGGCCTCAAAAAATGATCAGGGAGGAAATCTAAAACTGACCTAAAAAATAAAGTCTAAGGCTGGGGGCAGTGGCTCACACCTGTAATCCCAGCACTTTGGGAGGCTGAGGTGGGCAGATCACGTGAGGTCAGGAGTTCGAGACCATCCTGGCCAACATGGTGAAACCCCGTCTCTACTAAAAATACAAAAATTAGCTGGACATGGTGGTGGGTGCCTGTAATTCCAGCTACTCAGGAGGCTGAGGCAGGAGAATCATTTGAACCCAGGAGGCGGAAGTTGCAGTGAGCCAAGATTGTGCCACTGCACTCCAGCCTTGGCAACAGAGCAAGACTCCATCTCAGAAAAAAAAAGTCTAGTGCTGGGTACACTGGCGTGCAGCTGAGTGTGTAACATCTCAGTTACATGGGAGGCTGAGGTGGGTAGTTGGCTTGAGGCCAGGAGTTTGAGACCAGCCTGGGCAACATAGCAAGATCCCTGTCTCAAAACAAACAAAAATAAGTAAATAAAAAGTCTATTATATTAAAAAATCAGAAGAAAAAGTAAAACTACAAACAAAAAGTACATATATGTTTTTCTTAGTTTATCATTTTATGATACATATAGACTTGTGTATACAAAGTATCTATACATAGAAATTGTTACGTGTCAATTTTTCCTTTCTTTTAAGTAACAATTTCAATAAATATAAAATTATGTTTAAATATTATAAATAATATGTTAATGGGCCTTTCCATTGTAGAAGTGTTTCACTGTTCATGTTTTGGTAAAACTTTAAGGGTTCAGGACCATAAACCAGGAACAGTTGGAAAGACTTACACTCTTAAATCACCAGACACTCAATTAAACCACAGTTCTCAACGGACAGTATTCATGCTGGCATCTTACCTTCCCAGGCTTCAGGTCTCAACAACCTTCTAATGCAGGGAAAATCTCATGCCCCAACTTGGAATAAGACAAAGAGAAGCCAGCATCAGTTCACTTCCTGACAAAAGAAGTTAAGTATTAGAGCTGGGCAAAAGTCACAGTTGTTACTCTGCATGGTATTCCTATGTAGAAAATGAACTCTTACTGATGACATAATGGAGTATTTGCCAGCTCCCTTCCAAAGAAAATAATGGATGATACAGTAATCAAAAGGATAACCAAAATTTGGAAGCAAATGCATAATTTGGTATAACTTCATTGTATAAGAAGGAAATGAAAAATCTTTAGAGTATATGTTGCCTTTCATTAGCCTTCAGCTTCTTTGAACAGCAATGAGCTAACCTGAGTTAGTTCTGAAAGGTAGTTTCTACTCTTGGATATGTGACACAAATCAGTAAGACAAACTCAGGTAAAGAAAAGTAGACCTCAGAGAGAAGGTAAGTATGTTCCCATAGTTTCATCACCATATCCTGCCATGTGTGCTTATTGTAAGCACAGTGATCTGGCAAAATGTGAGGGTTAAATAAAATTTATACTCTTTTTAAGTTTCATTCTAAGCATGGTGAGGTCAAGAAAGATGTATCAGTTGTTACTGCCAAGAACACTAATGAAGAATCTTTATCAGAAGTAAGGTTACTAAAATAAAAAGTGTTAACAAAATGCATAGCTAAACAGAAGAGTTGTTTCATGCATTTTAAACTGTTCTTTTATTATAAGCTTCAAGGCTGCTATTTCCATGCTTTAAGGTGTTTCTAAAGATCAATCTAATTCTTGATGTTTAAAAGCATATGGTATGGTGCCAAAAGTCAAAGTAAAGAGGACTTTGTTCTAATTAATATCGCAGAGACATTCTGAACTTTGTTCTTTGAACTACAACCTTCTACTAAATTTACAGATGAAAAGGCAAAGTCTTATCTAATAAGGGTGCCAAGAGCCAGTCTATCTTAACCATTTGATCTTAAGAAAGCCTTAAAAATTTCTGGGATTAATAAAACAATTCATAAAATCCTGGCAACTCCTTTTGAAAACTGAGTTTAGTAAAACACATAGCAAGCTCCAGCAAAATTGCTGAGAGACCAAAATACAATTGAGACAACACGTCCAATGTAGAAGCACAATAAATGTTGGTTTTCAAATTATAAGTGAAACTCAACCTTAATCATTTTACTTTCATATAACTAGCGTTTCATATATTATATGTTTGTACTCTTAAACTGCTTCTCTTAAATAGATTTCAGTCTTTGTTTTATCACCTGACAAATTATAATTCCACCTGTTGAAGGCTGGGGCTGCTACTATTGTAGACAGGGGACAGAGCTGGGTCTCAGCCTAGGCAGCAGGGACGGTCCCAGGTCTGAGTCTGTGACTGTATGGGCAGGTATTGGTTGGGAATGACCCTCAGGGAGGGCCCTGGTGAAACCAGACCTTACCAAGTCACTCTGGATAATTATTCCAATGGTAATTCTTTACCAAGTTAAACCTCCTCCCATCACAGAGTTTCACCTCCACACTGTGCAATGTTTGGCTCTGAAGTGATCCTCTGGATGGGTCACAAGATGCATGGAGGAAAGTGAGACAGCAAGAAAAGGCCTCATCTAGCTAGGGATGCAGGGATAGGTGAAGACAAACTGCCTGCCCCCATGCTTGCTCTGAGAATCTCGTAAGTTCCAGCTGAAATGTTAAAAGATTAGGGCCTGGCTGACCTTGTGTCTAAGTTGGCCAAGAAGTCAAGGATTGCTTCCTGGATTGTTCTCTAAAGAAAGACTGAGGCAGACAACAGAAAAAGATGACCAGGTGTCCTGTCAAATGCACCTTTCTGGGTTATCTGATTCTATAAGTACCTGCGATTTTCACTGTCTTCGAGCTATTTTACAACTCTGTAAATTGTAGAAAACTTATGCTAATGCAAATGAATTTTGTCCAGTATAATACAACAGATTGCCCTGTGGATACCGACTAGTTTCATATCTATTTGTAAATTCATTTCAACACGTCTGATTACCTGTACATATGTGTGTGGTTTGAATTCTCCGTTAAGCCAGTTTTTACATCTATTGGTTCCCTCATTAATCAGTTCCTTATTAACTGTAAAAACAATAAGGGTTTTAGTTTTTATAGTTTGACTATCTCATGATCTTTGTAGAAGGTGATATAGATCTATCCCTATTGGGTGAGAGATGACAGAGAATCTGGTTATACTTTTTAAAAAATTGTCTATTTTCTTTTAGCTCAAATCAATTAAATATGTTATGCCCACTGGGAAGGAGAACACCTCTTTGATTTTGGGCCAGAGAGATTTTGTGTTTCTGTGTTTACTCTTGACCTGTGCCAAACTTGTACACATGAAGCTGTAAGCTCTGTCTCTATGGGTCCAAAATTCAGAAAGGCCTATCCCTCTCATTATGTGAGGTATAATATCCTATCTACAAAGGATATTATTAATTACAGTATAATGTCTCTTAAATTCAAGGAGCTCTGTTCTTATTGACTTATAGAGATAAATAAGTTCTTATGTAATTTGAATATTCTTAAAATTCCCAGAAAAAGGAAATTGGACTTCTAATGCTTTAAATGTGCTAAACTCAAATTCTTCTCACCAAAACTAAGAAATATTTTTTAAAAATCTAAGTTCATAATAACAGTAAAATTATGAACAGTGCCACAATAAACATATGTGTGCATGTGTCTTTATAGTAGCATGATTTATAATCCTTTGAGTATATACCCAGTAATGGGATTGCTGGGTCAAATGGTATTTCTAGTTCTAGATTCTTGAGGAATCCCCACACTGTCTTCCACAATGGTTGAACTAATTTACACTCCCACTAATAGTGTAAAAGCATTCCTATTTCTCCACATCTTCTCCAGCATCTGTTGTTTCCTGACTTTTTAATGATCGCCATTCTAACTGGCGGGCGATGGTATCTCATTGTGGTTTTGATTTGCATTTCTCTAATGACCAGTGATGATGAGCCTTTTTTCATGTTTGTTGGCCACATAAATGTCTTCTTTTGAGAAGTGTCTGTTCATATCCTTTGCCCACTTTTTGATGGGGTTGTTGGTTTTTTTCTTGTAAATTTGTTTAAGTTCTTTGTGGATTCTGTATGTTAGCCCTTTGTCAGATGGATAGATTGCAAAAATTTTCTCCCGTTCTATAGGTTGCCTGTTCACTCTGATGATAGTTTCTTTTGCTGTGCAGAAGCTCTTTAGTTTAATTGATCCCATTTGTCAATTTTGGCTTTTGTTGCCATTGCTTTTGATGTTTTAGTCATGAAGTCTTTGCCCAAGCCTACATCCTGAATGGTATTGTCTAGGTTTTCTTCTAGCATTTTTAAGGTTTTAGGTCTTACAATTTTAAGTCTTTAATCCATCTTGAGTTAATTTTTGTATAAGGTGTAAGGAAGGGGTCCCGTTTCAGTTTTCTGCATATGGCTATCCAGTTTTCCCAACATGATTTATGAAGTAGAGAATCCTTTCGCCATTGTTTGTTTTTTGTCAGGTTTGCCAAAGATCAGATGGTGGTAGATGTGTGGTATCATTTCTGAGGCCTCTGTTCTGTTCCATTTGTTTATGTATTTCTTTTGGTACCAGTACCATGCTGTTTTGGTTACTGTAGCCTTGTAGTATAGTTTGAAGTCAGGTAGTGTGATGCCTTCAGCTTTGTTCTTCTTGCCCAGGACTGTCTTGGCTATACAGGCTCTTTTTTGTTTCCATATGAAATTTAAAGTAGTTTTTTCTAATTATGTGAAGAAAGTCAATGGTAGCTTGATGGGGATAGCATTGAATCTCTAAATTACTTTGGGCAGTATAGCCATTTTCAAGATATTGATTCTCCTATCCATGAGCATGGAATGTTCTTCCACTTGTTTGTGTCCTTATTTCCTTGAGCAGTGGTTTGTAGTTCTCCTTGAAGAGGTCCTTCATATTCCTTGTAAGTCTTATTCCTAGGTATTTTATTTTCTTAGTAGCAATTGTGAATGGGAGTTCACTCATGATCTGGCTCTTTGTTATTGGTGTATAGGAATGCTTGTGATTTTGCACACTGATTTTGTATCCTGAGACTTTGCTGAAGTTGCTTTTCAGCTTAAGGAGATTTTGGGTTGAGATGACAGGGTTTTCTAAATATACAATCATGTCATATGCAAACAGAAACAATTTGACTTCCTCTCTTCCTATTTGAATACGCTTTATTTCTTTCTCTTGCCTGATTTCCCTGGCCAGAACTTCCAATACTATGTTGAGTAGGAGTGGTGAGAGAGGGTATCCTTGTCTTGTGCCGGTTTTCAAAGGGAATGCTTCCAGCTTTTTCCCATCCAGTATGATATTGCCTGTGGGTTTGTCATAAATAGCTCTTACTATTTTGAGATATGTTCCATCAATACCTAGTTTATTAAGAGTTTTTAGCATGAAGGGGTGGTGAATTTTATTGAAGGCCTTTTCTGCATCTATTGAGATAATCATGTGGTTTTTGTCATTGGTTCTGTTTATGTGGTGGATTATGTGTATTGATTTGCATATGTTAAACCAGCCTTGCATCCCAGGGATGAAGCTGACTTGATCGTGGTGGATAAGCTTTTTGATGTGCTGCTGGATTCAGTTTGCTAGTATTTTATTGAGGATTTTCATATCAATGTTCATCAGGGATATTGGCCTGAAATTTTCTTTTTTTGTTGTGTCTCCGCCAGGTTTTGGTATCAGGATGATGCTGGCCTCATAAAATGAGTGAAGGAGGAGTACCTCTTTTTCTATTGTTTCGAATAGTTTCAGAAGGAATGGTACCAGGTCCCCTTGGTACCTCTGGTAGAATTCGGCTGTGAATTCATCTGGTCCTGGGCTTTTTTTGCTTGGTAGGCTATTAATTACTGCCTCAATTTCAGAACTTGTTATTGGTCTATTCAGGGATTTGACTTCTTCCTGATTTAGTCTTGGGAGAGGGTATGTGTCCAGGAATTTATCCATTTCTTCTAGATTTTCTAGTTCATATTTGTAGAGGTGTTTATAGTATTCTCCGATGGTACTTTGTATTTCTGTGGGATCAGTGGTGATATCCCCTTTAGCATTTTTATTGTGTCTATTTGATTCTTCTCTCCTTTCTTCTTTATTAGTCTGGCTAGTGGTCTGTTTTGTTAATCTTTTCAAAAAGCCAGCTCCCGGATTCACTGAGTTTTTGAAGGATTTTTCGTGTCTCTATCTCTTTCCGTTTTGCTCTGATCTTAGTTATTTCTTGTCTTCTGCTAGCTTTTGAATGTGTTTGCTCTTGCTTCCCTAGTTCTTTTAATTGTGATGTTAGGGTGTCGATTTTAGATCTTTCATGCTTTCTTCTGTGTGCATTTAGTGCTATAAATTTCCCTCTAAACACTGTTTTAGCTGTGCCCCAGAGATTCTGGTACGTTGTGTCTTTGTTCTCATTGGTTTCAAAGAACTTCATTATTTCTGCCTTAATTTGTTATCTACCCAGCAGTCATTCAGGATCAGATTGTTCAGTTTCCATGTAGTTGTGTGGCTTTGAGTGAGTTTCTTATTCCTGAGTTCTAATTTGGTTGCACTGTGGTCTGAGAGACTGTTATAATTTCCGTTCTTTTGCATTTGCTGAGGAGTGTTTTATTTCCAATTATGTGGTCAATTCTAGAAAAAGTGTGATGTGGTGCTGAGAAGAATGTATATTCTTTTGCTTTGGGATGAAGAGTTATGTAGATGTCTATTAGGTCTGCTTGGTCCAGAGCTTAGTTCAAGTCCTGAATATCCTTGTTACTTTTCTGTCTCATTGATCTAATATTGACAGTAGGGTGTTAAAGTCTCCCACTATTATTATGTGGGAGTCTAAGTCTTTTTGTATGTCTCTAAGAACTTGCTTTATGAATCTGAGTGCTCCTCTATTGGGTGCATACATATTTAGGATAGTTGGCTCTTCTTGTTGCATTGATTCGTTTACCATTATATAATACCCTTCCTTGTCTCTTTTGATCTTTGTTGGTTTAAAGCCTGTTTTATTAGAGACTAAGATTGTAACCCCTTCCCTTTTTTTCTTTCCATTTGCTTGGCAAATATTCCTCTATCCCTTTATTTTGAGCCTACGTGTGTCTTTGCATGTGAGATGGGTCTCCTGAATACAGCACACCAATGAGTCTTGACTCTATCCAATTTGCCAGTCTGTGTCTTTTAATTGGGGCATTTAGCCCATTTACATTTGAGGTTAATATTGCTATGTGTGAATTTGATCCTGTCATCATGATGCTAGCTGGTTATTTTGCCTGTTAATTGATGCAGTTTCTTCATAGTGTCAATGGTCTTTACAATCTGGTATGTTTTTGCAGTGGCTGGTACCAGTTTTTCCTTTCCATGTTTAGTGCTTCCTTCAGGAGCTCTTGTAAGGCAGGCCTGGTGGTGACAAAATCTCTCAGCATTTGCTTGTCTGTAAAGGATTTTATTTCTCCTTTGCTTATGAAGCTTAGTTTGGCTGGATATGAAATTCTGGGTTGAAAATTCTTTTCTTTAAGAATGTTGAATATTGGCCCCCACTCTCTTCTGGCTTGTAGGGTTTCTGCAGAGAGATCTGCTGTTAGTCTGATGGGCTTCCCTTTGTGGGTAGGTAACCTGACCTTTCTCTCTGGCTGCCCTTGACATTCTTTCCTTCATTTCAGCCTTGGTGAATCTGATGATTATATGTCTTGGGGTTGCTCTTCTTGAGGAGTATCTTTGTGGTGTTCTCTGTATTTCCTGAGTTTGAATGTTGGCCTGTCTTGCTAGGTTGGGGAAGGCCTCCTGGATAATATTCTGAAGAGTGTTTTCCAGTTTGGTTCCATTCTCCCTGTCACTTTCAGATACACCAATCAAACATATGTTTGGTCTTTTCACATAGTCCCATACTTCATTCCTTTTCATTTTTTTTCTCTAATCTTGTCTTCATGCTTTATTTAATCAATTGATCTTCAATCTCTGATATCCTTTCTTCCACTTGAATGATTCAGCTGTTGACACTTGTGTATACTTCACAAAGTTCTCGTGCTATGTTTTTCAGCTCCATCAGGTTGTTTATGTTCTTCTCTACACTGGTTCCTCTAGTTAGCAATTCCTCTAACCTTTTTTCAAGGTTCTTAGCTTCCTTGTATTGTGTTAGAATATGCTCATTTAGCTTGAAGGAGTTTGCTATTACCCACCTTCTGAAGCCTAATTCTGTCAATTTGTCAAACTCATTCCCCATCCAGTTTTGTTCCCTTGCTGGCGAGGAGTTGTGATCCTTTGGAGGAGAAGAGGAGTTCTGGTTTTTGGAATTTTCAGCCTTTTGGCACTGGTTTTTCCTCATCTTCATGGATTTATCTACCTTTGATCTTTGATGCTGGTGACCTTTGGGTGGGGTTTTTTTTGTGGACAGCCTTTTTGCTGATGCTATTCCTTTCTGTTAGTTTTCCTTCTAACAGTCAGGCCCCTCTGCTGCAGGTCTGCTGGAGTTTGCTGAAGGTCCACTCCAGACCCTCTTTGCCTGGGTATTGCCAGCAGAGGCTGCAGAACAGCAAAGATTGCTGCCTGTTCCTTCCTCTGGAAGCTTCACTCCAGAAGGGCACCTGCCAGATGCCAGCCGGAGCTCTCCTGTATGAGGTGAGAGAACACCTGTTGACCCCTGCTGGGAGGTGTCTCCCAGTCAGGAGGCATGGAGGTCAGGGAGGTCAGGGACCCACTTGAGGAGGCAGTCTGTCCCTTAGCAGAGCTCGAGCACTGTGCTAGGAGATCTCCTGCTCTCTTCAGAGCCACCAGGCAGGAACGTTCAAGTCTGTTGAAGCTGTGCCCACAGCCGCTCCTTCCCCCAGGTACTGGGTCCCAGGGAGATGGGAGTTTTATCTGTAAGTCCCTGACTGGGGCTGCTGCCTTTCTTTCAGAAATGCCCTGCCCAGAGAGGAGGAATCTAGAGAGGCAGTCTGGCTACAGCAGCTTTGTAGCACTGTGGTGGGCTCTGCCCTGTCCAAACTTCCCAGCAGTTTTGTTTACACTATGAGAGGAAAACTGCCTACTCAAGCCTCCAGGTGCCCCTCCCTGCCACCAAGCTCAAGCATTCCAGGTCAACTTCAGACTGCTGTGCTGGCAGTGAGAATTTCAAGCCAGTGGATCTTAGCTTGCTGGGCTCTGTGGGGGTAGAATCCACTGAGCTAGACCACTTGGCTCCCTGGCCTCAGCCCCCTTTCCAGGGGAGTGAACGGTTCTCTCAGTGGTGTTCCAGGCGCCGCTGGAGTATGAAAAACTCCTGCAGCTAGCTCGGTGTCTGCCCAAATGGCCACCAAGTTTTGTGCTTGAAATCCAGGGCCCTAGTGGTGCAGGCACCGAAGGGAATCTCCTGGTCTGCAGGTTGCGAAGACCGTGGGAAAAGCATAGTATCTGCGCCGGAATGCACCATTCCTCACAGTCCCTCAGGGCTTTCCTTGGTTAGGGGAGGGAATTCCCCGACCCCTTGTGCTTCCCGGGTAAGGTGACGCCCCACGCTACTTCAGCTCATCCTCTGTGGGCTGCACCATCTAATCAGTCCCAATGAGATGAGCTGGGTACCTCAGCTGGAAATGCAGAAATCACCTGCATTGATCTCCCTGGGAGCTGCAGGCCAGAGCTGTTCCTATTTGGCCATCTTATCACTTCTTTCTTTTGGGAACATTCCCAATCTTCTCTTCTAGCTTTTCTTTTTTTTTCTTTCTTTCTTTTTTTTTTTTTTGAGATAGAGTCTCACTTTGTTGCTCAGGCTGGAGTGCAGTGACGTGATCTTGGCTTACTACAACCTCTGCCTCCCACATTCAAGCGATTCTCCTGCCTCAGCCTCCCAAGTAGCTGGGAATACAGGTGCCTGCCACCACACCTGGCTAATTTTTGTATTTTCAGTAGAGACGGGATTTCATCATGTTGGTCAGGCTGGTCTCCAACTCCTGACCTCAAGTGATCTGCCCACCTCAGCCTCCCAAAGTGCTGGGATTACAGACATGCGCTACCGTGCCCAGCCTCTTCTAGCTATTTTGAAATACACAATAAATCTAACAGTATTTTTGTACCCATTCACTAACCTCTCTTCATTTTCCCCACATCCACCCACTACCCTTCCCAGCCTTTGGTAACCATATTCAATTCTCTGCCTCCCTGAGATCAATATTTTTTGGCTTTTGCATATCAGTGAGAGCATGCAGTATTTGTCTTCTCATGCCTAGATTATTTCCCTTAACATAATGACCTATGGCTCCATTCATGTTGTTGTACATGATGGGACTTCAATTTTTTATGGCTGAATAATATTCTATTGTGTATATACCTACATTTTCTTTATCCATTTGCCTGTTGATGGACACTTAGGTTAATTATGTATCTTGGCTATCATGAATAGTACTGCAATAAACATGGGAGTGCAGACAACCCTTTGATATACTTTTTTATTTTTTGGGATATATACCCAGCAGCAGGATTGCTGGATCATATGGTAGATAGAGGAACCTCCATACTGTTTTCCATAGTGGCTGTACTAGTTTACATTCCCAATAGTGTACTACCATTCCCCTTTCTCTATATTCTCACCAGTATCTATTACTTTTTCTTTTTGGTAATAGCTGTGTTAACTGGGGTGAGATGATATCTCATTGTAGTTTTGATTTACATTTCCCTTATGGTTAGTGATGTTGAACATTTTTTTCATCTGTTGGCCATTTATATGTGTTCTTTTAAGAAACGTCTATTCAGATTATATGGCCATTTTTTTTCAATTAGCAATAATTGTGCCTCAGATAAACCTCATTGGCTACAATACTGCCACTGCATAAAGCTATATGTCCATTTTTTTCATCAGATTATTTGGGATTTTGTTTTTCTGCAGAATTGTTGGAGTTCCTTATACATTCTCATTACTAATTCCTTATGAGATGGATCACTTGCAAACATTTTGTCCCATTCTGTAGGTTGTATCTTCACTCTGTTGACTATTCCTTTGCTGAGCGGAAGCTTTCTAGCCTGACGTAATCCCATTTATCTATGTTTGCTTTTGTTGCCTGTGCTTTTGAGGTCTTACTAAAAAAAAACCTTTGCCCAGATCAGTGTCCTGAAGCATTTCCCCCTATGCATTCTAATAGTTTCATAGTTTCAGGTTTTACATTTAAGTCTTTAAAATCCATTTTTGTGTATGGTGTATAGACAGTTAATAGCATTTGCCTGTGGTTATATCAGCAAAACTCATTGTACTATTCTTTTATCTCCAAATTGAGTGAATTTTGACCTCTCTTTTTCTGTAGTTGGGCTGTTTTAATGACATTTATTTGAACATATGGGTTTTGAAGAGAAGCACACAAACAAGATAATTTTATCTTGGTGCCCCTTTAATTATTATTTGTCAAGGTCAAAATAGCTAAACTTAGAATCTGGTTTAAAAGTTTACATTTTATTGAAAAGGTTACATTTCCTGCTTTAATCATAACTGAACTGCGTAAGACCAGTAAAATGCTGACCCCAAAAAAGTTGTAAACAATGATCATTCATTGGTTACCCAACTATGATACATTTTATTTTCTGGATATTATATTAAGAGCTTAACTTGAATAAGAAGTCAAACTGAATATACTGTATTTTAATGTTTAGTTTTTGTATGTCAAAGTAAATTTACTAAATTATGCTTTCATAACATAAATTTCTTGACTCCTATATATGCCCATTCTCAATTAATTTAATTAATTCTTATTAAAACAAGACAAATTACAAAGAGTTCATCTGAAACTGTACTGCAAATGGTAACTTAAGCTTCTTTGTTAGCTTTTATACCCTACAGCCACCACATGGGAGACTTTCAGAATTATTTTATTGGTAAGTCAACTAACTTACCATGTTTTCTTGAAAGATGTTTGTGGCTGTATATAAAGTATCTAAATATTACCTAACTTTTATTGACTGTTTTTACTATTTTTCACCTGATAAGCTTTTAGCATGTTCTAAATACATATATGAGAAAGAATTTGGCTTAAAAAGGTCTACAACCTAGAATTGAACAAGAACCATGTTCAGTAGTAAAAAAGTTCATTTCAGAATAAAAATAAATGGAAAAGAAAGCATGTCAAGGAATTTTACAAAGCACACAAGAAACTTTCAGCTTTTCCAAAATGTCTGGACTCCAGAGATAGGGAAAACAAAAATGGAGATTAGTGAAAGCAGAAATAATGTGGGTGGGTTTAAAAATACTGGGAAAATTCAAAATGAATACATTTTTTTCTTTGAGGATTTTTTTTTTTTTTTTTTTTTTAACTGATGTTAGTTTGTACAGGTTGAGTATCCCTAATCCAAAAGTCTAAAATCTGAAATACTTCTGATCTCAAGCATTTAGGATAAAGGATACTCAACCTGTATAATCAAATACAGTAAATCAGCAGAAAGTATAAGGAAGAATACACTCAGTATGAATGTCAGGCGTAATCTAGGGTATCTCCAAGCCAAAAGGTAAAGTATTTCAAAGTTTTCTTTGGCATCCTTTCACCTCACTTTTCAATTTTCTGTTGCCACATAGCATCCAGAGCCCAGAGTCCCAAAGGTACTTAGGACACCCTAGTGCAGAGATATCAAGGCAAGGTCTCATGTTCCAGATCACTCTTTGCCTCCTACATCCCCCAGAGACTTCACTCAGTTCTAATAAATTCATTTCTACTATTAAGTATTACTCACTAACATTCATTAGGCCTGTAAGAAAAAAAAATAAATGGCAAAGGTGGCGGGAAAGAGATTTTTTAGAGTGATAAAATAATTCCAAGGTAAATAGAAAGAAGGAATTAATAAAGTAAAGGAAGAAATAAATGAGTTAGAAACAGAAAAAGAGAATGAAACCAAAATACATAAATCCAAGAGCTGGTTCTCAGTAAAATGAAATGAAATGAACTTGAGAGAAAGCACAGTTGGTGAACTGCAGATGGCCACAAATTCTTTGTCACTCCTCTTACTGAGTGCTGGGGTCTATTTCCCCTCCCTTTGAATCTGAGTGGCACTATGACTTGCTTTGACAAGGAGAATGTGGTAGATGATGCTTCATAATTCTTAAAGTTAGGCATTAACAGATCAACAGCTTCCACTGTCGTCTATTAGAATACTCCCTTTTGGTCTCCACGTATGAAGTCTGACTATCCTCTGGGGAGAGAGACCTGAATCTACTTTAAATGTTTCAGATCCTGCCAAACACCCAGCTGAACACAGCTCCTGAGTAACCCTTGCCAATACCACGTGGAGAACAACCACCCAGCATCACCTGCTTGAATTCCCAAGAATTCTGAGTAAATTATAATATGGTTGCTATTTTAAGCCACTGAGTTTCGGGGTAGTATGTTACACAGAAACAGATAATCCTGGAAGTAAGGTTCCTAGAAGTAAGGTGTTTGTGTAACTAAAAACTGAAAAATCTGTGGCACTGGATTTTCGACCAAGCAGTAGGTGGAGGCCTAAGGGGCAGTAAGGAAACTGCTAGTAGCAGCTACAAGTACAATGAGGAGATTGCTATTGAAGGCTGAATGCAGCCCTGTGAGTGACCCAAGATGATACCACATGGAGTGGAACTGCCTAGGTGAGACCAGCCCAAATACCTGTTCCATAGGATTATGAACAAATCGAATGGTTGTTTTTGAAGCTACTGATTTTTAGGGTTGTTTTTTATGCAAAATAGATAACCAAACTACAAGCATAGGCGAAGATATGCCAGAGGAAATTTAACCACAGAAATGGATAATATGTTTTTAAATCAGAAAAGAGGCTATTTTGATAAATTCTTTACCAAGAAACTTGAAAACCTGGATGAACTGGATAATTCTGCTTTTTTAAAAATATAATTTACAAAAAAAAAAAAATCACCCCCAAAGAAACAGAAAGTCTAATACAGACTGATTTACAGAGAAGAAAATTCAAACAGATCATTCTCCATAAAACAAATTTAGGAATTATTGCTAAGAAAACCTAGATCCAGACAGCTTCATAGAGAATTCTACCAGACTTTAAACATTAGATAATTCTAATGCTAAACCGTTCTAAAACTTAGACAAAGGAGAAAAATATTCAAACTCCTTCAATGAAATAAGGATATTATTGATCCCAAAACCTAACAAAGATTGTACCAATAAGAAAACCATAGGTCATTCTCATGAATATCAACACAAAAACCCTCAATAAAATACAATAAGAATCAGCAGACCATAAAAGAATAGTAAGTGGGTCGTACTCCAGGAATACAAGAATGATTCAAAATCAGGACTAATAATATAATTCATCATGTAGATACAGTTAAAGAGAAAAAAAAACATGATCATGTCCTTAGACTCTAAAAAAGCATTTGATAAAATTCAATGACCATTCTTGATTTAAAACAATAAGTGGAATGTGAGAGGTTCCACTTCTGGGTATGACTTGCTAAGATGCTATAGAATGACCACCACTTCTAGCTCCCTGCAGAAAACTATAAAGACTTGGACAAGATATGAAAAGCAATGATCTGAAGGTCCAGGAGAGTGAAGATATAAAGACAGATTCTGGAGGGGAGGTCATGCTATATTTGGAGGAAGTACAAGTAAATTCCTGTTTCTGCAGCTTTTAGCCTGGGGCTAAGCCACTTAGTGAGTACAGCAGCTATGGGGGCCTTGCATGGAAGAACTCTTTCTGATCTGAGGAACTAGGAAAAAGAAGCTATGAAGCCATGAATGCTGAAAGAAGAGGAGAATCCTGGCCAAGCATGAGTCAAAGAGGGGATCCCCAAGCTCAAGCTGTCTCCCCACATATCTAACGGAAACCTGAACCAGGGAGGATCAGACAAATTTACAACAGACCACCTAAAAACAAAACATCTGAACAGACTGGACCTTCTACATAAGAAAACATGTTTGCAGTAGAAGCCCAGCCAAAAAAATTGCTTACTAAACAAAGGAAACCATGCTTATCAGAAAAATAATAGCATTTAGAATATCCATAATCTAATATTCATAATGTACAGAAACAATCCAAAATCACCAAGTATACAAAGAACCAAAAAATTAAATGTTCTCAAGAGAAAAGAAAATAAATTGAGTCCAAACCCAAGACGAACCAGATATTGGAACTAACGAACAAGAATCAAGCCACTAATACAACTATCCTCAATGAAGCGAAACATATTTACAATGCATAAAAAGTTTTAGCAGAGAAATGGTAAGTCTCAGCAGAGACACAGAAACAAAAACACTGAGATCTGAAAACTAAAGAAAACCCTCTATAGAATGGAAATATAGTTACTTCCACAGCATGATAAAATATGTCTATCCCAGCCAAAAATTAGCATCAGATTTCCTGGAAAAAGTAAAGACATTCCCACCAAAGTTAAAAAACAATAAAAAGTAAAAGACACTCACTGCTACCCCTATTATTTAATATCGTACTGAAGGTCCTAACTACAATTATAGAAGATACAGAAATAAAAGGCACAGCCATTAGAAAGAGATAAGTAAAACTATTACTATTTATAGATGATATGATTATAAATCTTGAAAACCCAAAGGAATCAAATGAAAAACTCCTACAAATAGTAACATAACTCAATAAGATAGCAGGGGGAAATTAACATAAAGAAATCACTAGCTTTCTTATATACAGACAATAATTAGAAGATAGGCAGAAAAAGCCCCAGTCACAACACAAACAAAATGATGAAATAACTAAGAATAAATTTAAGAAATATGTAAAACCTATATGAGGGAAATTCTAAAACATATTCTAGGCTAAATAGATTCAACTTAATAAACATATAAATTCTAAATTAATTTATGAATATAAATGTTACACTAATATGTATATGAGGAAAGCTTTAAAACACATTCTAGGTGAAATAGATTCAATCTTATAAACATATAAATCCTAAGTTAATTTATGAATATAAATGTTACCCCAATACCTAAAAACAAAAATGATAAAAGTTCCTGAAAAAAATACAGGGCAGGGGAGCGATGAATAGGCAGAGCACAGAGGATTTTTAGGACAGCGAAAATACCTGGTATGACAGTATAATGGTGGCTACACGTCATTACATTTGTACAAACCCATAGAATGTACAACACCATGGGTGAACCCTGAACTATGGACTTTGGTGATTATGATATGTTGTTGCAGGTTCCTCAGTGGTAACGAATATAGGATTCTTGTTGGCGGTGTTGATAACTGGGGAGGCCTTGCATGTGTCAGGGTAGGGGGTATATGAGAAATCTCTGTACCTTCCTCTCAATTTTGCTGTGAACCTAAAATTGCCCTTAAAAAGGGGTCTTTTTACTTAGAACCAACCCAAATGTCCATCAATGAGAGACTGAATTAAGAAAATGTGGCACATGTACACCATGGAATACTACACAACCACAAAAAAGAATTAGTTCATGTCCTTTGCAGGGACATGGATGAAGCTGGAAACCATCATTCTCAGCAAACTAACACAGGAACAGAAAACCAAACACTGCATATTCTCATTTATAAGTGGGAGCTGAACAATAAGAACACATGGACACAGGGATGGGAACATCACACACTGGGGCCTGTTGGGAGGCAGGGGGCTAGGGGAGGGATAGCATTAGGAGAAATACCTAACATAGATGATGGGTTGATGGGTGCAGCAAACCACCATGGCACGTGTATACCTATGTAACAAACCTGCACATTCTGCACATGTATCCCAGAACTTAAAGTATAATAAAAAATTGTTTTAAAAAATTGGCAAATAATTTTTTTTTTTTTAAAGCATTTTGTTTTTTGTTTTTGTTTTTGTTTTCTTTTGAGACAGAGTTTTGCTCTGTCACCCAGGCTGGAATGCAGTGTTGCAATCTTGATTCACTGCAACTTCCACCTGCCAGGTTCAAGTGATTCTTGTGCCTCAGCCTCCCATGTAGCTGTGACTATAGGCACACACCACCATGCCAGGCTAATTTTTGTATTTTTAGTAGAGACTGGGTTTCATCATGTTGGCCAGGCTGGTCTCGAACTCCTGACTTCAAGTGGTCTGCCCGCCTCAGCCTCCCAAAGTGCTGGGATTACAGGCATGAGCCACTGCACCAGGCCAAAAAAGTCTTTAATTAAACAAAAAGGAAAAAAATAAGGGTAAATTCCATTATAACTCCCAGGAAGACTCAATGGACTCAACACATAGTTGTATCCACAGTAATGATTTATTACAGCCAGAAGATACAAAGCAAAAACTATAAAGGGAAAAGATATGTGGGATGAAGTTTGAAGGAAATGAGGCTTCCAAGCTTCCAAGACTTCCCTCCTAGTGGAGTCACACAGAACAAGCCTAATTCCTCTAGTAATGAATTGTGACAACACAAGTGAAGTGTTATCTACTAGGGAAGCTCATCAGAGACTCAGTGTCCAAGATTTTTCATGGAAACTGTTCATATATGTATCTTCTGTCTCGCATATACCAAAATTCCAGACTCCCAAAAGGAAAGCAGGTATTCAGCATAAACCACAACACTTATACAGTTTAGGCATATGGAGACATCCTTATCATTTAGGAAAAGTTTCATTTAAGTATAGAGAACTGTATGCCAGCTAAGTTTCTAAACACCAGCAAGGGCCAGCTTCGCAAGGAGGCCTTTCTAAGGATAGCAGTCTAAGACCTGCTGTGTCAACTCTATTCTCCATATCTTGAATATAAAAAGTCAAATTATAAGTCAACATCAAAAACCCACAAAAGACTGATAAAGTATGGAAAAATAAAAAATAAAACTTAATTATGGCCAAAATTAATCAAGAATAAAATCATAAGACAAGTGACAAACTAGAAGAGAATGTTTGCAACTCATATCTCAATCAAAAAGATAATATAACTTTTAATAGTATCTTTATTATATAAAAAATTTCTACAATGGCTACTATAAGAATACAACTTAACAGAACAACTAGGGAAAAACTGTTGACAGAAAAGGAAACACATATGGCGCAACCTCACCTATCAAAAGATTGAATTAAAGTAACACTGAGATACCATTTCTCATCTATCAGATTGGTAAGAACCCAAAGTTAGACCACATACGCTGCTATCAGCTTGGTAAAAACCCCAAATCAGATAATGCTCTCATCTATCAGATTGGTAAAAACCCAAAGTTAGACAACATACTCTGCTAAGAAATGACGCACTTTCATATATAGTTGGTAGGAATTCACATTCCTACCTGGGACAATTTGGCAATGTCTACCAAAATTAATATGCATATACCCTTTGACCTAGCCAAATTCTTGGGATTCACTTGCACCCTAAAAAATGACATACATATAAGGTTATTAATTGTTGTATTTGCATTAGCAAAAGATAAGTAACAACCTAAATGTCTATCAGTAGGGTTAAATACAGCCTATTATCTGCATAAAATACTATGTAGCTATAGTGAAGTACTCTGTGGATTGACATGAAATGATCTCCAAAATATATTCTGAAGAGAAAAAGCAAGGTAGAAAACAGTGTAAAAACTGACAGAATATAAGATTTCAAGTTGGTATTGGCTTATATATGCACAAATATATGTTAGAAGGGGGTGGAAATAATTTTTCTATAAACCTTTCATTATGACTTGATTTTTGGACCATATAAATTTATTATCAATTTTTAAAAAAATTGTAATTAGATGAGATATGCATATTATCATTTTTTGTGTGTCCCAAGTCTTTTATTTCTTTGCCAGACAATGGTAACTATCTCAGAGGCAAAAATCAGATTAAGGATATGGCCTTCCCAAACTAAGCCTAGTTTCAGATGGGCTTAAATAGCCCCGCCATTAAGTTGAAAGGGAAAGGATGAACAAATAAGAGAATATTAATGTAAAAGATCTAAATCTAAGTTTAAAAACTATTTATTTTTGATATTTAGCTGTGTTGCTTATATATGGAACTGAGTAGAAATAGGGAGCTCTCTAGATGCTAGAATGTTTTTGAGTGAATTGCATTACCAAAGAAACCAAAAGCCTGGCCTGCAAATCCTGTTCAAATCCTAAAGCAATCCCTAGGCCCCCAGATCACAACAGCAGGAAGTGAGCTATGAAAGCTTTGTGGTCTCCAAGAAAGACATACGTTTCAATCACTAACTCAGATGTGGCCTTGGAGAAAAATGATTAAGGATGACAGAGCCAGGAATCATGGAGGTAACGGAGTAAAAAGCTGCTCCCAAAGGAGCTGCCAGAATGGCTAACTAAGGGATTTAATTCACTTCAGAGCAAGGCGTTTTCACAATTTTTGTCAAGGAAAATATGATAATTGCTATGAAGCAGTAACTTATTTCATGTTTTTCTGACTTGATTAGAATTATTCCATTTTAATTTTACCATTATATACTAGCATTACAGACTTGAATGTTGAAATCATAACTCCAATGTGATGATATTATGAAGAGGGGCCTTTCGGGGGTAATTAGGGTCATGAGGGTCAAGATGAGATCAGTGCCCTTATAAGAGACAGGAGAGACTTGCTTCCTCTCTCCCTCTCTCTGCCATGCAAGTATATAGCAAGAAGGTGTCCATCTGCAAACCAGAAAGAGGGCCCTCCCCACAAACCAAATCAGCCAGCACCTTGACCTTGGATTTCCCATCCTCCAGAAGTTGGAGAAGTTTCTGATGTTTAAGCCATCCTGTCTATGGTATTTTGTTGTAGTAGTCCAAACTGATTAAGGCACATGGGGTGGTGGGGGTCGCTAGTAACTTTTAGTGAAATCTAAGCCTGCTGGAGAAAACGATAAATTATCCAGAGATTCTGGACTTCAAATTGGATGGGAATTTAGGTGAGAAGAATCTGAACACATATTTGGATGGTCTGGGGGGAAAAGATGTTATTCTGTTTCCCAAAATAAATTTTCCCTTTCTACTAAGCAATGGGATCTACTGGAAATTGTTGCCCCAGAATACAGATAACCACTGCCATGTGAATATGACACTGCAGAGTCTGACACACATACCACCTCTTGCCAATTATAAGTGCTGTTCAAAGAACACTCTCAGACCTGTTGCCAGCAAGGAGCTTTTAGGCTCACCTTACTCAGGTTCACAACAATCCCATTAATGTTATCAAGGTGCTGACATCTGTGACATTCAAACACTATCTAGATGCTTCAGTAATCAAAAGCAGGAAGGTACACATGAATTTTCAATATACACTGTGGATGCCATCTAGGAAGCATGTTTCAAGAGCCATGACAATATAGACAGGTGTTCTAACGTTCTCAAAGTGTTTCCACTACCAAGAAGTTTCAGACACTTGACATTTACCTGGACATTACCCTGGATATCAAAGTAGCTCAGAATGTGAACCAAGCTTTGTAATAATTTGTGAAGACTGAGAAGCTAGTTGGGAGAAGTTCTGTAGTGACAGAACTTGTGTCAGAGGATGCTGACCTCAAAGAGGCTGACTGTTATACAACTCTTTTTTTCTTTTTTTTTTTTGAGACGGAGTCTCACTCTGTCACCCAGGCTGGAGTGCAGTGGTGCGATCTCAGCTCACTGCAACCTCCACCTCCCAGGTTCAAGCGATTCTCCTGCCTCAGCCTCCCAAGTAGCTGGGACTAAGGCATGCACCACCATGCTCTGATAATTTTTTAGTAGAGATAGGGTTTCGCCATTTTGGTCAGGCTGGTCTCGAACTCCTGACCTCAAATGATCTGTCCACTTCAGCCTCCCAAACTGCTAGGATTATAGGTGTGAGCCACCGCACCCGGCCTACAACTCCTTCTAAGGTTCTTAGTTTTGTGTTTAAACATTTCACAAATTTCACAGGTGACAAAGTTGCTTAGGATGTGAAATATCCTGAGTCTCTTGATAGATACACATAGGTCTTTGCTGAATGAAGAGCCCTTTATATTCTACATGTCACACTGGATATTAACTCTGTGTAAATGGCATAAAATGGATGATGCCAAGGAACTAGAGATATTAAGGTTGATCTGAATCAACAAGGAAAAGTCAACAGGAAAGAGACAGAAAGTGGGTATAGAGACGGCACTACAAAGACCCTGAGGAATAAAACGAAGGTATGAATTTATCCCACAGGGTGGCAAAAATAGAATCCCGCACCTTCCTTTTTTTTGAGACAAGGTCTCACTCTGTGCCCAGGCCGGAGTGGCAGTGGTGTCATAACTCACTGCAGCCTCAAACTCCTGGGCTCAAGCGATCCTCCTATCTCAGCCTCCCACGTAGCTGGGACTACAGGCACATGCCATTATGCCCAGCTAATTTTTAAATTTTTTGTAGAGATGGGGTCTCACTATGTTGTCCAGGCTGGTCTCGAACACCTGAGCTCAAGCAATCCTCCCATCTTGGCTTCTCAAAGTGATTTGATTACAGGCATGAGCCAGCACACCCAGCCCTGAATGAATTTTTAAAGTTTATAGTACTGTTCCTGCTTCAACTCAAAGCAATGTGGATGTTGTGGACTTCTGCAAAGAATGTTGCATTTCTAAGCTTTCTTCATTCCTTTGTGTAGATCTGTTTCCATCTGGTTTCAGTTTACTTTCGCTGACGAATTTCCTTTAATGTGGCCTACCGATGATGAATGCTCTCAGTCACTGCTTGTCTGTAAAAGTCATATAATGTGAAAGATCCTGAGTCTATTGACTTTTTGGCCATTACTTCTTCAAATGCTTTTTCTGCCCTCTCATCTTTCTGAGATACCTTAACACACATATGTTAGACCTCTGTGACTGTTCCTTAGTATGAAAAAAAAAAAAAAACCTGTTTTATTTTGGAAAGTTTTTATTGCTATGTTGTTCATTAATATTTTATTCTGCAGTATCTAATTTGTTAAGCCCATCCACTGAACTTTTCATTTCAGATATTTCATTTTTCAGCTTCTAGAAATCTCTCCATTTCATTCAGATTTTCCTTTAAATTCTTTACATATTTATAATAACTGCTTTAAATCTCTTGTTTGCTAATTCCATCATTGCTGACATTCCTAGGTCTGTATCTACTGATTGACTTTTTTCTCCTAATCACATTTTCCTGCTTCTTTGTATCTAGTAATTTTGCATTGCTTGTTGAACATGAATCTTACGTTTTTGAGTGCTAGATTTTTGTTGTCTTTGTTTAAAGAGCATTGAACTTTGCTTTGGGAGACAAAGTTACTTGTAAATCAGATTGATTCTTTTAAAGCTTGGTTTTAAGCTTTGACAGGGTACAAATGGAGTAGCATTTAGGCTGACTTTTGCTCTAATCCTGAAGAGTGACTCTTTGGATCTCAAGTGAATACCCTGGGTGTTTACCAAGGATACTTCACTCTAGCTGGTCAGAATGTAAACACATCCCAGCCTTGCCTGAGCTCCGGGGTTGTTCGCCTTCGAGCTTCCCAGAAGTTCTTTACGCAGCACTGTGGCATTTGACACTACACCTGTCTAATGTAGCATTTGACAAGATAATCAAAAGGGATCTCTATACAGATTTCCGGAACTCTTTCTCTTATACAGCTTCCTCTTCTCTGGTAGTCCATCCACAAATTTCAGCCATGTCAGCCTCCCTGACTTCTGATCTCTTTCTCCTCAGTTCAGCAAGACCAGAGTGCTCTGCTTGGTGGACCCATCTCTCTGCACCACGGTCCGGAGTGTAACTTCAGGAAAGGAGCCTGGAAGATTAGAGGGATCTCTAACTTGTTCTCCTTCTCTCAGGGATCACTGTCCTGCACTGCCTGTTGTGAACTGTCTGAAAAAAGGGTGTTTCATGTATTTTCCCAATTTTTATAGATGTTTTAGACAGTAGAGCAAGTCTGGTCCAATTACTTCATCAAGGCAGAAAGCAGAAGCCTCTATTATAATTCTTTTGATATCTGTAGGATCATCTGTATTCTTTCATTACTGATGTTGGTAATTTTCTTACTGTAGTTGGTAATTGTTTTTTTCTTTTTTTTTTTTTTGAGACAGGGTCTTGCTCTGTCATCCAGCCTGCAGTTGCAGTGGCACAATCATAGCCCACTGTACCCTCTAACTTCTGGGATCAAGTGATCCTCCCACTTCAGCATCCTGAGTAGCTAGGACTACAGGTATGCACCACCATGCCTGGCTAATTTTTCAAATTTTTTTGTAGAGACAGGGTTGCCCAGGCTGGTCTGGAACTCCTGGCCTTAAATTGTTCCTCTCACCTCAGCTTCCCAAAGCGCTGGGATTACAGGAGCGAGCCACCACACTCGGGTGATAATTTTCATATATTCTATTAATCTAGCTATGAGTTTGTTAATTTTTATATAACCTTTTCAAGGTATCCATTTCCAAATATTAGGAGTTTTTCTAGACATCTTGTTAGTTATTTCTGCTAAAATTTTATCATGGTAGGAGAACGTACTCCATGGCAGGGGTCAGAAAAATGTTTTCTGTAAAAGGAAAGGGCGAAATAGCAAATATTTTAGCTTTGTGGGCCATACAGTCTCTGTTGCAACTACTCAACTTTGTTGTGTGAAAGCAGGCATTGACGATAGGTAAATGAATGAGTGTGGCTTTGTTCCTACAGAATTTTAATTGTAAACACTGAAGTTTGAATTTTATGTACATTTTCTGTGTCAAAATATTTTTTAAAAAAATTTACAAATGTAAAACTATTACTAACATCATACAAAAACAGGTGATGGGCAAGATTTGGCCCATAGGTCATAGTTTGCTGATCTTTGTCCAATAAATTTTCAATGATAAAATTTATCAAGACTTTTTTATAGCCCAATCTCTGTCTTGGTGAATATAACGCATACATTTAATGGAATGTATACAGTTTTGGAGGATAGGTTTTTCTATCATTATCAATTAGGTTGAGGCGGTTGACAGCGGTTCTTCATTCACTATGTCCTTAGTGAATTTTTTTTTTTTTTTTTGTCTAATTGGTCTATTAACTACTGAGAGAGGGATGTTAAAATCTCCCATTAGTGGATTTATCTGTTTCTCCCCTTACCAAATGTTTCATGATTCTAAAGCTCTGTTATTAGGTACATATATGTACCATTTATGATTGCATGCCTTCCTGATGACTCCCTCCCCTCCCTGTTTCATTCTCTCTTTCAATATACAATCTGTCTTTAGTTGGCAAGTTTGGTTAATTTACATTTAATAAAATTAATACGTTTGTATATTGGTCTACCATCCCACTGTTTCTCTCTGTTCCATTTATTTTCTGAATCTGGGTTTCTCTTTTCTTTTCTTGCTTAACTATTGTTTTTAGAACTTCATTCTCATTATCTATAAACATTTTAGCCAACTCTGCATTATATTTTTAGTGGTTATTCTAGGGCTCACAGTACACATTCTGAACTGCACAGTCTACTTAGGGTTACTATTATATCACTTCACATACAATGCAGAAATTTTACAACTATGTTGTTTCCTTTACTTCCCTTCCCTTCAGGCCACAGTTGTCATGTGTATTGCATCTACAGTCTATATTATCCACAAAACAATGTCACTATTTTTGGTTTAGGTATTCATATGTACTTTATCTAAGCTGAGATTTAAGAGACAGTTTTATATTTACACAAATTTTTACTATTTCCAAAGTTCTTCATTCCCTTCTGTAGACTCAAGTTTCCATTTGGTATTATTTTCCCTCAGCTTGGAGACCTTTCTTTTGCATTTCTTCTAGTATAGGCTTGCTGGTAATAAATTATCTTAGTTTTTTCTTATCTGAAAATGTCTTTATATTGCTTTCATTTTTAAACAGCCTTATTGAGATGTATTATTTATATGATATAATTCACATACTGTACAATCTATCCATTTAAGGTATACAATTTAATGTTTTCAGTATATTCACAGGGTTGTGTAACCATCACCAAAATCTAATTTTAGAATGTTTTCATCTCTTCTAAAAGAAACACCACGTCCATGAGCAATCAATCGCCATTCCCCACCCCACCACTAATCAACTTTCTGTCTATAAATTTGCCTATTCTGGACATTTAATATATAAATTAATATGTGTAATACATTTAAAATGTGTAACAGAATTACACATTTGGGGTTTTTTTGCATATGTCTTCTTTGACTTAGCATAATGTTTTTATGGGTGATCTATGTTGTAGTAGTATATAACAGTACTTTATTTTTATTGATAAATATTCTATTGTGTATATATACTACATTTTATTTATACATTCATGAGTTGGACTTTTTTTTTTTTTTTTTTACTATTTTTAGCTATTATGGGCAATGCTTTTATTATTGTCTTCAACCTTGAAGGATATTTTTGCAAGATACAAAGTTTTGGGTTCATAGTTTTTCCCTCTAATCACTTTAAATATTTTCTTCCACTATCTTTTGGTCTCCATGATTTCTGACAAGAAATCAGTTGCCATTCATACTGCTGTTTCCCCATATGTAATGTGTCACTTTCTCTGACTGCTTTCAAGATTTTCTTTTTACATAGTTTTTCCTCCTGCCATTTGACTATGATGTGTCTAAGTTTGCTTGGTGTTTTTTGAGCTTAAATCTGAAATTTTGGCTTTCCCTAAATTTGGAAAATTGGGGGTTATCATTTTATTAAATACTGTTTTTTTTCTGCTGTGTTTTCTTTTCTCCTTCTGGGTTCCCAATTACAAGTATGTCAATCATTTAACATTGTTTGACAAGTCACTGAGGATTCGTAAAAAAAAAAAAAAAAAAAAAAAAAAAAATCGGGGCGAGCACAGTGGCTCACGCCTATAATCCCAGTGGTGGACAGATCACGAGGTCAGGGGTAAAAGACCAGCCTGGCCAGCATGATGAAACCTCATCTCTACTAAAAATTCAAAAATTAGCCAGGCATGGTGGTACATGCCTGTAGTCCCAGCTACAGCTACTCAGGAGGCTGAGGCAGGAGAATCACTTGAACCCAGCTGGCGGAGGTTACAGTGAGCCGAGATCGCGCCACTACACTCCAGCCTGGGTGACAGTGAGACTCCTTCTCAAAAAAAAAAAAAATCTGTTTTTCATACAGATATTTTCAACAGAGCTTCAAGTACACCTATTCTTTCTTCTGTTTCCAATCCACTGTTAAGCCCACTGAGAAATTTTTTATTTCAGATGTTATTTTTTTGTTCTGGAATTTCTATTTAATTATTTTTCCATATTTCCTGTTTCTCTGCTGGGGTTTCTCATTTACTCACTGATAATAAGCAAATTTTCTTGAGAATAAATCCTTAAGATTTAAAATCATTATCTGCTAATTGCAATATTTGGCTCATCTCAAGGTCTGACTCCACTGATTTTCTTTACTTGAGTATGGATCACATTTTTCTATCTTCATATGTCTAGTCATTTTGAATTCTAACCCAGACCTTATGAGTGACATGTTATAGATTCTAGATTGTTACATTTCTATAACTTGGCTTAATTGAAACTCTCTCTCTCCTTCTGTTGCAAAAATTGAAATATCTGCTTACTTTTCTTAGCCTTACCTGGGCTATCTAGAGTCCTCTATGCACACAAATTCAAGGCCACCCAGATACTTGGGCATATAAAGACATAAAGAACTCAGGCTCACACTCTGTGGCTCTCTTCAGGACATTCAATTTCCAGCTGTGGTGACTGCCTGCATATTTCTATCACATTTTACCACTATGTGTTGAATTGATGAGGGCCTGTCCTCAGGCAAAAAGCCATAAAAATGGGAAACTCACGCAGTGACATTCCCTTCTTCTGTGTCAACTACTTTTGTTTCTTCCTGCTTTCAGTCATTCTCCAATGCCTTCAAATAGTGTTTATACTTGTACAGAGTTTATTATTATTTGTAAAAAGGAGATATATGAGTATTTGATTATGAGCTACTTCTGCTGTACCCAAAGCAAGTTGTTTTAATCAGAACTTATATTGATAATGCTCAAGCATGAAAGTTCTTACAGAATTTAAAAATCTATGTGCTTTCACTAAGAAGAATGGTATATTAGCCACAAGAATCATATTTCTGAAAGTCAGGGCCTAGAAGACACTTAAACTAAGCAACACAACAATATATTTGTAATACACTTTGTCTTAGTCTATTTGCATTGCTGTAAAGGAATATCTGAGGCTGGGTAATTTATGAAGAAAAGAGAGGCTGGGCATGGTGGCTCATGCCTGTAATTCCAGAACTTTGGGAGGCCAAGGGAGGAGGATTGCTTGAGCCCAGTCTGGACAACATAGGAAGTTCAAGTCCAGTCTAGACAACATAGGAAGACTCTGTCTCTACTATAAATTTAAAAATTAGAGGGCATGGTGGCATGTGCCTCTAGTAGTTCCAGCTACTCCAGAGGCTGAGGTGGGAGGATTGCTTGAACCAGAGGTGCAGAGGCTGCAGTGAGCCATGACTGCACTACTGCACTGCAGTCCGGGAGTCGTCTCACTCCAGAGTGAGACCCTGTCTCAAAAAGAAAGAAAGAAAGAAAAAGAGAGAGAGAGAAAGAAAAGAAAGAAAAAGAAAAGAAAGAAAAGCAGTTTATCTTGGCTCATGCTTCTGCAGGCTATACAGGAAGCATGGTGCCAGCATCTGCTTCTGGTGAGCCCTCAGGAAGCATACAATCATGGCAGAAGGTGAGGGGGAACCAGTGTATCACCTGGTGAGAGAGGGAACAAGAGAGAAAAGGAGAAGACTACAGACTCTTTTAAACAGTCAGATCTCACATGAGCTAATAGAGCAAGAACTCACTCATTACCATGAGGAGGGCACCAAGCCATTCATGAGGGGTCTACCCTCACGATACAAACACTTCCCACCAGGCCCCACCTGAAACACTGGGGATCACACTTCAACATGAGATTTGGAGAGGATACATATCCAAACTATATCACACCTCAACTATATTTAGACTGTGTATTAAGTACAAGTGGGAAACTGATGTGATGTCTAATACTTAGAGCTGAAGGAAATAAGATTATATAATGCAAACTAAATTATAAAGTCAATGAATCAGAGCAGAAGGAAGCAAAGTTCCTTTAAATAATAGAGACTAGCTGAATATGCATTAACATATCTAAAGAAGGAGCTGTCAGTCTGAGGAGTTGGTGGGCAAGGGACACTCACAGAAAGGAAAGGCACAGAGGCAAACATCAGCAGTGCCTATCTAAGCACTGTTAAGTAGACAGTGAATTGTAGCCAGAAGACCTCATGCATCACAGTTCTAAGTCACATTATCTCTCTTGTGGAAATAAATGCATCCGACTAATTACAGATACACTGTTAAATTACATAATTCCTGTTGTTTTCTTGTTTTCTCTATACCCGTTAAAATATTCTGATTACAAATTTGGCTTCCTACACATGTCAGTCTACAGAGAAAAAGAATGCCTGACTCACATCAACTCAATTCTGTGTCAGTTATATATCATCATACATTAACAAATTGAAGTATCCAGCCTGGGCAACATAACGAGGCCACATCTCAATAAATAAATAAAAATGCTTACTTTAGACACTAGCTCTGTAAGCCTAATCAACATGTATCTGCTGTGAGAGATGAGATCCCTCACAATGTACTTCATTAAACTCTTAACAGTCCACACTGAGGGGAGACCTCAGACTGTGATAATACCATGGTCACACAGTAGTCCATGGGGCTATTTATTCCCTAGATATACTAACTTCATTGAGTAGTACAAATCTTTTAACTACAAGAGTTTGAAGTTCAATTATTCACATTATTAAATAAATGAGCCTTGTTTTTTAATAGAGCATATGTGTTTAGTTATAGAAGACAGTGAAATAAAGAGATACAAAAGAACACACTTTTGAAAAGTCAGGAAACTAGATAATAGTTCCTGACATAAAACCTCTTAGAGTAGCAAAGAAGAGATTCGGTCACAAAACTGGAAAAAGTGCCAAATTCCTATTTATAACCATTTATTTGTATAGCAACTAGTGACTTGCTTAGATCATTCGTCTACTAATGATAGTACTAGATCCCAATATTATATTTATTATTACTACATAGTCTTGGTAGGAATCAGATGAAATGGCTGTTTCAGAATATGAAAATAAAATTGATTGTAGATCAAACCTTGAATGTTTTCAGTGAAATGTATTATAGGAATTATATCATAAAGATCTATAAATATCAGTATTACACATTGCTACTTGATGGCCAGAATTAGCTCTATATTTGGAATTTTCTTCTAACACATACTGGTTGAGAAACATTGTAAGAAGGATGAGGTAGGTGTCAATGGGAGAAAAATTATTTTAATAGTATTTTTAAGGCTTTTCATGATCTTCTCCCCATCTGAGACTTTTCACACTCTAATACTTAGTAGACTAAGAGAAGTTGGAGATTTTCAGAGATCTGATATGTTATAAATTTAATGAGAGAAAAAAATATGTAAACTAAATAAGGGCAAAAATCATTTCAGTAACATTTCTGTACAAAATTACAAATAACTTTTTATGAGATAATTCATCTCCTAATTTTCTCTAATATGAGAAAAAAATTTTTGGTACTAATTCAACTCCATTAATATTTAATATTTAAAAATCTGTATTGCAAAGATATATATTGCAAAGATATTCTTCATAGAATTTCATCTCATCTTCTCACCCTTCTTTGCTTGGTATTAAATACCCCCTTTGTTTTAGTGATTTATATTTCCAAATCCTTTTCCATCTTGGTTTTTCTCAAAAATTCACTCAGGAAACATTTTTGAGTAATTTATTAAATTACTCAAAATTTATTAAATTCTATGATATACACTAGATGTAGAAGATTCAAAGACAAGAGAATTATTCAGTCCCAAGGGGCTTAGATTCTATTAGAGAACAACAGACACATAAACACTAAGTACAGTAGAGAGATATATAAGATATATAAGATAGCAATATGTCTGGGTACAGTGCGGGCATATAATAGTCAACAAAGTTAATACTAGCTGCCTTTAAATGCAAACGTACAAATACTGGTGACTTCATAGAATGACAGTTTAATCCTTGCTCACATTACAGTCTAATGCCCAATGCCAGTCAGGCAGCCCTTATCCATCTCTTGGCCCCGATACCTGGAGAACATGGCCTCCAAGGTCACTAAGGCAGGAAAAGTGAGAGGTGGAGTTTTTCAGGAGTTGATTTTTCAGGGCCAGACTTGTGACTGGCTTGCATCCCTTTTGTCCATACTCTACCATCCAGAACCCAATCACATAGAACCAGTCTAACTGTAAGTGAGGCTGGCAAATGCAGAGGACCACATAGTTATTGGACACTAACAGCCTCTGCCACAGGGCTGAATGGCTAATTCTACCCAGAAAAGCTTCATAAAGGATACAAAGCTTGACTTGGGTTTCAGATCACTCTGCTTTATCAAATTTTATCCTACATAATGAGAAACCCAAGAGAATTAACAGAAAAATTATTATAATGATAATAGAAGTCAACAAAGTAGTGGGGCATTCATTCACTCAACAGATAATTACTGAAAACTGACTCTATGCCTGTTCTAGATGCACGGAAAATCTCAGTGAACAAAAAATAAAAATTTCTTTCCCTGTGGGACTTATATTCTAGCTTGGGGAGATAGAATGTAAAGTAAGTTATATAGTATGTTGGTAGATGGTAAGAAAGGAAGACAGGGAATAGGAGAAGAATGGGTTTCACTTTTTAAAAAGTGGTCTAGGAGGCATCATTGAAAGATTGATAGTGAAGACTAAAAGGATGAAGGGGAGTTAGCCATGAGGATATTCATTTAATAAATATTTATTGAGTACTTACTATGTTTCAGGTACTGTTCTAGCAGTAAACATATAGATAAAAACTTCTGCCCTTACAGGGCTGACATTGTAATAGGAATTATGATATATAAACTGAAATGTAGGCAAGACTGGGTAGGTGCTATACATCCCCTCTAAAAAATTCATGGTGAAACATAATCTCCATTGTGCTGGCATAAGGAGTTGGGGCTTTCTTCACCATCATGAATGGACTAGTTCTTTATAAAAAGGCTAAAGGAAACTAGCTTAGGCCTTTTTATGCTCTTCTACTCTTCTGCCATGTGAGGACACAGTGTTTGGCCCTTTTCACTCTTCTGCCCTCTGCCATGTGTTTTCAGCATTTGCCCCTTCTGCTATGTGAGCTTGCAACAAAAAGGCCCTCACCAGACACCAAAAGCTGGTGCCTTGATCTTTGACTTACCAGCCTTCAAAACTGTGAGAAATATATTTCTACTGTCTATAAATTATCCAGTCTCAAGTACTGTTACAGCAGCAGAAACAGACTAAGACAGTAGCCATATTAAAAAAGATAAATCTGGATCTATATCTTAAACCATATACATAATCCAAATAGAGACTGGGCATAGTGGCTTATGCCTATAATCCCAGGACGTTGGGAGGCCGAGATGGGAGGATCATTTGAGACCAGAAGCTCAAGACCAGTATGGGTAACATAGTAAAACCTTGTCTCTACTAAAAGTAAAAAAAATTAGTTGGGCACAGTGGCACACATCTGTAGTCCCAGCTACTCAGGAGGCCAGCCTAGAGTGCAATGGCATGATCTTGGCTCACTGCAACCTCTGCCTCCCGGATTCAAAAGATTCTCCCACCTAAGTCTCCCAAGTAGCTGGGATTACAGGCGCCTGCCACCACGCCTGGCTAATTTTTATGTTTTCAGTAGAAATGGGGTTTCACCATGTTGGCCAGGTTGGTCTGGAACTCCTGACCTCAGGTGATCCACCCACCTCGGCCTCCTAAAGTGTTGGGATTACAGGCATGAGCCACCGCACCTGGCCAGAAAGTCTTTTAAAAGTATGACTCAAACTTGAAGAGCTTTTAAAAAAAATTGATAGATTTGACTGCAGTAAAACCAAAAAACAACTGCATGGAAAACTAAACACCATAAGCTAGGTAAAAGGAAAAATAAGCTATAAATAATTATCTATAATTAATATTATAGACAAAAGGTTAATCTTCCTAATATAAAAACAATATGTAAACAAATACATTATCAAAAAGATTTTAATTAATATTTAAACAAATGAACTATGCCCAGCTTTCCTCATCACTAGGAAAACAAAAATTAACACTGAGATACTATGTTTTCATCTATCAGATTTGAAAAACTCCAGAAGTTTGACAAATCTGTTGCAAGGTTATAGAAAAACAGGTACCCAAATATATTGGTGAGAATTCAAAATAGCACAATCCTTATGGACAGCAATTTGGCAACATATATACAAGTTACAAATGCATTTATCTTTAACCCAGGAATCTCACTTCCAGACTTTATTTTACTGATATATAATTATATAATTTCATACATGTGCAGATTTATGTGCAAGGTAAAAAATGAGCTGGGCACAGTGGTACACATCATGTGTACTGCTGCATTTTGTGTGCAATATTCATCAATAGAGGCTTGGTTAAATACATTATGGTATATTCACACAAACAGAATACCTTCTAGTTGTAAAAAAGAATTGGGAAGCCATATATTAAAATGAGTAGATATCCAGGATACATTGTTAAGAAAAAAGAACTACAGGATAGTACATATAGCAACACTACCCGACAGAAATAAAGTGTCTAGTTTTAAATTTTTCTTAATTATTTTTATCTCTTTTAGAGACAGGGTTTTGCTCTATTGCCCAGGCTGGTGTACAGTGGCATGATCATGTTCACTGCAGCACTGAACTCCTGGGCTCAAGCAATCCTCCCACCTTAGCCTCCCTATCGGCACACACCACCACACCTGGTATTTTTGTTTTGTTTTGTTTGGTAAAGATGAGGTCCCACTATGTTGTCCAGGCTGGTCTCAAACTCCTGGCCTCAAGCATTCCTCCTGCCTTGGCCTCCCAAAGTGCTGGGACTACAGGTGTGAGCCACCATGCCTGGGCCCAATTTTTGCAGCCACATTAAAAAAAAAAAAAGGGTGAAATTATTTTTAGTAATATATTTTTACTTCAATATATCCAAAATATTATCATTTCAACATGTAATCAATATAAAAGTTACTGAGATAGTTCACACTCTTTTTCATATTAAGTTTTCAAAATTTAAGGATTATTTGATGCTCATTGCACATCTCCATTCAGTTCTCAGTCACACTAGCCACATTTCAAGTGCTCAGTAGCCACACATGGCTCCTGGCTACCATATGGGACCACACAAGTATACAATGTTTGTTCTTTGCTTCATTTGACAAATACTTATTGAATGACTTATATATTAAGAACTATTCTACTAAGAATGGGAGGTTAAAATATGCATTTGTATTTCCTCGAATTTGCAAAAAGAAGCACTGGAAGTTTAGATAAGGGCTTACTGCTTTCTTATAGTACACAGGGAGGAAAAATGTTAAGAGACAGAAATGAGAGAAATATACATCAATGTATCTTTTGGTTTTGGTTTTGATCTTTGAAAAATGTGAACATATTATCTATTTAAAACTTGCCATAGGAGGGGCCTACAACAAACATATAACAAGTATCCTCCTCCCAGCTAGATTTTTGTCAGATTTTGAACCTGTATGGAACAAGGGGCTACAAAGCTTAGCTCAAAAGCTCCAAAGTGCCTAACTTGAAAGTGGAGAAAACAAAGACTTAGCCACTCAATCAAAAGCTGGGTTGGGCCAGAAAGGATAAATGAAATCTCCCAGATGAAAAAAGGAGCAAAGAACAGACAAAATAAACAGAAAACAAGAAGAGAATAAAGTTAAACCCAGCTATTTCTAAAACTGTGTGAAATGCAAATGGGCTGATCACTAAACATATGTGACAGCACAACAATAGTACAAAGGGAAAAAAGTGATTAAGGATTTAAACTGTTAGAAGATACTTGCATTTGTTCAGGAAGAATGAAAGTACTAATTGAGGGTAGACTGTAATACATTAAGAATGTATATTGTAATATCTAGGATAATTACTCAAAGAGTAATGTGTATAACAAGAGATAATGAAGAAAATAAAGTGGGAACTTAAAAAATAATTAGCCAATAAAAGGGCAGAAAAGGAGGAATGCTAGAGGAAAATGCTGGTCAACAAGCAAATGGGACAATGAGAAAACAGCAGCAAGATGGTAGACTTAAACCTAGCCATATCAGTAAGTTCATTAAATGCAGATGGACTAAATTGACTAAATCATACAATTAAGAGATAGAGACTATCAGATTGAATTTTTTAAAGACCTGTCTATATGTTTATTAAACACACACTTTAAATATAAAGATACAGATAGGTTAAAAAAGGATAGAAAGAGATATACTGTGTAAAACAGCAACAAATAGAAAGCTATACTAATAGCAGAGAGGTAGACATTACAGCAAGAAGTAATACTAAAAATAAAGCAGAACATTGTGTAATGATAAAAGGGGCAATTAAACAAGAGCACATCAGAAGTCTAAACTTATGTACATGTAATAATTAACATAGCTTCAAAAAATATAAAGCAAAACTGGGGAAAGGAGAAGCAGGCAATCTACCATCATACTTGAAGTTGTTATACATATCTCAGTAAGTGATAGAATAATCAGGCAAAATATCAGTCTGGAAAGAGAATGTTTGGATAGCATTATTTACCAATGTGACTTAATTGAAATTTACAGAATGCTACACCAATGAATTGCTCCTTTTCAAATATGCCTAGAACATCAACCAAAATAGATTCCATGAAGGGCCATAAAGTAAGTCTCAATAAATTTCAAAGGAACAAAATTGTAAAGAGTATATTCTCTGACTATAATGGAATTAAACTTGAAACCAATAATAAAATATAACCAGAAAATCCACAAATGCTGAAAATTGAGCAATACACTTTCATAGAATTAACAGATCAAAAAAACTTCAAAGGATGTTAGTAAACATTTGAATTAAACAAAATGAAAATATGACACATCAAAAATTGTGAGCTGCTATTAAATTAATTCTCAGAGGAAAACTTATAATTTTAAAACACTATGTTAAAATAGATGAACATAAGATAATGACAACTGTTGAGTCGTCTAACAGAAGGAAAAAAGATTAAAGAAAAGTGAACAGAGCCTAAGGGTCCCATGGGACAACATCAAACGGACCAACATACCTATTGTTAGAGTTCCAAAAAGAGAAAAAAGAAAGGGATAGAAAGAATATTTAAAGAAATAATTGTTTAAAACTTCCCAAATTTGATGAAAGACAATATAAATATCCAAAAAGGTTAATGAAATCCAAGTAAGATGAACTCAGAGAGACCCATAATGAGACACGCTGCAATCAAACTTTTAAAAACCAAAGAGAGAATCCTGAAAGCAGCAAGAAAAGTGACTCCTCACATAGAAGGCATCCTCAACGAGATTATCAACAGATTTCCCTGATCAAAAATATGCAAGCCAGAAGACAGTAGGCTGATAAATTCAAATGGCTAAATAAACAAACAAAAACAACTGGAACCAAGAATCCTATATTCAACAAGCAGTCCTTCAAAACTAAGAGTTTTTAAGGCATTCTGAGATAAAAGCTGACAAAATTCATTATCACTTGACCTGTTCTGCAAGAAAAACTCAGGGAGTCCTAGGTGGTGAAATTAAGATATCCATAAAGATAAATACATGAACAATTTTAAAAGCTAGTATTACCATAAAAATAGTTTGTAATCCCATTTTTATCTTCTGCATAATTTAAGAGATTAATGTATTGAGCTGAATTCTTAGTTTATATTTTGTAGCCACAATATGCAAAAATATAATTTTGTGACAATAAATGAAAGAAGTGGGGACAGAGCTATAAATAAGCAGTTCTTATATGTGATTTAAGTTAAGCTGGTATAAATTCAAATTAGTGTTATAACTTTAAAAAGTTAAATTTAATCCCCATGGTAAATGCAAAGAAAATAGTTATAGAATATACACAAAAGGAAATGAAAAAGGAATTTAAACATTTTACTACAGGCTGGGTGTAGTGGCTCACATCTGTAATCCCAGCACTTTGGGGTGCTGAGGCAGGCAAATCACCTGAGGTCAGGAGTTCGAGAACAGCCTGACCAACATGGAGAAATCTTGTCTCTACTGAAAATACAAAATTAGCCAGGCATGGTGGCCGTGCCTGTAATCCCAGCTACTCGGGAGGCTGAGGCAGGAGAATCATCGCTTGAATCCGGGAGGCGGAGGTTGCGGTAAGCCGAGATAGCGTCATTGCACTCCAGCCTGGGCAATAAGAGCAAAACTCCGTCTCAAAAAAAAAAAAGAAAAGAAAAGAAAAAAAAGTTTTACTGCGAATAAATCAATTAAACACAAAAGACAGTCATATAGAAAATGAAAAACAAAAAAGTGATACGGCATATAGAAAATAAATAACAAAATTACAAAAGCCCCTTCTTATCAGTAATTACTTTAAATGTAAATAGATTAAATTATCTAATGAAAGACAGAGATTAGAAAAATGGACGAAAACACATGATGCAACTATGTGCTGACTAGAAGCATTTTAGATCTTAAGGCACAAATACAGTTGACCCTTGAATGATATAAGGGTTGGGGCACCAACCCCCATGCAGTCAAAAATCCACATACAACTTTTGACTCCCTCAAAACTTAACTACTAATAGCCTTCTGTTGACTGGAAGCCTTACTAATAACATAAACAGTCGATTAACACATATTTTATATGTTATATGTATTACATACTATAGTCTTACAATAAAGCAAGCTAGAGAAAAGAAAATGTTATTAAGAAACTTGTAAGGGGGCTGGATGAAGTGGCTCATACCTGTAATCCCAGCACCTTGGGAAGCTGAGGTGGGAGGATCACTTAAGGCCAGGAGTTTGATGCTAGGAGTTTGAGACCAGCCTAGTCAACACAGCAAAACCCCATCCTCCACAAAAAATAAATTACCAAGGGCAGTGGCGTGTGCCTGTAGTCCCTGCTTCTTGGGAGGCTGAGGCAGGAGGATCACTTGAGCTCAGGAGTTTGAGGTTGCTGTGAACTATGATCAAGCCACTGCACTTCGGCCTGGGCAACAGAGCAAGACCCTGTCTCTTAAAAAAAAAAAAAAAAAAAAAAAAGGGCCAGGTGCAGTGGTTCACACCTGTAATCTCGGCATTTTGGGAAGCCAAGGTGGGTGGATCACCTGAAGTCAGGAGTTCAAAACTAGCCTGGCTAAAATGGCAAAACCCCGCCTCTACTAAAAACACAAAATTTAGCTGGGTGTGGTGGCACACACCTGTAATCTCAGTTACTCAGGAGGCTGAGAGGCAGGAGAATTGCTTGAACCTGGGAGGCGGAGGTTACATCGCACTACTGCACTCCAGCCAGTGAGACTCCGTCTCAAAACAAAAACAAAAACAAAACATGAAAGAAAGAAAAGAAAATTGTAAGGAAGAGAAAATATACCTCTTACTATTCATTAAGTGGAAGTAGATCATCATAAAGGTCTTCATCCTTTTCATTTTCATTTTCATGTGGAGTAGACTGAGGAGGAGGAGAAACAGGAGGGGTTGGCAGGCAACATAACACAAAGTATATCTAATGTAAATAGTGAATGGCTCTAGTTAGAATGCAGACCAAGGAAGAAATGGCCACAAAGGTAGTTTGAGGGCCAAATGGTAGAAGGCTGAAAGAGCTAGGCTAAAAAGTGAGGTATTACTTCATGAGTGGTAGTTGGGTAGGTGTGAGGGCTGTCACTGAAGAGTTTTTTTGTTTTAGCTGGACAGACGATGATAATTAGGCTCTGGGAAAATTGGTTAGGAACTATTTCTATAGACAAAGCAAGGAATTAAGAAACTCTGAGCTAGTATAATAATAGTAAGAACAGAAAGGACTAGAGAGATGAGAGATACAGCAAAGGTAGAAATATGATTTGACAACTGGACAAGAGGGCAATGACAGAGTCAAATATAAGTCTGGGGTTTCTCAGTGACAAGATGGTTGAGATGTCATAATAGAAACAGGAAATGCAGAAAACAGTATGAAGTGGGATGGAAAATGAGTTTATCACTCTTAGTTATTGCTATTACAGCCTATAGGGCTACATTAGAAATGTGCTCCTAAGATAATTGGAAAGCAGTTATTTTTATAAAATATGAATTAAAATACATCTGCCATTCAATGTCACTCAGCCTTCAGGCACTATATTTTTTTCCTTTTCTCTCAGCCGCCCTTTCATTCACTACCCCGCCCCCCTACTTCACTTCCTTCCAGGGTGTTCAGCAACTCCAGAATACATCATTCATATTACAAAGAGGGTGCCAAGACACAGAATCTCCTGCTGTTGTGCAATGTGGTGACCTTGCTTCATTCTCTACCCATCATGAACCCATGTGGCATGGTTTCAACTACTCCGTAATTACTACTCTTACATTCTGATATTAGGAAGAAACTATATACATTTTTACACCCGCTGTGGGTTGCCAGCAAACTTGGCCATTCTCTATCATTGGTAACTTTTTGAAAATACATTAAAAATGCATCTATCCAAGGTACAAAAGCAGGATGACAACCTAGGTTTCTTTCCATTTTAATGAATCTCCAAATTCCAGCATTCTTAGTTCTTTCTGTCAACTTATTCAGTGAGGTATAACAGATAGCTAGTATACAGATAGACATTAAGTGCATAGCTTGATGGACCAAGCACTCTGCCCACAATGCCATTAAATCAGGTACAAATACAAAAGCATAGGAAAACACCCTATAGGTTACAGAAGAAATCATAATGAAAAAATGTTTAAACCTAAAACTGAACAACAAACTATAAAATTTTTAGGGTAAAACAGAAATGTATTTGAAAATTTTAACATTAAATACTGCCTATTAGAAAATAAGGCTAAAGGTCATTGAGCCAAAGAACAAAGTTAAGGAATCATGCTACCTGATTTTGCTCATTATAAAGCTACGTTTATCAAGACTGGTATTGGTGAAAAGACAGGACACATAGATCAACAGAAAAGAATAGTCCAGAAATAGACTTGCACATAAATGATCAAGTGATTTTTGACAAAGGGGCAAAGGCAATCCAATGGAGAAAGAATAGTCTTTATACCCATGTAGCCATCATCAAGATCAAGACACAAAATATTAGTATTTAAAAATTATTAAATGCACTTCTTCTTTTTTTTTTTTGAGATGGAGTCTCACTCTGTTGCCCAGCCTGGAATGTAGTGGCGCGATCTTGGCTCACTGCAAGCTCTGCCTCCTGGGTTCACGCCATTCTCCTGCCTCAGCCTCCTGAGTAGCTGGGACTATAGGCGTGTGCCACTACGCCTGGCTAATTTTTTGTACTTTTAATAGAGATGGGGTTTCACCATGTTAGACAGGATGGTCTCAGTCTCTTGACCCTGTGATCCGCCCGCCTCGGCCTCCCAAAGTGCTGGGATTACAGGTGTGAGCCACCATGCCTGATCTAAATGCACTTCTTCTGATAAGCATTCTTGTTTTATTTTATATATGCTACATGCCATATCACCTTAGAAAGAATCCAGAATGAACATATTATAAAGTTAAGTGAAACTTGGGAGTTGTATTTAAAGGTGACATCTTTCTTCTTCCCAGCTATATGACCTTTGGCATGTCACTTAATTTCTCATTTTCTCCTCTTTTTTTTTTTTGTATTATTTTCTAAGGTCTCCCCTGCCTCCTTTCTCTAAGATGTTTGTGAGAATTAAGTGTTGAGCAGAGTCAGCAACAAAATTTGGGGGGGACTATCTATGGAAATGTTCTATATCTAGATGTGATAGTGGTGGTGATTTCACAGGTACAAACATTTGTCAAAATTAATCCATTGCGCACTGTAAATGAATGTAGTTCATTATACATAAATTATATCTCAGAAAACAGATTAAAAAACCAAAAGAGTATACTCCTGAGGCACATCATGAGTGTTAAGTAATTGTTAATTTGTTCCTCCATTCCCTTCCCTTTACATATTCACTAGAGAAGAAAAACACCGGGGCACTATTCCCCATGTGAAAAGCCCTAAAATCTTCTTGAGATAGTTGTGAGGTTATTTCTTTTTGTCTCCTCTCCTCCATACTACATCCCAGTATCTTCAACTTTCCCTATGAATTTTACTTTTCTTTCCTTCTATGTACAGTAAGATCTTAAATCTAGATTCTATACTTCTCAGTTTGGTTAAAGAACAAAAAAGAGTAATTCACATGTGTTACAAAATATCTTTAGATCTTAAGTGTTAGCTCCACAGTATACGGCAGTACTACGATGTTAACTCATATACTAAAAAGAGGTTTATTATTACACACTTAAATCCTATTCAACCAACTCATAGGAATCAGGCTACAGAAGTACTATTTTGAAGTTTTTATGGGTCACTGGCTGTATCTGTACTCCCGCAGTGAATTATATTATTTTAAAACAATAGTGGCAAAGATACCATTCTTTTTTATTTGCTACCACTATTAGAAAAACAATGCTTCTTTTGCTTTTTAACATATAAAGTGTAAGTTTTGGTGCCAACTCTGTTATCATGTGCATATGTATTAAAAACTCAAAATAAAATATCTCATATTAGGTTTTTTTGATTAGCAAATTCCCTAGCTATTTTGCCAGGAATATTAAGCACAGACTGCCTTCCTTAAATTGCTAAAATCAAAGAGTTCACTAAAAGGGATTATTTTTTAAAAATATGTCTAGGCTAGGAACTACCATTACCAATTTTCAAAATAAACACCTTGATTAGTGAGATTTTTATTGTGCTATTTGTTTTTGTTTTGTTTTAAAAGGATACATTTTCCCTACATAAATACGAAGAATATGCCTCATACCTTTTCATCTTACACTTTTTGTTTACTTTTTATCACTTCTCAAAGAAGTTAGTAGACAATAAAAAAATAAAGTTAACATCTTCCCTTAGTCCATTTAACTCACCTACAAAATGGGCTGGGAATAGTAGGTATCACATAACAAAGCCCCCCATTCAGGCAAAATGACTTGTGACTGGGACCACAGGGCTCTTCGTGATCTAAAACACATACATATATAAAATAGAGAAAAGCAAATTAAAGTTTTCCTAATGCAACAACAAGGAATAGGAATAACTATCTTAAACTGAAGTAGCAATTCTGAAAATCAGAATGAATAATTTTTTTTTCTCAAAATGAAAGACTTAATTCTATTCCTTATTTGACAGACTGGGACTTCTATGTCTTTGAGAGAAGAATTATGTCCTAAAGATATGGCCATTAACTATAATGGGTTTAGACACTAAATAACAGAAATAAGGAATGCCTATATTAGTTAGATTAAAAGGAGGTGATTAGGATCTTAGAACAAACAGGGCCTTTCTCACTTACTACAGAGATTTGGCAGTATTACCTAGAGTTTCCCTGTCCCAAGAATTTATTTAGATTCTTGTTTTTCCTATTAGGTCTCAAATACATTAACATCTGAAATTGCGTCTGGGAAAGGATTTAGATAATTAATTTTTTATTTCCAAAGTTAACTTTAAATGTTCCTATATGACAATCTAAATGTCAGAAACCAAAAATAATCTTATAAGGTGTTGATTTGCAAGGTGATTTTAGGTAATAGCTACTAACTATAAAGACATACCTAAAGTTACAAAGAAAAATTAAAAAGCTAAGTCATAGCTTGATATACAGCCAAATCTTTTAGAATACTAAGAAAATAAGCCTCTACTTCTCTCTTGCTTCTTGTCTCTCTTTCCTCTTTCTTCAGCCTCATCTTCTTTCTTTATCTTTGACCTTTCCTTTATCTGTCTTTATCTCTCTGCCTTCCCTTTCTCCCTTGGTACCTCTCCTTCCTTCCAGCCTCACCCCCAAGACCTTTTATAAAAAATCCCTGGCCACCAAAACCATTGTATAGAAAAAATTAGAATAACAGAAGGATTCATTGAGTCATTATACTAGTAATTTATGAAGAGAAAATTGGTGAATATTTTATCTTTCAGCCTTAAAGGGGAAATTATATTGCTTTAATATTGTACGTTGTTAGTTCTTAATTGTTTCTATCTAGGAAATGACCCAGAATCATCTAATGGGAATAAGAAAATGGCATTACTCCCATTGGGACTCCAATTTGACATTAAAATTAGTATATTAATTTAAAAAATTATCTAGCATTTATGTGCCACTAAGATATCAATGCTTGCTAAGATATAATTGCTATGAGTCAGATATCTCCACAATCAGATTTTCAAATTTTAAAACTTTTGTTTTACTTTAGAATTGAGAAAATCCTGTTTCAGCATCACATTATAGCCCAAAGAGTATAAAAATGAAAAGAGGAAATCAGAACTACAGAGAACTGGTGAAAAAGAAAGTAAAATCAACCAAAATGAATTCTTTGAGATTTTTTTTTTTTTACACAATGCCATGCTTCTTCCTAATCAAACAACTTTCAACAAGATTATAAAATTTTTCAGGAATAATTTGGCTAAAAAATAAAATTAACATTATATCAGAATCAAAGGAGTCATCATATATGGTTTTCCACTGAGGGTGGAAAGTAACTTTATCACAGCTAAAATTAGTGTCCTTGTTTTAATCAGATTATAGTCAAACATATCTCAACACTTGGCATTTATTTTATCAATAAAGAAAACTCATCTAACCTGAATCACTATTTCTGAATCTACTTTTATTCTGACTTCTATTTCCTTTACTATTTGAGCTGATTTCAGATATAGAACAAGCTAGAATGTATCAGGTTATAAAACCAATAAAACATATATGTCTAAAATAAAGTAGTTTTATGTCATAAAGGAAGGTCTCTCAAAACCAAATATTTCATATTTGAAATATTAATTTCATATTCACATCTCTTCCAATGATGTTGGAAGGGAATAATACAGCCTTGTGTTAATATACATTTTTGATCATTGTTCTATTGCTATGGAAACATATTGACAAAAACATATAAATGTATAAGAAATTACCTGTTGGCATCTTAGTTTGTAAATAGTTTCATTCTTGGTCAAGAGATTAGGGTTGAAAAACAGTACCTAAAACATTTTAAAAAATAATAATTTAGGGAAAATGGTCTTCTTTTAAGGGCATTACAAAATGTCAAATATTCTAACAGCAATATTCTTAAATGTTGAAAATAATAAAGACATTTATATACTAGGGACAAATTTTAGTTACGGCATTTTTAGATACCTATTACATTTCAATAAAAAATATGAACAAAACTAAAAGATGAATAACATACTTAATATAAATCATTGCCTAAATAATGTAATTTAATCTTAAATATCTCTCTGCAGAAAAGTCTAATAAGGCTTATTTTTAGTAAACATTATTAACATAGTAGAGTACTACATGGAATTTTACATGAACGATATGAGACAGTAAGTAAAACTGAATGAACTGAATTGACTTTCTGCTTTTTCATAAAGCGTATTTACAATCTGACTCTTAAGTTGAATCAGTAACTTCCACTTTTTCAATTTACTGAAAATAGCCAAAATGTACTACAGAAAAATCTTCAATTGCATTTCAAGTTTTTGCACTTTTATAGAACCTTTAAAACTTTTATAAAAGCACTTTTAAGTTTACCATAGATTGCACATTACATTTATCAATCCATGCGAACCTTTCTTTTAAAAAATGTCCAGGGCTGATAGGTGCAGCAAACCACCATGGCACACATGTAATAAACACACTATGTAACAAACCTGAACGTCCTGTACATGTATCCCGGAACTTAAAATTAAATTAAAAAAAAAAAAAAAAAGAAAATGTTAACCACAGAAACACAAAAAATGTCTGGCATCTGGCAAAGCAATGTAGCTAATAAGACACTCTTACATATGAAGTTTCCTGCTATAACAGAAACAAAAGAATTCAAACATATATCTGAAGAGGTGAAGCATTTATACTTACATTATGATTACAAGCTCCCAATTCTGTTCTATAAAGAACACTTCTGACCTAAACAGAAAGACTCTAACAGAAATCTCAATCTACTAACACAGTTGTAATATCAAGGTCTTCTCTCAAAGCCAACAGCTCTTTTCTTAGACAAGCAGAGAGGCAGAGAGAGCGAGCAAGCAATCGAGAGAGAACACACACGAGCGAGAACAGGCAGGAAGGAGAACATTAAATCTATTTGATTTTTTTAAATCACTGACTCATACTGTTTCTTTTTTCCAAACAAATAGGACTTACCCTCAATAAAAACTTACATTCACACACAAAATAAATTTTGTTGGACATGCAGTGTTTCAAAAGTTTTTGAATACTGCAGACAACAGCAGCTGTGACTTGCATTTTATAACATGTCAAAAATCTGATTTATATGGCTGCAGCGTGCAGTGTGGGCGAGGTCACGCCAGACCAAGGTGTGCACAGAGGTCAGGCACTGGCCAAGGGAGCCACCCCTTCAATTTACATGTTCAGAGTTGCAAATGGAGCAGAATTTTATTTAGAAAAGGAGTTGTACTAAGGGGCACTTCCAAATCACTGTCCAAGTTTTAAAGGTAAAAACCAAAGCACATTCTTCAGACTCATTACTTATCTTTGCTTGTCTGAATAATTCAAGACGTAGTGTAAGTTTGGGAGAAAATAAATTTTAACGTGGAGCTAATGGGTAAGTGTTTCACAAATTTTTAAAAAATATTTTTCAAAATTTATGTTTTATGAGGTTTTATCTTACAAGCCAGATAAAATTTATATAAATAATGACCTGAAGAACTTATAAAGCTAAAAGAAGGTAATAGCTATAACAAAACTTATAACACCAAGTTCAATTTGAAATGAATAAAATCATTGAACCTGACTAATAGCAATGACAGTATAATGCCTGAATACTATGGCAAAGTTGTTAAATATAGTGATGAAACTTTTAAAAATAATAAACAATTTTAAAATATTGACTAAACTGTAATTTTGTTTAAATGAAGTATAGAGATCTTCATCATATAATTATCTAAAGTATGCCAAACATTTAGATGGTTATCTTTTCTAAAATGACAATTACTACTTGACTGATGTAAAGCCCAAACTAATATGTTTGTTTTGTTGTTTTAAGAAAATATTAAACTCAAAATCAAATACTCTAAAAACAATCTGTTCATTAGGAGAATGGTGTGAACCTGGGAGGTGGAGCTTGCAGTGAGCCAAAATTGCGCCACTGGACTCTAGCCTGGGCGACAGAGCAAGCCTCTGTCTCAAAAACAAAACAAAACAAAACAAAAAAAGCCAATCTGTTCATCATTACATTTTTAAAATTATACTTTAAGTTCTGGGATACATGTGCAGAATGTGCAGGTTTGTTACATAGGTATATGCGTGCCATGCTGGTTTCCTGTACCCATCAACCCATCATCTACATTAGGTATTTCTCCTAATGTTATCCCTCCCTTAGCCCCCCACCCCCTGACAGGCCCTGGTGTGTGATGTTCTCCTCCCTGTGTCCATATGTTCTCATTGTTCAATTTCCACCTATGAGTGAGAATATGTGGCATTTGGTTTTCTGTTCTTGTGTTAGTTTGCTGAGAATGATGGTTTCCAGCTTTATCCATGGTCCTGCAAAGGACATGAGCTCACCCTTTTTTATGGCTGCATAGTATTCCATGGTGTATATGTGCCACATTTTCTTTATCCAGTCTATCATTGAGGGGAATTTGGGTTGGTTCCAAGTCTTTGCTATTGTGAAGAGTGCCACAATAAACACACGTGTGCATGTGTCTTTATAGTAGCATGATTTATAATCCTTTGGGTATATACCCAGTAGCGGGATTGCTGGGTCCAAAGGTATTTCTAGTTCTAGATCCTTGGGGAATCGACAGACTGTCTTCCACAATGGTTGAACTAATTTACACTCCCACCAATAGTGTAAAAGCATTCCTATTTCTTCACATCCTCTCCAGCATCTGTTGTTTCCTGACTTTTTAATGATCGCCATTCTAACTGGTGGGAGATGGTATCTCATTGTGGTTTTGATATGCATTTCTCTAATGACCAGTGATGATGAGCTTTTTTCATATGGTTGTTGGCTGCATAAATGTCTCATTTTGAAAAGTGCCTGTTCAAATCCTTCAGCCATTTTTTGATGGGGTTGTTGACTTCTTTCTTGTAAATCTGTTTAAGTTCCTTATAGATTCTGGGTATTAGCCCTTTGTCAGATGGATAGATTGCAAAAATTTTCTCCCATTTTGTAGGTTTCCTGATGATAGTTTCTTTTGCTGTGCAGAAGCCCTTTAATTTAATTATATCTCATTTGTCAATTTTGGCTTTTGTTGCCATTGCTTTTGGTGTTCTAGTCACGAAGTCTTTGCCCATGCCTATGTCCTGAATGGTATTGCCTAGGTTTCTTTCTAGAGTTTTTACAGTTTTAGGTTTTAGGTGTATGTCTTTAATCCATCATGAGTTAATTTTTATATGAGGTGTAAGGAAGGGGTCCAGTTTCAGTTTTCTGCATATGGCTATCCATTTTTCCCAACACCATTTATTAAATAGAGAATCCTTTCCCCATTGCTTGTTTTCGTCAGGATTTTCCCAACACCATTTATTAAATAGAGAATCCTTTCCCCATTGCTTGTTTTCGTCAGGTTTGTCAAAGATCAGATGGTTGCAGATGTGTGGTGTTATTTCTGAGGCCTTTGTTCTGTTCCATTGGTCCATATATCTGTTTTGGTATCAGTATCATGCTGTTTTGGTTACTATAGTCTTGTAGTATAGTTTGAAGTCAGGTAGCGTGATGCCTTCAGCTTTGTTCTTTTTGGTTAGGATTGTCTTGGCTACACAGGCTCTTTTCTGGTTCCACATAAAGTTTAAAGTTAGGTTTTTCTAATTTTGTGAAGAAAGTCAATGGTAGCCTGATGGGGATAACATTGAATCTCTAAATTACTTTGGGCAGTATGGACATTTTCAAGATATTGATTCTTCCTATCCATGAGCATGGAATGTTCTTCCATTTGTTTGTGTCCTGAGCAGTGGTTTGTAGTTCTCCTTGAAGAGGTCCTTCACATCCCTTGTAAGTTGTATTCCTAGGTATTTTATTCTTTTAGTAGCAAATGTGAATGGAAGTTCACTCATGATTTGGTTCTCTGTTTGTCTGTTATTGTTGTACAGGGATGCTTGTGATTTTTGCACATTGATTTTGTATCCTGAGACTTTGCTGAAGTTGCTTATCAGCTTAAGGAGATTTTGGGCTGAGACGATGGGGTTTTCTAAATATGCAATCACGTCATATGCAAATAGAGACAATTTGACTTCCTCTCTTCCTATTTAAATACACTTTATTTCTTTCTCTCGCCTAAATTGCCCTGGCCAGAACTTCCAATACTATGTTGAATAGGAGTGGTAAGAGAGGGCATCCTTGTCTTGTGCCGGTTTTCAAAGGGAATGTTTCCAGCTTTTGCCCATCCAGTACGATATTGGCTGTGGGTTTGTCATAAACAGCTCTTATTATTTTGAGATGCATTCCATCGTTACCTAGTTTATTGAGAGTTTTTAGCATAAAGGGGTGTTGAATTTTATCAAAGGCCTTTTCTGCTTCTGTTGAGATAATCATGTGGTTTTTGTCATCGGTTCTATTTGTGTGATGGATTACATGTATTGATTTCTGCATGTTGAATCATCCTTGCATTCCAGGGATGAAGCTGACTTGATCATGGTGGATAAGCTTTTTGATGTGCTGTTGGATTCAGTTTGCCAGTATTTTATTGAGTATTTTCACATCGATATTCATCAGGGATACTGGCCTGAAATTTTCTTTTTTTGTTGTATCTCTGCCAGGTTTTGGTACCAGGATGCTGCTGGCCTCATAAAATGAGTTAGGGAGGAGTCCCTCTTTTTCTATTGTTAGGAATAGTTTCAGAAGGAATGGTACCAGGTCCTTTTGGTACCTCTGGTAGAATTCGGCTGTGAATCCATCTTGTCCTGGACTTTTTTTGATTGGTAGGCTATTAATTACTGCCTCAATTTCAGAACTTGTTATTGGTCTGTTCAGGGATTTGACTTCTTCCTGGTTTAGTGTTGGGCAGGGTGTATGTCCAGGAATGTAACCATTTCTTCCAGATTTTCTAGTTTATTTGCATAGAGGTGTTTATAGTATTCTCTGATGGTAGTTTATATTTCTGTAGGATCAGTGGTAATATCCCCTTTATCATTTTTTATTGTGTCTATTTGATTCTTCTTTTCTTCTTTATTAGTCTGTCTAGCAATCTATTTTGTTGATCTTTAAAAAATAAAAAACCAACTCGTGGATTCATTGATTTTTTGAAGTGTTTTTTGTGTCTCCATCTCCTTCAGATCTGCTCTGATCTTAGTTATTTCTTGTCTTCTGCTAGATTTTGAATTTGTTTGCTCTTGCTTCTCTAGTTCTTTTAATTGTGATGTTAGGGTGTCAATTTTAGATTTTTCCTGCTTTATCTTGAGGGCATTTAGTACTATAAATTTCCCTCTGAACACTGCTTTAGCTGTGTCCCAGAGATTCTAGTACATTGTGTCTTTGTTCTTATTGGTTTCAAAGAGCTTCTTTATTTCTGCCTTAATTTCGTTATTTACCCATTAGTCACTCAGGAGCAGGTTGTTCAGTTTCCATGTAGTTGTGCAGTTTTGAGTGAGTTTCTTAATCCTGAGTTCTAATTTGATTGCACTGTGGTTGGAGAGACTGTTATGATTTCCGTGATTTTGCATTTGCTAAGGAGTGTTTTACTTCCAATTATGTGGTCAATTTTAGAATAAGTGCAATGTGGTGCTGAGAAGAATGTATATTCTGTTGATTGGGGGTAGAGAGTTCTGCAGATGTCTATTAGGTCCACTTGGTCCAGAGCTGAGTTCAAGTCCTGAATATCCTGTTAATTTTCTGTCTTGTTGATCTGTCTAATGTTTACAGTAGGGTGTTAAAGTCTCCCACTATTATTGTGTGGGAGTCTAAGTCTCTTTGTAGGTCTCTAAGAACTTGCTTTATGGATCTGGGTGCTCCTGTATTGGGTGCATATATATTTAGGATAGTTAGCTCTTCTTTTTGCATCGATCCCTTTACCATTATGTAATGCCCTTCTTTGTTTCTTTTGATCTTTGTTGGTTCAAAGTCTGTTTTTATTAGAGACTAGGACTGCAAACCCTGCTTTTTTTTTTCTTCCCATTTGCTTGGTAAATATTCCTCCAATCCTTTATTTTGATCCTATGTGTTTCTTTGCATATAAGATGGGTCTCCTAAACATGGCACACCAATGTGTCTTGACTCTTTATGCAGTTTGTCAGTCTGTGTCTTTTAATTGGGGCATTTAGCCTGTTTACATTTAAGGTTAATATTGTTATATGTGAACTTGATCCTGTCATTATGATGCTAGCTGGTTGTTTTCCCCTTAGTTGACGCAGTTTCTTCATAGTGTAGATGGTCTTTATAATTTGGTATGTTTTTGCAGTGGCTGGTACCAGTTTTTCCTTTGCATGTTCAGTGCTTCCTTCAGGAGCTCCCATAATGCAGGCCTGGTGGTGACAAAAATCTCTCTGCATTTGCTTGTCTGCAAAGGGTTTTATTTCTCCTTCACTTATGAATCTTAGTTTTGCTGGATATGAAATTCTGGGTTGAAAATTCTTTTCTTTAATAACGTTGAATATTGGTCCCCACTCTCTTCTGGCTTGTAGGTTTTCTGTGGAGAGATCTGTTGTTAGTCTGATGAGCTTTCCTTTGTGGGTAACCCCTTTCTGGCTGCCCTTAATATTTTTTCTTTCATTTCAACCTTGGTGAATCTGACAATTACGTGTCTTGGGGTTGTTCTTCTCGAGTAGTATGTTTGTGGTGTTCTCTGTATTTCCTGAATTTGAATGTTGGCCTCTCTTGCTAGGTTGGGGAAGTTCTCCTGGATAATATCCTAAAGAGTGTTTTCCAGCTTGGTTTCATTCTCCCCTTCACTTTTAGGTACACCAATCAAATGTAGGTTTGGTCTTTTCACATAGTCCCATATTTCTTGGAGGCTCGCTCGTTTCTTTTCAATCTTTTTTCTCTAATCTTGTCTTCACACTTTATTTCATTAAGTTGATTTTCAATCTCTGATATCCTTTCTTCCACTTGATCAATTTGGCTATTGATACTTGTGTATGCTTCACAAAGTTCTCGTGCTATGTTTTTCAGCTCCATCAGGTCAACTTATGTTCTTCTCTAAACTGGTTATTCTAGTTAGGAATTCCTCTAATCTTTTTTCATGGTTCTTAGCTTCCTTGTATTGGGTTATGATATCCTCCTTTGGCTTGGAGGAGTTTGTTATTACCCATCTTCTGAAGCCTACTTCTGTCAATTTGTCAAACTCATTCTCCATTCAGTTTTGTTCCCTTGCTGGCAAGGAGCTGTGATCCTTTGGAGGAGAAGAGGTGTTCTGGTTTTTGGAATTTTCAGCCTTTTTGCATGGTTTTTCCTCATCTTCGTGGATTTATCTACCTTTGGTCTTTGATGTTGTGACCTTTGGATGGGGTTTCTAAGTGAACATCCTTTTTATTGATGTTGATGCTATTCCTTTCTGTTAGTTAGTTTTCCTTCTAACAGTCAAGCCTCTCTGCTGCAGGTCTGCTGGAGTTTGCTGGAGGTTCACTCCAGACCCTGTTTGCCTAGGTATCACTAGTGTAGGCTGCAGAACAGTAAAGATTGCTGCCTGTTCCCTCCTCTGGAAGCTTTGTCCCAGAGGGGCACCCACCAGATGCCAGATGGAGCTCTCCTGTATGTGGTGTCTGTTGACCCCTGCTGGGAGGTGTCTCCCAGTCAGGAGGCACAGGGGTTAGGGACTCACTTGAGGAAGCAGTTCTCCCTTAGCCGAGCTCGGATGCTGTGCTGGGAGATCCACTGCTCTCTTCAGAGCCAGCAGGCAGGGATGTTTAAGTGTGCTGAAGTTGCGCCCACAGTCACCACTTCCCTCAGGTCCTCTGTTCCAGGGAGATGGGGGTTTTATCCATAACCCCCTGACTGGGGCTGCTGCCTTTTTTTTTTTTTTTTTTTAAGAGATTCCCCTGCCCAGAGAGAAGAAATCTAGAGAGGCAATCTGGCTACAGTGGTTTTGCTGAGCTGCAGTGGTCTCCACCCAGTTTGAACTTCCAGGCGGTTTTGTTTACACTGTAAGGGGAAAAACACCTACTCAAGTCTCAGTAATGGCAGACGTCACTCCCTCCACCACGCTCAAGCATCCCAGGTCAACCTCAGACTGCTGTGCTGGTAGCGAGAATTTCAAGCCAGTGGATCTTAGCTTGCTGGGCTCTGTGGGGGTGGAATCTGCTGAGCTAGACCACTTGGCTCCCTGGCTTCAGCCCCCTTTCCAGGGGGGTGAATGGTTCTGTCTCGCTGGTGTTCCAGGTGCCACTGGGGTATGAAAAAAAGCTCCTGCAGCTAGCTCGGTGTCTGTCCAAACGGCCACCCAGTTTGGTGTCTGCCCAAACGGCCGCTCAGTTTTGTGCTTGAAACCCACAGCCTTGATGTCGTAGGCACGTGACAGAATTTCCTGGTCTATGGGTTGCGAAGACCATGGGAATAGCATAGTATGTGGGCTGGAGGGCACCATTCCTCATGGCTTCCCTTGGCTAGGTGGGGAGTTCCCCAACCCCTTGCACTTCCCTGGTAAGGCGACACCCCACCCCGCTTCAGCTCGCCCTCTGTGGGCTGCACCCACTGTCTAACCAGTCCCAGTGAGATGAGCCGGGTTCCTCAGTCAGAAATGCAGAAATCACCTGCCTTCTGTGTTGGTCTCGCTGGGAGCTGCAGACCAGAGCTGTTACTATTCAGCCATCTTGCCTGCCACCCATTATTACATATTATCTCCCACATTCAAAGGCAATTTTTACATAACTATAACCATTATACAGACATATCTCATTATATGCATTTTATTGCATTTTGAGATACTGTTTTTACGAAAGGCTTGTGGCAACCCTGAGTCTGTTGGTGTCATTTTTCCAACAGCATGTGCTCACTTCATGTTTCTATGTCACATTTTGGTAATCCTTACAATATTGCAAACTTTTTCATTATTATTACATCTGTTATGGTGATCTGTGATCAGTGATCTTTGATGTTACCATTGTAATTGTTTTGGGGCACCATGAACCATGACTGTAGAAAATAGAGAACTTAATTGATAAATCTGCATATTCTGAATGCTCCATTGACCGAACATTCCCCTATCTCCCCTGGCCTCTCTATTCCCTGAGACACAACAATATTGAAATTAGCCCAATTGATAACCCTACAATGGCCCCTAAGTGTTCAAGTAAAAGGGAGAGCTGCATGTTTTTCACTTTAAATCAAAAGCTAGAAATTATTAAGCTTAGTGAGGAGGTATGTAGAAAGGTAAGATAGGCCTCTTGCACTGTTAAAGGAAATTAAAAGTACTATTCCAGTGAACACACAAATGATAAAATGAAACAGCCTTATTGCTGTTATGCAGAAAGTTTTAGTGATCTGGATAGAAGGTCAAACCAGCCACCACTTCCTCTAAGCCAGGGTTGTCCAATCTTTTGACTTCCGTGGGCCATAGTGGAAAAAGAATTGTCTTGGGCCACACATAAAATACACTAACACTAACAATAGCTGATGAGGAAAAAAAATCGCAAAAAAATCTTATAATGTTTTAAGAAGTTTACGAATTTGTGTTGTGCGGCATTCAAAGCCATTCTGGGCTGCATGCAGCCCATGTGCCAGGGTTGGACAAGCTTGCTGTAAGCCAAAGCCTAATCCAGAGCAAGGCCCTAACTCTTATAAATTCTATGAAGGCCGAGAGAGGTAAAGAAGCTGCAGAAGAAAATTTGAAGCTAGCAGAGTTCATGGGGTTTAAGGAAAGAAGCCATCTCCATAACATAAAAGTGCAAGGTAAAGCAACAAGTGCTAATGTAGAAGCAGCAGCAAATTATCCAGAAAATCTGTCTAAGATCATTGAAGATGGTTACACTAAACAACAGATTTTCACTGTAGACAATACCAGCTTCTAGTAGAAGAAGATACCATCTTGGACTTTTATAGCAAAGAGAAGTTACTGTCTGGCTTCCAAGCTTTGAAGGACAGGTTGACTTCTTGTTATGGGCTAATACAGCTTGTGACTTTAAGCTGAAGCCAACACTCATCCATCATTCTGAAAATCCTAGGGCCCTTAAGAATTATGCTAAATCTAATCTGCCTGTGCTGTATAAACAGAACAACAAAACCTGGATGACAGCACATCTCTTTACAGCATGGTTTACTAACTATCTTAAGTCTACTGTTGAGGCAAGACCCTCCCCCAGCAAAAACATTACAACTCACTGAGGGCTCAGATGTTTGTCAGCATTTTTTAACAATCAAGTATTTTTAAATTAAGGTATATACATTATTTTTTAGATACAATGCTATTGCATACCTAATAGGCTATAGTATAAACATACCTTTTATATGCATTGGGAAACCAAAAAAATTTGTGTGACTCACTTTATTGTGATATTTGCTTTATTGTAGCAGTCTGAAACCAAGACCCACAATATCTCAGAGGTGTGCTTGTACACATACACACACACATAAATCATTTTAGCATATGGTGTTTGAATTTCAAAATGATGTTTTCATGAAACAAAATCAGTATCTTTTATTATTTTATTTGAACCGTGAAGCTATGATGCTGTCTACTAATATGAAAATGACTACTAAACTGTATATGGGAGATAATCTGTGACTTCATGACATTCGAGATGTATTTATTAAGAGACATATTGTGATGATTTTGTATTATTTTTTGCACCATGCAAATAAGCAGTCTTTAGGATCATGTGATTCTAAAGTAGAAAATCTATAGATTTTCAAGCTAACTTTTCACTCTAAGTCAGTGGTCCCCAGTCTTTTCGGCACCAGGGACTGGTTTCATGGAAGACAATTTTTCCATGGACTGAGGTGGGGGATGGTTTCAGGTTGAAATTATTCTACCTCAGGTCATCAGGCATTAGATTCCCATAGAGAGCACGCAATCTAGATCCCTCACATTTGCAGTTCACAATAGGGTTCACGCTCTATGAGAATCTAGTGCCACCACTGATTTGATAGGAGGTGGAGCACAGGCCATGATGCTCACTTGCCTGCTTCTCACCTCCTGCTGTGCAGCCTGGTTCCTAATAGGCTACGGTCCGGTACTGGTCTGCAGCCCGGGTGTTGGGGACCCCTGGTCTAAATGAAAGACTTGATCTTTAAAAACTATTTTTCCATCCACCCATCAATAAACGTGTACTAAGTGGCCTACTACCCTTTTAAAAAAAAGGACAGTCTCTTGCTGGGTGAGGAATGCCAGATACATAAACAAGCACAAAAATGTTTTAGGCTGATTCATATAAGCATATTTTGACTTACAAAAATGAGTTTCACGTGATTAAACCTAATATTCTTACAGAGACATATGTATGTTACTATATTTACACACACACACAGACACACACACACACAAATTCTTAACTGTTAATGGAGAATCAGAAAAAGATTCCAAGAGGTAGAATGAATAAGAGTTTGTAAACAGAGATGAATGAACATTTCAGACAGAGGTAACAGCATGTCCAAAGGCATAAAAGAAGGAAGATCTAATGTATTCAAATAATTGCAGGTAGATCACAAGCCAGGAAATGTATAGTAGTGTGTGTGGAGTGTGTATGTTCGTAGGAGGGTGGGATGGTGGTGAAAAGAATGGCAAGAATAGATAGTGTAAAATATGCTGGATCCAGATTGTAGGCTTTATCTTAAAGGCAATGGGGAGCTTTGAAAGCTTTTTAGCAAGGGAGTGACATGATTACATAAACATTTTAGAAAATTCATTCTGATGGCAGTGTGGAAAACAAATTGGAATCTTCTGAGAACGTGGTATCAGAGAAAGCAGTTTGGAGGCTATTTTAATAATAGTGAAGAAATAAGGCATAGGAATTAGGACAAAGAGAGAGATAATTAAAGACATACTTAGGAGGTACACCCACAGTATAGCTGAGCAGGGTAAGAAAAAAATCAAGAACAACTTTCAAATGTTGCTGAAATTAAATAACTAAAGGAATAGCTATTAGGGAAATTCATATTAAAATCACAATGAGGTGATGTCAGCAAGATAGCTCACTAGAGACACCTGGCACCCATACTCCCCACCCACACAAGAAAGGACCAACACAATGAATAAAGAGCTAAGATTTCACTAGAGTGTTGACCAGAGAGTGCTGGAGTACAGTAGGGAAGTGGGGAGGTACCTATAGTGATTGGAAGTCCAGGAGGTACCTACAGTGATTGGAAGCAACGGAGAGAGACACCTAGCCTCTGTGGCACTGTCTACCATGCCTGGATCAGATTGATTTGGAGACAGGAGAGAATTTCCCTTTCAGGGAAATGGTAAGCAGAAGAATCTCATCAGCTGCTATTGCCACTGCAAATGCCCACAGTCCTTACTATAGGTGAATCCCACATCATCCCAAGCCCCAAGTCCAGTTTGGAGAGCTGCTGGGAATTCATGCAACTACACTGGATTATGTAGTTGCACGGATTATGAGCACAAGGTGTGCACTCCCCAACCCCCACCTATCCCGTGAGCCACACTGCTGCAGCACAGTGCCATCTTGAAATTAGAGCCACCTCTGGAATGCGTCCTCCTCTGGGACCAGTAGCCATTGTGCCTCTCCAGCACTGGTGGTTCAGCTTCATTCCACTCAGCCCATAGATGGCTGATGCATAACCCCAGCTGTGCAAAGCCTGGGTCCAGGATGGGTTGCAAATCTGGTCCTACACAGCAGGGAAACCAATTCCCACTGCCTGCACTTCCAGCTGGAGGAATAGTCTAGCAGTCCTACCCAGGGTGAACCCACTGCTGAGCCAGCTAAACTGCTGCACACCCTCCCCTAAGTTAAGCAAGAAAGGACTTGGGGCTACCAAGTAGTTGACAAGCAACCCCTTGGGCTGTCCACCAAACAGATGGAGCAGCTACAAGCCTAGGACCTGAGAAACAGCCCTGCGGCATCCACCCCTCCTGCTGATACACCTCTGGCCTGCCCAAAGGCCCCACGCCTGTAATCAGAGCCTGAGAAACAGCTTCATGGGCTACTCCTAGTTCACCTTCTCCTAGGCCTCCAAGCTGCCAATCATGTAAGTCTTGGGCCTAAGAAACAGCTCTGCAGGCTGCCCCTGGCTAGCATGCCCCCAGGCTGACTCAGTAGCTATATGTCCACTTCCTAGGCCTGAGAAACAGCCCCGGGGGCTGCCCCTGGCAGACACACTCCCAGACTGAGTGGCTGTGTGTCCATGTCCTGGTCACATCTACCAGACATGCACCCAGGCCACCCAATAAACCACCCATGTCCTAGACCAGAGAAACAACTCCAGGAGCAAACTCGAACAGACATACACCCAGGACAACTTAGAAGCCATGCATCTGCATCCCAGGCCTAAAAAACAGCCCCGTGGGATACCCCTGACAGACATGCCCTCAGGCCAGCTGAATAGCTGTGCACCCATGTCTCAGGTCTAAGAAATAGCCTTGTAAGCCATCCCTGGCAGGCATAACCCCAGACTGGCTGAGCAACCAGGTGCCTGTGCCACCAGCCAGGGTAACAACTCCAAGGCCCCGACCCCAGCAAGACTTCAAGTTGTCTGACTCACTGTGTGCATACTCGCACCCTTGACCTGAGAAAAAGCTTCACTCTCAGCAAAGCCACACCACCACTGCCAAACTCTCTCATCTTAGATTCCTGAGACACTCATAAATGTTAGTAGTGTAGATTACAGCTGAAGAAACTACCTGGAGACTATACTACATGTTAATCTAGACCCAAAACCAAGGCACCCCACCAAGCTGACACCCCAAGACCCATCTATATGTATAAGTCTTTCCATAAGAAAACTGGAGGGGGCAATTGTTCCACCAAATGCATAGAAATTAACGTAGGCAAAAAAACCCAAACAAACAAACAAAAAACATAGGCAGAAAAAGCAGGCAAACATTATACCTTCAGAAGAACACAGTAATTATCCAGTAAGAATCCAATCATAAGGAACTATATGAAATACCAGAAAAAGAATTCAAAATAGTACTCTTAAGGAAACTCAGTGAGATAAAAGAGAATATAGATAGACAGGGGCCAGGCACAGTGGCTCACGCCTGTAATCCCAGCACTTTGGGAGGCTGAGGCGGGCAGATCGTGAGGTCAGGAGATTGAGCATCCTGGCTAACACAGTGAAACCCGGTCTCTACTAAAAATACAAAAAATTAGCCAGGCTTGGTGGCGGGTGCCTGTAGTCCCAGCTACTCAGGAAGCTGAGGCAGGAGAATGGCGTGAACCCAGGAGGCGGAGCTTGTGGTGAGCCGAGATCGTGTCACTGCACTCCAGCCTGGGCGACAGAGCGAGACTCCATCTCAAAAAAAAAAGAGAGAGACTATAGATAGACAACAATGAAATTTTAAAAATTCACTATTTAGATGAGAAATTCAATAAAGAAATAGATATCATAAAAAAGAATCAAACAGAAATCCTGAAGCTGAAGGATTCAATTAATTAAATAAAAAATACAATTGAGGCTGGGCACAATGACTGACTCCTATAATCCCAGCACTTTTGGGAGGCCAAGGCGGGTAGATCACTTGAGGTCAAAAGTTCAAGACCAGCCTGGCCAATGTGGTGAAACCCTGTCTCTACTAAAAAATACAAAAATTAGATTGGCATACTGGTGGGTGCCTGTAATCCCAGCTACTTGAAAGGCTAAGGGAAGAAAACTGCTTGAACCCAGAAGATGGAGGCTGCAGTAAGCCAAAATCGCACCACTGCACTCCAGCCTGAGTGACAGAGTGAGACTCTGTCTAAAAAATTTAAAAAAAAAAAAAAATTGAGAGCATCAGTAAACAGACTAGATCAGCCAGAATAAGGAATTTCTGAATGTGAAGATAGGTCTTTTGAAGTAACACAGGCAGCCCACCCACTACACACCCAAAAAAAGGCCTCCAAGATGTATGAGACATCATTAAGTGAACAAATATTTGCATTATGGGCATTCCAGAAGAAGAAAAGAAGGAGAAAAAAAGCTAGTATTTCATTAAATATGCAGAAAACATATTTAATGAAATAATAGCTGAAGTCATCACAGGTTTTGGGAGACAGACAGATATCCAGATCCAGAAAGTTCAAATAATCCCACATAGATTCAACCTAAACAAGTCCTCTTCAATGCACATTATAGTCAAATTATCAAAAGTCAAAGACAAAGATAGAATTCTAAAACTGCAAGAGAAAAGAATTAAGTCACATGTAAGGGAATTCCCATTAGTTTGAGTGGATTCCACAGCAGAAACCTTATAGGCCAAGAGAAAATAGGATATAATCAAAGTACTGAAAGAAAAAAACTATCAGCAAAAGTATTATACCCAGCAAAGATATCCTTCAGGAATAAAGGAGAAATAAAATCTTTGCTTCCAGCCAAGCAAAAACTAAGGGAATTCATCACCACTAGACTGGCTATATAAGAAACGCTCAAGGGAATCTTACATATGGAAGGGAAAAGACAATTACCACACTAATAAAAACATGAAACTATTAAACTCACTGGTAGAACTGATATACAAAGGAGAAAGAGAAAGGATTCAAACCATTTCATTACAGAAAACCAACCAACTACAAAAATAAATAAAAGAGAAACAAAGGATACACAAGATTGGCTGAAAGGATAAAAAATAAAAACAAGAGGCTGGGTGTGGTGGCTCACGCCTGTAATCACAGCACTTTGGGAGGCTGAGGTGGGTGGATCACGAAGTCAGGAGATAGAGACCATCTTGGCTAATAAGGTGAAACCTCGTCTCTACTAAAAATACAAAAAATTAGCTGGGCGTGGTGGCAGGCACCTATAGTCCTAGCTACTTGGGAGGCTGAGGCAGGAGAATGGCGTGAACCCGGGAGGCGGAGCTTGCAGTGAGCTGAGATTGTGCTACTGTACTCCAGCCTGAGGGACAGAGCGAGACTCCGTCTCAAAAAATAAACAAATAAAATAAAATAAAACCAAGACCCAACTATATACTGCCTATAAGAAACTCCCTTTATCCATAAAGACTCACACAGACTGAAAGTGAAGGGATGGAAAAAGACATTCCACAAACAAAAACCAAAAACAAGCAGAAATATCTGTATTAGACAAAACAAGACCTCAATTCAAAAGTTGTACAAAGAGAAAAAGAAAGACTTTATATAATTATCAATGGATCCATTCAGCAAGAGAATATAACAGTCGTAAATATATATATGCATCCAACACCAGAGCACCCAGATAGATAAAGCAAGCTGTACAAAGAGAAAAAGAAACATATAATCAATGGATCCATTCAGCAAGAGAATATAACAGTCATAAATATATAGATATGCACACAGCACCAGAGCATCCAGATATATAAAGCAAATATTATTAGATTTAAAGGGAGAGACAGACTTCAATACAATAATAGTTGGGGACATCAACACCCAGTCTCAGCATTAAACAGGTCATCTAGCCAGAAAATCAACAAAGACACACTGGATTTAAACTGCACCATAGGCTAAATGGACATAATTTTCAAAACGTTTCACCCAACAACTGATTTTTTTCATCAGCACATGGGACATTCTCCAAAACTGACCACATATTAGGACACAAAACAAGTCTCAAACTTTTTTAAAAATTGAAATATCAGTATCTTATTTTATCACAATGGATAAAACTTCAAATCAATAATAAGAGAAACATCCAAAACTATACAAATACATGGAAATTAAACACCACCCTGCTGAATGGCCAATGGATTAAGAAAGAAAATAAGAAAATTAGAAAGTCCCATGAGACAAATGAAAATAGAAACACAACATACCAAAATCTATGGGACACAGCAAAAGCAGTATTAAGGGGCAAGTTTATAGTAATAAATGTCTACACAAAAAACTAGAAAGATTTCAAATAAACAATTTAATGATGCATCTCAAGGAACTAAAAAAAAAAAAAGAAAAAATCAAACTCAAAATTAGTAGAAGAAATAAAGATCAGAGCAGAAATAAATAAAATTGAGAGAAAAAAATACAAAAGACCAATGAAACGAAAGTTGGTTATTTGAAAAGATAAACAAAATTGACAAATCATTAGCTAAACTAAGAAAAAAGAGAAAACCCAAATAAAAAAATCAGAAATGAAAAATGAGACATCACAACAGATATCACAGAAATACAAAGGGTCATGAACAAATACATGCCAATAAATTTGAAAACCTAGAGGAAATAGATGAGGTCCTGCCTATATACAACCTACCAAGATGGAACCAAGAAGAAATGGAAAACCTGAACAGATCAATAACAAGTAATAAAATTAAAACAGTAATAAAACAGTCTCCTAACAGAGAAAAATCTAGGACCAGATGACTTCACCATTGAACTGTAATGAACCTTTAAAGAAGAATTAAAAGTAATTATCCTCAAACTGTTTAAAAAAAAAAAAAGTGATTCCAGCTGGGTGTGGTAGCTCACACCTGTAATCCCAGCACTTTGGGAGGTTGAGGCAGGTGGATCACTTTAGGCCAGGAGTTTGAGACCAGCCTGGCCAATGTAGTGAATCCCCCTCTCTACTAAAAATACACAAATTAGCCAGGTGCGATGGCCTGCACCTGTAATCCCAGGTACTTGGGAGGCTGAGCCAGGAGAATCACTTGAACCCTGGAGGGGAATGTAGGTTGCAGTGAACTGAGATGTGCCACTGCACTTCAGCCTGGGCAGCAGAGCGAGACTCCTCCTCCTTCTCCTCAAAAAAAATAAAATAAAATAAAAAAGTGATTCTATGAGGCCCGCATAACTGTGATAGCAAAACCAGATAAGAACACAACAGAAAGAGAAACTACAGGATAAATCCCCCAATGAACATAGACATAAAAGTGCTCAACAAAATACAGGCAAACCAAATACAAAATACATAAAAAAGATAATACACCTGATCAAGTGGGATTTATGTCAGGAATGCAAGTATGGTTCAACACATGCAAATCAATCAATATGATACACTATATCAACAGGATGAAGGAGAAAAACCATATGATCATGTCAATAGGTGCAGAAAAAAGCATTTGATAAAATGCAACATCCCTTCATAATTAAAAACTCTCATGAAATTAGGTATAGAAGGAAAGTACCTTAACAAAATTAAGGCCATATATGATAGACCCACAGCTAACATCATACTGGATGGACTGGAAGAAGACAAAGATGCCCACTCTCACCACTGTTATTCAACATAGTACCGGAAGTGCTACGTAGAGCAATTAGACAAGAGAAAGAAATAAAGGGTATTCAAATTAGAAAGGAGGAAATCAACCTGTCCCTGTTTGTAGATGACATGATCTTCTATATAGGAAAACCTGAAGACTCTACCAAAAAACTCTTAAAACTAATAAATGAATTCAGTAAAGTTGCAGAATACAAACATCGACATAAAAATCAGCAGTATTTCTATACATGGATGATTAACTAAACTGAAAAAGGAATCAAGACAATCCCATTTACAATAACTACAATAACATAAAATACCTAGGAATAAATTTAACCAAAGAAGTGAAGGATCTCTACAATGAATACTATAAAATGCTGATGAAATAAATTGAAGAGGACACAAACAAACTGGAAGATATGCTCATGGATCAGAAGATTTAATATTGTTTAAAATAATCATACTACCCAAGGAAACCTACAGATTCAATGCAATCCCTATCAAAATACCAATTACATTCTTCACAGAAATAGCAAAAGAAATCCTAAAAGACGCAAAACAGATAAAGCAACCCTGAACAAAAAGAACAAAGCTGCAGGCTGGGTGTGGTGGCTCATGTCTGTAATTCCAGCACTTTGGGAGGCTGAGGCAGGTGGATCACGACATCAGGAGATGAAGACCATCCTGGCTAACATGGTGAAACTCTGTTTCTACTAAAAATACAAAAAATTAGCTGGGCGTGGTGGCACACACCTGTAGTCCCAGCTACTCAGGAGGCTGAGGCAGGAGAATTGCTTGAACCCAGAAGGCGGAGGTTGCAATGAGCCCAGATTGCACCACTGCACTCCAGCCTAGGTGACACAGCGAGACTCTGTCTCAAAAAAAAAAAAAAAAAAAAAAAAAAAAGAAAGAAAGAAAAAGAAAAAAAAAAGAACAAAGCTGCAGACATCATGCTACAACTTCAAAATATACTACAAAACTGTAGTAACCAAAACAGCATGGTTCTGGCATAAAAACAGACACATAGACCAATGGAATAGAATAGAGAACCCAGAATTAAAGAACCCATGCTTCTTTTTTTTTTTTTTTTTGAGACGGAGTCTCGCGCTGTCGCCCAGGCTGGAGTGCAGTGGCGCGATCTCGGCTCACTGCAAGCTCCGCCTCCCGGGTTCACGCCATTCTCCTGCCTCAGCCTCCTGAGTAGCTGGGACTACAGGCGCCCACCACCGCGCCCGGCTAATTTTTTGTATTTTTAGTAGAGACGGGGTTTCACTGTGGTCTCGATCTCCTGACCTTGTGATCCGCCTGCCTCGGCCTCCCAAAGTGCTGGGATTACAGGCGTGAGCCACCGCGCCCGGCCAGAACCCATGCTTCTACAGCCACCTGATTTTTCACAAAGGCATCAAGGATACTCATTAGGGAAAGGACAATCTCTTCAATAAATAGTGCTGGAAAAATTAGATAGCAATATGCAGAAGGATGAAACTACTCCCCCACCCTCTAACCTTATACAAAAAGCAACTCAAAATGGATTAACAATCTAAATGAAAGGCCAGAATCTATGAAACTACTGCAAGGCAACATAGGGGAAAGACTTCAGGACACTGGTCTGGGAAAAGATTTTATGAATAACACCTCAAAGCACAGGTAACAAAACAAAAATAAACAAATTTGAATTTCTAATTTAAAATCTTTCCACAAAGGAAACACTATGCCTGGATGGATTCACTGGTGAATTCCACCAAACATTTCAGGAAAATGAGAGAATATTATACAAATTATTTTAGATACTAAAGAATGAACATTTCCCAACTCATTTTTCTGAAACCAACATAACCTTGATGCCAAAACTTGACAAGAAATTAAAGAAAAGAAAATTACTATTAATCCTCATGAACATAGACCAAAAAAATCCTTTAAAAATTAGCAAATTAAATCTAGTGATACAGTAAAAGGATAATATATCATGACCAGCAGGGTTTATCAGCATGGTTGGTCTAATATGTGTGAATTAATACAATTCACCACATTAACAAAATAAAAGATAAAGATTATATTGTCACCTCAATAGATTCAAAAAAGGCATCTGATAAAACTTCAATACCCATTCATGAGGGAAAAAAGTCTCCACAAACTAGGGGAACTTGCTTAAGCTTATAAAGAGTATCTACTAAAAACCTACGATTAGCATCATATTTCACATTGAAATATTGAAAGCCTTTCCCCTAAGATTAGAAACAAGGCAAAGATGTCCAATTTCACTATTTCTATCACCATTATACTGGAGGTCTTAATTAGCACATGAGGACAATACAAAGAAATATAAAACATAAAAACTGGGGCTGGGCATGGTGGCTCATGGCTACAATCACAGCACTTTGGGAGGCCGAGGCAGGTGGATCATCTGAGGTAGGGAGTTCAAGACCAGCCTGGGCAATGTGATGAAACCCCATCTCTACTAAAATACAAAATAAATTAGCCAGGCATGGCAGCATGCTCCTGTAGTCCCAGCTACTTGGGAGGCTGAGGCAGGAGAATTGCTTGAACTCAGGAGGTGGAGGTTGCAGTGAGCCAAGATTGTACCACTGCACTCAAGTACTCCAGCCTGGGCGACAGAGCAAGATTTCGTCTCTCCAAAAAAAAAAAAAAAAAAAAAAATTAGCTGGATGTGGTGGCGCATGCCTGTAATCCCAGCTACTCGGGAGGCTGAAACAGGAGAATCACTTGAACCCAGGAGGTTGCAGTGAGCTGAGATCGTGCCATTGCACTCTAGCCTGGGCAAAAGAGTGAGACTCTGTCTCAAAAATAAATAAATAAATAAATAAAACCCATAAAAATTGGAAAGGAAGAATAAAGCTGTCATTATTCACAGATAAATGCTTTCCATGGTGAAAGAAAATGAGCATATGTATGGCATACACTACTCAAGAAAAGCCAGCACAGAGGGTAAACGAGAAGTAGACAGGAGAATTACCCAGTAAAAAGACTTTATATGCTAGGCACAGAGCCACCATGCTAATAACAATACATTCTTAAAAATAAGAGTAATTTAAATCAAGAAAAAGCTCAAGCTTTAAAGTTTGTTTCAAACCACTTCAATAGAGTGTTCAAATGCCAGTAGAAATAGACCAAAAAGATTTTCCAGTCAATTGGTTGAAAATACCCTTACCATACATTTAAGAATTGCCTTAGATGCTGAGTTTGCACGTCTTACAATATTGTTAGTTTTTGTGAGGCCTGACTCAGGGTACATCAGAAAAGAAAAGCAAAATATTGTGTATAAAGCCACCAAGAAAACCACATAGAGACCAACAGATCTCAATATACCCCAAATCACGTCTTAGGCATTTAGATAAATAACAGAATATTCAGTGTCAGGAGCTTTCCAATTATTTTTAAAAGCTTTTGGTTTTAAAATTTAGCATAAACAAAATGAAAAAACTTCAGACTACTTTTCTAGGAAAATTATTTTGATCACAACTTGTCAGTATGTGAATAAGTGACAAACATAAAGTCTTAAAAACTTTCTTTGAAGGCCAAATATAATTTTTCTATAAACTACATCCACAGAAAAATGTCTATTCTTCTTTGCCCCATATTTTCCTTTGGTTGTTGTTCAAGCATCTCCTTGTGATATAAAAAGCTGGCACAAATGGCTATTACCATGAATTAATTTTTAGAAAGGTAAAAATAGAAAAGTAAAATCTTAAACCTCATAGGATTGAGTCAACAATTGGAACAAAAAATTTTCTGAAATGATGAAAACATTTAAAAGGACAACTGAAAGTAAAAGTAGACGTTCTGATATAAGGCAGAGTAAAATAGCAGTTTGGAAGTAATAAACATTTCCTAGCAGTCAGTGATGCAGAACTAAAATACTATCTTATTCAAAAGCCATGACTACATTGAACCTATCATACTGGACTCAGCAATTTCTTTCTGAAGACTTTTATTAGGTTGTAAAACTTTGTAGCATTTCTTACTGCATGGGAAACCAATTTTCAGAAGATATTCCCTAAATACATTAAAGTGCAAGTCTTAGCTATGCAGATATTCTACTCCTAAAAGTAAAACATAAACTGGGCTATGTATCAAGAAGATGTCTGTCAATAGTAACACCTCAATAATGCAATTTTACATGTGAATTGAATCAGCCTATTGTAAAAGTTTTTTTGTTTTGTTTTGTTTTTTTGTTTGTTTGTTTTCCCCAAAAGCTTTTCCCGGCCAGGTGTGGTGGCTCACGCCTGTCATCCTGGCACATCAGGGGCCCAAGGCAGGAAGATACCTGGGGGCCAGGAGTTCAAGATCAGCCTGGGAAACACAATGAAATCCCATCTCTATTTCAAAAAATAAATCAATAAGGCTTGCCCTTACTTCATATAACTATTATTTACTAATAGGACATCATGGTTTAAAAATAAAAATGTACCTGACATTGTAGCATACAAAAGAGACTTTTATAATGTATCAGTTTAGAAAGTTTTAGGTTGTAAGTAACAGTCAACCCAGTTCACAATAGCATAAACAAATATGGATAAATTTCTCACAAGATACAATATCTTGAACAGAGTAACTGCTAAAGTTGGTTCACTAATCAATGATGTAATCAATATTTTCAGTATGTTTTCTCCACCAACCTAAGTGTGTTAACTTTTTGTATTCATTTTTATTGCCTAATGGTTCCAAGATGGTCACTTCAGCTTTAAGCATCACATCTAAGGTCAAACCCAGAAAAGGGGTTACACCCCAGCCCTGTCCTACCCTTTTATCAGAAAAGAGGAAAGTCTTCCGTGAAGTCCCCCCGCAGACTCATGAACTAGAATTGTATTACATGGCCACTGTAGCAGTAAGAAAGTTTAGAAAATCTAGTATTTAACTTTTCTAATATTTATGGTAAAAGTAAGGAATAGATATTGGATTAAATAACCAATAGCGTCTGTCACAGTCCTCAACCCAACATGCACATGCACACTTCTTGTCACACCTATGCATTAAACAGAACATACTCATTCTCTCCTCAAGAAAGACAACCCTCCTATCTCATCCAATTACTGCAAATAGCTTTAAACAGAATCCCTGGGTGATTTTCTATCTGCTATATCAAGTCCAAATATGGCAATTCCTATCTGACCATCTGAATAGCTAAAAGGTATCGGTCTCTAGGCCATCCTCCTTTGTTAATATAACTGTGAAAAAGAAAGGACAGAGTAACCCCCTTAAAATTCCCATTCAGAAAAGGGAACAATGGGAAGCACACAGTTGTCAACAGCCCACAATCCACACTATATCTTAAAGACAGAAACGGCAGATTCTTTGGCAGGCAGTAAGGTAAATTCCTTGGTTAGTCAATCTGCTAGGTCCTGGTATAAGTCTCAGGAGCATCTGCTTTGTCATTGTCCTCTTTGGCCACATCTAAGGTAGTTTCTAAACAGACACCCTTCCCAGGGGCTCCACAGCTTTTGTAGCCCACTTCACACTGGTTTGACTTAGAGTGGTGGATATGAGAATTGCCTGGAGGGAAAAACTTCTGTTTTATTTGCTTCACATCAACTCCTTGTGTGAATAACCTAAAAAAAAAAAAAAATTCCACAGTAGAATGTTTCACCCTATAATGGGTGAGTGACATTGGGAGAAAAATCATTGTGCCTACTTTCTTCATCTACATATGAGGGCAGAGTTAGAAGGGGACACAATGATAATGCCTCATTCAAAGGGATATCTGAGTATCAGATGAATTTATACATGTAAAATGCCTAGAACGTAGGAAGGATTCAACAAGTGCTAGCTATTATCATTACTTTTAATTGGGAAACTTAAATAGTGTATGACCACCTAACTCCTACCAAATGGGGAAAAATCCAAGGCCTTTCCTCTAAGGACTAGAACCAGATAAGGATGTCCACTCTCACTACTGTTATTTGACATAATACTGGAAGTCCTGGATGGAGCAATTAGACAGGAAAAAGAAATAAAGAGAATCCAAACTGGAAAGGAAGAAGTCAAATTAGCCTTATTTGCAGATGACATGACCTTATACATAGAAAAACCTAAAGACTCCACCAAAAAAAAACAAAACAAACAAACAAAAAAAAAAGTTTGAGCTGAGAAACTCAGTAAAGTTGCAGGATGCAAAAATCAACATACAAAAATCAATAGTATTTCTATATGCCAAAAGCAAACAATCTGAAAAAGAAATCAAAAAAGCAATCTTGAGGGGTAGAGCAAGATGGCAGAATAGAAGGTCCCACCAATCATCCCCCCTGCAGGAACACCAAATTCAACAACTATCTACGTACAAAAAAAGCACCTTATAAGAACCAAGTATCAGGTGAGCCTTCACAGCACCTGATGTTAACTTCACAGTTCTGAAAGAGAAACTTAAGAGAGTAGGAAAGAGTTTTGAATCATTGATGCTACTCCTCCCCTATCCCATCACAGTAGTCAAGTGGTGTGAAGAAATCTGCGTGCTTGGGGAGATTGAGAACACAGAGACTGTGAGACTTTACATTGAACTCAGTGCTGTAACAGTATAAAGCAAAACTGGGCTGAACTTAGCTGACACCCAGCTACAGAGGGAACATTCAGATAAGCCCTAGCCAGAGGAGAATCACCCATCACAGCAGCTGGAACTTGAGTTCTAGCAAGCTTTATCATTGTGGCCCAAAGTGCTTTGGGGCTCTAAATAAACTGTAAAGGCAGTCTAGGCCCCAAGAACGGCAAGTTTTAGTGTTGAGTTGGGCTTGAAGCCAGTGGACTTGCCAGTCATGAGACTTACTGAGACACAAGGCTGGGCATCTAAGGGAGTGCTTGCACTACCCCTCCCCCAACCCCAGGCAACACAGCTGTGACTCCATAAAAGTCACAAAAGAGCCACAAGCTGTGTTGCCTGGTGTTGAAAAGGGGGTAGTGCAAGCACTCCCTTTCCACCTGAGAGGAGAGGAGAGGGAGAGTAAAGAGGAATTTTGTCTTGCACCTTGGACACCAGCTCAACCACAGTAGGATACAATACTAGTCAGAACTGTAAGGCCCCCATTCCAGTCCCTAGCTCCCAGATGACATTTCTAGACACACCCTGGACCTGGAGGGAACCTGATTCCTTGAAAGGAAGGACCTATTCCTGGCAGGATGCATTATCTGCTGGCTAAAGAGCCCTTGAGACCCTGAATAATCAATAGTGATACTCAGGTAGTACAGTATGGGCCTTGGGTGAGACTCTGAGACACACTGGCTTCAGGTGAGACCCAGCACATTCCCACCTGTGGTGGCTATGGTAAGAGATTCCTTCTGCTTGAGAAAAGCAGAGGAAAAAGTGGAGACTTTGTCTTGCATCTTAAGTACAAGCTCTACCACAATGTAGTATAGCACCAATCAAGCTCTTGGGGTCCCTGATTCCAGGCCTTGGCTCTTGCATGGCATTTCTGGACATGGCCAGGGCCAGGAGGGACCCCACTTCCCTGAAGAGTGAGTCCCAGGCCTGGTAGCATTCACCACAAGCTAACTGAAGAGCCCTCAGGCCTTAAGTGAACATTGGTGGTAGCCTGGCAGTACCCCCTGTGGGCCTTGGGTGGTAGTGACCATAAGGTGAGGGTCTTCTGCCTGTGAAAAGGAGAGGGAAAAGTGAGAACTGCTTTTGATGGTTTGAAAGCCCACTCAGCCACAGTGAAATACAACACCAGGTAGACTTCTAAGGTTTTTGACTCCAGTCCTTAGCTCCCAGATGGCATCTCTGGACCTGCCCAAGGCCTGCAGGAACTTGCCCCCTGAAGGGAAGGACACAAGCCTGGTTGGCTTCACTAGATGTTGACTGTAGAGCCCTAGGGCTTTGAATGAACATAGGTGGCAGCCAGGTACTGGTTACAGCGGGCCTTGGGCAAGACCCAGTGCTGTGCTGGATTCAGGTCTAACCCAGTATAGTCCCACTGGTGGTGGCCATAGGGGTGTTTGTGTCACCCTACTCCCAGCCAGAGGTGGCTCAGCACAGACAAAGAAACTCCATTTGCTTGGGAGAAAGTAAGGGAAGAGAATAAGAATCTCTGCCTGGTAAACCAGAGAATTTTTCCAGATTTATCCAATATCACCAAGATGATACTTCTACAAGTCTGCAAGAACCACAGCATTACTGGGCTTGAGGTGCCCCGTAATGCAGATATGGCTTAGATCTTAGATCACGACGCTCAAAGTCCTTTTGAATACCTGGAAAGCCTTCCCAAGACAGGTGGATACAAACAAGCCTAGACTGAGAATACTGCAATGAATACCTAACTCTTCAATGCCCAGACACCAGCGAATATCCACAAGCATCAAGACTATCCAGGAAAACATACCCTCACCAAATGAACTAAATAAGCTGCCAGAGACCAATCCTGAAGAAACAAAAATACATGACCTTTCAGACAGAATTTAAAATTGCTGTTTTGAAGAAACTCAAAGAAATTCAAGATAACACAGAGAAGAAATGCAGAATTATATCAGATAAATTTAACAAAGAGATTGAAATAATTGAAAAGAATAAGTAGAAATTCTGAAGGTGAAAAATGCAATTGACATATTGAATAATGCATGAGAGACTCTAATAGTAGAACTGATCAAGCAGAAGACAGAATTCGTGAGCTTCAAGACAGGCTATTTGAAAACATAGTTAGACACAGATTAAAACAAAATAAAGAATGAAGCACACCTACATTATCTAGAACATAGCCTCAAAAGGGCAAATCTAAGAGTTATTGACCTTAAAGAGAAGGTAGAGAAAGGGGTAGAAACTTTATTCAAAGGGATAATTAGAGAGAAATTCATAAACCTAGAAAAACATATTAATAACCAAGTACAAAAAGGCCGGCTGGGTGTGGTGGCTCACACCTGTAATCCCAGCACTTCAGGAGGCTGAGGCAGGTGGACCATTTGAGGCCAGGAGTTTGAGACCAGCCTGGCCAACATGGCAAAATCCTGTCTCAAATACAAAATCAGCTGGGTGTGGTGGCACACACCTGTGCTCTCAGCTACTTGAGAGGCTGAGGCATGAGAATCATTTGAACCCGGGAGGCAGAGGTTGAGGTGAGTCGAGATTGCACCACTACACCCCAGCCTGGGCAACAAAGCAAGATTCTGTACCCACCCCCCTGTCAAAAAAAAAAAAAAGTAATAGCCTTTAATGTAAGTGGACTAGACTCTTCAATCAAAAGACAAGGTGGCTGAATGGATAAGAAAAAAACAAACCAAAAAAAAAAAAAAAAAAAGAAAAACCACAAGACCCAATGATCTGTTGCCTATAAGAAACACACTTTACCTATAATGACACACATAGACTGAAAATAAAGAGACAGAAAAAGATATTTCATACCAACAGAAACCAAAAAAGAGCAGGAGTGCTATACATATATCAGACAAAATAGATCCCATGACAAAAACTTTAATAAGAGACAAAGAAGGTCATTATATAATAATGAAGGGGTCAATTCAGCAAGAGAATATAACCATTTTAAATATATATGCACCCAACACTAAAGCACCCAGATATATAGAGCAAATATTTGAGCTACAGAAAGAGATAAACTCCAATATAATAATAGCTGGAGATTCAACACCCCACTTTAAGCATTGGACAGATCTTCCAGGCAGAAAATAAACAAAGAAACATCAGACTTAATCTGTGCTATAGACCACATGGACCAAATAGATACATACAGAACATTTAATCCAACAGCTACAGAATACACAATCTTTTCCTCAGCACATGGGTCATTCTCAAGGATAGACCATATGTTAGGTCAAAAAACAAGTCTTACAATATTTTAAAAAACTGAAATAATATCAAACATCTTTTCTGGCCACAATGGAGTAAAACTAGAAATCAATAATGAGAGGGATTTTGGAAACTATACAAACACATAGAAATTACATAATAGGCTCCAGAATGACCAGTGGGTCAATGAAGAAATTAAAAAGGAAACTGAAACATTTCTTGAAACAAATGATAATGGAAACACAACACACCAAAACCTATGGAATATAGCAAAAACAGTACCGAGAGAGAAGTTTATAGCTATAAGCACCTACATTTAAAAAGTAGGAAAACATCAAATAAACAAGCTAATGATGCATCTAAAAGAAATAGAAAAGCAAAAGCAAACTGAACTCAAAAATCAGTAGAAGAATAAAGAGCAGAGATAAAATTGAAATGAAGAAAATACAAAAGATCAATGAAATAAAAAGCTGGTTTTTTGAAAAGATAAACAAAACTGATAAACCTTTAGCCAGACTAAGAAAAAAAGAGGAGACACAAATAAATAAAATCAGAGATGAAAAAGGAGACATTACAACAAATACTGCAGAAATTCAAAGGATCATTAGAGGCTACTATGAGCAAATATATGTCAATAAATTGAAAAGCCAAGAAGAAATGGATAAATTCCTAGATATATACAACCTACCAAGATTGAACCATGAGGAAATCCAAAACCTAAACAGACTAATAACAACTAATAAGATCAAAGCCATATTAAAAAGTCTCCCAACAAAGGAAAGCTTGAGACCAGTGACTTCACTGCTGAATTTTATCAAACATTTAAAAAATAACTAACACCAATACTACTCAAACTATTCTGAAAAAGAAAGGAGGAAGGAATAGTTCCAAGCTCATTCTACAAGGTCAATATTACCCTCATATCAAAACCAGATAAAAACACATTTAAAAAAAAAAAAAAAAGCTGTAGTCCAATAGCCCTGGTTAACACTGATGCAAAAATCTTCAACACAACACTGGCAAACCAAATTCAATAACATACTAAAAATATCATTTGTCATGACCAAGTGAGATTTATCCCACGGATGCAAGGATGGTTCAACATACATAAATCAATGTGATACATCATATCAATAGAATGAATAACAAAAATAATATGATTATTTCAATTGATGCTGAAAAAGCATTTGATAAAATTCAACATTTCATTGTGATAAAAACTCTCAAAAACCTGGGAATAGAAGGAACATACCTCAACATAATAAAAGCTACATATGACAGACCCATAGCTAGTATCATACTGAATGTAGAAAAACTGAGTCTTTCTTCTAAGATCGGGAAGATGACAAGGATGCCCACTTTCACCACTGTTATTCAACATGGTATTGGAAGTCCTACCTAGAGCAATCAGACAAGAGAAAGAAATAAAGGGCATTCAAATTGGAAAGGAAGAAATCAAATTATCATTGTTTGCAGATGATATGATCTTATACTTGGAAAAACCTAAAGACTTCATCAGAAAATTTAGAACTGCTAAACCAATTCAGCAAAGTTAGAGGACACAAAATCAACAAACAAAAATTAGTAGCATTTCTATATGCCAAAAGTGAACAATCTGAAAATGAAATCAAGAAAGTAATCCCATTTACAATAACTACAAATAAAAAAAAGTATCTAGGAATTCATTTAATCAAAGAAGTGAAAGCTCTCTACAATGAAAACTATACCAATGCAAGAAATTGAAAAAGACACAAAAAATGGAATGATATTTCATGTTCATAGATTGGAAGATTCAATATTGTTAAAATGTCCACACTACCCAAAGCAATCTACAGATGCAATGCAATCTCTATCAAAATACCAATGACATTCTTCACAGAAATAGAAGAAACAATCCTAAAATTTATATGGAACCAGAAAAGACCCAGAATAGCCAAAGCCATCCTAAGCAAAAAGAACAAAACTGAATAAATCACATTACTTGACTTCAAATTACACTGCAGACTTACTGTAACCAAAACAGCATGATACTGGCATAAAAACAGATACATAGACTAATGGAACAGAATAGAGGACCCAGAAATAAATCCATACATTAACTCATTTTTGACAAAGGTGACAAGAACATACTCGGGGAAAGGACAGTCTCTTCAATAAATGGTGCTGGGAAAACTGGATATCCATATGCAGAAGAATGAAACTTGACCCCTATCTCTCACCATATACAAAAATCCAAATCAAAATAGGATTATAGACTTAATTCTAAGATGTCAAACTATGAAACTACTAACAAAAAAATTGGGGAAACTCTCTAGGACATTGGAGTAGGCAAAGATTTCTTGAGTAGGCTGCGCACAGTGGCTCACGCCTGTAATCCCAGCACTTTGGGAGGCCAAGGTGGGTGAATTATGAGGTCAGGAGGTTGAGACCATCCTGGCTAACATGGTGAAACCCCACCTCTACTAAAAATATAAAAATTTAGCCAGGCGTGGTGGCAGGTGCCTGTAGTCCCAGCTACTTGGGAGGCTGAGGCAGGAGAATGGCATGAACCCAGGAGACAGAGCTTGCAGTGAGCCAAGATCATGCCACTGTATTCCAGCTTGGGTGACAGAGTGAGACTCCATCTCAAAAAAAAAAAAAAAAAAAAGGTTTCTTGAGTAATACCCCACAAGCACAGGCAACCAAAGCCAAAATGGACAAATGGGATCATATCAAGTTAAAAGGTTTCTACACAGCAAAGGAAACAATCAACAAAAGGCTTCTCCACAGCAAAAGAGATACTCAAAAAAGAAACAATCCACAGAATGGAGAAAATATTTGCAAACTGCCCATCTGACAAGGGATTATAACCAGAATATACAAGGAGTTCAAACAACTCTATATGAGAAAAAGCCTAATAATCTGGTATGAAAATCACAGAAGATCTGAATGGACATTTCTCAAAAGAAGACATACAAATGGCATACAGACATATGAAAAGGTGCTCAACATAATTGAACATCAGAGAAATGCAAATCAAAACTACAATGAGATATCATCTTACACCAGTTAAAATGGCTTTTATCCAAAAGACAGACATTAACAAATGCTGGAGGAGATATGGAGAAAGGGAAACACTCACATACTGTTGGTGGGAACCACTATGGAGAACACTTTGGAGGTTCCTCAAAAAACTAAAAATAGAGCTACCATATGACCCAGCAATTGCACTCTGAGATATACACCCAAAAGAAAGGAAGTCAGTACATCGAAGAGATATCTACACTCCCATGTTTACTGCAGCACTATTCACAAGAGCTAAGATTTGGAAGCAACCTAAGCATCCATCAACAGATGAACAGATAAAGAAAATTTGGTACATACATACAATGGAGTACTATTCAGCCATAAAAAATGAATGAGATCCTATAATTTGCAACAACATGGATGGAACTGGAGGTCCCTATGTTAAGTGAAACAAGCCAGGCACAGAAAAACAAACTTCGCATGTTCTCACTTATTTGTGGGAGCTAAAAATTAAAACAATTTAACTCATGGAGGTAGACAGTGGAAAGACGGTTAACAGAGGCTGGGAAGGGTGGAGCAGGGGGCTGATTGGGAGAAGTGTGGATGGTTAATGAGTCCAAATTACTTAGAAAGAATCAATAAGACCTAGTATTTGCTAGCACAATAGGGTGACTATAGTAAAAAATAATGTAATTGTACATTTAAAAATAACTAAGAGTATAATTGGATTGTTTGTAACACACAGGATAAATGCTTGAGGGGATGGATACCCCATTTACCCTGATGTGATTATGCATTGCATGCATGTATCAAAATAGCTCATGTAACCCATAAATATACCATGCTCCCACAAAAATTAAAAATAAAGCAATTTCATTTATAATAACTACAAAAATATATAAAATACCTAGGAATCAATCTAACTAAAGAAGTGAAAGATCTATACAAGCAAAACTATGAAACTCTGATGAAAGAAATTGAAGAGGACACACACACCAAAGGAAAGATATTCCATGCTCATGAATTGGAAGAATTAATATTGTTAAAATGATAAAACTACCCAAAGCAATTTACAGATTCAATGCAATCTCTATCAAAATGTGAATGGCATTCTTTATAAAAATAGGGAAAATTTTCTTAAATTTATACGGAACTACAAAAGACCTAGAATAGACAAAGCAATCCTGAGCAAAAAGAACAAAGCTGAAGGTATCACACTACCTGACTTCAAAATTTACTACAAAGCTATGGTAACCAAAACAGCATGGTACTGGCATAAAAACAGACACATAGACCAATGGAACAGAATGGAAAATCCAGATGTAAATCCACACATTTATTGCCAACTCATCTTTGACCAACGTGCCAAGAACATATAATGGGGAAAGGTTACCAGATGCAGAAGAATGAAACTAGACCCCTAGCTGTCACCACACAGCAAAACCAAATCAAAATGGATTAAAGACAAATATTTAATTCCGAAACTATGAAACTACAGAAGAAAACATTGGAGAGATGTTCCATGACATTGGTCTGGGTAAAGATTTTTGGGGTAAGACCTCAAAAGCACAGGCAACCAAAGCAAAAATAGACAAATGGGATTACATCAAGCTACAAAGCTTCTGCACAAGGAAACAATCAACAAGTTGAAGAGACAGCCCACAGAATGGGAGAATATATTTGCCAACTATCCATCTGACAAAGAATAACCAGAATATATATGGAGCTCAAACAACTCAATAGCAAAAAAAACCCATATAATCTAAAGTTTAAATGGGCAAAAGACTTGAACAGACATTTCTCAAAAGAAGACATACAAATGGTCAACATGTGAATGAAAAAAACATTCAACATGACTAACCAGAGAAATGCAAATCAAAACCACGAGGAAATATCATCTCACCGCAGTTAAAATGCCTTTTATGAAAACGACAAGGAATAAAAGATACTGGTGAGGATGTAGAGAAGGGAAAGCTCTCATACACTGTTGGTGGGAATGTAAATTAGTATAGCCTCTATGCAGAACAGTATGGTGGCTTCTCAAAAGCCTAAAAATAGATCTACCATATGATCCAGCAATTCCACTACTGAGTCTACATCCAAAAGAAAGGAAATCAATATATCAAAGGGCTATCTGTACTCCCATGTATATTGCAGCACTATTAGCAATAGCCAAAATATGAAATCATCCTAAGTGCCTATCAATGGATGAATAAAGAAAATAGGATATACGTACACACTGGAGTATTATTCATCCATAAAAAAAGAATGAAATCCCATCATTTGCAGCAACATAGATGGATCTGGAAGCCAATTATGTAAGCAAAATAAACCAAGCACAGAAAGACAAATATCATGTTCTCACTCATATATAGAAGCTAAAATAAAGTGAATCTCATGAAGACAGAAAGTAGAACAGTGGTTACCAAAGGCCATTAATGATAGAGGAGAGGGAAGGATAAAGGGTGAAAAAAGGAATATAAATGTATTTATTACCACTAAACTGGACATTTAAAAATGGTAAAGATGGTAAATTTTAAATGTATATTTTATCTCAAAAAAAGTGAAAAAAAATAGTGTATGGTTGCGGTCTCTGCAAATGTAAAATGATTTAATAATAAAGATTCACTTTATATGCTAAATATGAAATAACACAAATTCCCCAAATTAATAATTCATCAAGAATTACGGTTTCAGCCCGATGCAATGGCTTGCAACTACAATCCCAGCTACTTGGGAGGCTGAGGTACAGGATCACCTGAGCCCAGGAGTTCAAGACCAGCCTGGGCAACGTAGTGAGACCACGTGTCTAAAAAAATTTTTTTTTTACTTAGCTGACTGTGATGGCACAGGCCTGTAGTCCCAGCTACTCCAGAGGCTGAGGTGGGAGGATCCCTGGAGCCCAGGAGTTCAAGGCTGTGGGGAGCTATGATCTTGTCACTGTACTCCTGGGTGACAAGAGAAACCCTGTTTCAAAAAAAAAAAAGTAGTTTCAAAAGCTGGTTGGAGGCTGGGCACAGTAGCTCATGCCTACAATCCCAGCACTTTGGGAGGCCAAGGCAGGCAGATCATTTGAGGCCAGAAGTTTGAGACTAGCCTGGCCAATGTCGTAAAACCCCATCTCCACTAAAAATACCAAAATTAGCCAGATGTGGTGGTGCATGCCTGTAATTCTAGCTACTTGGGAGGCTGAGACAGGAGAATCACTTGAACCCGGGAGGCAGAGGTTGCAGCAAGCTGAGATCAGGCCACTATACTCCAGCTTGGGCAACAGAACGAGACTCTGACTCAAAAAAAAAGCTGGTTGGTGAATATGATTTATAAACTCTGAGGCTACTGCCACATGGCAATATCAAACTTTCCATTCTTTGCTGCCAGAAATAGTCTTGAATTATGCATGTCTCTACAAAATGCTATAGCTCTGTATAGAAATGTAAAGGAGAAAAAAATCACAGCGCTCCCCACCCTCACTACCCTAAGCACTGCCTCTCATACATACCTTGGTCTTTCTAAAGATTTCCCATGTCCTTGAAGCCTAGACACTCAGTCTACAATCAATATCCAAATAGGGGCCGGGCGCAGTGGCTCATGCCTGTAATCTCAGCACTTTGGGAGGCTGAGGTTGGTGGATCACCTGAGGTCAGGAGCTCGAGACCAGCCTGGCTAACATGGTATAAACCCCGTCTTGACTAAAAATACAAAAATTAGCCAGGCATGGTGGTGCATGTCTGTGGTCCCAGCTACTCAGGAGGCTGAGGCAGGAGAATGGCTTGAACTCAGGAGGTGGAGGTGCAGTGAGCTGAGATCATGCCACTGTACTCCAGCCTGGGCAACAGAGCAAGACTAGGTCTCAGAAAAGAAAAAAAAAATCCAAATAGGATATGTCTGTCAACATTGTTCCAGGAAAACTTCTCTGAAATAAGAGGGTCAATCAGCCTAGTTACTTTTCATATGTGTATGCTCTTCTCAGGCCTGGGGTAATTATCATGCCCTCCCACCCACAACACACATACATACACACACACAGACACACACTCTCTCTCTGACCATTTTCCTGAGTATATTTCCTCAGTATATATAACTGGTCATCCTTAACATCTCCTTGCTTACAAAGAAATATTATCTTAAAGTTCCTAATTTTTCCTCAACTTGTATCTATTTTTTCTCCTACTCAAATATTTCTTTCATTTCCATTTTATTTGCTCACCCCATATGCACAAGCCTCTTTTTCCTTTTACCTCCAACTCTCCCATCCTCACTCTCAAACTCTCCTATCCACATTCACTCTATATCCAATTCTTCAACATTTCAGTCATTCTTCCCCTTCTGCCCTATTCGTCAACCTTATCTACTGGAAAGTCTATTTCTTTGAGGACAAACCCTTTTTATTCTAAATTTATTTTTCACTTCTGTGCAGTTCACTCTAATAAAAATCTGGTTCTCTTTTAGATTACAAGGTGCCTTTTTCAATAAAACCACTTACTTCACTTAATTTCTACTCTTTCTCTAACTCAGTAGAAAGAATAACACCCCTTTCCTTGCTCCCACATGCCATTTTCAGATTACCATACTGTAGTCTATTTCTCGTTGTTTGAAATCTCCACCCTATCCCACATTTTGGGGAACCATTCTTAACAATCCCACTTGAACACACTGTTCTTTAAATCTGTCCTCCCATCCTTCTCTCTAGTCTTGGTAGAGATGATACATTAAGAGTCCACAATTCCATTTCTGTCAGTGGTAACATATGTGTACTTGGAGAGTATTACAAGAGCCAAGAAAAATTAAATATGTTAATGATGGTCACACGGCCAAGGATGGAATAAATTGGATAAGACCTATGACTATTTCTATGCTCCTAAAATAACTATCATTCTCTATAGTCTTAAAGTTTTATAAGTTTACCTATTCTATCATTAGAAATATATCATGTTAGCCTTAGACATAAATAACCGTCTGCCTTTCAAAGTAAACCATAGCATCATAAGGTTAGAAGACCTCATGATGGGTGTATAAGCGGTAGATAAGCTTTTCTCAGCAGATATTCACTACTTGGAAAGTCTTCTAGAAAGAGGATTCTACAATTTCCAAAAGTAAATAACTACAACCTCAAATATTCTTAATTTCAAAATCTTTCATTTTTCTAATCTACTTTTTTCCTGCTGTTTTTCCCTTGTAGAGGTTAGAAAAGAACAGGCACCATCCTCTGTATGACAGCATCTCATCTACTGGAAAAGCATTATTGTCGCCCCAAGCCTTCATTTTGTTTTTGTTTTTGTTTTTTTTTGAAACAGAGTCTCACTCTATTGCCCTGTCTGGAGTGTAATGGCATGATCTTGGCTCAATGCAACCTCCGCCTCCCGGGTTCAAGCAATTCTCCTCTCTCAACCTCCCAAGTAGCTGGGATTACAAGCGCTCACCACCACACTCGGCCATTTTTTAAAATTATTTTTATTTTTTGTATTTTTGTAGAGATGGAGTTTCACCATGTTGGGCAGGCTGGTCTTGAACTCCTGACCTCTTGATCCGCCCGCCTTGGCCTCCCAAAGTGCTGGGATTACAGGCGTGAGTCACCATGCTCAGCCTAAAACTTTAATTCTATTCACGTTATTTTTAAATCACAAAGACCAGACTTAAACTTAACCAGCAACAGTACTTTGTTGTTTCTATTTTTCTAAATAAATACATATAATTGAACATACTTCTTTTTTTTTTTTTTTTTTTGAGACAGAGTCTCGCTGTATCGCCCAGGCTGGAGTGCAGTGGCGCGATCTCAGTTCACTGCAAGCTCCACCTCCCGGGTTCATGCCATTCTCCTGCATCAGCCTCCAGAGTAGCTGGGACTACAGGCGCCCACCACCATACTCGGCTAACTTATTTTTGTCATTTTAGTAGAGACGGCGTTTCACCGTGGTAGTCAGGATGGTCTTGATCTCCTGACCTCATGATCTGCCCACCTCAGCCTCCCAAAGTGTTGGGATTACAGGCGTGAGCCACCGTGCCTGGCCTAATTGAACATACTTCTATACATACGGTCTTCTCAAACAGAATTGAAACCCATAAAACTAACATTACAGAATTTTCCATATTGCAGAGACTACCTTATTGTCTCTTAGTTAAATCAAACCAATGATCTAGGATTATAATTAACAAATTATGGCTACATATATAGCCCCAAAACATTTAAAAGAATGAATACTTACCTGATCTGTCCTTGGATGAAAATTTTTCCTCTAAATTGCAGAGTAGAGAGGAAACTGGTTCTCTTTGATGGTTCACACTATTTCTTCTGCTTTAATAGAATTTGTGGCCACTATAAAGAAATAAGCAAGAACAGAATATTTATATAACAATTTTAGTAATACACGAAGAGAAGGAAAGTAGAATATATATGCAAATTTCATATGAATGTTTTTCTTTTACTTAGTGGTACCTCAAAGGACTTTTTAGTAAGAAGCAGAAGTTTCACTTTGTTGACATGTTTAATTTTTCTCCTTTTCACAACTTTTTAAGTCCCAGAAAAACTACTGTTACTATTTCCAAATAAAAGGCTAGGAGTTGGGTTAAGAGGGAAATATAATTTTACTAAAAGATTAGACAGTGGTGAGGAGCCACTTCATACTATGCAAACGGATTTTGGAAGGACAAGGAATTATATTTCTTTTATTATGAAAGTTACTTTTTATGTTTTGTGTTCCCCAAGAAAAAAAATGTTACAGGTATTATCACAGATAGAAGCCTAATGTGGCTTGTCATTTTAATAAGGTGGTAGTCTTTGTGGGAAAGAAGAGGAAAAAAAGTAGTATATGATCTATCTTCCATTTAGAAAGTTAATTTTCTCAAAGAGCTTTTACTTTATTTGGCACTAAGATCAAGGCAATAGCTCAGATTACCTTAATCATATCAAAGTGGCATATATTAATACCCCAAATTTTTATTTAGTCAATAGAATGCAACAATCGATTCTTCAGAAGTTTATGGGCTTTCTGTAGTCATACAAATAACGAACATAAAAGGTTTAAGAATAATATTTTTTTGTAACTACAAAACATAAAAAATTTATCTACCTTCAAATTTGATGCTGGTTCTTTATTTTTCTGATTCACTTTTAGTCTGTTAGACAGTAAAAAGATAAATTTTCTCCTTTATGTAAAGATAATCATAGAATCATAAAAATTTAGAGTTAGAAAAAAACTTAGAGAACTTCTAGATAGAGTAAGCACAAGTCTCTCTAAATTAGAGACTTCCATTTATTTGCCATACTCAAAGTTACAGAATGAACTGGAGCTGGAATTCTGGAATCCAGAATGCTTTTCCTACTACTTAATGATTCCTCAAATTTATTTAGGCACAACTTTGTGTACATACGTGAGGCAGTGAGGCACCAGTGTTGAATTTAAAGTCTCTGAATCAGACTCCCCAAATTTGAATCTCGGTTCCTTACTAGCTGTGTGATCTTGAGCAGGCTACTTAATCCCTCTGTGCCTCGGTTTCTTCATCTGTAAAATGAGATTAATAACTAGAACTCCCCAATGGGACTGCTATGAAAAAATAAATTAGTATATATAAAGCACATAGAATGGTGCCTGACATATGGTAAGCATTCAACAAATGTCAGCAATTACTAGGATTCTTTTAATAAACACATGGATATGTACTTGCTAGGTTCTATTTATTTATTTATTTATTTATTTATTGAGACAGAGTCTTGCTCTGTCGTCCAGGCAGGAGTGCAGTGGCACAATCTTGGCTCACTGCAACCTCCACCTCCCAGTTCAAGCAATTCTCCTGTCTCAGTCTCCTGAGTAGCTGGGACTTCCAGCATATGCTACCATGCCCAGCTAATTTTTGTATTTTTAGTAGAGACAGGGTTTCATCATGTTGGCCAGGCTGGTCTCAAACTCCTGACCTCAAGTGATCTCGGATTACAGGCATAAGCCACTGCACCCGGCCTGTACTTGCTAGGTTTTAAAATAGCCTACATTATTTTAATTATATTTTAATTTAAAATTTAATATAATTTTAATTATTATAAAATAATTATACCACAATTGGAATAGTAGATCATTTTTGTGTTTTCAATACATGTATATGCACTGGCTGATATACCATTTTGGCCCATGAATTGTGTAGCCAAAGGAATGGGTCTTCATAGAGTACATGCAAAATTCCAAATATTAAACACATAACTGAACTCACTTAAAAACTGAATACCATTCACTTGGTGATCATTTGGGCCCATTAACATACTTAGAACATCTGACATCCAGAGGGATTTTTTTTTTTTTTTTTTTTTGAGACGGGGTGTCACACTGTCACCCAGGCTGGAGTGCGGTGGTGCAATCTTGGCTTACTGCAACTTCTGCCTCCCAGGCTCAAGCCCTCCTCCCACCTCAGACTCCCGAGCAGCTGGGACAACAAGTGCACACCACCACATCTGGCTAATTTTTAAAATATTTTTGGTGGAGAAGGGGTTTCACCACGTTGCCCAGTCTGATCTTGAACTCCTGAGCTCAAGCGATCTGCCCGCCTCAGCCTCCCAAAGTGCTAGGATTACAGGTATGAGTCACTGCACCTAGCCAGAGGGATCATTTTTTTAGTTTGTTTTTTGAGATGGAGGTCCGCTCTTGTTGCCCAGGCTAGAGTGCAGTGGCACGATCTCAGCTCACTGCAACCTCTGCCTCCCAGGTTCAAGCTATTCTCCAGCCTCAGGCTCCTGAGTAGCTGGGATTACAGGCGCCCACCACCACGCTCAGCTAATTTTTGTATTTTTAGTAGAGACAGAGTTTCGCCATGTTGGCCAGGCTGGTCTCAAACTCCTGACCTCAGGTCAGAGGGATCATTTTTTTTTATTACCCCTTCCTCTATGTGATAAAATTATTTTTCAGTAATAATCATGAAATGAAACAATAGGAAAGAGACAGTGGAAATTGTCTTTTATTCAACTCCACTTATATACCAATAGAAAATAAAGTAAGTATTATAGTACAAAAAAGGAAATTGTAATGAAATTATCATTTTCAAAAAATAAAAAACACATATGCCTACATACTGATTTGTTTGCAGTACGAAATAACATTATACCTCTTACTTTCTTGATTTCTTTTTTAGTTTTGAAGCAACTATTAACAATGAAAAAATAAAAAAAATCAAAGTTAAATGTATTATTTGAATTCAATTATTCAAGACGGGGCCGGCCACAGTAGCTCATGCCCATAATCCCCAGCACTTTAGGAGGCTGAGGTGGGTAGATCACTTGAAGTCAGGAGCTGGAGACTAGCCTGGCCAACATGGTGAAATCCTGTCCCTACTAAAAAAATAGAAAAATTAGCCAGGCTTGGTACCAGGCACCTGTAGTTCCAGCTACTCAGGAGGCTGAGGCAGGAGAATTGCTTGAACCGGGGAGGCGGAGACTACAGTGAGCCCAGATTGTGCCACTGCACTCCAACCTGGGCAACAGAGCAAAGCCCTGTCTCAAAAAAAATTATTCAAGAGGATAATTCCATGAAACAAAAATATTATACCTCAAAGTTTGCACTATGTTTCACTCTTAAATTTTATAAACAAACACTCTAAGTGGTCACATACAACAATGTTGAAGTAATCAAGTTCTGTTTCTTCATCCTTACAATCACTGTGCTACCATTGTTTACAAAGAATCTACTGTTTAAATGCAGGAATATGGACCATCAGGGTTGCAAACATGAACTGTGCCTAAAGTCTTGAATTACTCTGAACTTTTATGAGTTTACTTGGAAATATATACAGTAACTGAGTCCATGTTTACTGAAGGACAATTGTATGAGTGGGAGTTCTCTAAATTAATTTCCATGTAGAGAACACTGTTTATTTTAAAAAATAATTAAAATATGGTGATTTAAAGTTTAAATTTGTATAGTGGCCGGACGCGGTGGCTCACGCCTGTAATCCCAGCACTTTGGGAGGCCGAGGCGGGCGGATCTCAAGGTCAGGAGATCGAGACCATCCTGGCGAACATGGTGAAACCCCATCTCTACTAAAAATACAAAAAATTAGCCAGCTGTGGTGGTGGGCGCCTGTAGTCCCAGCTGCTTGAGAGGCTGAGGCAGTAGGATGGTGTGAACCCGGGAGGCGGAGCTTGCAGTGAGCAGAGATTGCACCACGGCACTCCAACCTGGGTGACAGAGTCAGACTCTGTCTCAAAAAAATAAAAATAAAAAATAAAAAAAATAAAAAAAAAAATTTGTATACAGAAATTGTTTAAAATCCAGATCCATAAGAGATTTTTCATGGAGGACTATTTTATTATTGACACAGTTTAGAATTACTGGTACATAAAAATTACTGGAAATAAAAAACAGACTTTTAGTGCGTTTATTGTAGTTTAAATTCTTCACAGATAATGAGAATTACTATTGTCCATACCCAAGATCTACTGTTCTTATTGCCTCACTCTTAGTATTCCACTCAAGGTAAAATCTGCTCTAAGTACTATCTTTGAAGAATGGGCTTGCTGCATTAAGTATTCTTAACCTACTTATGAGAAAACTTTACAATTAATTTTTATTGAGAGCCTACTGAGTCCATGGTATTATGTTTTGTATTGTATCCACACAGACTGCATGCACATGAATGTCACTAGTTACTAGTCAATCATTTTTGCTAAAGCCATCTCAGCAGGATTTTTTAAAAAAACAACTTAGCGGCCGGCCGGGCGGAGTGGCTCACACCTGTAATCCCAACCCTTTGGGAGGCCAAGGCAGGCAGACTTGAGGTCTGGAGGTCAGGAGTTCGAGACCAGCCTGACGAACATGGAGAACACCCATCTCTACTTTAAAAAAAAAAAAAATAGCTTAGTGTGTTGGTGCATGCCTGTAATGCCAGCTACTCAGGGAGGCTGGGGCAGGAGAATCACTTGAACCTGGGAGGCAGAGGTGAGCTGAGATCATGCCATTGCACTCCAGCCTGGGCAACAAGAGCGAAACTCCATCTCAAAAAAATAAATAAATAAAAATAAAAATAAAAAATGACTTAGATATTATTGTATGTACTCAAATTTAAAATAAATACAACACAAAGTCACATATATTCCATTTTTCAGGCTTTTACCAACTCAGATTGGCTTTCTACCTGTACATTCCAAATAAGTGAGGTTATATTATAACATTTAGAAGAGCTTTCAAAATATTAACATTTACATCACATTAACAATTTAAGGACTTTGGGCATTATTCAAATTTTCACTAATCACATGGCATCAGATTCATTTGTTCTATTTTCACAAGCAACTATCTCAAGAGAACAAAAGCTTTAACTCTGCTATCAATCTTTTTCAGACAGTCACAGAATCAACATCATCTCTATCCTTCCATAATCTTGCAGCTACATACATGTACAAATGTTCCATTTATGTGATCCTGGTACTCTTGAAAAGGTAGTCTTTTTAACTAAAAGAAAATCTGACTTACCTCAAAAGGTATCTCGGTATGGGATAGAATGCCAACTACAGCCACATTAGAAACAAACAGGTATGTCTGGCAAGAAAGTGATATACCAAGCTTAAACCCACAGTTCCACCACTGCTTTACAACTCTTATACTTTCCTGTTGCTACTAAGCTCCTTTACTCACAAAATTCCCTCCCATTAGTCACCTGCAGTGTACTGAAACAGCACCTGTACTATTTATAGCTCCAGGATTCCCCCACCCCCCTCCTGTCAATAAGAATCACCTGGGGCAGTTAAAAATAAAAATCACAAGCCAACCCCCTCATATTAGATTTCAAGGGGTTTGAAAGGAGGCTCCAGAATCCATTTTTTTTTTCTAATCAGCTGAATTTATGACTCACATAATCTGATTTTAAGCAAGTGTTCCCAAGTGAGTCTTATAAGCCAGGTAAGTTCAAGAATAATGCTCCAAGTGAAAGTGAGATCTGTGGCAGATCTTCACAGTTCCTCTAGATTGATCAGCCTCAAGGGCTATCTGAAAACAAGAGAAGGCCCAGTTTGAAGAATGCAGAATGGCGTCTTGTCCACACTTAAGTTTTCAACACCCTAAAAAATTTATCAAAGTTAGATTTTAGTTTGGGGAGGTGCTGTGAAGTAGGACATCACCAGGGGGCAGCATAGAGTTGACAAATTATACATGTTTTGGGATTTTTGACTTCACAGTACAACATGAAATGGTGGCACCTACAATTTCCATAAACTCGGATTACTCAGAAAAGGAAAAAACCCAGAACACTTAAAATACATAGGTAAACGTTATTAGCATGTAATTTTCAACACAATGGCTATTATATTATAAATAGCCATTGTAGAAAAAAATGTTTCCTTGAAGTAGCATGAACCCGAATTCAAAAATATTTTATTAGAATACAAAGATTCCTGGCAGAAATTTGAAGTGGTCTTCAAATTTCTCTCAGCAAGTTTCAAAATACTTGTCATAGTCAGAGTTAATTAGCGTTTTAACTGGATGGTTCTCAATAGTTTCAATCAAATCTTAAGTAGAGTTCTACTAAGGGGGAAAATGGAGTGGATAACAATTGGGGCAAGGAGGCCGGGCGCGGTGGCTCAAGCCTGTAATCCCAGCACTTTGGGAGGCCGAGACGGGCGGATCACGAGGTCAGGAGATCGAGACCATCCTGGCTAACACAGTGAAACCCCGTCTCTACTAAAAATACAAAAAATTAGCCGGGCGTGGTGGCGGCGCCTGTAGTCCCAGCTACTCGGGAGGCTGAGGCAGGAGAATGGCGTAAACCCGGGAGGCGGAGCTTGCAGTGAGCCGAGATCGCGCCACTGCACTCCAGCCTGGGCGACAGAGCGAGACTCCGCCTCAAAAAAAAAAAAAAAAAAACAATTGGGGCAAGGTATGCCAAAGCTTTTTCTAAATAAAGTGTAGGTAGTTAAAATGCTGTCACCGACTGTCAGAAAACTATAGCTTCCCTCCCATGCATCCTCCATTAATTTTTCTTAACCCATCTCCACTTTCTCTTTTGTAGTCCGCATTTCTTCCGTCTAGAAATGTAGAAAAATCCTTTGGCAACCCAGGTAGCTTCTACAAGTATCATCTCCAAGTGTTTCTTCCTCTGAAATTCCGCCATTAGAGATTAGAGTTGAGGAGGAAATGCCGAAAGGCGAGGGAGGATCTGAAGAAATTTTACATTTTTTTCCGTTTGCCAAAAGAAGATACTTCCTGTATAGATATTCCCGTATAATTCAAGACCCAGGGGCAATTGCAAGAGGTGGTTTTGATGTCCTTCAACTCTACCATTTCCATTATGTCCATTCTAAAAAAGCTACAGCAGAAAGAAAAGACAAAGGACATTCCTGGAAGGCCAACTGGACCTAACCAAATAAAAGCACTTTAGAAGAGGTACAAGAATCAGAAATCAAGGCTATCTGCAGAGCCAAAAGCCATTCTGAAACTTCGTGTCCCAGAAACAAGGGTTTCCCATCTTTTCACATATTTTAACATAAAAATGGCAACACCCTATAGGAAAATGGCTATATTTTTAGCAAGAATTGGTGAAGACCAACGATAACAAGCTACTATGAATCTAGAAGCTGCTTAAATGGCCGTATTCACAGCAGACCCTGCAGGCACTAATTAGAAAGAGTTGTACACATTACGTGTGACAGCTTTTTTTTTTTTTTTTTTAAACGACAGAGAATATCTGTGGGTGCATTCACATTGCTCAATGACTCCGCTTAACCCACCCGGTAACTGGGAACCATGGCCCCAGGACAGGCTTCTCCACCGGGGCGAAGCTGCCTCCAAGGGGCGCAATGTTACTCTTTATGCATCAAGCACAGATACACATACAGCACATACGCAGGTCGACAGTGTATCTGTGGTACTGGAATTTCATGGGGAAAGGAGATGGGGGCGTGTAAAAAGCCCTTTTAAGAGTCAGATAACGAAAAAGAGAAAAAGAGGAGAAACACTGTCCTACAATGGTCCTGAGCTGAGGCCATCAAATGAATGTACTGACAGGTATTTTTCTCCCAGGCAGCCGACTGAGAGTCAAGGGGCTCTGACTGTGCTATGACTCCGGCCACACAGAGAGAGGCGTTTTCCCCTCGGTGGCCTCCTAGCGTAGGGGGCACTGCGTGCCGTCCTCTCCCTCACCGGGCGCCCCGCGCTGATGAAACGGAGCAACTGGAAAAGTGCTCTGAAAACTGCAAAGCGCTGCGCCAAAGCGACGGGAGGTTCCCATTCTCAGCAGTACGAAATCCCCCGGGGGTCCTCCCCGTCCCGGTGAGACGCCCTCGGCCTCCGCACTTGTTGCTTCTGCGCCCCGCCTGCCTCCCAGTCAGACCCACCCTTCGCGGCCCCCTCGCCCCTCCACACGCTCGCACTCAGGTCCCGAGCCTGTCCCGCGACCCCCTCACCCATGCCACGAAGCCCGCGCTCTGCGTGGCAGCCCTGGAGACGGCCGAGCCACCGCCTCCGCCCCCTGCCCAGCTCTGGGCGCCAACCCCTGCCCGCCGACGCCGCGGTTTCCTAGACAGCCGCGCCACCGTTCCGCAGCCTCGGGAGCGCGCGCGCGCGCGGCCGGCGGGAGGCGAAGGCGCAGGCGCGGGCCCGGCCAAGCCGCCGGCGCGAGGCCGCGCGCGCGCCCCCGAGCGCGGTGGGCGGAGGGGCGGAGGGAGCGGCAGGGCCGCGAGGGGGCGGGGGGGCGGAGAGGGGAGCCCCGGGAGCGCGAGCAGAGGCCGGCGCCGCTGCAGAGCCGAGCGAATCCCGAGCCCGGGCAGCAGGTATGTGTCCTCGCAGCCGGCCGCGGCCGGAGCTTCCCTTGCCTCACTGCCCGAGTCCTGTGGTCGGGGCGGGGGGTGGGGGGACCGGTCAAGGTTTGCAGGATGCGTGCTTGGAAGGGGCTGGGATCTTGCCGCTGACCTTCATCCCCCTGGCCGGGGGAGCCAGGCGAGGGTGCGTGGGGCAGCCCAGGGCTTCAGCTCCAGCCTGGGGACCTGCTTCTTGTCACATGCTTCTTATTTATTTTTGCAAAGTGCCCTGGTTCGGGTCCAGCTGCAGATGCCTTACCTCCCATTCTTTGCCTCCGTGTGCCATCTTGCATTTATTAATAAAACATGCAAGCTGGAGGGGGGGTTTACTGCTGGGGGGAATCCCATTGCAGTATGGCAGGCGGGCGCCTATTTTCGGTTTTCAGACGTGGTATAGAGGTGGAAATCCCACACCCTGAGGATTTGTGGCTTGCTTGGTCGTGACCACTTCCTAGTGGGCTTCCCCGGTTTGTCGGGAGGTGCTTCAGCGGCAGGATGGGCTGTCTGGAAGGGATGGTGGGTTTTCACCGTCAGGCCAGAATCCCCTTCAGGGGATAGGTGCAAGCTAGGGCAGGCAGTTCCCTGCTTGCTAACTTGCCAGGGAGTCTTAAACCTAGAAAATTGTCTCCCTTGATGGCCGAGAAAAGGCCTTCAGCAGAATCCCTGGGACTTACATACTAAAACTCATTACGGTTTTGCATCTGAACATGACTAAAGCTAGCCACCTGTTGGAAGTCAGACCCCATGAAAGCCCCCATAATCTAGCTCACCCATCCCTGTTTCACAGTCACCAATACTGAGCTAGCAATAGGCCCATATGGGTTCCCTCTATCCTCTTTAATGTTGCTTGGCTTTTGTTTCTTTTAAAATAAAATCTACCTATGATTTGATGCCCTATATGTTAGAGGTTGAAATTGTATGATTTGTTTATGTTCCATACACCTATCACATCATATCCTAAAGACTGAATTTCTCTTCAGTGCGTGTGTTTATTTCCCTGGCTTTTCACCTTGCTTTGAGCAACAGTGGGGAAAGTGGGATGTATATAACTGCTCACCTCCTCCCCCAAATACCTCAACCCTAAAATATTGTGACGAAAAGAATAGTAACAGCTAGAAGCAAAAAAATGAAAATGGTTATCACAAGATGTTGGGATATGACAGCTGAACCGTAATTGCTTCTAAAATGTGGTCAGAGTGCCACATCTAATCACGAGAAGGACACGTTTCTAAAATGTTCATATGTATCAGGTACTGAGCTAAAACTATTTGTGTATGATCTCATTTAGTCCTCATAACAAACCTCTTATGTCCATGTTGAAGATGAACAAGCTAGGACTTAGAAAGGTTAACTGACTTGCCCAAGGTCACACAGTCAGGGACAGGGTAAGGATGCAAACTCAAGCGCATGGGGATACTGGAGGTGGGAAGCCCTGAGGGGGTTTTTCCTCCAGGTGTGGCTGCTCCATGTACCTTTTCATTAAAATCAAGCTTATGCATGAGCACATTAGCTTGGATCCGATTTTCCATTTCATAGATTCTACACCAACTTTGTGGCTTTCCAGTAAGAAAAGCTGTTGTTTCACAATGGGTCGGTATGGAATTTTTTGAGGTGGCACTAAACCTATAAAAAGCGGGGTCCAAGATGTGCTTCCATTTAATTCTCCCACACAAGGAGTTGAGTTTAAAAAGTTGTTTCCCTCCAGATTTAAACTCATAAAATGTATATGCATTAAACAGAATGAATCACTCCCATTTTCCATTATTGCATCCCACCCTACCCTTCTTGCTGCCCTGCACACTGTCTTCTGGTCTTACTGCCAGTCATCAGAGCAACATTGTCTATCACACTTGCCTGTGAATGCCTTAATGGGAGGAAGAAATCCATACCAGCCATGGATCACAATCCAGTCTCTCTATGATTGTAGCAATTATGCATTCAAAGTTCTTGGAATCTGTGCATTCAGCTATGGATGTGTATTTAATCATTTTTTTAAAGTGCATTATTATAATGCAGGTATTGGATTACTGGATTTTGTTAAACATTCCTAGCAGTTCTCATGGACTTAGAAATTGCTGTAGTTGCATCAGTGAAAATTCACCCAGTGGGGCTAATAGCTTTTCTACTCAGGTCACATAGTTGAGATAGTGGTGAGAAAGGTATAGGTGAATAGAAGGAATTATTTGGAAAGTATATCCCATGCAAATAATAACTTTTAATTATAAATTGATGAATAATATTAAGTAGGAAATATGACTATCTCTTTTAATTCTATAAGCTCTTTTTTTCTTTGTCAGTGTGATTGGTTTTAGAGTACCATGATGTTACAATTTTCATTACACTGTGTTGTTTTGAAACAGTATAGCAGTTTGTACGTAGCATTCTTGCCTCGTGGGAAACACTCAGTTTAGGAAGAGCACATTCCCTGGTGTTTACAGAAATGCTGAGACAGGATCTTTCTGTCTTGGGGATTTCCAGTCTATGATCAGATAAACTCAAGAGGAGTCCTGATGTTACTGGGCAAGAAGCAGAAAACCAGAGGTGTTACTTGATTTCTGGGGAGGAAATGAATTTTCCTATGGGGAGCATCACTATCTTCCTCAGTTGGGAATCTCATGATTGAAGAGTTTGAGAAACTGACTAGTCTGCTGTCTTCCATTCAAGCAGGATTTCATTTAATGCAGAGCTGAGAAGGCTTTATCGTGCAAAGGCCAATTCAGGAAATGTAAAAATGTTTCTGGACTACTTTTTTTTTTTCTCTTGAAACATATATTTAAACTGGGAAAGTCATATAGGAAACTTTTAATGCTTAAGCATTATTTTTTTAAATTCCCTTCATGAGAGTTGTTTGGGAGAGTGGGAGAAAAGTTTTCCAAGCTATGAAACTCACATGTCTTGTGGTGACTGATTATAATGAGTATTTTAGTACATTGTTGAATAAGACACTAAGAACTGGGATATTTGTTTTTCCTTGATCGACCTTGTAAGCTACTTCATTGTGAAATGTGTTTTTTCTTAAAGTATTTCTTAATTTAGTATTCTTTAAAATGAGATTTTTTTTTCAGTTGTCGACAATCTTGAATCACAAAAGAAGTTTCCAGATTACTTTGAAATACTTGATTTTCATCAGTCTCTCTTTCTCTGCTTGGCAGCCATAGTAAGGGTTTTCATTTTCTTTTTTTTTTTTTTTTTTTTTTTTTTTTTTTTTTTTGAGACAGAGTCTTGCTCTGTCGCCCAGGCTGGAGTGCTGTGGCCGGATCTCAGCTCACTGCAAGCTCCGCCTCCCGGGTTCCCGCCATTCTCCTGCCTCAGGCTCCCGAGTAGCTGGGACTACAGGCGCCCGCCACCTCGCCCGGCTAGTTTTTTTTTTTTGTATTTTTTAGTAGAGACGGGGTTTCACCTGTTAGCCAGGATGGTCTCGATCTCCTGACCTCGTGATCCGCCCGTCTCGGCCTCCCAAAGTGCTGGGATTACAGGCTTGAGCCACCGCGCCCGGCCGGGTTTTCATTTTCTTTAGAAAGTGGTTCACTTTCCATCATCTTTCAAACAGACCCAGTGGGAGTTCACATGTTAACCAAGCATACCTATCCCAGGACCTTCTCCTGTGGTCCAGGTGTCATCTAAGAACCTAAGGCTCCCTTTGGCCCTTTTTGCACTCAGTTTCCCCATAGAGAAGATGTAAGAGTTGGATCACACCAGGTGGGCTTGGGTGCAGGGTGGGATGGAGGTTACTCAGGACCAGGAGGTCAATTCTCCTGCACCAGCACAAGCCTATATTGTGATTTCTGCTTGCCAGTGTAATATGTGCTCATTGTAAAATGTTCAAACATTACAGAAATATAGAAGGTAGAAGCTCAGTAGTCCAACTTTTTGGTAATCTTACCCTTCAGCACTGACCACCACTAACAGTTTGGTGTGGATTCCTCCAGATATTTGAATGCAGAAACTAAAATATTCCTGTTTTCCAACAATACATAGATGTATACCGTTTTGCAGTTTGTTTTCTTGCACTTGGACCTCTTGGAAGCCCTTGAATGGCATACTTTTAGACATCTTTTACTCAATTGCATTGGGAGCTAGATGAGAGGAGCCCTGTAAACCAGGGGAAGAGGAGAGGAGCTGATGTTTGGTGGGTAGGAACATGTCATGTGCTGTGTCCTGTGATAGGAAGTTTCACATCCCATATTGCAGTGACCACCCTTTATGGTCAACTGTTTATATGTAAGAATGGGGGAGCCCAAGGTAAATGACCTAAGGGGCAGAGCTGACATCTGAGCTCAGGTCAGCATAGCTCAAACTCTGGACTCATTCCCTTTTGCACTCTGACTGCAGGATGAAGCACTCTCTGCCCCATAGTTCTCTGGCCTCCCGTCCTATTCTGGTCCATCCACACTGGCTTCTTTGCTGTTCCTCCTGCCCCCAGGCCCTTAGCACTAATGGTTTTCTTCCCTGGAATACTCTTCCCACAGGTGTCTTCATGGTCCCTCACCTCATTTCAGCTTTGCTCAAAGTCTAACCACTCCTTTAAAAGTATCCCCACTCCCACAGCATCTTATTCCGTCTCCCTGTCTTGCTTTTATTCATAGCACCTCCTAGCATACTATATTAATTAGTTGTTAAGTTTATTGCCCATCTCCCCCATGGAATTAATGCTCCAAAGGGCAGGGGTTCTGTCTATTTTGTTCACTCCTCCAACTCTGGTACTGTAAAAAAAGAACCAACAAATCACTATGGCATCCTTGAATCTTTCCAGCTTCCCACACTTTTTGTTTTTGTTAGTCCTTACTGTTCTCTGTAGTGAGCAGTGAAACCTCTAAAATGCAAAAACTTTATGTATTGTTTGGGGGAAAAACAAGAAAGTGGAGAAGAATCGGGAAAGATCTGGCTTACTCTTGAGCTGGTGTTGGGGAGAGAGGAACCTGTAAAGATGGGAAAAAAGTCACCTGAGGGTTGGGATGTGTGATGAGGCAGCAAATGGTATGTGGGATGGAGAAGAGATCTGTATGGGTTCCCCTGTAATGGGGATGCATAATGTTTTTGAAGAACTTCCAAAGGAGACTCTGGATTCCTTCAGCCAGCCATCAACTGTCCCAGTGGCCTGAGTCACTAGAAAGGAAAAGGAATCTATGGTCATTCCTACTGGCTTTTCACACAGACAGGTAAATCATTGCAGTGCCTGCATTATTAGCCTGTTGCATTTTTTAAACATTAAATACCTGTCGGTGTCATCCCTGTTTGAGCCAGGGTCTGAGAGTTCATTGCCAAAGCACTTACCCAATGTGTCTGAGAAGCATCACAGCCTGAGATCTCTTTGGCATAAGCAGTCCCAGGAAGGACTCTACATATGTCTTTCATGCATCTATTGTTTGCAGTAGTTTTTGAGCTGCAGCAAAATCATAGGCACTTTGGGGACTGATTCATCTGTAGAACACTTTAGAATGGACTACACTGGGATGCTAAAGGGAGTTCATGGTTTTCAGAAGCCTGGGAGAAACTGCTCTTCAGCCACGGAGAGGCCTCCTCTCTTCCTCCCGGATGGCTTTAATTGCTGTCCTAGGCAGTCTGAATTACCCGCCAGGAGAGGATTTCCCCTTCAAAAAACACAGCCTCCCTAAAACTGCTTTTGATTTGTAATAGAAACTACTTAGTAGCTAGGACAGAGGCTGATAACTCCTATTCCCAGAACTCATTAAAACAAGGAATTTTAATAAGTATTTTTGCCCTTTGCAGCCCAGGTTTTTGGAAGTCCAGGCAGCTGTTCTCCAGATTTCACTGTCAAGCCATAACACATGCAGTGCTTCAGCTTCTTTCCCTTGCCTCAAAACAGGTCTGAAGCAAGTTATTTTATCTATGATTATCTCACACTATCCCACCCTGGTTACACAATTGCCATTTTGTCCAGCCAATACAATGCATAAAGCCAATTAACCTTCTGCCCACGACAGTTTCCTTTGAAATAGTCAAATCTTTGTATTTTACCTGAATTTGATGCAGGGCTTTTAAAAAACAAGTTCTATGACACTTGCTAATTCTCCTTTAACTATGACTCCTAAAATTTGTTAGCTTTGCCCATCAAAACAAAAGAACAAGGTGAAATATATTGCAATTCCTCAATAAAGAAAAGGTTTCATTGTTTTGGGAGATAGTCTCAAAAGAAAAGCTTGGAAATTTCTCTCCCATCTCTCCCTGTCTTTTCACTGTCAGTTTCTACACAAGGTTCTATCTACTATCACTCCCCTTCTTGATGCTCTGCAAGGAGCTCCTGCCCCCACCCGTCTACTGAAACAGAACTCTTAAAGGTCACCGGTGATTGCCTAATATAAATCCAATGGCTGTTTCTCAGATTTCGTTCATGATGGCTCAGCAACATCTGACCCCATTGACTTCCTCTACTCCTTGAAATGCTGTCTGTCGGCAGCTCCTTCCTAGCGGTGTCCGTGTCTATCTAGTCTCTCCTCTGCTGTCATCCTTCCTGTTCTATCAAGAGGCAGTCTGAAGTGGTTAAGAGTGTGGGCTCTGCCTATGATGTGAATCCTGGCTCTGGTACTTGCAAGAGTAGCTTTGAGTAGGTGATTTAACCCTCGTACCTCGGTGTCCTCATCGGTAAAATGGGGAGAAGAATAGCTATGGCAGAGGATTAAATAGTATGCTTAGTAAAGGGTAAGCACCCAACAAATGCTATTTTTTTAATCATATAACTTCCTGTGTAGATGACTGTAACTTCAGGATAAAACCCTAATGCCGCCCTCTGGCCAACAGGACCTCTAAGATCCAGCTCTCATTTAGTTTGCTTATACCTCAGACCCTCCCCAGTATGTGTCCACTTCTGAGGCTTTGTCCCTTTGCACTCCCCACTCAACCACCCTCACCTCTTCCTATTCTGCCCCTCCTTCCCTGGCCAGAGGAGGGAAGAATGCCGAGGGCGGCCCCTGCCCAGAAACCACCAAGCACAGCCTGCTTTGTAACAGAAGACAGCCTCCCTTGGGCATGGAGCCTATCTCTCTCAGACAGAGTATGAATTACTTAAGGACACCAGCTGTGATTTATACTTTTAAAAAATGTCTTCCTCAGCATTTAGCACTATAACTTTACACATAGTGGGAATTTAACTCATATCTTTTAACTGCCAAAACATTATAGTTTTACTTGGCCCTTCCAAAATCCTTTTTCCTCCTAAATTGAAACGTGTATTGATCAGTCCTGGAGCTCATGTAAGCTTGATTTGGGATAATTAAGTCAACACCACAGGGAGAGTTACCCATGTCAGAACCTTTTTGGAACTAGGAGGGATATATAGAAATAATTGAATTAATGGGAGCACAGGGAATAATTTAATGCTTTTAAAAAGTAGCTTGAAATCCTACCAACCTATAAAGCTGTTAGAATTGTTAAGAAGTGTTTATAAGTTTTTTCTATACACTCTACTCTCAGAATAAAATGAGCTGTAAAGCTGTGAGTAGCAAATCTATCAACCCTTCAGACCTTGCTGTAGGCCTGCTCCTGAGCCACTGTGTTCTAGTCCTGCTTGCTTTCTCCTTCCTGCCCTGGTGAAGAGGACATTGAAGCTGGATGAAAATCAAAGGAAGGGCCGCCTACTTAAAAAAAAAAAAAAAAAAATTAACCCCTTTATTGGCGTTTTGAGTTGGCCTGGCAAAGACAGCCTAAGTTTTCATCGGCATCTGCTGTGTGTGTCCCTGGGGTCATGAAGAGTGCCAGAGTTGTGCTGCCAGTATAACAGCTTCCCACCCCACAACCCTGGAAGCCACGAAGGACCATATGCTTTGCATCTTCAGATTCTGTAGCAGAGTTTCAACTTTAACACTGTTGACACATGGGGCCAGGTAATTCTTTGTTGCAGGGGCTGTCCTGTGCATTGTAGGATATTTAGCAGCATCCCTGACCCTTACCCACTAGATGCCACTGGTACTACCACGACTACCCCCCAACCTCAGTGGTGACAACCAAAAATGTCTCCAGAAATTGCCACATGTCCCCTGGGGTGCAAAGTCACCCCCATTTGAGAACCATTCTCCATAGGATCAATACAGAAAACTCAGCATCTTTCTAGTTTGTAGAATACAGAACTAAGATAGTTTGGGTCAAATGAAGATGAAGATTGGGTTATAATATACCTGAAAGGTAAATTTGGGTTTGAAATTACACAGAGAAGGAAAATTTAGAGTCTATAAGCAGTTGTAGATTATGTCATAAGGAGATGTAAACAAATTACAGAAATGCAGACCATCTTCTTACTCCTAAAGGTCTCAGGTCTAGAGTTGTATCCCCTCCAAAAAAATATGTATGTTGAAGTCCTAACCCCCAATGTGACTTAGTCCTAACCCACAATGTGACTTACCAGGAGATAGGGTCTTTATGAGATAATAAAGGATAAATGATGTCGTAAGGGTGGGTTCCTAATCTGATAGTACTGTACCCTTATAAAAAGAGGAAGAAAGATACATATCTCTCTCTCCTGCTTCCATGTGAGGACACAGTGAGAAGGTGGCTGTCTGCAAGCCAGGAAGAGAGCCCTTACCAGAACTTGACCATGCTGGCATCCTGATCTAGGACTTCCAGCCTCCAGAACCGTAACAAAATAACTTTCTGTTGTTTAAGCCACCCAATCGATGATATTCTGTTATGGCAGCCTGCACTAACTAATACATCTAACATCCTTGTTGTACAGATGAAGAAACCAGGTCCAGACAGGTAGACTTGCAAGAGGTTAAGCTACTAATGAGTGGCAGGGCTGGAACGTAGCACTTATTCTTCCTGACTCCTAGCCCAGTGTACATTCTCCTTCCCACACTTTCTCCAGTCATATGATCCTCTTATTTATCATCTCTAGATCCTACAGCACATCACTTCTGTGAGCATCAGGGTCCTTATGCTTGCCCTGTTTATCTAAGGATTGTTGCAAGGATCAGTGACATAGTAGAAAAAAGATAGTTTAAGTTTCCAAACTACAAAATATTTTACAAACACGTCATACTCAACTCAGATTCGGCCTAGTTGGCAGGAATCTATCTGCCTCTGGCAATTGTAAGTCTAGTCAAGTACGTAGCTCTGTGAGGTCATACTAGGCTAGGTTGACTCATGAGTGGGTTGGCTGTTGGCTGTAGGGAACAGATCAAAGGACAGAGAAGGCAGGAGGAGATAGGGCCTAGTTTGGTGATGAACCACCTCAAGCCAGATGATTGCTCTTCTCTTTGGTTGAGTTGTAAAAGCTGAGGTTGATATGAGTTTGCATAGTAAGAAGAATGTTCCTCTTAAAAAGGACAATCAGAGCTGGAGGACACCTTAAGAGCTCAAGGTACCAGCCAGAGTCTCTGGTGTTACGCAACAGAAACATACCCGGTGGGCCAGGCGTGGTGGCTCATACCTGTAATCCCAGCATTTTGGCCAGCCAAGGCAGGTGGATTATCTGAGGTCAGGAATTTGAGATCAGCCTGGTCAACATGGTGAAACCCCATCTCTACTAAATACAAAAAATTAGCGGGGCATGGTGGCACATGCCTATAGTCACAGCTACTCAGGAGGCAGAGGCAGGAGAATTGCTTGAACCCGAGAGGTGGAGTTTGCAGTGAGCCAAGATCATGCCACTGCACTCCAACCTGGGCAGCAGAGTGAGGCTCCGTTTCAAAAAATAAAAAAATAAAAAAAAATAAGGAAAGGAAAAAAAAAAAAAAAAAAAAAACAAGAAACCTACCCTGAGGAACTTCAGCAGTAATGACAATTTATAAGCTATAAAATATTATACAATTGTAAATACCATTCTCAGATCAACTTTTTTTTGCATTTATTGAGTATTATGCAACCTTTATTGCATTTATTGAATAGTCATAATATTGAAGTAGATCAGGAAGGAATGTGTTTATCTGGGAGTAAGAAAATCTGAAAAACAGTGGCTTAAATAGGTGAATATCTTATTTTCCTTGTGTAATAAGTCTACAGGCAGGAATCCAAGGCTTGTCCAGCTGCTCAGGGCTGTCATCAGAGGCTGAGGTTCTATTTAGCATTTTGTTCATGGTCATGGATGGCTGCTTCACCTCCAGGCATTTCATCTGTGTTCCAGTTAGGAAGAAGGAGGAAGGATGAAGATGAAGCATGAAAGCCTTTTTCCTTCCAGGTTTTGCCTTCATATTGGAGAAGGGACTTATTTCTTTATTTTATTCATCAGAACTGTATCACATGACTACTTCTGAAAGCTAAGGAGTCTGGAAATGCAACTATTTTGCTTTCTGGCCTCTAGAATAGAGGGTGACAAGGAAGAAAGGAATTGAAATGGGAGCTGTGAGCCAAGCATGTTTATGACAGAAGAACATGGGCACTTCTGCAGAGTCATAAAGTCTTAGAGAGCCAGCTCAGAAAATAAGTGTGGCTAGGCACAGCTCAAGAGCCCTGGGCACTACTTTAGTACTCTGGGCTACCCACTCCCAGTCAACATTGCCGTACCTCTGGAACTTATTCCACCACAGCTAGGCTTTTCCATTCTTATTAAGGATTCAAAGTTATTGGCTGAGCCCAGGTCACATTTCCATGCTATAACTACATGGCAAGGGTAGGGAGAGAGACAGTATGTCCCCTCCCTCTTGGGCTTCTGTAATGGGGAAGAGGGGACCTTGCCAGCCACCTATCTTGATGTTCCTCCAAATACAGAGAGTCCTCCAATGCTAGGCCACCAAAAATGACAAATATTTACCTTCCCACTATTTTACAGATGTGGAGCCTGAGGCCCAGAAACAGGAAAGTGCTCAGTCAGTGCCACATAGTCGGTGAAGGACAGTCTCAGGAGTTTGTCTTATCCTGACACACCCAGTCTGGTTGGTCCCAGGAAAGCAGCAACTTTCAGTCTTTTCCTTAGGCTCCTTGACGCTCCGTATGATAAAGGGGGTTGTCTTGGGAGGCAGCCCCTCTTTTTTCCAGAAGTTCCTGGGTAGATCCCTTGCTCCCCCAGGAACTTCCAGCAGCTGCTTCCTCTTTGTGTAGTGCCAAGGCTTTACAAAATTAAGAAGTGCCGGCCAGGTGCGGTGGCTCCCGCCTGTAATCCCAGCACTTTGGGAGGCCAAGGTGGGCGGATCACGAGGTCAGGAGATTGAGACCATCCTGGCTAACACAGTGAAACCCCATCTCTACTAAAAACACAAATACTAGCCGGGAGTGGTGGCGGGCGCCTGCAGTCCCAGCTACTTGGGATGCCGAGGCAGGAGAATGGCGTGAACCTGGGAGGCAGAACTTGCAGTGAGCCGAGATGGCGCCACTGCACTCCAGCCTGGGTGACAGAGCGAGACTCCATCTCAAAAAAAAAAAAAAAGAAGTACCTCCTCCCTGCAGACAACATTCAGGATTCCTGTCACGGGATGTCAAATGGGATAGTTTGTGAAGATGCTAGGTGGTAAGTATTCCTGCCTTCTGAAGAGGAAGAGCTGGGCACAACCCCACAAGATCTATAGAAAGACTGGTGAACTGTTCTGGCCGCCATTACCCACCTACAGCCTGTGTGAAGGAAAGATGAGGCATTCAAGGAGAGTTGAGTCACTGGGCAGAGTGTGAGGGAAAGTACCATCGTTTGTCCTTACTTCTTCCAGTGTGGGCGGGAGAGGGCTGTTTCTTCCCAGCCAGGAGTGAGGGCTCCAAGAGCACCTCTCCATTTGGTGCCCCTAACTGAGACTCTGTGGAGATTCTCATAAGACCTCTTGAAAAACCATAGCTGCGTCCCATGAAACATTCAGCATTTGGACACTTGCAACCCAGAGAATGCTGTCAGCCAAGGGAGAGCTGCAACCAAGTGTGAAGACTTTTGCCCCTTTACTCTACTCTTTGGCCCCCACCACCCCCACCCCAGGCCCACCACTGACCCTGGAAAGCAAGAAGCAGTGGGGGACAGGTAGGAGGAGAGAAAGAGCAGGCTTCCTCCCCTTCCCCACTGCAAGACCTCGAGCTGTGCTCAGTCTTAGCCAGGGCAGGGGGAGGAGCTTTGAACTGTGTGTCAAGTTAAAGATTTGATTTAGACCAGATTCAGCTTTTTTTTTTTTTTTTTTTTTTTTTTTTTAGAAAAACACCTGAAAATTAACCTTAATTGAGGTTCTTGAAATTGTGGGTAACCAGAAAGCTATGAAATCTGTCAAAGTTACCATCAAGGGGCAGGGAAGAGAGAGCCAGCAGGGCCAGTTTGAAGACAAAGGTTGGAGTGAAATAAATGTATTTCCAGTTGTAATCACATTCAGATACTTACTAGTTACTCTCCTTTTCCAAATATGACATTCCAAGTTTTGAAAAGAAGCACTGGACCAGCCGGGCATGGTGGCTCACACCTGTAATCCCAGCACTTTGGGAGGCCGAGGTGGGTGGATCACCTTAGGTCAGGAGTTCAAGACCAGCCTGACCAACACGGAGAAACCCCATCTCTACTAAAAATACAAAATTAGCTGGGCATGGTGGTGCATTCCTGTAATCCCAGCTACTTGGGAGGCTGAGGGAGGAGAATTGCTTGAACCTGGGAGGTGGAGGTTGTGGTGAGCCGAGATTGCACCATTGCACTCCAGCCTGGGCAACAAGAGCAAAATCTCTGTCCAAAAAAAAAAAAAAAAAAAAAGCAGCAGCAGCACTGGACTAAGGCCTCAGGACTTCCTGAGTCTAGTTCCAGCTTTTTCACAAACTAGGAGTGAGCCTCTGGACAAGTCACTAAGTCACTTCACTTTTCTGGGTCCTGGCATCCTCTTCTGTCCAATGATGGGATTGGGCTCTATGGTTTGGGTATCCCAGAATAATTTCTCTACTTTTTGTTCTTTCTTTTTTTTGAGACGGAGTCTTGCTCTGTCGCCAGGCTGGAGTGCAGTGGCACGATCTCGGCTTACTGCAACCTCTGCCTCCGGGGTTCAAGCTATCCTCCTGCCTCAGCCTCCTGAGTAGCTGGGATTACAGGCACGCACCACCATGCCTGGCTGATTTTTGTATTTCTGTTTTTAGTAGAGACAGGGTTTCACCATGTTGGCCAGGCTGGTCTCAAACTTCTGACCTTGTGATCCACCTGCCTCAGCCTCCCAAAGTGCTGGGATTATAGGCGTGAGCCACCATGTCCAGCCTTCCTTTTTTTTTTTTTTTTTTTTGAGATGGAATTTCACTCTTGTTGCCCAGGCTGGAGTGCAATGGTACGACCTTGCTCACTGCAATCTCTGCCTGCCAGGTTCAAGTGATTCTCCTGCCTCAGCCTCGCAAGTAGCTGGGATTACAGGCATGCACCACCACGCCCAGCTAATTTTGAATTTTTAGTAGAGGTGGGGTTTCACCATGTTGTTCAGGCTGGTCTCAAACTCTTGACCTCAGGTGATCCACCTGCCTCAGCCTCCCAAAGTGCTGGGATTACAGGCTTGGGCCACCTTGCCCAGCCTATTTTTTTTTTTTTTTTTTTTGAGACTAAGTCTCGCTCTGTCGCCCAGGCTGGAGTGCAGTGGTGTGATCTCGGCTCACTGCAACCTCTTCCTCCCAGGTTCAAGTGATTCTTCTGCCTCAGCCTCCTGAGTAGCTGGGATTACAGGCACCTGCCACCATGCCTGGCTAATTTTTGTATTTTTGTAGAGATGGGATTTCATCATGTTGGCCAGGCTGGTCTCAAACTCCTGGCTTCAAGTGATCCACCCATTTGGCTTCCCAAACAGCTGGTATTACAGGCATGAGCCACCACGCCCGGCCAAATTTCTCTACTTCTGTACACGGTGCAGTTCCTTAAAACAGCAGGACAAAATAATTCACACAGTGAGCTGGCTTTACAAATTGTACTTCGGTTATATTTGTTGGAAGAGTCAAGCATAGATGAATGGCATTTGGCAGAAGAAAACCTTAGTATATCTGAAACCCTTAATTATACACCGTAGGCAGCTTTGTAGCTTGGTCTGTGTCAAAAGACACCACACTATCAAATGACACATTGTAGAAATATTCAGAATTTTGCAAGAGCTTGTTCATGAGTGGCATGATTGGCCTGTGTCAGACAGTTAACATCCGCATTTCCACCTGAGTCTGCATTTGAAAACCTGAACTCTCCTGGCCTCTTGTCCAGTTCCTGTGGAGATGAGTCCATTGAAATTGACCACACTCAATGGGACGTTTGAGGCCTGTAGTTTGAGGCCACATGTTTTATTTTCAGATTTTGTTTGTAGTCGAATACTATTGCCACACTAGGTGTAAGTTTTATACACAGCTTTTCATGTGTTTTTATTGTATAAGGAATACATGAAAGTCACACATAAATTACATAATTCACATAATGCATAAATTAGAAATGCTTTTTTGCATTAAGGAAAAAAAGCCGTCTATAATCTTACTACCCATAGATAATTATTATTCACCTTTTGTGCCTGTCCTTTCAGACTGGTTATTCATATGCACATATCTGTATATGAATGATGTTTTATTTTTCATTTTTAATTGTGGTAAAGTACACATAACATGCAATTTACAGTTTTAACCATTTTAAAATGTATGGTTCAGTGTTGTTAAGTATATGGATTTGTGCAGTCGTCACCACCATCCACGTCTGGAATTCTTTTCACCTTGCAAAGTCAAAATTGTACCCATTAAACACAAAAACTCTACTCCTTTACAGCTTTGCCCTATCCCCACTTTATGATATTGACATCTCAAATTAATACTTATATAATATTGTATTTTATAATATGTTTTAATGTATTATATGTCCTCTTTGCTGAGGACAGCAAAGAGGCCTGTGGAATGAGAATGTCGAGATTGAGGGGATAGGAAATAAACTGGAAAGGGAGAATTTAGGGCCTTGTAGACCATGGTGATGATTTGAATTTCATAAAATTTACTGAGACACTTTTGGAGTATTGACAGCAGAGGAGCGGCATGACTGAGATTGAGAAGAGTCACTTGACTGCGATGTGGAGGTAGACCACATGGGGAGAGGAGGAGACAGGAAGGCACTTAGGGAGCTGTTTCAGTAACCCAGGTAAGAGATGGGGTAGCTTGAACCAGGGTGATGTCAGTGTGGGGCATGGGGTTGGACTCTGGATATATTTTGAAAGTGGAGCTGGTAGGATTTGCTGATGGATTGGTTGTGGGGTGGGAGAGAAAGAAGTCAAGATTAACTTCAAGGTTTTTGGCCTGAACAATTGGAGGGATAAAATTGCCATTTATTCCAGTGGAGATGGAGGAGGAGCAGATTTTAAGTAGGGGAAAATAAAGAGTTCTGTTTCAATCATGCTACATTTTACAATCTGTGAGACATCTAATTGAAGATGTCAAGTAGACAGTTGGATATGCAAGTCTGATGTCAGGGGAGAATATGGGGCTGGAGACAGAAATTTTAGAGCCAGGGTATGTGGATTACATTTTGAGCCATGACATTGAATGAGCTCACATAGGCCCTGGGAGAGAAGGTAGATGGAGAAGAGAAAGGGGCTGAGTAATGAGCCCTGGGGCATAGCAACAGTTAGAGGTCAAGAGGAGGAGGAAGACCCAGAGGAGGAAATTGAGAAGGAACATTCAATGAAGGGAGAGGAAAACCAAATGGTGTGGTCTCCTGAAAGCCAGGCAAAATAGTGTTTCAAGGAACTGTAAGTGATAGGTTGTGTCTAATGCACCTAGGAGGTTGCATGTTTTACTTGTCAATATGAAGGTCATGGCTTATGTTTGAGATGAAGCTTCAGACACCAGGGTCTGTGTCTACTTAATGATATGACATGTTGGGGTCTCCTCAATCAGACAATTCTCTCTCATTTTGTTGCTTCATTAATTCAGCGGACATTTATCAGACACTTTCTACGTGCTTCACACTTCTAGGCACAGAGAGTAACCAAAATGAGTCACACCACAGCCCTTGCTTTTAAAATAGGTTAGGAGTCCGAGACTTAGATATATAGGAGTGTCAGATCTGAGTCTCGGGATTCTTAGGATTCTTTTCTCATCTATCACATACATTTTTAAATTGGGGCTGTATTTTGTCTACACAAATTATTCACCACATTCTGGAGGAGAACGAAGAGAAGGCAGTTTTTTGTTTGTTTGTTTGTTTGTTCCCCTTTTGAGACACGGCTTTTCTCCGTGTCCCAGGCTGGAGTGCAGTGGCACAGTCATGGCTCACTGCTGCAGCCTCCATCTTCCAGGACCAAGCAATCCTCCCTCAGCCTCCCGAGTAGCTAGGACCACAGGTACACACCACCATGCCTGGCTAATTTTTTCATTTTACTGTAGAAACAGGGTTTCACTCTGTTGCCCAAGCTGGTCTCAAACTCCTCGGCTCAAGTGATCCTCCTGTCTAGGGCTCCCAAAGTGTTGGGATTACAGGCATTAGCCACTGTGCCTGGCCAAGAAGGCAGCTCTTCAAGCCTTCTAACATTCCATCCTGAAGATCTGTGCCTTATTTCTTGATAGCAAATCACCTCTCCTGCTTCTTGATTATCTTTCTAGTTATCGGTTATATAAGAAAACTTTCTCTTCTAACTGAATGTTAAATATCTCATCTTCCAGGAGACAGACATCTAACTTTCTAAATAGATTAACCCAATATAAATACACTCCTTCTCTTGGACCCTCAAGCAATGGGTGCTTCTTTCCTGCCTGAGAATAAACAACAGTATTGTTGATGTGGGCTCTGGCCTATGCTTAAATATTCACGCGGTCCCTTTACATTCATAAACCAACAATTTAACAAAATTCCAACAATATGCTATATTACATCGTCGAGTCTTATTTGAGAAAGAAAATCCCACTCAGGAAGAGTTTACCAATTCCTAGGCAGAAATGATACCCACAGGCAGAGCAAGAAGACCTCATAGTTAGGCAAGATCATGAGCAGGTGTGGAGGGTAAGGAACGGTTATGAGTGGTTCCTAGGAAGGTCGGGCATTAAGTGGACTTCAAAAGGAAAAGATTTGAACAGGTAGGGCAAAAGATAATTATGCAAGAGTATTTGATAGCATATTTAAAGATGATGCTGATTGTGATTACAATTTATAATAGGCTGGCCTGAAAAGATGGATTCATTGCCAGAAGTAATTCATTTTTAACCATGCACACATGAAATCCAGTCATGTATTGAGGGGACTTATGATATAAAAACTCTGAATAACCTTTTTTTTTTGAGACAAGGCCTCACTCTGTCACCCAGGCTGGAGTGCAGTGGCACAGTCTTGGCTCGCTGCAACCTCTGCTTCATGGGCTCAAGTGATTCTCCAGCCTCAGCCTCCCAAGTAGCTGCGGCTATAGGTGCATGCCACCACATCTGGCTAATTTTTGTATTTTTTATAGAGACAGGCTTTCGCCACGTTGTCAAGGCTGGTCTTGAACTCCTGAGCTCAAAGTGATCCATCCACCTCAGCCTCCCAAAGTGCTGGGATTAGATGTGAGCCACCATGCCTGGCCCTCAGATAACCTTTTAGAGGGATGTCGATTATGCATAGTGATGGTGAGGTGCCTTTGAATTTGGAAATAAGCTTGCCTTAATTTGCCTATTTATTTTCATTCATGTGTGAGACATTGAAGACATATCAACACGGATACAATCCCAGTCCTCAAAATCCACAAATGGTGGTGTGGTAAGTCAAAAGCTGGTCCTGTACAAGATATCCACAGAAATCCCTGGAACCTGTGAATGTTACCTTATCTGGAAAGGGGGTCTTTGCAGATGAGATTAAGTTAAGGATCTTGAGATAAGATAATTCTGGATTATCAGATGGGCCGTAAATACAATCACAAGTGTCCTTATAGGAGAGAGGCAGAGGAAGATTAGCCTCAGAAGAAATTGTGGCAGCAACGTGACCATGGATACAGAGACTGGAATGATGAAGCCACAAACCGAGGAGTTCCTAGAGTGACCAGAAGCTGGAAGAAGAAAGGAGTGGATTCTCCCCTACAAGCCTTGGAGGTAGGCCCTCACGACACCTTGATTTTGGACCTCTGGCCTCCAAAACTGTGAGAGAATAAGTTTCTATTGTTTGAAGCCACTAAGTTTTTGGTGATTTGTTTTAGCAGCCAAAAGAAACTAATACAGATGGTATTCATTCTTATGGGAGTAAACACATGGTAAATATGGATTTGAAAGAACCCAATACTTTAGCCAAGGTGACCTTCTTTGTAAGGGAGGGAAGTCCAGAACACAATTGTCATTTAGTATCCATTTGTTTAACATCCTGTTTAGAGAAAAACTGTGTGGGTGGAAGAGGGGCAATTGACCTGAGAACACAGAGAAGAGAAGCCAGAGAACTACAGATTTGCAGCGAATGTCACCGACTCTGTCAGGCCTGAATTTTGTGGTGGTGGAGACAAAAGCTTTGTTGTGGTCCTGGAGGGGTCACTGGGCTTCCCCGTGGTCTGGATGGATCCCCTTAAGGTGCCCTGCCTCTTTGCTTTGATTCCATGCGACTTACAGTCACGGAGCAGCTTCCAAGTGTTCTGACCCGGGGCCCTGGCAGTGAATATGAGCATTTTCAATACTGGAATAAAAGCCTCCTCTCTTTCTCACACACATACAGATGAATACATTTTCAGCTTGATTTTTATTTCTTGTGAGTCTGATTAGCACAACCTACCTAATCATGCTAAGTTTGACTCAACCTTGAGTCTGACAAAACTTGAGACCACATCCTGACACTTAGTAAATTTGCCAAGCTAAAGCCGCACAATGAAAATTGATACACAGCCTTTGGGTCTTCCAGATACTATCTAATGTCACCATTGATCTCTCTGTGCTACCTCAAGGGACATCACACTTCTCCCTCAATTCAAAATCTGGGAAATGTGTTTATTCAGCAGTTTTTTTTCTGGGCATTTACCTATGAGGGTGAACTGAGGAACTGCCAGGGCTGGAGAGTTCCTTCCCTAGAGGGAAGAACAACCTCAACTCCTGTGTGAGTTTCCTGTGGCTGCTGTGTTAAAACACTACCACAAACTGTGTGGCTTAAAACAATGGAAATTTATTCTCTCACAGTTCTGGAGGACAGAAGTCCAATATCAAGGTGCTGACAGGGACGCACTCCCTCCATAGGCTCTGGGGGAAAAGTCTTCCTTTTCCAACAAAGCCAAATTCCTTGACTGTGGCAGCATAAATCCAATCTCTGTCTCTGTCTTCCCGAGGCCCTCTCTTCTCTGCCCCACCCATAATCACTCTGGGTACCACCCAGGTTATTGCCATCTTGGCATTCATATTCTGAGCTCAAAAGGTCACAGGAGATGTGCATGGTGGCTCACGCCCATAATCCCAGCACTCTGGGAGGCCTAAGTGGACGGATCACTTGAGGCCAGGAGTTTGAGACCAGCGTGGCCAACATGGTAAAAAGCCATCTCTACTAAAAATACAAAAATTTGCTGGGCATGGTGGCACACCCCTGTAGTCCCAGCTACTTGGGAGGCTAAGGTTGGAGAATCACTTGAATCCCAGACGCAGAGGTTGCTGTGAGCTGAGATCGTGGCATCGCACTCCAGCCTGGGCAACACAGCAAGACTACATCTCAAAAAAAAAAAAAAAAAAAAAAAAGTCACAAAAGGCAGGTCTCCGTGTTACTCTTCTTCCTTATAAGGATACTTGTCATTGGATTTAGCGCCCACCCTAATCTAGTATGACCTCAACTAATTACCTCTGTAAAGATGCTATTTTTAAATAAGATCACGTTCTGACCAGGCGTGGTGGCTCACGCCCGTAATCCCAGCACTTTGGGAGGCTGAGGCAGGTAGATCACGAGGTCAGGAGTTCAAGACCAGCCTGGCCAACATGGTGAAACTCCATCTCTACTAAAAATACAAAAATTAGCCAGGCCTGGTGGCGTGTGCCTTTAGTCCCAGCTACTTGGGAGGCTAAGTGAATCCGGGAGGCGGAGCTTGCTCTGAGCCGAGATCATGCCACTGCACTCCAGCCTGGGACAGAGCGAGACTCTGTCTCAAAAAAAAAAAAAAAAAAAAAAAATCACATTCTGAGGTTTTAGGTAGACATGAATTAGGGCGATGGGGGGTGGGCAGTGCAGGGGGACATGAGTCAACCCACTATAGGTCATAAGTCTGGAAAAGATGCTAAGACTAGAGCGAATCTTGATTATGGTAAGTAAATATGAGGTCAACAACAGCACAGACTAAATAGACCTCAATTTGTAAGTGCAAGAGCTATAAGATAGCATAAAGCTTGGCAGTAATTGAGAGGCCACCTTATCTGTGTCAGCAATGACTTAACAGTGATGTTTCCTTTTAAGATCCTTAGACCGGGTGTGATTGCTCACACTTGTAGTCCCAGCACTTTGGGAGGCCAAGGCAGGCAAATCACTTGAGGTCAGGAGTTTGAGACCAGCCTGGCCAATGTGGTGAAACCCCGTCTCTACTAAAAATACAAAAATTAGCCAGGCATGGTGGCAGGTGCCTGTAATCCCAGCTACCCAGGAGGCTGAGGTGGGAGGATGCAGTGAGCTGAGATCGTGCCACCGCACTCCAGCCTGGGTGAGAGAGCGAGACCCTGTCTCAAAAAAAATAAACAAAAAATAAATCTTAAAGGCACCATTTCTTTTTTTGTTTTGTTTTGTTGTGAGACAGTCTCTCTCTGTCACCCAGGCTGGAGTGCAGTGGCACGATCTTGGCTCACTGCAACCTCTGCCTCCAGGGTCAAGCGATTCTCCTGCCGCAGCCTCCTGAGTAGCTGGGAATACAGGTGTGCACCACCATGCCTGGCTAATTTTTGCATTTTTAGTAGAGATGGGGTTTCACCATGTTGGTCAGGCTGGTCTTGAACTCCCGACCTCGTGATCCGCCTGCCTCAGCCTCCCAAAGTGTTGGGATTACAGGCGTGAGCCACCGTGCCCTGCCGAAGGCACCATTTCAAACTGGGAACAACTACCTGTCCATCGAGCCCTCCTGCCCTCCTCTCATTAGGATTATTTCAGCAGACTGCTTTCTACAGATGGAGCTAGTTCCCATATCACCTGCTGTTCTTTGCTGGAGCGGCCACCTGTCTCCTGGCCCAGGGCCCTCACAGCTTTGTAACTCTCCATGGACACTCCATGGATTTTTTTCTTTTTCTTTTTTTTTTTTTTTTTTAGGACACAGGGTCTTGCTCTGCCACTGAAGCTAGAGTGAAATGGCATGATGATAGTTCACTGCAGCCTCAAACTCCTGGGCTCAAGCAATCCTCGCACCTCAGCCTCAGAGTAGCTAGGACTATAGGCGTGCGCCACTGTGCCCAGCTAATTTTTTTTTTTTTTTTAATTTGTAGAGATGAGGTCTCATTTTGTTGCCCAGGCTGGTCTCCAACCCTTGGCTTCAAATGACCCTTCCACCTAGCCTCCCAAAGTGCTGGGATTATGGGCATGAACCACCGTACCCAGCACCCTGGGGATGATTCTGAAGGCCCCTTTCTCTACTGAGATAGATTTTTCTTCTAACAGCTGCCTCACCTATAATCACTCTCTCTGGTTACCACTCAGGTTATTGTCATCTTGGCACTCAGGGGTGCTGATACTATCTTTTTTTTTTTTTTGAGATGGAGTCAAAAAAAAGGTCACAAGAAGGCATGTCTCCATGTTACTTTTCTCCCATGCTATTGACTATGGACAAGTCATTGACTTCATCTTTAGTTAGCTTAACCTGTGATGCACTCCAGTATTCCTTTCTTATCCTTCCCTTTCCAGTAAGAGGATAATGTGTTCTCTGCCAGAGTATTTACCTTCTGCATCCCCAAACTGCCTTATTTTTTAGTTTATTCATAGGAAACCCTGGAGGTCACATTATGAAAATTAAACCCACCCTTAAGGCAAAAACTGCCTGTATCACCTTGCACTGTGCCTAGGCTCGCTAATGATGATGTTCCAGCCATACTGAAGCAAAACATCTAAAGCCAATAAGAAGGGAATCAAATGAATAAGCTCCCAAGTTGCCCTGGCTCCTTGTGGTTGAGTCCGTTGGACCTAGGTTCTAGTTCCAGGTCAGACACTCACTGACAGTGTAGACCTGGGCAAGGTTCTTCACCTCCCTGAACCTGAGTGTCCATGTCTGTAAATTGGGTCTGTATACTTTGAGGTTGTTGTGAAAATTTGGTGAGATGGTGAATATATGAGAAAGCTTCCAACACTACCAGTTACATGGTCACCACACTGCAAATCTGCCCACCATGATCATGGGGACAATCCATGGTACAGCTGGAAAACAGTGCCTATCTGATGGCATCATGCAGATTCAGGAAAATGCCCCCTGGACCACATGACTGTAACAATGCTTCTCCCAACAGTAGTGTTTTTTCCTCTAGAGCTTTCCCTATTTTCCCACCCTTTTCTCTTACCTCAAAGGAAGAGTCGTTCTTCCTTTTCAAAACTAATGATCTTTGTATTCTCAATTCCATCCCCCCCACCTATGTCAGAACTGTGTTTCCATGCTTCATCTCTTCATCCTCTATTGGCTGTATTGCCTGAACAAACTCAAGTCATGTCTTTGCTTAAAAACACTCTTCCCACAACCCTGTAGCCCGCTCAAAATACATAGAGTCCCTTTTTCCTTTAGATGTCAAATTTCTTGAACACTTCCAAACTTTATTAAATCAACAAATGTATGTTATGTATGACTGTTTTCATCCATTTTGCATTGCTATAAGGGAATCCCTGAGATTGGACAGTTTATAAAGAAAATAAGTTTCTTTGGCTCATGGTTCTGGATGGCACTGGTATCTGCTTGGCTTCTGGTGAGGTTTTCAGTAAAGGTTTTCACTCATTAACAGTGGTAGAAGTGAGGGAAGAAGGGAAAGTGTATTCCAAGAGTTGGTCAGGTAGAGAGAAGAAAATAATATATTATAATGCTTTCAACAGGGTATTATGATGGAGTCAGGCCCTGTATGTTATTGGAGCACAGAATTGCAGCAATTAACTCGGGCTGGGGGGGTGGTGCAGATGTGAAATAATCAGTAACACCTCTGATAGGATGCCTTTACTCATGGCAGAAGGTGAAGGGGAGGCAAGCCTGGCACATGGTGAAAGAAGGAGCAAGAGAGCCACCAGGCTCTTTAAACAACCAGCTGTGGCATGAACTAATAGAGCAAGAACTCACTCGTTACCATGGGGAGGGGACCTAGCCATTCATGAGGGATCCACCCCCGTGACTCAAGCACCTCCCACTAGTTCCCACCTCCAACACTGGGGATGAGATTTGGAGATGACAAACATCCAAACTAGATCAATGGTCACGTGCTAGGTGCAATGACAAGCAATGGGGAGCCGTCAGAGGTGCTGATACTATTTTTTTTTTTTCTTTGAGATGGAGTCTTGTTCTGTCGCCCAGGCTGGAGTGCAGTGGCACAATCTCAGCTCACTGAAAGTAAGGCTAATGCTATTAACACCAGTTTTCCTGCTCCTTGGTCTCGAGCAAGGTAACGACCAAATTCTTAGCAGCTTCTAGTCTGGTGCTTGCCTGGCACTCATCCCTCAGGTGAGGCCCATCAGTCTTTTTTCTTCAGGCTCACCGGCTTAATTGCTGTTTCTCGAATAGTCCCAAATTCACTTCCACCACAGGGAGGAAACATAGTTCACCCACTTAATTCCTGCATCTCCTTTAGCTCCCATTTCAAACATTATTTCTTCAAGGCGGCCTTCCATGCCCTCACCCCCATACCATCTAGGCCAGATTCTCCTTTTGTGTGCTGGTAGACTCATCACTTCCTTTCTTCAGAACAGTTAACTCAGTTTCTAATTCTCCATGTGTGAGTGTAATTACTCGATTGTCTTTTCTGCCCTACTGTAAGTCTCATGGGAGCAGGAGCCGTGACTGTTTTAATTCACCATCCTGTGTACATCACCCAACATAGCATCTGTCCAGCATGGGCCATCATCAAACAGTGGTAGAAGGAAAGGAGGGAGGGAAAAGAGTATTCCAAGAGTTGGTCAGGTAGAGAGAAGGAAATAATGTATTATAATGCTTTGAGCAGAGTATTAGGATGAGGTCAGGCTCTGTATGTTATGGGAGCACACATTGTAGCAGTTAACTTGGGGTGGGGAGTGATGTAATCAGTAACACTCTGAAAAGATGAGCAGCCAGGCATGTGGTCGCTCATTACGGGAATGACACCAAAGTGTTGGGTTGTCTGAGGCAGGTGGATCACCAGAGCCCAGGAGTTCAAGACCAGCCTGGGCAACATAGCGAGGCCCTGTCTTTATGAAAAATCAAAAAAACTAGGTGTGGTGGTACATACCTGTAGTCCCAGCTATTCAGGAGGCTGAGGTGGGAGGATTGCTTGAGCCTGGGAGTTAGAGGCTGCAATGAGCTGAGATTGCACCACTGCTCTCCAGCCTGGGCAACAGAACAAGACCCTGTCTCAAAAAGAAAAAGAAAAGAAAAGAAAAAGAAAGGATGAGTAGGCATTAGCTAGGCAAATAAGGAAGAAAATGGCATTCTGGCAGCAGGAAGGTTTATACAAAGATGTGAAAAGACTTCATGAATTAAGGGAACTAAGTGAGGTCAGCATGACAGGCATGAAGGGAACATATGGAGAAATAGCAAGAGATGAGTTTGGGCAACTGGGACACAGGTCATGAAGGACCTTGTCTATTTCTGGTGGAATTTGGACATATTTAAGAGCCAGAGATGAAGTGTTTCTTTTTTTTTTTTTTTTTTGAGACGGAGTCTCACTCTGTCGCCCAGACTGGAGTGCAGTGGCACGATCTTGGTTCACTGCAACCTCCGCCTCCCAGGTTCAAGCGATTCTTCTGCCTCAGCCTCCCAAGTAGCTGGGACTACAGGTGCATGCCACCACACCCGGCTAATTTTTTGTATTTTTAGTAGAGATGGCGTTTCACCATATTGGCCAAGCTGGTCTCCAACTCCTGACCTCATGATCTGCCTGCCTCGACCTCCCAAAGTGCTGGAATTACAAGCGTGAGCCACTGCACCTGGCCCAGAGATGAGTTTTTAAGTAGGGAAATAGTATGATCAGATTTGCATTTTCTTTTTCTTTTTTTTTTTGAGACAGAGTTTCGCTCTGTCACCCAGGCTGGAATGCAGTGGCGTGATCTCAGCTCACTGCAACCTCCACCTCCCAGGTTCAAGCTATTCTCGTGCCTCAGCCTCCCGAGTAGCTGGGACTATGGGCATTCACCACAACACCTGGCTAATTTTTCTTATTTTTCGTAGAGACAGGGTTTTACCATGTTGGTCAGGCTGGTGTTGAACTCTTGACCTCAGGTGATCCACCTGCCTCGGCCTCCCAAAGTGCTGGGATTACAGGCATAAGCCACCGTGCCTGACCCAGATTTGCATTTCCAAAAGAACTCTTTAGGCAACAGAAACTCTCACACATGGCTGGTGGTGTTATAAAATGGTATAGCCACTTCGGAAAGTGTTTGGCAGTCTCTTATAAAGTTAAACATACACCTACCCTACAAACTGGCAATTCTACTCCTAGGTATTTAACTAAAAGAATTGAAAATATATGCCAAAAAAGACATACAAAAATGCCCACAGGCCGGGCACGGGGGCTTACACCTGTAATCCCAGCACTTTGGGAGGCCAAGGCAGGCAGATCCCCTGAGGTCAGGAGTTTGACACCAGTCTGGCCAACATGATGAAACCCCATCTCTACTAAAAATACAAAAAATTAGTTGAGTGTGGTGGCACGCACCTTTAGTTCCAGCTACTTGGGAGGCTGAGGCAGGAGAATTGATTGAAACTGGGAGGTGGAGGTTGCATTGAGCTGAGATCGTGCCATTGCACTCTAGCCTGGGCAATGAGAGCGAAACTCCATTTCAAAAAAAAAAAAGAAACTGTCCATAACAAATTTTTTATAAGAGCCAAATTGGAAATGATCGAATTTTTCATCAACAGGTGGAAAAAACAAACTGTGGGATACCCATACAGTTGGATACTACTCAGCACTATAAAAGAGCAAACTACTCATAAATGCAGTAACCTAGATGGATCTCAGACATTACGTTGAGCTGAAGAATCCAGGCACAGAATAATCCATGCCATAGGATCCCATGTGTAAACAGTCTAAGAACAGGCAATGCTAAGCAATGGTGATAGAAATCAGGACAGCAGTTGCCTCTGGGTGTCAGAGGCTTAACTGCAAAGTCCCTAGAGAACTTTCTTCGGTGATGGAAATGTTTTATATCTTTGTTACTAGTGGAGGATGTTCGGGTTCTTGGTGTCTTGAACAAAGAATTGGACAAAATGCATAAACAAAGCAAGGAAAGAATGAAGCAACAAAAGCAGAGATTTGTTAAAAATGAAAGTACACTCCACAGGCTGGGAGCAGCCCGAGCAAGGGGCCCAAGGGCCTGGTTACAGAATTTTCTGGGGTTTAAATACCCTCTAGAGGTTTCCCATTGATTACTTGCTGTAATCATGTATGTATGTAAATGAAGTAGTGGCCCATGATCAGTCTGATTGGTTGTGGGAGGGGACTAATCAGAGGCTGAAGTGAAGTTACAAAGTTACAGCCTATGCAAAGGTCTGATTTGTTGCAGAAAGCAGCCAATCAAAGGTTAAAGTTAAGTAACAAAGTTATACTCCTATGCAAATGAAGACTTGGCCCACAACCAGCCTGATTGGTTGTAGGAGGGGAACATTCAGAGGTACTTCCAGTTTTTCATCTGCCATGCAGAAAAAGGGAGCAGGTTGTGGGGGTGGGGGGGCGTGTTGCAAAGGGAGTACCTTCTGGTCCTTCTGTTACCTGGGCATGGAAAGTTGGGGCTTTCCTTTTGATTTAGTTCTAGGAAGTCAGCATGTATTGGCCTTAGGTTCCCTGCCTCCAGTCTCTCTTCTCCTGCCTCATCTTGACAGAGTTGGTGGTTATTTTCAAATCCATCAAACTGTACACTTAAAATGCGTGTATTGTATATAAATTGTGCATCATTTTTTTAAAGTACTAGAGAAAAAAGACTTCTTTGGAAGTGGTGTGGAGAAGGCTGAAAGAGGGGATTGAGACTGGACATGGGGAGATTATAATAATGCAGCTGAAAATTTTTAAGGCTAGAATTTAAGCAGTGGCAGTGGGGATGGAGAAAGGGGATGAATTTCTAGATTGAGATGACAGAATTGATAAGGCTTAAGTGATTAGAGAAGAGGAAAGGGTTAAGAAAATTTGGTGTTATACCCTTTGGTAGTATAGGTATATTTGGTGAAAATTGGGACACAGGTTTTAGGGGGAGATTTTTGGTGGCAGGATATGAGTTTCAAAAATATTGAGGTTGTTGCACATCTGGGCATCTACAGGTCCACTGGACAGAACTAACAGCTCTGGGTCTGAGACTCTGGGAGAGTCCTGGGCTGGAGATAAGGACCTAGAGTCATCAGGAGGTAGGCATCATTGAAATAATCATGAATGGGAGCGTGTATGGATTAAGCAGAGACAAGAGCTAAAAACAGAACCTGGAAACCTTGACATTTAAAGGGCAGTAGGGAACACACAGCCCTTGAAGGAATCCTAGGAGACCTTAAAATGTCACATCATAGAAGCCAAAGAAGGGAAAAGTGATGAAACAAATGTGAGGGGCTGATGTCAAATGCTGTAGAAGTCAAGTCAAAAAGAACTGCTCCCTCACCACTCCCTCTCTCCTAAGCCCCCCTCAAATCTCAGCAGCTGCTTTCTCAGGCTACTGGAATGTCTTTTCCTGAAGGTGCGCAGAGATTTCCAAGTCTCCAGATCCAGTGATCTATTCACCACCTCATCTCTTACAACCTCTCTGCAACTATCAAACAGGTTCTTGAAATTTTCTCCTAGGCCTTTGTGACTACAGGGTCTTTGTTACCCTCAAAGCACCCTCAGCATGGCTCTTCTTCCTGCCTCCTGAACATAATCTTTCCCCAAAGTCCTGTCCCCTTTTCTTCCTCAACATCTACTGAAGTGTCTTCTAGTGGTTGGACCTATGCTAGGTGCCCATGATACCAATAAGTAAAACATAAGCCCAGCTTTTAAGGGGTTGATGGCATAGCCATAGAGGAAGATGAAAATAGATGGCAGTAAAACAGTGTGATGAAACGTTATTAGCAGGGTACTCTGGGAGTGTACAGGGAGCAGCTGGGCCTGAAGAAGTTAGGAAAGAAACAGTAAATAGAAAAGCATCAGCCAGGCCTAGTGGCTCACACCTACAATCCTAGCACTTTGGAGGGCAAGGCAGGAGGATCCCTTGAGCCCAGGAGTTCGATATCAGCCTGGGCAACATAGGGAGACCTTGTCTCTATTGAAAAGAAAAAAAAAGAAAAAAGAAAAAAAAGTGGTTGGGCACGGTGGCTCATGCCTGTAATCCCAGCACTTTGGGAGGCCGAGATGGGTGGATCACGAGGTCAGGAGATCGAGACCATCCTGGCTAACGCAGTGAAACCCCATCTCTACTAAAAATACAAAAAATTAGCCAGGCGTGGTGGCAGGCGCCTGTAGTCTCAGCTACTTGGGAGGCTGAGGCAGGAGAATGGCATGAACCTGGGAGGTGGAGCTTGCAGTGAGCGGAGATCGCACCACTGCACTCCAGCCTGGGCGACAGAGCGAGACTCCATCTCAAAAAATAAATAAATAAATTAATTAATTAATTAAAAAAAGAAACTTCTGAAGATCACTGCCCCTGCTCACACCCTGTAATACTTCCTCTTGAAGACTCTATACTTTTCTTTTTCCTCTTTTTTTTTTTTTTGAGACAGAGTCTTGCTCTGTTGCCCAGGCTGGAGTGCGGTGGCACGATCTCGGCTCATTGCAACCTCTGCCTCCCGGGTTCAAACGATTCTCATGCCTCAGCTACCCGAATAGCTGGAATAACAGGCATGTGCCACCATGCCTGGCTAATTTTTGTATTTTTAGTAGAGATGGGGTTTCACCATGTTGGTCAGGCTGGTCTTGAACTCCTGACTACAAGTGATCCACCCGCCTTGGCCTACCAAAGTGCTGGGATTACAGGCATAAACCACCATGCCCAGTCTTTTTTTTCTTTTCTTTTCTTTTTTTTCTTTTTTTTTTTTTTTGAGACAGAGTCTCGCTCTGTCACCCAGGCTGGAATGCAGTGGTGTGATCTCGGCTCACTGCAAGCTCCGCCTCCCAGGTTCACACCATTCTCCTGCCTCAGCCTCACGAGTAGCTGGGACTACAGGTGCCCGCCACCATGCCTGGCTAATTTTTTGTATTTTTAGTAGAGACGGGGTTTCACTGCGTTAGCCAGGATGGTCTCGATCTCCTGACCTCGTGATCCACCCATCTCGGCCTCCCAAAGTGCTGGGATTACAGGCATGAGCCACCGTGCCCAACCACTTTTTTTTCTTTTTTTTTTTTTTTTTCTTTTCAATAGAGACAAGGTCTCCCTATGTTGCCCAGGCTGATATCGAACTCCTGGGCTCAAGGGATCCTCCTGCCTTGCCCAGGCTGCCTTGCCCAGGCTGGAGTGCAGTGGTGCGATCTCCGCTCACTGCAAGCTCCACCTCCCAGGTTCATGCCATTCTCCTGCCTCAGCCTCCCAAGTAGCTGAGACTACAGGCGCCTGCCACCACGCCTGGCTAATTTTTTTGTATTTTTAGTAGAGACGGGGTTTCACTGTATTAGACAGGATGGTCTCAATCTCCTGACCTCGTGATCTGCCCGCCTCGGTCTCCCAAAGTGTTGGGATTACAGGCATGAGCCACCGTGCCTGGCCCAGAAGTTTTCTTAATAGCTGAATTGTAGAATTTGTGGGGTTGAAGGGTGAGAGGGAGGGCTGGAAATGGAAATGGGGAGAGAGAAATTGCAAAAGGTTGTGTATGATACTAATAAGTTTAAACATTCTATGAGCAGGAGGGAGCTAGCTAGGGTCTTAAATAGGGAAAAGATGTGGTCATGCGTGTTTTGTTTTGGGACAATCACTAACTGAATGAAGGATGGACTGACAGGATAGGTGAGGGCAGAGGCAAGGGCGGAGGGGCCAGTTGAGAGTTGTTTCAGTAATCCAAGTGAGAAATAATGAGGATCTGAATTAGGGTAGCAGTGAGAATAGAGAAGATGGTGAAACTCCAGAGACATTTCTGAGAGATTTGAGAGGATTTGGCAACTGGCTGCGGGCTATAAAAGAGGGAAAGATTGAGGATGACTCCATGGCTCTTAACTGGGAAGATTTGGGTGGATGGTAACTTCACAAGACAAAATAAAAACCACAAGCATGGAAACAGCCTTTGGATGGAGGTAAGATAATCAATTAAGATTTGGACTGAATAATTTTGAAATTTGTGTGTGACATTTAGTGCTTTGTGTCATTAGATAGTTGGTGGCTGAAATCATAGTGCTAGATGAGCTATTTCAGAAAGCCCATTTATGAGAAAGACCATCAGTGGGTAGAGATGGGACATCAGAGAATTATCAGTATTCAAAAGTTGGGAAGAGGGCCGGGCATGGTGGCTCACTCCTATAGTCCCAGCACTTTGGGAGGCTGAGGTGGGTAGATTGCTTGAGGCCAGGAGTTCAAGACCAGCCTGGCCAACATGACGAAACCCTGGCTCTACTAAAAATACAAAAATTAGCCAGGCATGGTGGTGCACACCTGTAATCCCAGCTGCTCAGGAGGCTGAGGCAGGAGGATCACTTGAACCTGGGAGGTGGAGGTTGCAGTGAGCCGATATCATACCACTGCACTCCAGCCTGGGTGACAGAGAAAGACTGTCTCAAAAAAAAAAAAAAAAGGAGATAAAGAAAAAAAGGTTGGGAAAAGGATGCAGAACCTCAAAGGAAACAAAAAGAGAGGAAAACAGCAAAGGATGCAGTGTCCCAAGAACCAAGGGAATTGAAGTTTTAAGAATCAGAGGGTTATCAACAGTGTCAAATTCTATAATAAATGGGTAGGTTAAAAGTGTCTATTGGGTATGGGAGCTAAAACAATTTTAGCTCATAGAAGTAGAGAGATTAAAATTGTGACTATTAGAAGCTGGGAAGCGTGAGGAAGAGGGTAGGACAGGGAGAGGTTTTCTAACAGATATAGCTACATGGATGGAATAAGTTCTAGTATTCTATAGTACTGGCGGGTAAATATGGTTAACAGTAATTTATTGTATATTTTCCAAAAGCTGTAAGACAGTATTTTAATATTCACAACACAAAGAAATGATATATGTGTCGGTGATGGATATACTAATTGCCCTGGTTTAATCATCACACATCGTATACATGTATCAAAATATCACTGTGTATCCTATACATATGTACAATTATATGTCAACTAAAAATAAAAGGGAAAATAATGTCCACTGGGTTTGGTAATTAGGAGATCCTGGCTAACATATCAAGATCATTTTTATTGGAAGGTAGTGAAAGCCATAGTGTTGAAGTAAGAGGAAAAAAATTGGAGAAGGCATGATGCAAACCAAATTGCTTTCAGACATGTAAAGACTCAGAAGAATTTTCTATATAATTTTACTGAAAAAAATTACCTGAGGGTGTACTCCAGCAAAGATAAAAGGAACTCAACAAAGAGGAAGACATGGGACCTCAGAAAAAAACGGAGCTAGGCCAGGATGACAGTTATGCAGCAGATCCACAGAATAATGTGTCTTAAATTGACAGTTTAAGGGCCAGGAGTGGTGGCTCATGCTTGTAATCCCAGCACTTTGGGAGGCTGAGGTAGGAGGATATCTGGAGGCCAGGAGTTTGAGGCTGCAGTGAGACATAATCGCACCACTGCACTCCAGCCTGGATGACAGAGTGAAACCCCATCTCAAACAAAACAAAACAAAACAAAAATTATCAATTAACAGAAAATTTGGGGATCTTGATAATCTATCATAAAATGGAGAAAACATTTAATTTCTGCTTCCTGTTTCTACTTTCTATAAGAAGTAGGCAATGAGAAACCCCAGAAGGATAAAGAAAAACATATGGAGGCTGGGCGCAGTGGCTCACACCTGTAATCCCAGCACTTTGGGAAGCTGAGGCAGGAGGATCACTTGAGCCCAGGAGTTCAAGACCAGCCTGGGCAACATAGTGAAACCCTGTCTCTACAAAAAATACAAAAATTGTCTTGGCATGGTGGCACGTCCCTATGATCCCAACTACTCTGGAGGCTGAGGCAGGAGGATGGCTTGAACCCAGGAGGTCAAGGCTGCGGTGAGCACTGACTATACCACTGCACTCCAGCAAGAAAAGAAAAACCTATGGCAAAAGTCATGGATCAAATATGAAGCAGGCTAAAATATAGTATCATGTTGAGCAATATGATGGAGTATAAGAAAAAAAGAAATCTATATACTTGAACTTTCTCCATCCAGCAACATGGATATAATGAAATAGTACTTTATCCCTTTCTGTCCTGATTTAACCACACTACCTGATTCTGCAGTGAATATACTATAATTATAGTATAAATGCTGCTTATTGGTCTTCATGTTTTAGATTCAGTTTAAGAGCAATTTCCCAAAGCATGCTCAACTTTGTATGGTTTCAGAACAGAACACAAATTATTTAAAGCTCGACATGTAACAAAATATTGGTACAGCTAATCAAAGTTGGAATTTTGAGAAGGATATTAATAATCTAATAGCCGGGCGTGGTGGCTCATGCCTGTAATCACAGCATTTTGGGAGGCCAAGGCGGGCAGATCAGCTGAGGTCAGGAGTTTGAGATCAGCCTGGCCAACATGGCAAAACCCTGTACTAAAAATACAAAAATTAGCTGGGCTTGGTGGTAGGTGCCTGTAATCCTAGCTACTCTGGAGGCTGAGGCAGAAGAATTGCTTGAACCCGGGGGGCAGAGATTGCAGTGAGCCGAGACTGTGCCACTGTACTCCAGCCAGGGCAATAGAGCAAGACTCCATCTCTAAATAAATAATTAAATAAATAATATAGCTAATAGTCACTGAATCTATACTATGTTCTAGTCACTATTCTAAGCCTTTTATGGGTTATTGAATTCATGACAATGCTATGGTTAGGTTGGTTAGGTGCTTTTTTTTTTTTTTTTTTTTTTTTTGAGACTGAGTCTCGCTCTGTCACCCAGGCTGGAGTGTAGTGGCACGCTCTTGACTCACTGCAACCTCTGCCTCCCGGGTTCAAGCGATTATCCTGCCTCATCCTCCTGAGTAGCTGGGATTACAGGCATGCACCACCACACCTAACTAATTTTTGTATTTTTAGTAGAGACAGCGTTTCACCATATTGGTCAGGCTGGTCTCGAACTCTTGACCTTGTGATCTGCCTGCCTTAGCCTCCCAAAGTGCTGGGATTGCAGGCGTAAACCACCACACCCAGCCAGGTGCTATTTTTATTTATTTATTTATATATTCTTTTTTTATTATTATACTTTAAGTTCTGGGATACATGTGCGGAATGTGAAGTTTTAATTGCATAGGTAAACACGTGCCATGTTAGTTTGCTGCACCCATCAACCTGTCACCTACATTAAGTATTTCTCCTAATGTTATCCCTCCCCTAACCCCCCATGCCCCAACAGGCCCTGGGGTGATGTTCCCCACCCTGTGTCCATGTGTTCTCATTGTTCAACTCCCACTTATGAGTGAGAACATGCAGTGTTTGGTTTTCTGTTCTCGTGTTAGTTTGCTGAGAATGATGGTTTCCAGCTTCATCCATGTCCCTGCAAAGGACATGAACTCATCCTTTTTTATGGCTGCATAGTATTCCATGGTGTATATGTGACACATTTTCTTAATTCAGTCTATCATTGATGGACATTTGGGTTGGTTCCAAGTCTTTGCTATTGTGAATAGTGCCGTAATAAACATATGTGTGCATGTGTCTTTATAGTAGCATGATTTATAATCCTTTGGGTATATACCCAGTAATGGGATTGCTGGGTCAAATGGTATTTCTAGTTCTAGATCCTTGAGGAATCGCCACACTGTCTTCCACAATGGTTGAACTAATTTACACTCCCACCAACAGTGTAAAAGCATTCCTATTTCTCTACATCCTCTCCAGCATCTGTTGTTTCCTGACTTTTTAATGATCGCCATTCTAACTGGCGGGCGATGGCATCTCATTGTGGTTTTGATTTGCATTTCTCTAATGACCAGTGATGATGAGCATTTTTTCATATGTCTGTTGGCTGCATAAATGTCTTCTGTTCATATCCTTTGCCCACTTTTTAATGGGGTTGCTTGTTTTTTTTCTTGTAAATTTGTTTAAGTTCTTTGTAGGTTCTGTATGTTAGCCCTTTGTCAGATGGATAGATTGCAAAAATTTTCTTCCATTCTGTAGGTTGCCTGTTCACTCTGATGATAGTTTCTTTTGCTGTGCAGAAGCTCTTTAATTTAATTAGATACCATTTGTCAATTTTGGCTTTTGTTGCCATTGTGCTTGGTGTTTTAGACATGAAGCCTTTGCCATTACCTATGTCCTACTTGGTATTGCCCAGATTTTCTTCTAGGATTTTTATGGTCCTAGGTCTTATGTTTAAGTCTTTGATCCATCTTGAGTTGATTTTTCTGTGAGGTGTAAGGAAGGGGTCCAGTTTCAGTTTTCTGCAGATGGCTAGCCAGTTTTCCCAATACCATTGAATAAACAGGGCATCTTTCCCCATTGCTTGTTTGTGTCAGCTTTGTCAAAGATCAGATGGTTGTAGATGTGTAGTGTTATTTCTGAGGTCGCTGTTCTGTTCCATTGGTCTATATATCTGTTTTGGTACCAGTACCATGCCATTTTTGTTACTGTAGCCTTATAGTGTAGTTTGAAGTCAGGTGGTGTGATGCCTCTAGCTTTGTTCTTCTTGCCCAGGATTGTCTTCGCTATGCAGTCTCTTTTTTGGTTCCATATGATTTTTAAAGTAGTTTTTTCCAATTGTGTGAAGAAAGTCAGTGATAGCTTGATGGGGATAGCATTGAATCTATAAATTACTTTCAGCAGTATAGCCATTTTTATGATATTAATTCTTCCTGTCCATGAGCATGGAATGTTTTCCCATTTGTTTGTGTCCTCTCTTATTTCCTTGAGCAGTGGTTTGTAGTTCTCCTTAAAGAGGTCCTTCACATCCCTTGTAAGTTGTATTCCTAGGTATTTTATTCTCTTTTAGCAATTGTGATTGGGAGTTCACACTCACGACTTGGCTGTGTTTGTCTGTTATTGGTGTATAGAAATGCTTGTGATTTTTGCACATTGATTTTGTATCCTGAGACTTTGCTGAAGTTGCTTATCAGCTTAAGGAGTTTCTGGGCTAAGATGACAGGGTTTGCTAAATATATAGTCATGTCATCTGCAAACAGAGATAATTTGACTTCTTCTCTTCCTCTTTGAATACGCTTTATTTCTTTCTCTTGCCTGATTGCCTTGACCATAACTTCCAATACTATGTTGAACAGGAGTGGTGAGAGAGGGCATCCTTGTCTTGTGCTGGTTTTCAAAGGGAATGCTTCCAGTTTTTGCTCATTTGGTATTATATTGGCTGTGGGTTTGTCATAAATAGCTCTTATTATTTTGAGATACGTTCCATCAAAACCTAGTTTATTCATAGTTTTTAGCATGAAGGGCTGTTGAATTTTGTCAAAGGCCTTTTCTGCATCTATTAAGATAATCATGTGGTTTTTGTCATTGGCTCCATTTATGTGATGGATTACATTTATTGATTTCTGTATGTTGAGCCAACCTTGCATCCCAGGGATGAAGCCGACTTGATCGTGGTAGATAAGCTTTTTGATGTGCTGCTGGATTTGGTTTGCCAGTATTTTATTGAGGATTTTTGCATCGATTTTTGTCAGGGATATTGGCCTGAAATTTGCTTTTTTTGTTGTGTCTTTCCCAGGTTTTGGTATCAGGATGATGCTGGCCTCATAAAATGAGTTAGGGAGGATTCCCTCTTTTTCTATTGTTTGGAATAGTTTCAGAAGGAATGGTACCAGCTCCTCTTTGTACCTCTGGTAGAATTCGGCTGTGAATCCATCTGGTCCTGGGCTTTTTTTTGGTTGGTAGGCTATTAATTGCTGCCTCAATTTCAGAAGTTGTTATTGGTGTATTCAGGGATTCGGCTTCTTCCTGGTTCAGACTTGAGAGGGTGTATGTGTCCAGGAATTTATCCATTTCTTCTAGATTTTCTAGTTTATTTGCGTAGAGGTGTTTATAGTATTCTCTGATGGTAGTTTGTATTTCTGTGGGTCAGTGGTGATATCCCGTTTATCATTTTTTATTGCATCTATTTGATTCTTTCTTTTCTTCTTTATTAGTCTGGCTAGCAGTCTATCTATTTTGTTATTCTTTTCAAAACACCAGCTCCTGGATTCATTGATTTTTTGAAGGGTTTTTGTTGTCTCTATCTCCTTCAGTTCTGCTCTAATCTTAGTTATTTCTTGATTTTGAATTTGTTTGCTCTTCCTTCTCTAATTCTTTTACTTTTGATGTTAGGGTGTCGATTTTAGATCTTTCCTGCTTTCTCTTGTGGGCGTTTAGTGCTATAAATCTCCCTCTACACACTGCTTTAAATGTGTCCCAGATATTCTGAAACATTGTGTTTTCATTCTCATTGGTTTCAAATGACATCTTTACTTCTGCCTTAATTTCATTATTTACCCAGACGTCATTGAGGAGCAGGTTGTTCGGCTTCCATGTAGTTGTGCGGTTTTGAGTGCGTTTCTTAATCCTGAGTTCTAATTTGATTGCACTGTGGTCTGAGAGACTGTTTGTTATGATTTCTATTCTTTTCCATTTGCTGAGGAGTGTTTTACTTCCAATTATGTGGTCAATTTTATAATAAGTGTGATGTGGTAGTGAGAAGAATATATATTCTGTTGATTTGGGGTGGAGAGTTCTGTAGATGCCTATTAGGTCCACCTGGTCCAGAGCTAAGTTCAAGTCCTGAATATCCTTGTTAATTTTCTGTCTCATTTATCTAATATTGACAGGTAGGTGTTAAAGTCCCACTATTATTGTGTGGAAGTCTAAGTCTCTTTGTAGGTCTCTAAGAATTTGCTTTATGAATCTGGGTGCTCCTGTATTGGGTACATATATATATTTTGGATAGTTAGCTCTTCTTGCTGCATTGATCCCTTTACCAGTATGTAATGACCTTTTTTGTCTCTTTTGGTCTTTGTTTAAAGTCTTTTATCAGAGATTAGGATTGCAACTCCTGCTTCTTTTTTTTTTTTTTTTTTGCTTTCCATTTGCTTGGTAAATATTCCTCCATCCCTTTATTTTGAGCCTATGTGTGTCTTTGCACGTGAGATGGGTCTTGACTTTTTAACTAGTTTTCCAGTCTGTGTCTTTTAATTGGGGCATTTAGCCTGTTTACATTTAAGGTTAATATTGTTATGTGTGAATTTGATCCTGTCATTATAATGCTAGCTGGTTATTTTGTCCGTTAGTTGATGCAGTTTCTTCATAGTGTTGACGTGCTTTACAATTTGGTATTTTTTGCTGTGGCTGGTACTGGTTGTTCTTTTCCATGCTTAGTGCTTCCTTCAGGAGCTCTAAGGCAGGCCTGATGGTGACCAAATCTCTCAGCATTCGCTTGTCTGTCAAGGATTTTATTTCTCCTTTGCTTATGAAGCTTAGTTTGGCTGGATATGAAATTCTGGGTTGAAAATTCTTTTCTTTAAGAATGTTGAATATTGGCCCCCACTCTCTTCTGGCTTGTAGAGTTTCTGTAGAGAGATCTGCTGTTAGTCTGATGGGCTTCCCTTTGTGGGTAACCCTACCTTTCTGGCTGCCCTTGACATTCTTTCCTTCATTTCAACCTTGGTGAATCTGATTATGTGTCTTGGGGTTGCTCTTCTTGAGGAGTATCTTTGTGGTGTTCTCTGTATTTCCTGAATTTGAATGTTGGCCTGTCTTGCTAGGTTGGGGAAGTTCTCCTGGATAATATCCTAAAGAGTGTTTTCCAACTTGGTTCCATTCTCCTCATCACTTTCAGGTACACCAATCAAATGTAGATTTGGTCTTTTCACATAGTTTCATATTTCTTGGAGGCTTTGTCGTTCCTTTTTATGTCTTTTTTCTCTAATCTTGTCTTCTCTCTTTATTTCATTAAGTTGATCTTCAATCACTGATATCCTTTCTTCTGCTTGATCGATTGAGCTGTTGAAACTTGTGTATGCTTCATGAAGTTCTTGTGCTGTGTTTTTCAGCTCCATCAGGTCATTTATGTTCTTCTCTATACTGTTTATTCTAGTTATGAATTCATCTAACCTTTTTTCAAGGTTCTTAGCTTCCTTGCATTGGGTTAGAACATGCTCCTTTAGCTCAGAGGAGTTTGTTATTACCCACCTTCTGAAGTCTACTTCTGTCAATTCATCAAACTCATTCTCTGTCCAGTTTTGTTCCCTTGCTGGCGGGGAGTTGTGATCCTTTGGAGGAGAAGAGGCGTTTTGGTTTTTGGAATTTTCAGCCTTTTTCTGCTGGTTTCTCCCCTTTTTTGTGGATTTATCTACCCTTGGTCTTTGATGTTGGTGACCTTCAGATGGGGTCTTTGAGTGGATGTGCCATTCCTTTCTGTTTGTTAATTTTCCTTCTAACGGTCTGGCCCCTCTGCTGCCGGTCTGCTAGAGTTTGCTGGAGGTTCACTCCCGACCCTGTTTGCCTGGGTATCACCAGTGGAGGCTGCAGAACAGCAAAATTGCTCCTGATCTTTCCCCTGGAAGCCTCATCCCAGAGGGGCACCTGCCAGATGCCAGCCAGAGTTCTCCTGTATGAAGTGTCTGTTGGCCCCTACTGGGAGGTGTCTCCCAGTCAGGATACACGGGGATCAGGGACCCACTTGAGGAGGCAGTCTGACCCTTAGCAGAGCTTGAACGCTGTGCTGGGAGATCTGCTGCTCTCTTCAGAGCTGTCAGGCAGGGGCGTTTAAGTCTGCTGAAGCTGCGCCCACAGCCGCCCCTTTCCCCAGGTGCTCTGTCCCTGGGAGACGGGGATTCTATCTATAAGTCCCTGAATGGGGCTGCTGCCTTTTTTTCAGAGATGTCCTGCCTAGAGAAGAGAAATCTGGTAGTCTGGCCACAACAGCCTTGTTGAACTGCAGTGGACTCCGCCCAGTTCAAACTTCCCAGCAGCTTTGTTTACACTGTGCGTGTAAAACCGCCTACTCAAGCCTTAGCAATGGTGGACGCCCCTCCCCCCACCAAGCTAGAGCGTCCCTGGTCGATCTCAGACTGCTGCTGTGCTGGCAGCCGGAATTTCAAGCCAGTGGATCTTACTTTGCTGGGCTCCGTGGTGGTGGGACCCGCCAAGCTAGATTACTTGACTCCCTGGCTTCAGTACACCTTTCAAGGGGGGTGAACGGTTCTATCTCACTGGTGTTCCAGGTGCCACTGGAGTATGGAAAAAAAGAACTGCAGCTAGTTTGGTGTCTGCCCAAATGGCCACCCAGTTTTGTGCTGGAAACCCAGGGCCCTGCTGGGAAAGGCACGGGAGGGAATCTCCTGGTTTGCAGGTTGCAAAGACTGTGGGACAAGCTCAGGATCTGTGCGGGAGTTCCTTAGGCTCAGTCCCTCACAGCCTCCCTTGGGTAGGGGAGAAAATTTCCTGATCCCTTGTGCTTCCCAGGTGAGGCAGTGCCCCACCCTGCTTTGGCTCGCTGTCCGTGGGCTGCACCCACTGTCCAGCGAGTCCCAGTGAGATAAACCGTGTACCTCAGTTGGAAATGCAGAAATCACCCACCTTCTGCATCGACCTCGCTGGGAGCTGCAGACAGGAGCTGTTCCTATTTGGCCATCTTGTGAACAATCCTTGCTTGGAAAAGGTGCTATTTTTAAACCCATTTTCCAAGTAAGGAAACTGAGGTGTGAAGAGGTGAAGTAGCCTGCCCAGAGTTATGGAGCTGGAAAATGGAAGCCTTGAGATTGGCACCCTGGTTGTCAGGCCCCAGAGTGTACAGGTGTGCTCTGCTGTTCTGCCTTCATGGGAAAGGCAGGGAGACGTATTTGGGTGCCAACAGCATGTATTAGTCCATTTTCACAGTGCTGTAAAGAACTATTCATACCTGAGACTGGGTAATGTATAAAGAAAAGAGGTTTAATTGACTCACAATTCAGCAGGCTTAACAGGAATCATGGCTTGGAGGCCTCAGGAAACTTACAATCATGGTGGAAGACAAAGGGGAAGCAAGCACATCTTACCACCACAAAGCAGAGAGAGAGAGAGAAAGTGCTGCACAAATTTAAACCAATCAGAATTCATGATAGAACTCACTCACTATCATGAGAACAGCAAGGGGGAAATCCACCCCCATGATCCAATCACCTCCCACCAGGTCCCTCCCTCAACACATGGGGATTACAAGTTGAGATGAGATTTGGGTGGCGACACAGAGCTAAACATATCACTGCCTCATAGGACATTCTAGAGCGCAGGAGATACTCACCCAAATTGATGTAGTAAGACAAGTGAATTGTAAAAGTAACCCGAGGTGGTTTCCTCTGCAGGTCGGACTAGAGATGGGAGACTGGGAGAAAAACTTATATTTTCTGTTATTTTATATACTCCTGAACCATTTGAATTGTTATTACTATGTACATGGATTACTTTCATAATTTAAAAATCCTATCCCTCCTTCAAGGCCTTGTTAAAAAGTTTCCTCCAAAAGCTTCTCTAATTCCCTCACTAAAAAATGGGTTCTCCATCCTCTGAGCTCCCATGGAATTTGATTTCTCCTCTCCTTAAAACCCACTGCTTCTGACTTTACTATAGGTGCTCTTGAAAATGTCTTGAGGACAGTCTTTGTCAGATTTTCCTGGCATATCTCCATAGCCTTGGCGCCATGCCCTGCCTGTGGTAGGTGTTTGGTCAATGTTGAATGAGCTGGATGAGTGGATTTTGCTAATGCCAGACTGTATCCATTTCCTTCAATTCAGGGAACTCGGAAGACACGGCTTAGGTATATCCATGTGTCAGTCATTTCGCTGCCCCTGGGAAGGAAGGAAATGGAAAAAGAAAGAAGTGTAGAGTGGACACTCTGCCCCATCTACCTGTAAAGACAGAATCACAGAATATCAAGACTGAAATGGATCTTAGAGCATTATGTTCAGCCCCATCATTTTTATAATACAGGTGAGGAAACTGAGGCCAGGGAATGAAAAATACTTGAGGCCAGGCACGGTGGCTCAGGCCTGTAATCCCAGCACTTTGGGAAGCCAAGACAGGCAGATCACAAGGTCAGATCGAGACCATCCTGGCTAACACAGTGAAACCCCGTCTCTACTAAAAAATTCAAAAAAACTAGCCGGGCGAGGTGGCGGGCGCCTGTAGTCCTAGCTACTCGGGAGGCTGAGGCAGGAGAATGGCGTAAACCCGGGAGGCGGAGCTTGCAGTGAGCTGAGATCCGGCCACTGCACTCCAGCCTGGGTGACAGAGCGAGACTCTGTCTCAAAAAAAAAAAAAGAAAAAAAAGAAAAATACTCGAAAGCCCACAACTAAATTTCCTGTTCAATTGTAGGAGTTGTATCAGCTTAGGTTTTTAAGTAGTTTTTCCTCATCACCAAAGCAATATGTGTTTAATGCTTACCTTGTTTTTTGTTTTGTTTTGTTTTGTTTTTTCTCTATTCTCTCTATATTTCTACCTGAACATGGTTTTGAGCTTTTAATGGTGGTCCTTGCAAGTAATGTTGCCAGCTGGCACAGATTCTTTTTGGATGTCAGTAGATGATGGCTGAGTGAATGGATGGATGAATTAGTGACTTTCCCAGGATCACATGGCAGTCAGCAACAGAGCTGGAACTCAGCTAACCATCTTGTTGAGGGATGTCAAGTAGCTGAAGTACCTGGTGCAAAGGAGCTTCAGAGTTGCCATGACAACTACAGTAGTCTTCTAATTTCCATTATCTGAGTAAGGATCAGGACCAGAACCGTATTTACAGGCACAGAGGTTAAAGCCCAACGGAAGAAAGGACTCTGCAATAAGCAGTTTGTTGAGAACACCAGGATTGGTCTGAAAGATGGGCCGAGATAAATCATCCAGAGGACACTGTTATCCAGGTAGTGCCCTGTCCTGAAGAGATACAGGAGGTAGACGCAGATTCCAGAACTGGTGCAGGCTCTGACTCATTGGGAGACTTTGGGAAGGTCACCACTCTGGGCTTTGGCTTCTTTACCTATGACATGATATAGTCGGACTAGTTCCTGCATCATATCCAAGGATTCTTCTAGTAGGCAAATGCTCTAACTCCACAACTGAAAAATGTCAGTATCTGGAAAATGCAATCCTATTGCTCCTAGGATTTCAGCCTCAGACCCACAAAGAGGGGTTACAGCGCTCCCACCTCCTTTATCACCTTCAGACTGCACTCCCCTCTCACAGCCAGAGCAGAGGGAGAGCACCCTGCAGGCAGGTCATTTCCCCATGCCCAGCCAGCTACCGACACAGGTTGGGGGTGGATGCAGGTGCTTGGAGGTGGCTTGAGATGCTTCAAGGACTGCCCTCCATTGGACGGGGCACTTGGCAACCACTCCAGCTATGCATGGCAAAGAGCAGCTTCCCTAACTGGAATTAGGGGTGTGCCTTCCTCCTACTGCATACAGATGGAGGCTGTGGGAGGCCAACAGTACTGGGAGAAGCCACCGGGGCTGGAGGGTTAGGTGACTGGGCAACCTGCAGCAACTCTTCATCTGCCCATATCCAGGCCCCTAACATTATGTCCCCTAGTGTCTTCATGAGCCATCTACCTCTCCATCCTCTCTACCTTCTTATACTCTTCCTCACTTATACCTCATTCATTCAGAAACTATTTCTTGAGCACCTGTTGTTCTTGGTGCTGCAAAGACAATTGTCTTGAAATGAAATCCCTGCTTTCAAGTAACTTACATTCTAGTGGGGAAGATCATAAATAATTATCATAAAAATGACATAGATGGTGAGACATGTTCTGAAGAAAAATAAAACTGGAAGATAGGGAATATGGGCAGGGGTGGCTGCTATTTTTAATTAGAGTGGTCAGGGGAGGCTGACCTGAAGATGTGAAGGAGATGAGAGAATGTAAGCCATGAACACCTGAGAGAAGAGCATTCCAGGTGGAAAAAGGTCCCAGAGAAGGGAGTGTGCTTGGCATGTTGGAAAAATGGACTCAGGCCGGGTGCAGTGGCTCATGCCTATAATCCTAGTACTTGGGGAAGCCACGGTGGGTGATCTGAGGTCAGCAGTTCGAGACCAGCCTGGACAACATGACAAAACTCTGTCTCTACTAAAATACAAAAATTAGCCAGGCACAGTGACATGTGCCTGTAATCCCAGCTACTCAGGAGGCTGAGGCAGGAGAATAACTTGAACCTGGGAGGCGGAGGTTGCAGTGAGTCAAGATTGTGCCACTGCACTGCAGCCTGGCGACAGAGCGAGACTCCATCTCAAAAAAAAAAAAAAATTAAATTAAATTTAAAAATGCTGGGCGCGGTGGCTTATGCCTGTAATCCCAGCACTTTGGGAGGCCGAGGCAGGCAGATCACAAGGTCAGGAGATCGAGACCATCCTGGCTAACACGGTGAAACCCCGTCTCTACTTAAAATACAAAAAATTAGCTGGGCATGGTGGCAGCAGCTGTAGTCCCAGCTACTCGGGAGGGTGAGGCAGGAGAATGGCGTGAACCCAGGAGGCGGAGCTTGCAGTGAGCCGAGATCATGACACTGCACTCCAGCCTGGTGAAAGAGCGAGACTCTGTCTCAAAAAAAAAAGATATATTTGGGAGTCATCGGCAAATAGACCTGCACTCTCCAATATGGTAGCCAGTAGCCACGTATGGCTCTTTAAATTCAAAATGAATTAAAACTAAATAAAACTTAAAATTCAGTCCCACAGTCCCACTAGCCACATTTCAAGTGCTCCATAGCCACATATGAGCAGGGGCTACCCTATTGGACTGTGCAGACATAGAACATTTCCATCATCCCAGGAAACCCTGCTGGACAGTGCTGATATGTCTTGAGATTCGGTGAGATTTCCAGGGCAATGGATGGAGAAACGTGAGCATTTAGAAGTTGGGGGCCGGGTGTGGTGGCTCACACCTGTAGTCCCAGCACTTTGGGAGGCCGAGGCAGGTGGATCACGAGGTCACTAGATAGAGCCCATCCTGGCTAACACGGTGAAACCCCGTCTCTACTAAAAATACAAAAAAAAAAAATTAGGCAGATGTGGTGGCACGTGCCTGTGGTCCCAGCTACTCAGGAGGCTGAGGTGGGAGGATCACTTGAACCCAGGAGTTCAAGATCAGCCTGGGTGATATAGCAAGACCCCATCTCAAAAATAACCAAATAATAAATAAAATTGATGATTCAAGGAGTGAAGAGGGACAATTGAGAGACCTATGTCCTTGAGAGGGAAAGGTAGATGGGATCTAATCCCCAAGCAGCAGAGTGGTACTTGGCTGGAATACAGAGAACTCACCCATAGGGCGGAGGGGAGACAGAGTCAATGACCACGCTGCAGATAAGAGGGAGGCTGTGATGGGGGAGCATGTGGAGGTTTGCTCGTGATTGCCTCAATCTCCCAGGGGAATGAGGAGGTCATCGGCTCAGAGTGTGAACAGAGGCGTTGGATGTGTGAGGAGAGAGGAGAAGGTGTAAAGTAGTCATCTAGGAAAGAGGGAGATTGGTGGGATTAGAGGATGGCAGTGGCATTGCTGGGCTGTCCCACAGGCCTGATTGAAGTTTGTGTTCCTGCCAGAACCAACTTCCAGAATTCACTGCTTTACCTCTGCGTACTCACTTATGCAATCTTTTCTTCCTGAAAGTTTCAGCCAGGCGCGGTGGCTCATGCATGTAATCCCAGCACTTTGGGAGGCTGAGGCAGGTGGATCACAAGGTCAGGTCCAGAGCCTGTCCTTAAAATAGAATATAGTTTAAGACCAGCCTGACCAACAGGTGAAACACCGTCTTTACTAAAAATACAAAAATTATCTGGGCGTGGTGATATGTCTTGAGATGCGGTGAGTTTTCCAGGGCAATGGATGGAGAAACGTGAGCATTTAGAAGTTGGGGGCCAGGTGCGGTGGCTCACACCTGTAATCCCAGCACTTTGGGAGGCCGAGGCGGGTGGATCACAGGGTCAGGAGATAGAGACCATCCTGGCTAACACGGTGAAACCCCGTCTCTACTGAAAATACAAAATATATATATATATCGGCTGCAATCCGAGCTACTCAGGAGGCTGAGACAGGAGAATCGCTTGAACCCGGGAGGCGTGGGTTGCAGTGAGCAGAGTTCGCGCCACTGTACTCCAGCCTGAGCGACAGAGCGAGGCTCCATCTCAAAAAAAAAAAAAAGGACAGAAAAAGAAAGTTTCATTCCACTTCACTACCCCCTTGTCAGCCCCACAAACCATGGTTCTCCAAGGCACAGCCTGGGATCCACCTCTGAGGCTTCCCTGGAACCTCCTCCCTTTCAACTGCCTGGTGTCTCCATACTTTGCTCATCCCTTTCTCGAATGCTGATCATGTCACTTTGTCATTATTTGCTGACATGTCTGTTACTCTAAGGCAGGGATTAGAAAACTTCTGTAAATGGCTAAATAGTGAATAGTTTAGGTTTTCTGGGACACATGGTCTCTGTCACACTATTCAATCTGCCATTGTAGTACAAAAGCAGTCTGACAGTATATAAACGATTGAGCATGGCTGTGTTCCAATGAAACACTGCTTACAAAAACAGGCAGTGGGCTGGTTGTGGCTTGTGGGCCGTGATTTGCCAACCGCTGCTCAAAGAGATGGCAGGGATGATGTCTCCATTATCTCCATAGCCCCCATACCTGGTGTGGGATCTGGGTACCAGATAGGGGCTCAGGAAATATTTGAATGGATGAGAGATGAATGGATGTGCTAGAGTAGGTGGTTAGGCCTGCCAAGATATGTACATTATAGACAGCGTTCCCTCCTATGTACAGGTTCCAGCAGATTTGTCAATGGCCAGTTTTATTACAGTAACATTGTGTACAGGGAAGGTTTTCACATGGAAACATTAGCCCAGATATCCAGGAAAGATCAAAAGTGGCCTCACATTCTACTGCATCCATGCTAAACTGCCACCCTGTCTAACCAACCTCTCTCCTCCGGGTTCCCAGGTACACAGGCCCCCAGTTTAGTGGGATCAGGCTTTTCACAAGCAAGCCCTCTGTGTTCATCCTCCCTCTGCACTGTTTCTGTGTTCCCCTCTGCCTCCCATCCCCCAGCCCCTGCAAAAAGAATAAGTACTCATCAGGTACCTGCCACATGCAAGGCATGGTGGGAGAATCAAAGATCCCCACTGAAGGAGCTCACAGTCTGGTACATCCCACTGGGAGTGCCCTCTCCCTACCCATGTCATTCACAACTGACTGACTTAACCACCCCCAACCCATCTGATTTCCCCCATCCTTTCTACTCTTTTTAAAATTGACAAATAAAAATTATGTATATTTATAGTATACAACATAATGTGTGTTTTTAATTTGTTTTGTGTTTTGGTTTTGGGGGTTTTGGTTTTTTAGAGACGGGGTCTTGCTCTGTCACCCAGAGCTAGAGTGCAGTGGCGCAGTCACGGCTCACTGCAGCCTCAAACTCCTGAACTCAAGCGATCCTCCTGCCTCAGCCTCCCAAGTAGCTGGGACTTCAGTGCTTGCCATCACACTTGGCTAATTATTTTATTTTTATTTTCATAGAGATAGAGTCTCACTATGTTGCCCAGGCTGGTCTCAAACTCCTGGCTTCAAGCAATCCTCCTGCCTTGGCTTCCCAAAGTGCTGGGATTACAGGCATGAGCCACCATGGCCAGCCTACAACATGATGCTTTGAAACATGTCTACATTGTGGAATGGCTAGATCAAGCTAGTTATCATATGCATTACCTCACATATTTATTTTTTGTTTGTGTGTTGAGAAGACTTAAACTCTAGTAATTTTCGAGTATACCATCTATTGCTATTAACCATAGTCCCATGTTGTGTTCTTTCCTACTTCTTCCAAGTCCTGCTGTCTACTGGGCTCTCTTGGGTATGAGTTGATGGTGGATATTATCTTCCCAACCACATGTAAACTCACAGAGTACAAGGACAGTAGAGTATGCTTTCGTTTATTCTAGACCATCTCTGTCCCATGGAAATATAACATAAACCACGTATGCCATTAAAAATTTTCTAGTTAGCACATTTTAAAAAGTGAAAAGAAACAGGTAAAATTAATTTTAATATCTTTTATTTAATCAATATATCCAGAGTATTATTATTTCAACATGTAATCAATAGAAAATATTATCAATGAGATATTTTGCATTCTTTCATTCATACAAGGTTTTCAGTTTCCAGTGTGTATTTTACATGCACAGCACATTTCAGGTGAGCTAGCCGCATTTCAAATGCTCAGCAGCCAGGCGTGGCTAGTTGCCCTCATACCAGAGTATGTCACTCACACAGGGCACATGGTAAATGTCTAATAAGTGACTGCATTTAGTACTTCCCATGAGGTGCTTTACACTTACTTTCTAATCCTCATAGCACCCTTATGATAGAAACTGTTATGCCCATTTTCCATACAAGCAAACTGAGAGTTAAGAGTTTTCTTGCACCCAACTAGTAAGTAAGTTATAAAGCTCAGATTTGAACCCAACTCTGAGTCCAGAGCCTGTCCTTAAAATAGAATATTCGAGCCCTGGAAGATTCTTTAGAAAATTATTCAACGTGTCAGCTCCATAAATATCACTTGTGTTCCCAGCACCTAGTTGTGTGTCAGCCATGTCTCAGGGGCTCAAATATAGTATTTGAATGAATTAATCTGGTCTCACATTACAGATGTGGAAATTGAGATCCAGAAAGGGAAAGAGACTTGTCTAGATCACTCAAAAGGAGGAAGTCTGCACTAGAACCCACATTGCTGGTTCCTACTCTTATTCCATATCCTTCTGTCATCCCAAGAAACATAGGAGTTCAGCATCTGAAGCTTTCTTTGCTTTGGGGGAAACATTTTAGCAGGCGCCCTCTTCCCTCTGTCCGCAACCTCAGAACTTGCCATACATCGTCCTTTTTCATTCCCTTCCTCTCCTTTCTCTGGCTACCCAGCAGCCTAAAGGGTGGCAGAGCAGCTGAGCCTGGCTACGTGAGGCTCCAAGCGAAGCCTGCACAAACAAGCAAAGCTCATTGCACATGGACACCACCCCCAGTTTCTATCTCAGGGTCATGCTCTGTCGTGACAACTTGAGCCATTTCCCTGGCAGGAGGGCAGCACGAATCTCCAAGAGGGTCACGCTAACCTGCAGCCAGTGGCTGCCTGCCATGCCTGGATGCCTGGCATTGGAGCCTGGTTGCTGAGGTACCCTCGGGCTTGCTCAGCGCCCAGCCAGTCAGCAGCCTTCCAGGGAACTCCCAGCAGTCTCCTCCAGACAGGGTCACAAGAAATGTCATAGATTGTAGAAGCTTAGAACTGAAAGGGAATTTAAAGATCATTCATCCCAGCACTTTTCAAACTGTAATGTCTTATAAATCTCCTGCGGATCCTGTTAAGCTACAGACTCCTGATTCACCGGGCCTGGGATGGGGTCTGAGGATTTGCATTTCTAATGAGCCCCCAGGTGATGCCAGTGCTGCTGCTAGACCTGGGACCACACTTTGAAAAGCAAGGATCTAAAAACTCAAGAAATACAGAGGACTTGTTTGTGAAGGGCCTGGTCCACTAAACTGGGGGCCTGTGCACCTGGGAACCTAGAGGAGAGAGATAGCTAGACAGGGTAGCAGCGTAGCATTGATGTAGTAGAAGGCGAGGCCATCTTTGATTCTTCCTGGGTATCCAGGCTCATGTTTCCATGTGAAAACCTTCCCTTTACACAATGTTACATCCTTGTCAGCCTTTTGTTAGAGGTGAGAAAACCTAAGTGTGGGGGAGATTAATTAAATTCAGGGTACAAGTCTCCTAAGTAATAACTATGGCACTAACTGTATTTACTATCTGTAGAAATTTTTGGCACTCATCATAGACTACTTTAATATCTTCTTCTTCCAACTAGACTGTTGGAAGCAAGGCTGTATCTTACTCTCCTGTGTATCTCCCTTTGGTCCCACTCGAGAGGCCACATGAGCTGTGGAAAGCACATTACCTGGGACAGGGTCACCTGAGGTCTTTGTATCAGATGTTCCTGGGATCAGAGGCACAGTGGAATGAGCCCCAAGTTGAAACCAGAAAGACCTCAGCAGGTAGCAGACCTGAAGTGCAAGGTGAGGCTGGAAGTGGAAACAGAGTGCAGGAGTTGGCAAGCTGTCCACAGGGTTGGGTAGAGTTGTTCTGAACTCAGTCCATGGATTGAGAGGGAAGGCTGCTGGCTCACCTCGTTATGTGATGCCCAGGGCATGAGAAAGAGGCAGTGGGGCCATTTTTCAAGCAAGGAGCCAGACCCAACACCAGGTTCCTCCCAAGGCTCTAGGATTTGTTGAATAAATGCACAAGGAAAGGCCAAAAAAGACATAGCAGTGATACTTAAACATTTTTAAAGACTCCACGTGCTCGGCAACGGTTACACACTTTCTGGCACACTTCAAAAGTGGCAATAGCCAGGTACAGTGGCTTGTGCCTGGCGTCCCAACAACATGGGAGGCTGAGGCAGGAGGATCGCTTGAGGCCAAGAGTATGAGGCTCCATGAGCCATGATCCTGCCCCTGCACTCCAGCGTGGGTGATAGAGTGAGACCCTGACTCAAATAAATTTAAAAAGTGGCAACGACAGGCTTTTCTTTTTTCTTTCTGTCTTTTTTTTTTGAGACAGGATCTTGCTCTGTTGCCCAGGCTGGAGTACAGTGGTGTAATCATGACTCACTGCAGCCTCAACTGCTGGGCTGAAGCGGGAGCCTGGCTAATTTTTAAAATTTTTTGTGGAGACGAGGTTTCACTGTTTTGCCCAGGTTGGTCTTGAACTCCTGGCCTCAAGCGATCTTCCCACCTTGCCCTCCTAAAGTGCTGGGATTACAGGTGTGAGCCACGATGCCTGGCTAGGTTTTTCTATTTGAGTTAAAAGTCAACTTTTCTTTTCTTTTTTTTTTTTTTTTTTTTTTTGAGATGGAGTCTTACCCTGTTGCCCAGGCTGGAGTGCAATGGCGCAATCTCGGCTCACTACAACCTCTGCCTCCTGGGTTCAAGCGATTCTCCTGCCTCAGCCTCCCAAGAATCTGGGATTAGAGGTGCACGCCACCACACCCAGCTAATTTTTTTTTTTTTTTTTTTTTTTGGTATCTTTAGTAGAGACGGGGTTTCACTATGTTGGCCAGGCTGGTCTTGAACTCCTGACCTTGTGATCCACCCACCTCGGCCTCCCAAAGTGCTGGGATTACAGGCGTAAGCCACCGCACCCAGCCAAAAGTCAGTTTTTCTTTAGATCAAGCTTGTCCAACCCATATCCCACGGGTCTCACGCAGCCCAGGACAGCTTTGAATGTGGCCCAACACAAATTCATATAAACTTTCTTAAAATATTATGAGACTTTGTTGTGATTTTTTTCTTAAGCTCATCAGCTACCTTTAGCATTAGTGTATTTTATGTGTGGCCTACGGAAGCCAAAAGATTGGACACCCCTGCTTTAGATGTTAATAAGATGGGTTCTATTCGGAGCAGACACAAAGCCAAGCTCAAGCCCATAGACACGGACTGCCAAACAATGTGGCCCAGTAGATGCTGGAGGTCAAAGATCATCCAGGTGTATCTGCCTGCTGTGGTGCTTATTTTTCCAAAGGTAGGAAAAGAATATGATGAAAAGACAAGCCACAGTCTGGGAGAAAATATTTGCAAAACACACATCTGATAAAGGAATTATGTCCAAAATATATAAGGAATTCTTAAAACTCAACATAAGACCAACAGTGCAATTAAAAAGTGAGCAAAAAATCTGAACAGACACTTCACCAAGGAAAATATACAGATGTCAAATAAGCATATGAAAAGATCTTCAGCATCATATCAACAAGGAAATGCAAATTAAAACAACAATGGGATACTATTACACCCCTGTTAGAATGGTTAAAATCCAGAACACCAAAGATGCTGGTGAGGATGTGGAGCAACAGGAACTCTCATTCACTGCTGGTGGGAATGCAAAATGGAACAGCCTCTTTGGAAGACACACTTTTTCAGTTTCTTTCTTTTTTTTTTTTTTTTTTTAGATGGAGTTTTGCTCTTCTTGCCCAGGCTGGAGTGCAATGGCACGGTCTCAGCTCACTGCAACCTCCGCCTCCTGGGTTCAAGCAATTCTCCTGTTTCAGCCTCCTGAGTAGCTGGGATTACAGGTGTGCACCACAATGCCCAGCTAATTTTTGTATTTTTAGTAGAGATGAGATTTCAGCATGTTGGTCAGGCTGGTCTTGAACTCCTGACCTCAGGTGATCCACCTCGGCCTCCCAAAGTGCTGGGATTATAGGCATGAGCCACTGTGCCCGGCCCAGCCATGTACTCTTGTATCTGTTAACCTGTTAGCCAACCTTTGGCTACCCTCCTGCTTATCTTTCCCCTCCTCTAGTAAACACTATTCTAAGCCAATAGATCTTAAATGTTCTTACCACAATAAAGTGATTCTCCTGCCTCAGCCTTAGCCTCCCAAGTAGCTGGGATTACAGGCACCCGCCACCACGCCCAGCTAATTTTTGTATTTTTAGTAGAGATGGGGTTTCCCCATGTTGGGCAGGCTGGTGTCCAACTCCTGACCTCGGCCTCCCAAAGTGTTGGGATTACAGGCGTCCGCCACCATGCCTGGCCAACACTTAGCAGTTTCTTACAAATCTGAACATACTCTTACCATATGACCTAGTAATTACACTTCTTGGTATTTACCCAAATGTATTGAAATTGATGACTGCACAAAATCCTGCACATGATGTTTATAGCAGCTTTATTCATAATTGCCAAAAACTGGAAGTTACCAACATGTTCTTCCATAGATGAATGGGTAAGCAAACTGTAATACATCCATACGATGCAATATTGATCAGGAACAAAAAGACAGGAGCCATCGAGCTATGAAGTGATATAGAGAAACCTTAAATGCCTATTTTTCATTTTAAGTGAAAGAAGCCAATCTTAGAAGGCTACATACTGTATGATTCCACCTATCTGACCTTCTGAAAAAGGCAGAGCTACAGAGACAGAAAAAAGGTCCGTGATTGCCAGGTATTCAGGAGGAGGGAGGGAGGAATGAATAGGTGGACCAGGGGATATTTAGGACTATACGTCTACTGTTCTGTATGATACTCTGATGGTGAACACATGACATTACGGATCTGTCAAAACTCATAGAAGTAAACAACACAGAGTGACCCCTAATATAAACTATGGACTTTAATTAATAATAATGTATCAATATTGGTTCATCAGTTTTAACAAACAAATGCAACATGTTAAAAATAGAAACTCTAGAGGGTGGGGAAGGGTATCTACGGTAATGCTTTGTACTTTCTGCTCAAGTTTTCTATGAACCTAAAATTTCCATAAAAAATAAAGTCTATTAATTTTTGTAATGTGCTACCAAATTCCAAGAGAAGATCAGTTGCTAGACAATTGCTCAGCCACGTTTTTCCTTAGGCACAAAGATGACCTTACACATCTGCTGCAGATGGCACCTCCACCCAGCTGTCCCCAGCACAGCATTGACTTGTCGAGAGCTGTCCTTTGAGTCTGATGGATTATTGAGACTTTTTGAATGCAGGAAGCACACTCATGGGGCCATCTGAGGGCCTTGCATTATTTCTCTGCCTTTGAAAAGCCACTAAACTAAATTTGGCAGATAAAAATGTGCCTGAGAGATTTCTTTCTTAATTTCTGATTATGAGCCCTGACCTTAAGGAGCTTACAGTCTAGAGTAGATGGTATGTGAACATAAACCACCATAACACAAGGTAAACTATGATTCATAGTCTGGGAGAGGTACAGTTGAAGTGGGTGGGAGAGAGAGGAAATCCAGCCCGTCCCACTGGCCTCAAGTGGAAGCAGTGACACCAGGTCTGAAAGTTTGGATTGGAGGACCAGGTAGGAGTGGGACTCCTACCCACTCCTATGAAATATGGTCCGGGCTAGGTGTGGTGGCTAACGCTTGTAATCCCAGCACTTTGGGAGCCCAAGGCAGACGGATCACGACGTCAAGAGATCGAGACCAGCCTGGTCAACATGGTAAAACCCATCTCTACTAAAAATACAAAAATTAGCTGGGTGTGGTGGCAGGCGCCTATAGTCCCAGCTACTCGGGAGGCTGGGGCAGGAGCATTGCTTGAACCTGGTAGGCGGAGATTGCAGTGAGCCGAGATCACGCCACTGCACTCCAGCCTGGTGATAGAGCGAGACTCTGTCTCAAAAAAAAAAAAGAAAGAAAGAAATACGTTCCAAGCAGAGAGAATTCCATAAGCAGAGGCAGAGAGGTGAAAAACTGTGTGTGCACATGCACTGGGAACAGATAGGTGGCTGGAGCACAGTGTAGGAAGAAGGATAAGGAATGGCTTAAAAGGCTGGGGCCAAATAGTGGAAGGCTCTGAATTCCTGGCCAAGGAATTGAGACGGTGTTCAGCAGGCAGTGGGAACCTCTGTGGGTTTGAGTCAGGGAATGAACAGATCACACTGCGCTTTGGAAGAGTCACCAGGTGGCAGCGTATAGGATGTGCCTGTAGCAAGATGCCCAGCAGTAAGAACACCCATCAAGAGGCTACTTCAAGGCAGTTACAAGAACCCAGACAGTTGGAAGCTGTCTCTTCTGCCTCTGCACTCCCATGGCCCTTTGTCAGTACTTCTCTTAGATACTTACCAATTTTCACCTTATCTACATTTTTAATTAAAAATAGTTGTAGTTCATTATAAAGGAAAATTAGACAGTGTGGAAAGATATAAATAGTTGTAATCCCACCATCCATTAAATAACTGCTGTTGACACTCAGGGTCTGTCTGTCCTTTCAGGTATCTTTTTATAGGCCGGGCACAGTGGCTCATGCCTATAATCCCAGCACTTTGGGAGGCCAAGGCGGGTAGATGGCTTGAGCTCAGGAGTTTGAGACCAGCCTGGGAAACACGGCAAAACCTCATCTCTACAAAAAGTACAAAAATTGGCTGGGTGTTGTGGTACATGCCTGAGGTTCCACCTACTCGGGAGGCTGAGGCAGGAGGATCACTTTAGCCAGGAGGTGGAGGCTGCAGTGAGCCAAGATTACATACTGCACTTCAGCCTGGGTGTTAGAGCGAGACCCTGTCTCAAAAACAAAAACAAAAAACTCAGATATCTTTCTATATCATCACACTATATTGTTTTGTTTTGCTTTTATAAAAGATAACATACTTTTAGAACCTACTTTTTCAAATTACTCTATAGTGGACATCTTTCCTTGCCAATATATCTAGATTTTTTATAGTTGATTTTTTTCTTTGTTTTTTAAAATTGTGGTAAAATGCACATGAAATTTACTGTTATGACATTTAGCACATCCACAGTGTTGTGCAATCATTACTACTATTTAGTTCCACAACATTTTCATCACCCCACAAGGAAACCCCATTAAAGTCACTCTCTCCCACCAGTCCCTGTCAACCACTAATCTACTTTTTCATCCATTCTATTTCTTATAAATGGAATCACACAATATGTGGCCTTTTGTGTCTGGCTTTCACTTACCATAATGTGTTCAAGGTTCATCATGTTTAGATTTTTTAATAGAAATATCCCTTGTTGGCCAGGCACAGTGACTCACGCCAATAATCCCAGCACTTTGGGAAACTAAGGCAGGAAGATTGCTTGAGCCCAGGAGTTTGAGACCAGCCTGGGCAACACAGTGAGACCCCATCTTTATTTTTTTAAAAAAGAAATATCCCTTGTCTTTTTAACATAAAGCACGCTCATAAACAAAAACTACTGAGAGCTCCCCTCAAGAACGCCACTTCCCTAATTTTAACTGCTGTTAATTACCTAGGATCTAGCCATCCAGACAGTTTAGATGGTTGGGAATTGACAGGGAACCGTCAAATTGCTGCTTTCTTCCAACATATTCTGTCTCCTTCCCTTTCCCATCACCTGATGTGAACTTGGGAAGATGTCTTAGCTTTTCTAGTCACTTTCAGGACTTAGGTTCATTTTCAGATGTTAAAACATCCCATCTAAATCAAAACTTTCGCCTCTCATCCCACTGGCAGACCAGCTCTTCTGCTCTGGCCCCACGCTGTCTGCTCTCTGGCTCCTGAAAGGTGCTTTTGTAAGTTCCCTAGAAACCCAGCGCCTGCGTCCTGCCCACTCCCAATGCCCCTGGGGAGGGGGTTGCATGCCCCATTCCACTGGACATTCTGCCTAACTGCTTGGGGCTGCTTTCATTTCTCACTTTTGGCACCGTGTCTCTGGGACTCCCCTGGCCCAGGAGGCCACCTTCTTGGGTGGGGGCCTGTCAATATGCCCAGTTATTCACTTGGCCTGTAGGAAGGCCTTAACTAGACAGGGCATTTTTCATATTTGTGGCCATCCTGCATCATTCGAATATCCCTTCTATATTTGGGGAAATTCCCACATTTAGTCTGTCTACCCGTGTGCAGCCAGGATGCAGCTATGTGACCTCTGCCAACCAGATGAAGCTGTGTGCCCTCAGATTTGGAGAGAGACGTTGGTGTCAGGCAGTGACAACAGTGATGTTTTTACTGGAGCAGTGCTCAGCAGATGCTTGGTGTTCCCGACTTTCCATGCCTCCATTGCTCCCCTGCCCTGCCCCCCGCATTCACTGTTCTTTAAAAATTTATTCTCTGTTTAAATTAATGAGTTTAGTTTTCACTAAGAACTAACACCACATCCTTGCTTAGCCTCGCGGTTACAGGCAGCTTGCACCCACTGCAGCCCTCTCTCCTCGCCCTGCCATCGCCCACTGTGCCAGCCAGCCTGGGAGTCTGGCATGGGTTCTTCTGCTTACGCACGTCCCCAAGCTCCAGGAGACACACACGAAGCTTGTCTAAGATCCTGCTCCCTATTCCTCCGGAGTCTCGTAGTGTGCTGGGCTGATGAGGCTCCGTAGCTTACCCAGAGGCAGGTGCCAGACTCCCATGCTGCACACAGCCTCACCTAGCTTGAGGGAAAAGGTTTGCACCCCTCCCTCGTCCTCAGAGAATGGAAATGCTCTCAGTCTTTACTCCTACGAATATCCTTCAGAGACACCATCCTGTCCCTCCCCTTCTTTTCTTCCCTCCCCTCCCCTCCCTCTCCTCACTAGTCAATCTCTAGCGTTCTCTCCTGCCCCCATCAGGAGTGGGGGTTGCTGGACCACCTTGACCATCATCAGTGTGTTCCACATAGAGATGGTCTGGCATCTCTCTTTAACAAGTGTGAGCTCTTACCACCTTTGTCCTTATCTTTAGGACATCTACAAAACTCTAGGACAACAGGAAAAGTCTCATTCCAGATCCTGTCTCACACATATTTTCTGTACATAGGGATTGTCAAACATATGTCATCTTTAACCTGCTTGTTTATTTCCTGTTACGTTACAGACAACTTTTCATGTTAATGAGAATGGCACATCCTCATCCATTTTTAAAAACCAGCCATTTTGTTTGAAGTATAATTTACAAACAGTAAAGCACATCCTTGTTCAATGCACATTTGGAACCATCACCACAATCATGATATAGAATATTTCCATTATTCCAGAAAGCTCCCTCATGTCTCTTTGCAGTCAGTCTCTCTCATCCCCCAACTCCAGGCAGCCATTTCACCTCATCCTTTTCAATAATTGTACAATAATTCCATAATGTAGAAGTTCCTTAATTTATTTAACTTGTCTCCTATTGATAGATATTTAGATGGCTTCCAGTTTGTGATCTTATTGATTCCTGAATTCAATATTTGTGGAATACCTAATATGTGTTGGGTGTGGTGCTATTAGAGCAGTGATCCAACAACCTTCTGTATGTGCCTATATGTATTCTTTAGCTTATTTCCTTAAAATGTCCCCTAAAAGTGGAATTGCTGGGCCAAAGAGCATGCGTGTTAAAATAATGTTGATAAATATTGTCAAATTGCCCTCAATCAAAATTGCAACAGTTTACACTCCTATCAACAGTGAATGCGAATGACTGCTTTTCTCACATCACCAGCACTAGGTATTATAAATCTCTGCAGTCCATTAACAGAAGAATGGTTTGAACTTATGTGTCTTTGATTACTGGTAAGGTGGACCCTCTTAGCGTCTGTAACTTTCATTTGGTTTGTGGAAATCACTGCCCCAGGAGCCAGTTTCCCTCATTCTCACCCCTCACAGTGAAGCCATGGCCAGGCTCTTTCCTGGGGTCTGTGTCCACTGAGCTGGGAGAACATCTGGTCCTGTAGGAAGCTGGAGAGAGGTCACCCTTTGGTTGTCGACAGCTCCCTACTTCCACTTGAACAGTCACTTTAGAGAAAGTCCCGCAAGAATGGTGTTAGCCAGTCAGAATGGCTATTAAAAAAAAAGTCAAAAAATAACAGATGCTGGTGAGGTTATGGAGAAAAGGGAACACTTATACACTGTTGGTGGGAGTGTAAATTAGTTCAGCCATTATGGAAAGCAGTGTGGCGATTCCCCAGAGAGCTAAAAGCAGAACTACCATGCAACCTAGCAATCTCATTACTGGGTGTATGCCCAAAGGAATATAAATCATTCTACCATAAAGACATATGCACGTGAATGTTCATTGCAGCACTATTCACAATAGCAAAGACATGGAATCAACCTAAATGGCTATCAATGGCAGGTTAGATAAAGAAAATGTGATACATATATACCATGGAATACTATGCAGCCATAAAACAAGAATGAGATCATGTCCTTTGTAGGATTATGGATGGAGCTGGGAGCTATTATCCTTAGCAAAGTAATCCAGAAACCAAATACTGCGTATTCTTACTTATAAGTGGGAGCTAAATGATGAGAACACATGGACACAGAGAGGGGAACAACAGACTGGGGCCTACCGGAGGGTACAGAGTGGGAAGAAGGAGAGGATCAGGAAAAATAACTATTGGATATTAGCCTTAGGGTCTGTGTGATGAACTAACCTGTACAACAAAGCCCCGTAACACTAGTTTACCTGTATAACAAACCTGCACATGTACCTGTGAACCTAAAATAAAAGAGTTTTTAATTTTAAAAAATTAAAAATAAAAATTTAAAAAGTATGGTGTTCATCCTGGTCTCGCCTATGATTGGACCACTTAGAAAGTGGGTCAGAGGGGCCGGGTGTGGTGGCTCAAGCCTGTCATCCCAACACTTTGGGAGGCCAAGGCGGGTGGATCACTTGCGGTCAGGAGTTCGAGACTAGCCTTACCAACATGGAGAAACCCCATCTCTACTAAACATACAAAATTAGCCAGACGTGGTGGTGCATGCCTGTAATTCCAGCTACTTGGGAGGCTGAGGCAGGAGAATCGCTTGAATGCAGGAGGCAGAGGTTGCGGTGAGCCAAGATCGCACCATTGCACTCCAGCCTGGGCAAAAAGAGCAAAACTCCATCTCAAAAAAAAAGAAAAAAAAAAAAAAAAAAGATAAAGAAAATGAGTCAGAGGAACAGATTGCAGAGCAACTGGGGCCATGACCAGGGCTTCTTGGCCTGGCTCAGCCCTGCAGCCTTGGGATGCTGCTCGTCGTAGGGAAATGTGAATGGCCACAGTGTGCCACCTGCTCTCCCTTAACCCTCAGAAGACTTCCCTCCCCCTCTGAATTTGGAGGTCTCCATGGGATCGCTCTTTGTAGATCCTTAGGTTGGTCCTCTCTTGATGGATGCCATGGTCTTCATCACCCCATTCTCTGCTTTCACACCTGAACTCCCTCTCCCATCCCTTTGCTTCTTCCTGGTCATTCTGGCCCATGACTAGAAGGGAGAGTTTGTAAGGTGGCTCTAGACTCCCTGATGTCCTAATGTTCTTTTTTTTTTTTTTGGAGACCAAGTCTTACTCTGTCATCTGGGCTGGAGTACAGTGATGCAATCTCGGCTCACCGCAAGCTCCGCCTCTGTGTTAACCAGGTTGGTCTCGATCTCCTGACCTCGTGATCCACCCACCTTGGCCTCCCAAAGTGCTGGGATTACAGGCGTGAGCCACTGTGCCTGGCCCTGATGTTCAGTTTTTATTCATTTGTATCTTATGTTTTAAATGTTCAGTGTTGATTATTGCACCATAGACACTTTATTCGGTGCTAAGCACTCATAGTTTTCCATGTTTCCCATGGAAACATGGGAAAACATGGGTTTTTTGTTTGTTTGTTTCTGAGATGGAGTTTCGCTCTTGTTGAAACTCACCGCAACCTCCACCTCTTGGGTACAAGCGATTCTCCTGCCTCAGTCCTCCGAATAGCTAGGATTACAGGCATGCACCACCACGCCTGGCTAATTTTGTATTTTTAGTGGAGACAGGGTTTCTTCGTGTTAATCAGGCTGGTCTAGAACTGCCAACCTCAGGTGATCTGCAGGTGATCCGCCTGCCTCGGCCTCCCAAAGTGCTGGGATTACAGGTGTGAGCCACTGTGCGCAGCCGGATCCATCAGGGTCTCACACTTGATGCATAAATTTGACAGGGTGTATGGTTTTTTTTTTTTTTTTGACAAGCTGTTATTAAATCGACTTTGTACCTTATACTGATGGCTTCTCAGAGACGAGGTCATCACGTGCCATACCACCGTGTTGTATACCAGGATCAACTGAAACACTGTGGCAGTGCCTGAGGTGGTCAGTCATTTTGTCTTTATTTACACATAGCAAAACTGGGCTCTGACTAAGAGATTTGCCCAGTTTTACAGCTGCCAAGTCTGGGACCATCTCCACACCCACCTCCCACATAGTCTGAGTTGCTTATTAAGCGAGCCCAAGCAGGTATTTTGATCAGTTTGGATCTTAGAGTGGTTTTATTGTTTCCTGACCCTGAACACAAGCCCTGATGAGAATATATCTGCAGTTTGTTTTGAATTGAGGGGAGATAAGAAAGGGCCACTGAAGCTCTAGGAATAGACTCAGGGCTAGGAACTTCTGGAGGTGGAGAAGGCTTTTGTGAGAGGAGACAAGCTGGGAATGGCAGTGGGTCCACAGGAGGGTAAGCAGAAGGAGAGGAGACTGGAACGAACTGAGGCCTGGAGGTGTTTGTAAAAAGAGAACTTGGTTGTGGTTCTTGAAGGAGGCACATGAAAGTAGAGGCGATTTCAGGTGGGACAGTTACTTAGGCCAGTGATTCTCAGGTGGAAACGCAGGTTCCTGATCTCCTTGCTCAGAATCTCTAGGATGGCTCAGGAATCTGTATTTTATATATGCTCTCCAAGTGGTTCTCAGGCCTGCTGCAGCTGGAGCCACTGGTAGACACCATTGGCCTCAAGGCCAGAAAGCTAATGCTTTTTTATGACCCTTGCCACTGAAGGGATACATGGTTCAAAGTAAGGCCAGGTCACTGCACCCCTGGGAAGATCCACAGCCTTTTTTGACTGTGTGGCCCACATTGACCTTCTCCTGGCTTAATCTTGTCCCATCTTCTCGGAGCCACTCAGCTGGCCTTCAGCACATATCATCTTCAGTCATTATTTACATCGTACTGCCTTGGGCCCTCCATTCTCAAGAGATTGAAAACTTGAGGCCGGGTTTGGCTCATGCCTGTAATCCCAGCACTTTGGGAGGCCGAGGCAGGTGGATCACTTGCAGTCAGGAGTTTGAGACCAGCCTGTCCAACATGGTGAAACCCCGTCTCTACTAAAAATACAAAAAATAGCTGGGCCTGGTGGGCACCTGTAGTTCCAGCGACTCAGGAGGCTGAGGCAGGAGAATCTCTTGAACCTGGGAGGCAGAGATTGCAGTGAGCTAAGATTGCACCACTGCACTCCAGCCTGGGCATCAGAACGAGACTCTGTCTCAGGAAAAAAAAGAAAGGAAGGAAGGAAACTTGACAGCAAGGGTTGCCTTAGACTGCTTTGCATCTTAGTGCCCAGCCCTGAGCTCTGCACTTTCTAGGATCTCCGTAAATGCCCATTACCTAAGGAGTCCTAACCAATAATATAGCCATCAGTGATGTGGAGACCTTGGTTTGCTTTCCCTCCAGTTTCTACCCTTTTGGAAGAAATGATGTTGGTTAGAAGAAAGGAAGATCCTCCCGGCATCCCAGGAGATTTATGTAGAGTGTCATCACGTAGCAGCAGCATGCAGGGGGACAGCTCCGAGTGGGCAGCCTTCCATGAAGACATGGGTTCTTCAGAGAGAGGTATTAGTGAGTGGCACTTCCTCAACTCCTAGCTTAAAGCAGGCCCTACCTGGTGCCAAGGGGCATTGTGCCACTGGTATTCAAATGAAGCACTGCCAACACTTTAACCCTCGTCATCATGCAGAGACCTGTGATCTATGAGGGGAGACTGACTTCCCTGGGAATGAGGACAGGAAAGCACTACACCGGAGGGGCAAATCCAGGAAATCCTGGTGCCACTTTCCCAGAGTTTCTAGTACTATGTGGGGCACTAACCTATATATTGATATACTAGTCATTAAAAGCGAATGACTCTTCCTAAAATTCTTCTCCTTTCATAATGATTTTTATCTACTTGGTCGGGAATGCTATCAGATTTAAGCCTGCCATATTTGTACCCACTCTACTTGCCAGCTTGTGAGTCCTGGAGTGTTGTGAGGGGGAGGGCACGCAAAGAAACCCAAGGTTTAATCTCAAAGTTATGCTATTGGTTTAGTTTAGGGGGTTAGGGTTTATGGCAAAAAAAAAAAAAGGGAAAATAGGGTCCTCAGGGGGACTAGCTGTTGCTGAAACAATTCATAGAAATATTGTGACGGGGGCCAGGCACGGTGGCTCAGGCCTGTAATCCCAGCACTTTGGGAGGCTGAGACAGGCGGATCACTTGAGATCAGGAGTTGGAGACCAGCCTGGCCAACATGGTAGAGCCCTATCTCTACTAAAAGTACAAAAATTAGCCAGGTGTGGTGGCGAGCCCCTGTAGTCCCAGCTACTCAGGAGGCTGAGGCAGGAGAATCGCTTGAACCCGGGAGGTAGAGGCCGCAGGGAGCTGATATCGTGCCACTGCACTCCAGCCTGGGCAATACAGCAAGACTTGGTCTCAAAAAACTAAAACATTAATTAATTTAAAAAGAAAAAAAAAGAAATATTGTGATGGGGATAGTTCCCTAGCTGGCTACATATTTTCTTTTGTGTAAGGATATCTGTTACTCTTTTTGCTTTCACCATTGTCCTCCATTTTTCAGATTTTTACTATAGTGCTCTGTGGGGAAGAGGGTATAATTAAGCAAGTATTTGGACTTAAATAGTCCACAGCCACCCTTCAGAGCTTGTGATTAAGATTCTCCCCTCAGAAGGGAACTTTCCTACTTTGCTGTGAAGTGTGAATTGTTAAAGCCCTTTAGAGAAAGCAATTTCATTTTAACTATTAAAATTTAAAATACATTCTCTTTAGCCCAGTAATGTCACTACTGGGAATCTATTCCATGCAAATGAAAATACCGGTATATAATGAAATGTGTACAAGAATGTTTCTAATAGCATTTTTCACGGTGGCCAAAAAAAAAAAAATCTAAAAAGAAACTGTATCAATAGGGCAATTTTTAAATTATGGATCGTTCGCACCATGGAATATATTATATAGCCACTAATTAAAGAATGAATTAGAGTTTTACTACCTCACTTGGGAGAGGGGGATTTCTACAAGATACTGTCGAATGGAAGAAGCAAAAAGCAGAAAATTGTGAATAATACATATTAAAAATATATAATGAACTATTTTTGTACATAATTATATAAGCACAAAGAAAAGTAAGGAAAGATAGGCCGGGTGCGGTGGCTCATGCCTGTAATCCCAGCACTGTAGGAGGCTGAGACAGGTGGATCACTTGAGGTCGGGAGTTGGAAACCAGCCTGGGCAACATGGCGAAACCCCATCTCTACTAAAAATTAGCTGGGCATGGTGGCGTGCCCCTGTTGTCCCAGCTACTCAGGAGGCTGAGGCAGGAGAATTGTTTGAATCTGAGAGGCGAAGGCTGCAGTGAGCCAAGATCATGCCACTGCACTCCAGCCTGGGTGACAGAGCAAGACTGTCTCAAAGAAAGAAAAATAAGCAAAGATATACACTGATTAACATTGGTACGTGTTTTTGCATGCGTATGTATATTGAGGGAGTACAACATGAGGCAGGTAACGTGGGGAAGCAGGAAAAAAAGAAAAACAGATTCCACTAAAACATGAATTTCATGATAATTTATATAAAGCTGTATATATGCATGTGTGTATATATCTGAAAAAGGAAATTAGAAAATATATAAATCTTCCCTAATTGGAAAGGATGTCCATATATATTACTGAGTGATAAAAGCAAATTGCAGGGTTGATTTTATTTTGTTAAACACAAACCCACAAATATCAGCCTATAAATAAGAGTATATGCTTGCCTAATTCTGAGCAAGGATTTCTGTGCCTGGGTATTGACATAGGGACCTCAAGTGAGGATGGAACAAGGAAGGTGAAAGGTTAAGATGGAAGCTGCAGAGAGGTTTAACTTTTATGTATTTATATATATATATATACACACATATAATACAAAGATATATATATATATATCAATATATGCAATACGAAATGTGTTATTTTATGTGTTGCAGTGGACAATTGTCTATAATGTATCAGTGCTCTATTGACACAATAATCTCACATAACAAACCATCCTAAAAACTTGGTGGGCTTAACAAAACAAGCCTTTCTTGTTTTGTTTTGTTTTTTTTGTTGTTGTTATTTCTTTGAGATGGAGTCTCACTCTGTCACGCAGGCTGGAGTGCAGTGGTACGATCTCAGCGCACTGCAACCTCTGCCTCCCAGGTGCAAGTGATTCTCCTGCCTCAGCCTCCTGAGTAGCTGGGACTACAGGCATGCACCGCCATGCCCAGCTAATTTTTGTTTTTTTTGTTTTTTTTGTTTTTTTTGAGACGGAGTCTCGCTCTGTCGCCCGGCCTGGAGTGCAGTGGCGCGATCTCGGCTCACTGCAAGCTCCGCCTCCCGGGTTCCCGCCATTCTCCTGCCTCAGCCTCCCGAGTAGCTGGGACTACAGGCGCCGGCCACCTCACCCGGCTAGTTTTTTCGTATTTTTTAGTAGAGACGGGGTTTCACCGTGTTAGCCAGGATGGTCTCGATCTCCTGACCTCGTGATCCGCCCGTCTCGGCCTCCCAAAGTGCTGGGATTACAGGCTTGAGCCACCGCGCCCGGCCTAATTTTTGTATTTTTAATAGAGATGGGTTTTCACCATGTTGGTCAGGCTGGTCTCAAACTCCTAACCTTAAGTGATCCACCTGCCTCGGCCTCCCAAAGTGCTGGGATTACAGGCATGAGCCACCACACCGGGCCAAAACAAACCTTTAACAGGTGGCTGAAGCAAGGAAGGAGATTGTGCCTGCCAGCGTGAGAAATCATTAGTTAATCATTAGTTACAGAAGTTTACAGCTCTCAAAACACTCCTTGGTAGTCTTTCACTATTCTCACTTCTTTGATGTAAATGTCTATCTATGCATCTGTCTCTACCACTAGCCCATGAGTTTTTGAGTGCTGTGATCATGTCTCATTTATCTTGATAACCTCAATGTTTAGCATAGTTCCTGGAACACAGAAGGTGCTAATAAATGACTGAAGAATAAATTGAGAAACAAACCAAAAAGCCCTTTATTTAGATCATGAGTCTGTGGGTCAGTGATTTAGGCTAGGCACAGCTGGGTGGTTCTTCTGGTCTTGGCTGAGCCTCTCTCACACATACCTGGAGGGCAGCAGTTGGCTGGCCTTAGTTGGGGTGATTGGGGCAACGACCATGCTCCAGCAGGCCAGCGTGGGTATATGCTATCATGATGATGGGAAAGGTGCAAGAGAGGGCAGGCCCAATCATGTGAGAGCTTTCATGTTTTCTTACAATCTACTTGGACAAAGCAAGGAGATTTGCTTGGTCAACCAAATGTCCAAGGCCAGCCATCGGGTAAAAGGGAAATGAAAAATTACATGACAAACGGGGCATTGATACAATGCAGGTAAAAAATGGGATCAATTTTTTTTACAGTCTTACCATATGTAGTATGAAAAGTGTTGAAGAAAGAGGACTTTTTCCCTCCATTTACCAAAGAATAGTTACTTGCCTGGTGCCATGTAGTAGTCAATGCAAAGTTAATTATATCTGGGTTCCTAACATATTTTAGTTAATAGCATGTAAAGCAAAAGATTCATTTGGAAATTTGCAAAGTGTTTGAAACGTGGCATTTATACTTACGATTTGCTTGATTGAGGGGAGGGTTAGAGATACTGGGGCAGCCACTGCAGCCCTAGCTCATTGGTGGTGGTTCTCAAAATCATAGATATTTGAGTTCCCCAGAAACTGCAGAATTCTGGAGGGAAAATGACAATAGGCTGGGGCTGAGGATTGCTTGCTAGGTGGCGTTCTTTTCAGCCTAGCCCAGCCAGGGGCGAGAAGCCAGTGGATCCTTTGTCTCAGTGGGGTCACTTACAGAAGTGTTTGTTAGGGAAGCTCAAAAGTGGAAAATAGATATTGAGGGGAAGGGAAGAATTACGATAATTGTCCTTTTGGCTTTCTTAAAAGAGTAACTGAGACCGGGCGCGGTGGCTCACGCCTGTAATCCCAGCACTTTGGGAGGCTGAGGGGGGAGCGGATCACCTGAGGTCGGGGGTTCGAGATCAGCCTGACCAACATGGAGAAACCCCATCTCTACTAAAAATACAAAATTAGCCAGGCGTGGTGGTGCATTCCTGTAATCCCAGCTACTCGGGAGGCTGAGGCAGGAGAATCACTTGAACCCGGGAGGCAGAGGTTGCAGTGAGCTGAGATTGTGCCACCGCACTCCAGCCTGGGCAACAAGAGCAAAACTCCGTCTCAAAAAGATAATAATAATAATAACTGAGTAATGATGGATGATTTGATTTTGTGTAATCTTGTTTTGTGTTTCCCATGCTGCATGAGACCATTAGTAATTGATAGACTACGTCACTAAGTAAGTGAAAAAGAGGAAACCATAGAAAGTTAAAGGGGTCCACGAGAGACCTTGGCTCACCTAGAGATGAAAGCCACTGTGGGCTCTCTGCCCATTCATTTAGCAGATTTGCAGCTAATAATTTTGCAATAGTCTGGAGATTGGAGTGGGAGAATGCTCAGGTGTGTTTGATTTTCTTCATTTTAGCTCCTTGTTAATGGAGTAAAATATTAGGCGGTCAAGGTAACAACAAGGATGACCAGCATCTGTTGTACAGAAACCTTTCTCATCAAGCACAAGAAATACAACCTTCTCCTCCTGGGGGTGTGGAACATGATGTCCATGAAACATGCCAGAGCTCAGTGGCTTCTCCCTAGGAGCAGCTTCTAAAGCAGCCTTTATGATGTCAGAACTGAACCTCACGTGCATGCAATGCTATCTCCACGTAAAAGAACCCCAAGGTTTTGTGAGAGCACATGCTGCCAGCCACTCACCAACATTTGGCCAGTCTTGTTTAGAGACTCAGAAAGCTTATCTCAGCTGAGCCTCAGAACCACATCAGAAGTGTCCAAACCTGGTCTGGCATACAATTAGTTACCTATGCTATAGTCCCTCCGTGCTTCTTCCTTGCTAAGACAACCGAGATTATGTTTATGGAAACAATATGCCTATCCCCAAGGGATGAACCTTTTTTTTTTTTTTTTTTGAGACGAAGTCTTGCTCTGTTGCCCAGGCTGGAGTGTAGTGGTGTGATCTTGGCTCACTGCCACTGCAACCTCCGCCTTCTGGTTTCAAGCGAGTCGCCTGTCTCAGCCTCCCAAGTAGCTGGGATTACAGATGCATGCCATCATGCCTAATTTTTGTATTTTTAGTAGAGAGGGGTTTCACCATGTCGGCTAGGCTGGTCTCAAACTCCTAACCTCAGGTGATCTGTCCACCTCAGTGTCCCAAAGTGCTGGAATTACAGGCGTGAGCCACTGTGTCCAGCCCCAAGGGATGAATCTTGACTGAACTAGGCTCATATAGCACCCCTAACCCCCTTGGCCAGCTGTCTATTGGCCCAGGCTCCTTTGCAGCCCTGTCCTAGCTCTGCCCAGGGAGACATCAGGGAATGTGTCTGGAGAGCTTAGAAAGATGCCTCCTGAATAAAAGATCAAAGCCTTGTAAGGAGAAAGCCTTTGATTCTTTCTTCTTGTTTGGGAGTTGGTGTGAGGATGTGCAAGCTGGAGCTGCGGCAGCCATTCTGCAACCACAGGGAAACAAGCATAAGAAATCCATTACATACAAGATAGGGGCATGGAAGGATGAGAAGAGCTTGGGTTCTCTGTACACTGAAAACTAGAAAACATTGTTGAAAGAAATTGTAGCATGCACAAATAAGTAGAACGATATCCTATGTTCATAGATTGGAATAATTCATATTATTGAAATGTCCATACTGCCCAAAGCAATCTATAGGTTCAATAGAATTCCTATCAAAATTCCAACAGTGAGTTGGGTGCAGTGTCTTGAACCTGTAATCCAAGCTATTTGGGAGTCTTAGGCAGGAGAATTGCTTGAGCCCAGGGGTTCCAGACCAGCCTAGGCAACATAGCAAGACCCCCAACTCTAAAAAAAATTCAAAATTATCCAAGCATAATAGTGCATGCCTGTTGTCCCAGCCCCTCTGAAGGCTGAGGTAGAAGGATCACTTGAGCCCAGGTGTTTCAGGCTACAGTGAGCTATGATTGTGCTGCTGTACTCCAGCCTTGATGATGGAGTGAGACTCTCTCTAAACAAACAAAAATTCCAATGGCGCTTTTCACAGAAAAAAAAATTCCTAAAATTTGTATGGAACCACAAAAGACCCCAGATAGCTAAAGCAATTTTGAGGAAGAAGAAAAAAAGCCAGAGGCATCACACTTTCTGATTTAAGCTATATTACAAAGCTATTGTAGTCAAAACCACATGGTCCTGGCATAAAAACAGGCTGACCAATGGAATAGAACAAAGAGCCCAGAAATAAACCCATGCCTTTGTAATCAACTAATTTTACACCAAAGTGCCAAAAATACACGATGGGAAAAGGATAGTCTCTTTAATAGAAAAACTGGGAAAACTGGATATTCACATTAAAAAATTAAACTGAATGCTTATCTTGCACCATACATAAAAATCAAAACCTCTATAGGAAAACATATGGCGAAAGCTTCTTGACATTGGTCTCAGCAATGATATTTTGGAGCCAAAACCTCAGGCAACAAAAGCAAAAATAAACAAGCAGAAATGACATCAAATAAAAAGTTTCTGCACATCAAAGGAAACAACAAAATGAAAAGGCAACCTACAGAATGGGAGGAAATATGTTTTAGCAATATATCTGATAAGGAGTTATCAGATAAGGAGTTAAAATCCAATAGATATAAGAAACCCATACAACTCAATATATAATATATAAGGAACCCATACAACTCAATATGTAATATATAAGGAACCCATAATAACCTAATATATAATATATGAACTCCATACAACTCATAATATGGCACATATATGTGAACCCATACACCCAGTATATAATATAGAAGGAACCCATACATCTCAATATATAATATAAGGAACCCATACAACTCAGTATATAATATGAAGGAACCTATACAACTCAGTATATACTATGTAGGCTGGAACCCATACAACTCAATATATAATATAGAAGGAACCCATACAACTCAATATATAATATAGAAGGAACCCATACAACTCAATATATAATATAGAAGGAACCCATACAACTCAATATATAATATAGAAGGAACCCATACAACTCAATATATAATATAGAAGGAACCCTGTTAAAAAAAAAAAATGGGGGCCGGGCGCGGTGGCTCAAGCCTGTAATCCCAGCACTTTGGGAGGCCGAGACGGGCGGATCACGAGGTCAGGAGATCGAGACCATCCTGGCTAACACAGTGAAACCCTGTCTCTACTAAAAATACAAGAAAATTAGCCGGGCGAGGTGGCGGGCGCCTGTAGTCCCAGCTACTCAGGAGGCTGAGGCAGGAGAATGGCGTGAACCCGGGGGGGGCGGAGCTTGCAGTGAGCCGAGATCGCGCCACTGCACTCCAGCCTGGGGCACAGAGCAAGACTCCGTCTCAAAAAAAAAAAAAAAAAATGGGGCTGGGCATGGTGGCTCACACCTGTAATCCCAGCACTCTGGGAGGCCCAGGTGGGCAGATCACCTGAGGTCGGGAGTTCAAGACCAGCCTGGCCAACATGGTGAAACCCTGTCTCTACTAAAAATACAAAAATTAACCAGGCCTGGTGGCGTGCGCCTGTAATCCCAGCTACCCGGGAGGCTGAGGCAGGAGAATTGCTGGAACCCAGGAGGCAGAGGCTGCAGTGAGCCTAGATCGCACCACTGCACTCCAGCCTGGGTGACAGAACCAGACTCCATCTAAAAAAAAAAAAAGCGGGGGGTGGGGGCAGGTGGCAAAGGTCCTGAATAAATATTTCTCCAAAGGAGAAATGGCCAACAGGTTTATGAAAGGTGCTCAACATCACCAATCATCAGGGAAATGCAAATCCAAACCACAATGAGATATCACATCACACCTGTTAGGATGACTATTATAAAAAAGTCAAAAGAGTTGGCAAAGATGTGGAAAAAAGAGAACCTTGTATATTGTGGTAGGAATGTAAATTGGTACAGCCAGTGTGGAAAACAGTATGGATACTCCTCAAAAAACTCAAAATAGAACTACCATATGATCTAGGAATCCCACTGCTGAGTATATATTCAAAGGAAAGGAAATCACTATCTTGAAGAGATATCTGCACTCATGTTTATTGCAGCACTATTCACAATATCCCAGATTTGGAAGCAACCTAAGTGTCCATCAACAGATGAATATGTGTGTGTGTGTGTATAGATATGTATGTGTATATATATGTGCATATATATATATATATAGTGGAATAGTATTCAGCCTTTAAAAGAGCTCAATAATTTTGCCACTTGCAACAAGATGGATGAACCTCGAGAATATTATGCTAAGTAAGCCAGTCACAGAAAGACACTGCACGATCTCACTTATATGTAGAACCTTTTTTTTTTTTTTTTTTTTTGAGACGGAGTCTCACTCTGTCGCCCAGACTGGAGTGCAGTGGCACGATCTTGGATCACTGCAACCTCTGCCTCCCGAGTTCAAGCAATTCTTCTGCCTCAGCCTCCCGAGTAGCTAGGATTACAGGTGCCCACCACGCCCGGCTAATTTTTGTATTTTTAGTACAGATGGGGTTTCACCATGTTGGCTAGGCTGGTCTCGACCTCCTGATGTCAGGTAGTCCGACTTCCTCGGCCTTCCAAAGTGCTGGGATTATAGGCGTGAGCCACTGCACCCAGCCTATATGTAGAATCATTTTTTTTTGTTTTTTTAAAGTTGAACTCGCCGGGCACGGTGGCTTACACCTGTAATCCCAGCAGTTTGGGAGGCTGAGGCGGGCAGATCACAAGGTCAGGAGATCGGGACCATCCTGGCTAACACGGTGAAACCCCGTCTCTACTAAAAATACAAAAAATTAGCCGGGTGCAGTGGCTGGCGCCTGTAGTCCCAGCTACTGGGGAGGCTGAGGCAGGAGAATGGCATGAACCTGGAAGGTGGAGCTTGTAGTGAAGCGAGATCTGGCCACTGCACTCCAGCCTGGGCGACAGAGCGAGACTCCGTCTCAAAAAAAAAAAGTTGAACTCATAGTAATAAGAGAGTAGAATGATAGTTACCGGGGGTTGCAGGGGTGGGTGGTGAGGGAGAAGAGGAGATATTGGTCAAAGGGTACAAATCTTCAGTTATAAAATGAATACATGCTGGAGACCTAAGGTATTAGGTCTGTGACTAATAATGGTTAATAATAACCACCAGAGTGACTAATAGTGGTCAATAACAACATATTTTATGCTTAAATTTGCTGAGAGGAAATCTCAAGTATTCTCATTACTACCAAACAAAAAAGATAATTATATGATGTGATCGATATGTTAATTACCTTGATTGTGGTAATCATTTCACAATGTATACATATATCAAATTGTTACAGTTTATGTCTTAAATATATACAATTTTATTTGTCAGTCATACCTCAGCTATGTGGGGGGGAAAAAAGAGCCTGGGTGCCACTTCTCCAGTTCTGGAATCATCTACCTCTAGTCCTTTTTATTTTATTTTATTTTTTAATTTAAGACAGTGCCGTGATCTGTTGCCCAGGCTGGAGTGCAGTGGCTCAATCATAGCTCACTGCAGCCTCAAACTCCTCATCTCAAGTAGTTCTCCCACTTGAACCTCCAGAGCAGCTGACACTATAGGTGCAAGCCACCACACCTAGCTAATTTTTGTATTTTTAGTAGAGATGAGATTTACCATGTTGGCCAAGCTGGCCTCTAACTCCTGATCTCAAGTGATTCACCCACCTCGGCCTCCCAAAGTGCTGGGATAACAGGCATGAGCCACCACACCTAGCCTGAAGTCTTCACTGCCTAAGTCACTACCAGGTATTCTGTTGTTTGCAAACAAAAGTATTTCTAACTGATATACCCTATCTCTGGTTCTTCAGCTTGGTCAGCATAGCTTCTGCTAATTCCAACACAGTAGCTTTGCAACCAGTTAACTTCATCTGCAAAATAGGGATAAAAATAACTACCTTGAGCAAACTTTCTGATTCAGTAGATCAGAGTGTGGTCAGTGGGTCAGCAGATGAGTATCCTCTGGGAATTTGTTAGAAATGTACATTTTCGAACACTCCAGACATACTAAATTAGAAATTTCGTGGGCAGAGCCAGTAAGCTGGTTTTTAATAAGCCCTTCAGGTCATATTCTGGTACATGAGAAGGTTTGAGAACCACTGATACAGAGGGTCAAGTGGAATGGTTGCATGTCAGAAACACCTGGGGAACTTAAACAGGGTCTCAAACTTCACCTGCAGAGTTCTGATTTAGCATTTCTGCAGTGCACCTATGAGTTTCTGTTTCCCCAAAGATCCCCAGGTGATTCAGAGTAAAACCAGGCATGGGAAACACTGAAATGGGTATGAAAGCAGGTCATGTGTGCCATGGGGCCGTCACTCAAGTAAGAGGTGATGAACAGACTTGGGGGTCTCTGGGACAGGTGAGTGGAATTCTGGCTTTTTTCAGGGGACTGACTACTTGATCTAAGTGGCCTTTTGCAGCCCTAAAATTCCAAGGATGTTAGCTTAGGAAGGTTGAACTTGGCAGATCTCACTGGAACACATATATGGGTAAATACATAGACTCATGACCAACAAGTGGAAGAGACTGGAATTTGACTAAAGTCTTAAAAGCGGCCTTCCCACCCACCCAGTAAATCCAAAACAGGTTTTATTTTCTACTTTTACCAGGTTTATGAAACAGCAGGTTGGCACTTTGGATGTTCATTTTTAGAGTGCTAGACTATGCCTGCTTCATGCTAGGCTTGTGTTTTGAGGGTTATTTTGTTTGGGAAATATTATTTTTAAATAACAAACAGGCTTAGCATTCCCATCGTCATAGGGAATTTTGCCTTCTAAAATGTGCTGCTTGTTATGGATTAAAACCTCCAGCTGAAGCCACCTGCTCATTGTCCATCTAAATATGATTTTATCTTCTTTTCCTCCCTCAACTTTGCCCTTGTACCGTTGAGGCCAATCGTTTCTTACCCTCTCCCACATCTCCTTTCCAGGAAAGTGCTGCCGCTTTTTCAGGGAATCTGCTCCTTCACTCAGCCCCTGCTGAGTGAATGAATGAATCCCTGGAGCTGCTTAAACAACCATAAGCACCTCGTTGATCATTTTGGAAGATACTAAGATGCTAATTTATTATTTTGAGAACAAATAAAGGGGAGAAAGTTAAGCATTTTCCTTCTTTCCTTATATAAACCTTACCTTAGGCTAATCAAATAACTGAGGAGGGAAAGTCTGTCTGAATAGAAGCTGACCAATGAAAAAAAGGGCAATAAAATTAAAATATCACCATTTTGCAAACCTTAATGAATTAATTGATCTAGGAAGCAATTATCAATGGCTGTTAGTATCATAAAAAGAGGGACAAGAAGACAGTATGTGTCTCCTATTGAAGTTATGGTACCACCTATGAAATCTTGCAAAAAAAATTGAAGCTGAATCTGATTAAAGTCTATAAACTAATTAAAATTTATAGGAAATATAGGGGACAGAGGAACATGTTAGAAAAATGCTAAGGAGGCTGGGCGCAGTGGCTCATACCTGTAATCCCAGCACTTTGGGAGGCCGAGGCGGGCAGATCACCTGAGGTAGGGAGTTCGAGACTAGCCTGGCCAACATGGAGAAACCCCATCTCTACTACAAATACAAAATTAGCGGGGTGTTGTGGCGCCTGCCTGTAATCCCAGCTACCCGGGAGGCTGAGGCAGAAGAATAACTTGAACCTGGGAGGTGGAGGTTGCAGTGAGCTGAGATCACACCATTACACTCCAGCCTGGGCAACAAGAGCGAAACTTTGTCTCAAATAAAAAAGAAAAAAGAAAGAAAACTGCTAAGGAAATACAATCACCATAATCCAGTCTGTGGGAAACATTATGAGACAAATGACCCAGTTTTTCCAATTAATTGCAAGGGAAAAAATGAGGTAGAGGAAGGGGAAACCTGTAGATTTAATGAGATCCAAGAGTCATATTAATCATAATGTGTGGCCTGTTTGGCTCCTGATTCAACAAACCTTAAAAAAAATATACAGGACAAATGGGGGAAATGTGAACAATGTCCGGATGTTTAATAATATAAAGAAAATACTGGCCAGGCATGGTGACTCACTCCGGTAATCCTAGCACTTTGGGAGGCCAAGGCGGGAAGATTGCTTGAGCCTAGGAGTTGGAGACCAGCCTGGGCAACATACTGAGACCTCCTCTCTACAAAAAATACAAAAATTAGCCGGGTGTGGTGGCTTGTGCTTTTCAGCTACTCTGGAGGCTGATGTGGGGGGATCACTTTTAGCCCAGGAGTTCGAGGCTGTAGTGAGTTACCATTGTACCACTGCACTCCAGTCTGGGCAACAGAGTGAGACCCTGTCTCCAAAAAAAAAAAAAAAAAAAAAAAAAAAATAGCGCCGGATGCAGTGGCTCACGCCTGTAATTCCAGCACTTTCGGAGGCCGAGGTGGTTGGATCACTTGAGGTCAGGAGTTTAAGACCAGCCTGGCCAACATGGCGAAACCCCATCTCTACTAATAATATAAAAAAAATTAGCTGGGCATGGCGGCACACGCCTGTAATCCCAGCTACTTGGGAAGCTGAGGCACAAGAATTGCTTGACCCAGGAGGTAGGGGTTGCACTGAGCTGAGATTGTGCCAGCGCACTCTAGCCTGGGTGACAGAGTGAAACTGTGTCTCAAAAAAAAAAAGAAAAGAGAAAAGAAAAGATTATTGACTTGGGGATGATGATAGCTTTGTGATTATTTCTTTTAAAAGGAATCCTTCTCATCGTTACCCTTAGAACTACATATGCAATACAGGTGAATGAAATGGCATCTAGGATTTATTCCAAAGCAGTTGTGAGCAGTGGAGACAGGCAGGGATACAGAAAAAAGACTGCCTGTGAGCTGATAACATTGACGTTGGGTGGTGGGGAACTAGAGGTCCATGATACAATTCTCTACAATTGTATATATTTGAAATTTTCCTTCCTAAAAAGTTACATTTATTTATTTATTTATTTATTGAGACGGAGTCCCGCTCAGTCGCCCAGGCTGGAGTGCAGTGGCGCGATCTCAGCTCACTGCAAGCTCCGCCTCCCAGGTTTTTGCCGTTCTCCTGCCTCAGCCTCCCGAGTAGCTGGGACTACAGGCACCCGCCACCACGCCCAGCTAATTTTTTGTATTTTTAGTAGAGACAGGGTTTCACCGTGTTGGCCAGGATGGTCTCGATCTCCTGACCTCGTGATCCACCCACCTCAGCCTCCCAAAGTGCTAGGATTACAGGCATAAGCAACTGCGCCCGGCCAAAAGTTAAATTAAAAAAATTTTTTTCAAAATCTGCATTTCTTTTTTGTATGTTTTATATTGGCTATATTAATGTGGTCATTAATGTTTATTATTTATAAATAAAGATTTGTGAATTTTTACTTGTTCTTCACTACTAGAAATGTGCAAAAAGTTTGGAGTTTTGTATTTTTTTAATTTGCCTGCCCAGAGAGACAGGAAGGTCCATGAAAGTAATGACCTTCCCATTATATTCCCCACAGGGCTAATACCTTGTGTAGCTTGTAAAATACTAATCTGGGGCCAGGCATGGTGGCTCACGCCTGTAATCCCAGCACTTTGTGAGGCTGAGGTGGGTGGGTTACCTGAGGTCAGGAGTTCGAGACCAGCCTGGCCAACGTGGTGAAACCTAAAAATACAAAAATTAGCTGGGCATGGTGGCAGGCACCTGTAATCCCAGCTACTTGGGAGGCTGAGGCAGAATTGCATGAACCCGGGAGGTGGAGGTTGCAGGGAGCTGAGATCACACCACTGCTCACTGCTCTCCAGCCTGGGTAACAAGAGCAAAACTCTGTCTCAAAAACAAAACCAAACCAAAAAACCTCATTTGGGAATACAGCTTGTTGTTAAAACACCATTCTGGAAAGAAGGATTGCTCACCTGGCTTCCCATTTATGGATATCTCAATCCTGACTTCATTGTCAGTTGAGTTTAGACACTCTATGTGATCAGTCTTAGTACTCAGAAGACTTTATTAACTTGAAGTTTTATAAAGAGAACATAAAAAGATTGAGACTGATTAAATCTATGTTATGGAATTTTATAAGACTCAGTATAAAATGGATTTCATATCCCAAATACTATAGAAGACAGTTCTGTTTTTCATGCTTAGACCCTCCTTACTAAGAAATACTAAGGGAAGGTGAAGCTCTAAGTAAGATGTGGTTACAAAACATCTGTCCATTTCTCCTTAGTGTTGGCTCTGAGCGTTTGTCCCTTGCTTCCACTGCCCCACAAACATCTGGTGTGGATATGGTTGATGGCTTCCTCCTTGGAGGCCCTTCTGCTTTTAGAGAGCTCTCTATCTCTGTTAATTCCAACTGCTCTAAGTTCAGACTTCCCCAGGATTTCCTTAAGTTTCTTTAACTTGAGCACTCTCTTTTCTTAATTACACATTGCTTAAAGGAACTTCCTTGCTTCTTTAAGAACCTGGGTTCTGAGTTATTTTGTCTGTGTATCTTCTGCTGGGCTGCCCTGTCCCCCAGAAGACTTCTAGATGGAACTGTAGTACTGGTTGATAGAAAAGTATATGCTGTTTACCAATCCAATTTTTTTTCTTTTTTTTTTTTGAGACAGAATCTCGCTCTGTCGCCCAGGCTGGAGTGCAGTGGCATGATCTCAGCTCACTGCAAGCTCCGCCTCCCGGGTTCCTGCAATTCTCTTGCCTCAGCCTCTCCAGTAGCTGGGACTACAGGCGTCCACTGCCACACCTGGCTAATTTTTTGTATTTTTAGTAGAGACGGGGTTTTACCATGTTAGGCAGGATGGTCTCGATCTCCTGACCTTGTGATCACCCGCCTCGGCCTCCCAAAGTGCTGGGATTACAGACATGAGCCACCCACTGCACCTGGCCTACTCATCCAATTTTTAAGAGGAAATATTATATTCAGCCATCTAAATGTGTTGGAATATACTCAGGTTCAACAGACTATGCCCTTTTAATTTATTTAAAAAAAAAAAAATTATTATGGGCAGGGCACAGTGGCTCAGCCTGTAATCCCAGCACTTTGGGAGGCCAAGGTGGGCAGATCACTTGAGGTCAGGAGTATGAGAGCAGCCTGGCCAACATGGCAAAACCCTGTCTCTACTAAAAATACAAAAATAGCTGGGTGTGGTGGCACATGCCTGTAGTCCCAGCTACTTAGGAGGCTGAGGCATGAGAATCACTTTAACCCAGGAGGTGGAGGTTGCAGTGAGCCAAAATTGCGCCACTGCGCTCCAGCCTGGGAGACAGAGCAAGACTCTGTCTCTCAGATAATGATAATAATAATTATTATTATAACTGGCCAGACACAGTGGCTCACGCCTGTAATCCCAGCACTTTGGGAGGCTGAGGTGGGTTGATCACTTGAGCTCAGGAGTTTGAGACCAGCCTGGGCAATACAGCAAAACCCCGACTCTACCAAAAGTCCAAAAAATTAGCTGAGTGTGGTAGTATGTGCCTGTAGCCCCAGCTGAGGCTGAGGTAGAGGGTCACTTGAGCCCAGGAGGTCAAGGCTGCAGTGAGCCAAGATCGCACCACTGCACTCCAACCTGGTGACGGAGTGAGACCCTGTCTAAACATAAATAAATGAATAAATTAAGCTGGGCACGGTGGCTCACCCCTGTAATCCCAGCACTTTGGGAGGCCGAGGTGGGCGGATCACCTGAGGTCAGTAATTCGAGACCAGCCTGACCAACATGGAGAAACCCCGTTTCTACTAAAAATACAAAAAAAATTAGCTGGATGTGGTGGTGCATCCCTGTAACCTCAGTTACTTCTGGAGGCTGAGGCAGGAGAATCGCTTTAACCCAGAAGGCAAGGTTGCAGTGAGCCGATATCGCACCATTGCACTCCAGCCTAGGCGACAAGAGTGAAATTCCATCTCAAAAAAATAAATAAATAAAATAAATAAATAATAATAATGAAATCCAACACTTATATAGTACTTACTAAGTGTCAGGCACTATGCTAGTGTCTTACAGGCATGACCTCATGTAGTTAGTTCTGTTATTATCCCTATTTTTCAGGTGGGGAAACTGAGGATGGGGTGTAAGTAGCTCACTCCAGGTCACAGAGCTGGTAAGTGGGAGTGAGGCTCTGACTGTGGCAGCCCAGCTCCAGGGTCTATTCTTTCTGCTCTCGGAATGAGCTGAGAGGAGAAGAAGAGAAAAGCCTGCATGAAAAGACAGAACTACCGGAAGGGAAAGGGAAGTGGGAGAAAAAACACATGGAAAACATTTGAGATTTTTTAGACAAACCTTATTTTGAAGCCTCTCAAAGCTGCAGTATAAAGGGACACTGTTTTGGGGAGCACAGCCATTTAGTGGGAAGAACTGTGGATAAGAAGTCAGAGAACCTGGGCACTAACCTGGCTCTTCTACCATCTCTGTGACACAAAAAAGTCATTTTGTCACTCTGGCCTTGTTTCCTCATCTAAAAAAGAGAAATTATGCTTATTATTACCCTTCCATAGGGTAATTGTAAGAATCTATTCAACATTACTTTGAAGAAAAGTGCTAGATGGAAGAAAGTTCTAAGGACTCCCATTTTTAGATGAGCTTAGGAGGACTTTGGTTTGGCATCTGAAGGTAATAAGTTCCTATTTTTGTTTTCAGGGCACTATATTTGTATGTGTCTTGTAGAACCCACGCTTGGAAATGCTGACAGCAGGCTTCAGGACAGCTGAGCCCCACTAAACACCAAGAAAACCCATGGCTCTGGCTGCATCTTTCAACATGACCAATCCACAGTAAGTAATGCTGGGATCTGCTCTCTGGATCCAGAACTGTGGCTATAAATCTCCCAGAAGATGAAGATCTTCTAATTTAGGCAACCACTATGTACATTTCCTTTAGCAGGAGGCCACAGAAAATGGAGAAACCTTTCAAAAGCAAGACTCAAGACAAGATTAGGAAGCTCTGAAGGTGAATTAACAAAATGGGAATTGCAAGGAAATTTAGAAATCTAAGAGGGTTTCTAAAACCAGGCTTTATGAAACCTGGGGCAGAATTCTTAAGGGAGAATTGCTTTCAGTTCCCAAAACCTGAGATGCCATATGAACCAACCACTTAATCTTACCAAGCACCTGCAAGGTGGTCACTTATTTTGTGTTTTGCAAGTGGTTGGTATGAATACTAAGATGAAAACAGCACTCCTATTACACCGCACTGTCCTGGCCTATTTAGATACGGGCCTGACTGCTCTGTCATCTGGAGTATGAATCTGTTATCTATTGACACAGTAATGCTGTGTACAACCAACCATAGAACCTTAGTAGAATACAACAAAAAATATTTATTGCTCACATGTCTGGGGTACTCAGCTAGACAGTTCCTCTGATCTTGGCTGGGATGACTTTTAAATGTGGGTCATAGCTGGCTGTCAGCTGATCTAGAGGAGGCTGGACTCTGCTCCATGTCTCTCATCCTCCAGTAGGCTAGGCTGCTCACCCTCTCATGGGTGATGTTGGAGGTACAAGAGCACAGGCGGAAATTCACAGAGCCTTTTCATGCCTCTGCTGGTGTCTAACTTGGCTCTTCTACCATCTAACATCCTGTTGGCAAAAACGAGTCACATGGCTGAATGCTGAATTAAGGGTTAGAAAAATACATTCTTTCTTTTGATGGAAAGAGCTGTGGAGTTATATGCCAAAGGGCATGGGCTCAAGGAGAGGTAACGAATGGAACCATTAATACATTTTGTCTACCCTACCATTCTTTGTATCTAAGGAAAGGGTATAGGCTAAATATAGCCTATACACTGTGGGACCTTCACTTCACCAGAAGAGGCCTTGTCTCTCTGCTGAGATGACCACCACATGGCCAGAGATGGTGCCAGGCCACTGTGACCACTGATGGGAGGGGAACGTGAGACAGAAATGTTGGAAAGGCAGAAATAGTTTGTTCGCACTTCTCAGAGCCATATCCTGTTAATTTCTCTCCATGAACACCTTATTAATCAGAAAGTTCTCTCTGTTTAGTTCAGCGATCCATAGTTTCCTTGAGTCGTCCAGAAGAAAAGAGAGAACAAATTCAACCCGGCATCTGCTTTTTGGGAAACATCTAGGGGAGCTGGGATTCCCCCCATACACACCCACGCTTTTATATAAATTGTTGAGAAACATTGAAACCTCATATTCTATGACTGTTTCATTTAAAGATCTTGAGTCATTTTGTAAATGTCATGCAATGATGAGTACTATTATCTGTGCTTGACAAGTAGCAAAAAGCAAAGGTTTAAATAAGGCCTACAAATAAGAATCGGGCATTAGAAATTACTTGGTGAATTCAGGTGGTCTAGGCAGCCAGTCTGTGGCATTCAAATAAGAATCTCACTTTCCCCTTAATTATCGGATAATCCAAGCAAAAGAGAAGTAGGTAGATTAATCTCTGAACTTACTGGATAACTGCAGCTGTGTTTTGTTTTTGTTTTTCTTTTGAGACAGAGTTTCACTCTTGTTGCCCAGGCTGGAGTGCAATGGCCCAATCTCAGCTCACTGCAACCTCCACCTCCCGGGTTCAAGCGATTCTCCTGCCTCAGACTCCCAATTAGCTGGGATTACAGGCATGCGCCACCACATCCAGCTAATTTTGTGTATTTTTAGTAGAGATGGTTTCACCATGCTGGTCAGGCTGGTCTTGAACTCCTAACCTCAGGTGATCCACCTGCCTTGGCCTCCCAAAGTGCTGGGATTGCAGGCATGAGCCACCACGCCCGGCCTGCAGCTATGTATTGTTGGTTAGATTTCAATGGTTGTTGGAAAAGTTTAGAATTCAGAGCTCCCACACAAGTATAGGGACTTGTCACTCCAGAGCTCCTACAATCTTCTCCATATGTCTGTTATCCATGTCAGATCATAGAGTGAGAAGGAACAGCCCTTAGGAATATTCTATTTTACCTCCTCATGTTCTGATTGGAGAAACTGAGGTTCAGGAGAAGCCCTGCAGAAGTTGGCATTCAAGCCAGCACCAGAGCCCAAGAACAGTTTACAGCAGACAGGGCTGCCATCTCAGTATTAAAACTGGGCCCTCATTATCCTGGGCACTGACCCTCAATGTTCCCTCCAATATTTAAATTTTACTCCTTGCCATTATACTATTGTTCCTTTCTAACTTTCATTGTTTGGACAAGGGCTCACTCTTGTGCCTACAGGATGAGATAGGGTCAAGGACATACTGGACAGACCAAAGATGGTGCCCCAGGAAGCTAAAGGAAAGTTTTCTAGTCCAGCATCTCTGGACAGGGTTGCTGTGGGTGTTTGGGCAGGACAGTTTTTAGTTGTTATTGACACATTGCAGAATGTGTAGCGTCCCCAGCCCTACTTAAATGTCAATAGCAACCACCTGTGGTCATGGTGGCAACTAAAAATACCTCCACAAATTGCCAAATACCCCCTGGTAGATTGGGAGGTGGTACTGCCCTGGCTGAGATGCCCGGGAATGCCACTGGAGTGGTCAGTTATTGGCAGTGCCCAAGGTGAGCCTGACAGTAACACAGGAAGAGACCCACAACCCCTCAGATATTGGATCAAGTGACTCCCATCCCCTATTCCCAACCTTAAGAAGAGACATATGGTAGGACCAGTTCAAGTAGGAAGGGAGTGGCTACCAGGGACAGCTGGAGCCTCCTGTCCTCACCACCCCAAGGCCCACTAGGTCTCTGCAAGTCTCCATGTAGGCTCCTCTATCACCACAGTACATCCAGTTGTGAACAGAAACCTGTTTTCTCTACTGTGGAATAGAGAATAGAAACATTTCAAAACACCTTTACAAAGAAACTCAGGAGACAACTTAAAAGAATATCTTACTCCCATATAGAGTCCAGTGACCCAGAGTCCTAAAAGTCTAAGCCATAGTTTTGCTGGCTGGCAGTTATCCATCTGGGTCTTTACCTCCCCTTCATGAAGGACCCTGCCCCACTAAAGCTCATATTTTCAGGTCTGAGCACTTCCTCTTCCCATTCTCCCATTTTTCCCCAACCACTGAAAGAGATGGGACTGTTAGGGCCTCAGTCCAGTCCTCAGGTGGCCAAGAGGGAAGAGGGGCAACCTTAAGCTTCCTCAGCCCTGCACCAGCATAGCAGCATTCTCCTTCTTTTCCTTGAGGAATGGAAGAATTTTTTGGCCCTTGAAGATAACTCTTTCCCATTGTTCCTCCTCTCCAACCCAGGCCTGCCATAGAAGGAGGAATTTCTGAAGTTGAGATCATCTCCCAACAAGTAGACGAAGAAACCAAGAGCATTGCTCCTGTGCAGCTGGTGAACTTTGCCTATCGGGACTTGCCTCTGGCTGCTGTCGATCTCTCCACGGCGGGCTCGCAGCTCCTGTCAAATCTGGACGAAGATTACCAAAGAGAAGGGTAGGTGCTGGGACCATTGAGCTAGCTAAGAAGTCCCTGGGTTAGGCTGGGCGCAGTGCCTCACGCCTGTCATCCCAGCACTTTGGGAGGCCGAGGCAGGCAGATCACCTGAGGTCAGGAGTTTGAGACCAGCCTGGCCAACATGGTAAAACCCCATCTCTACTAAAAATACAAAAATTAGCTGAGCGTGGTGGCGCAGCCCTGTAATCCCAGCTACTCAGGAGGCTGAGGCAGGAGAATTGCTTGAACCCGAGAGGCGGAGGTTGCAGTGAGCTGAGATTGCACCATTGCACTCCAGCCTGGGCGACAAGAGTAAAACTCTTGTCTCAAAAAAATAAAAATAAATAAAAAATTTTAAAAAGGCCCTGGGTTTATATGGATATCTTCCAAGCAGCAGCAGCAGCCAAGATGAGAGGTGCTAACTAGTGAGACAGCAGAGGTTCACAGCAGACCACTCAGGCCCTTTTCCTACTCACACATTACTTCCTCAGAAAAAGGTAGTGGGCACAGAAAATACCTGCCAGACGACCTCTGAGGTGACCTCTTAGGAGAATCATAAAATTTATTTTAGGACTGAGGCACTCCTTCATGACCCATCCACTCCCCTCTTGGGAAGAAGGAGACCCACAGTGATTTAGGACTTGCCCAAGGTCACAGAGCCCATAAGGGATGGACTTGAGCTGCACTTTCTCTTTATGAAGCAGACTCTCACTAGGAAGCGACCAGGAAGAATGTACCCTGCATGCAGGAACGTGCTTAGGATGTAAGGGAATCTAGAGAATTCGGCTAGGAGCTCTGCAGACATTAGGGCACTCCCTTTCCAGGGAAGGCATGCAGAATATGCGGGTCTGCAATTCAAAAAGGTGGTCCTTACCTCTTCCTACTTAATTTGTCAATCAGCTTGGATGCCTTCATTTCCCAATTCACTTCTCATGAGCCTGGTCTGTCTTAAAAACATACTTCCTGAAGGTGAGTGGTAGAGGGCAAGAGCTAGGTGGGGCAGGGGAGACACACCAGTTTGATGTCCTCATTTTCATGGGGCTTGGTGGCGTAGCTGAAGGCCAAAGAGGGGTAGGAACAGGTCCTAGGGTCACACAGCAGATCAAACTTCCGATTCTGACAAGGGCTTTCCCTAGCCTCACCCTGTGGCTCTTAGACACAGCATTGTAAATACTGACAGGACCTTAGGAGCCAGTTCTGGACTTTTCTTTCCTGGGTGCCGGTAAACACTTTGGAACATGCTGGCTGCTTTGAATACAAAAATGAAGGGTTGTCAGGTATTTTAGAAGCAAACGAGAAGCCTTAGCTAAAGCTAAATTTGTAGAGCTTGGATTCCCTGGGCTTGTTTCTGGAAGGAGCTTCCCACTTCCTGAGATAAACTGCCTAACAATGGTGAAACCACATACCTTTTTTTGCAGAAACTACACCCCAGTGGCTTTCTCTGAAAATGTAATTTTTCCAGGTATTGTGCATATTGTCATCAGGACACTGGGAAAAAAAGGATAGGCAAGCAGATTGGAGGCAGCTAAGGGACACCTGCAGTGGCAGCACTGTCCTGAGCTCTGTCAGGTCCTTACCATCTTGAAGGCCTGGCTAAAACCTGAGGCTCCTGGGCCAGGGCCAGCATCATGCACATGTGACCTGTGCAGTAGCACAGAGCCCCGTGCTTAGAAGGGCCCCAACACTTGACTAAATGCTCTGTGGCTGCTGTCTTGAAATTCTTAAGGAGCCCCACATTTTCACTGGGCTCTGCAAATGATGTAACTGGTGGGTCCTTCTCTGAGCACCCAGCAAGTCACTGCTCTCTGGTGGTCAAAAGCAGTAGTGCAGCCTTCTAACACGCCCTAACTATTTCGGAGAATTCATTTCCTGCCCTGGCCTGAGCCTGTTAGGCCCTTTTCACGTGAAGAGTAGGATGGTATGGAGAGAAGTGGAGAAACCTCCAGGGATTCTGGTTCGGAGCAAAGCAGTGTCCACATGTGCCCCTGTGGGTGTTATGGCACCGCGGGTGGACCTTGCTATGGGTGTTCCCCCACCAGGTGTACCACACTGTGATGTACCCCTTTCAGGGGTCCTGCACTATGGTGTACCCCTTTCCAGGTGTCCCCTGTGCATCACTCCCTAGCCTGAACCCCAAGGCTGGCAGAGGCTTTGCCTTATCATTCAATTTGCCTCTAAATTGAGGCTTTGCAAGGTTTCTTTCCAAACAAACGAATCCAAATGAAGCGCCTGCAAGGCAGAGAGGCCCTTGATTTGATTTGAGTCTCCAGGTGTGCCCAGAAAAGCTGTTACCATTGGGTAAATAGGAAGCAGCCCCGGGAAAGGATTTGCCTCACTGCTGGAGCTCTCAGCTGGGGGCCCCGATTGGCAGCCAGAGGGCTTCCTGGAGGAAGGAAGCGCAGGCACAGGACCAAAGCCAGGGGAAACTGAAGCGAAGCAAAATCCCACTGCGAGGGAGGAACGACCTCTCTCCGCCAGGCCTCTTGGCTCTTGCTGCATATCCTGGGGTTTTCCCAAAATGTCCAACCTGGTCCTTTCTGGGGCAATGTAAAACAAAAGGAAGAGTCCTCATTTACAGCTCTGAGCTTGGTTTCAGTCTTGTCCAAAATGCCTCTTCCTACAAAGGCCAGTGTTATGTATAGGAATGAACCTTTTCTGTAGGGAATGAAGAGACCTCAGGGACTGCGGCAAAAAAGTGCTCCGTGGCCCCACTGCCCGCCTCCCAGTGCCCTTGAGCTCTGTGAGGTTTCAGGGCTTTTCAGTTTCCCTGAATCTGAGACTGTTAGAGCTGGAAGAGACCTAAACGCATCCATTCTAAACATTCTCAAAGACAGCAGGGCCCAGGGAGTACAAGGAGCTTGCCCAAGGTCACACAATGACAGAGACGGGGGCAGGGCGTGCTAGTTCATGCCTGTAAGCCCAGCAATTTGGGAGGCTGAGGTGAAAGGATCACTTGAGCCCAGAAGTTCAAGACCAGCCTGTGCAACATGGCAAAACCCCATCTCTACAAAAACAAATTAGCCGGGCATGGTGGCACGCACCTGTCATCCTAGCTGCTCAGAGGCTGAGGTGGGAGGATCACTTGAGCCCAGAAGGTCGAGGCTTTAGTGAGCTATGATTGCTCCATTGCACTCTAGCCTGGGCAACAGAGTGAGACCCTGTCTCAACAACAACAAAAAATGACAGACACAGGAAGAGAGCCCAATCTGTATGCTCCTGATCCCTTGATCCTGGCTAGCAGCACTGGGCTTCCATTTCTCAGCCATCCCTTTCCAACATCACGGTGACTGTGGGTAACATGCATTGCCCATCTGATTCTGCTTCTAGCTACTCTGTCCAATGCCTTTAACTTCTCAGTTTACTTTTTTTTTTTTTTTTTTTTGAGACAAAGTCTTGCTTTGTACCCCAGGCTGGAGTGTAGTGGCATAATCTTGGCTCACTGCAACCTCTGTCTCCCAGGTTTAAGTGATCCTCCCACCTCAGCCTCCTGAGTAGCTGGGATTACAGGCGTGTGCAACCATACCCAACTAATTTTTTTTTTTTTTTTTTTTTTTAGTAGAGACGGGGTTTCACCGTGTTGCCCAGGCTGGTCTCAAACTCCTGACCTCAAGTGATCTGCCTACCTCTGCATCCCAAAGTGCTGGGATTACAGGCGTGAGCCACAGTGCCTAGCCTCAGTATACTTTTTTTTAAAAGCATTTTTTTTAAATGTGGGTAAAATACATGTAACAAAATGTACCATCTTAACCATTCCTAAGTGTAAGCATCAGTGGCATTAAGGACATCACACTGTTGGGTAGCTATAACCAGCATGCATCTGCAGAACTCTTCTTCTTGCAAAATAGAAACTCTATACCCAGTAAACAATAGCTCCCTGTTCCCCCACTCCTCCAGCTGCTGGAAACCACTACTCAACTTTCTGTCCCTTTGAATTTGACTACTCTAAGTGCCTCCTATAAGTGAAATCATGCAGTATTTGTCCTTTTATAACTGGCTTATTTTGCTTAGCATAATGTCCACAAGGTTCATCCATGTTGTAGCATGTGTCAGAATTTCTTTCCTTTTTAAAACTGAATAATCGTCCACTGTGTGACTATACCACACTTTGCTTATGCATTCATCCGTCAATGGACACACCCCACACTGGACTGTTTTTTCTCAAATGTGTCCATATTTTAGCTATTGTGAATAGTGCTGCTATGAACATGCCTGTACAAATATCTCTTCAAAACCCTGCTTTCAGGCCGGGTGCAGTGACTCACGCCTGTAATCCCAGCATTTTGGGAGGCCAAGGCAGGCGATCACTTGAGGTCAGCAGTTTGAGAGCAGCCTGGCCAACATGGCAAAACCCTGTCTCTACTAAAAATACAAAAATTAGCCAGGTGTGGTGGCGCACACCTGTAATCCCTGCTACTTGGGAGGCTGAGGCAAGAGAATCACTTGAACCTGGGAGGTGGAGGTTGGAGTGAGTTGAGATCACACCACCACTGTACTCCAGCCTGGGTGACAGAGCAAGACTCTGTCTCAAAATAATAATAATAATAATAATAATTAATAATACCCTGCTTTCAGTGCTTTTGGGTATATATCCAAAAGCGGGAATTGCTGACTCACACGGTAATTCTATTTTTGACTTTTCGAGGAACTGCCATACTGCTTTCTGCAGTGGCTGTTGCACCGTTTTACATTCCACCCAACAGTGCATGAGGGCTCTGATTTCTCTTTGTCTTCACCAACACTGGCTATTTCCCATTTTGTTGATAGCAGCCTTCCTAATGGGTGTGAGGTGGTTTGGTATGCTTTACATCCATGAAAATCCTGCGGGGTGAGGAAGAAGGAGCAGTCGCCTTGATGGGGGTCAGAACCTTACCTTGGCCGAGCTCCTTGACTTGCCTAGAAGCCCTTTGTCCTCCAGATAGCTGCTTAGCAGAGCCCAAATAGCAGAGCTGTCTGCTGCTCCTCTCTTCACTTCTGCACTCAGGCTGCTGAGGGCTCAGGGAGGAAAATCATATGACTGTGCAGACTGGGTGCCTCCCTAGACTCAAGGTCTCCAGCCACGACTTGATTCTCAGTTTTGCCTGGCAGTCCTCCTCTGTGGTCCTGCTTAGTCCCGAGGTGGCCAGTTCTGATCGCTTGTGTCTGCCTCAAGTCCCCTCTTTCTTGCCCTCAGCAGATGACCTCCTCTCCTAGTACCCTCAGAAAGTAGACACAGTCGTGGATGGGCTGCACCACACCCCTGTCTCTTCCTTCCTCCCTTTTAGGGCCTGCCCCATTCCTTGAGCTCTGATTGCCTTCTCCTCCCACCTTCTCAGGCACCTGCTCCATCAGTTACCTCCTTACCCCATGTCATCACACTCCAGTCTCGTGTCCTCCTCTGACTCCACCTCCCTGCTAGGTACCATTACCTCTCTTTTTCTTTGAAGTCAAACTTCTTGAAAGGCTGGAGACACTTGCCACCTCCCCTTCGCCCCTCCCATTCATGTCTCAATCTGCTGCAGTCCAGCTTCAGCCTCGTCCACACCACGGAAACTGTTCTTAAGGGCATCAGCCACTTCCTTGTTGCTACGATCCTTATCTCTGTCCAGCATTTGAAACTGTCAGGCACTCCCTCCCTCTCCAGCCTCCTTGTGGCCGCTGTTATAACCATGATCTCCTGATTTTCTTTTTTTATTTAATTTTTTAAATAGAGACAGGGTCTCACCATGTTGCCCAAGCTGGTCTTGAACTCTTGGGCTCAAGTGATCCTCCTGCCTCAACCTCCCGGAGTGCTAAGGTTACAAGCATGAGCCACCATGCCCAGCCCGTCTCCTGATTTTCCTCCTCCTCCTCTGGCTGTTCCTTCCAGGCCTTTTAAAAATTGTTTGAGGTTCCTCTGCTTGTTCTTTCAATGCTGGGTACTTTGTTTTCTGCCTTTGGCCGTTTTCACTCTACTAATTTTACACACTGGGTAATTTCATCCATTCCCATTACTTAAATTAATCTCCTTCAACTGGTAACATTCAAAGTCGTGTCTCTAGCCTAGATCTCTCTCTCTCTCTCTCTCTCTCTCTCTCTCTCTCTAACTCCCAACTTATATCCAGCTACTTCCTGAACATATTCACAGGGATCCCAAATGTATCTCAGAATCCTGGTGAGTGTCTGTGGAATGATCTATTCTTTTGCCTCTGAGTTGGCTGCATACTTGAGAGGATAAATGTTCTTGTCTCACCCAAGTCATTGCTAAAAACTGCCTTTTCAGTGACAGCACTCAAATCCAGCCTGAGTAACAATGGCCTGCCTGTCCTGGCCATCTCAAACCCAGCAAGCCCCAGACTGCACTGTCTTTTCTTAATATGTATTTTCTATGACCCCTAACCAGTAGAACGTAGACCTCACCCACCCATCACTACCAAAATGAGCAATATGAATTTTGGCTCATTAACAAGCACCTAAGTCTCCTTCCTGCTGCAACAGGTACCAGTGGGTTCCAAAATGCCCCAAAGCTACATGAAGCCTGCTGTGGTCACCTCTAGTCACCTATAGTCAACCGTAGTCATCCTGGAGTCTGTGTTCCTCCTCCCTTGCTCTGGCTCCCTCCTGACCATGTCCAGTGCCCATGAAGCTATTGCTGCCAATGGTGTCCCTTCTGGGAGTGCCAGTGCCAAGTGGAGGGGCTTCAGAAACCCAAAGCCCATGCAGTGTGAGCTCCATGCAGTGAGGAAGGAAAGCTACCCCCATGACAAGCCTGTACCATGCTGTCAATGTGTTGCTTACCTGTACCATGTTGTCAATGCACGACTTATGGCCCCAGCTCCAGTCCTATGTGCCTCTGGCCTTCACCACTCTACACCCAGGTCTCCAGTTCAACCCAAGAAGCTGGGCTGGCACATCATGCCTGCTGTATCATCTGCCTCTCCCCCGCTGCCTCTACCCCCACCCCCAGCCAGGTGCCTCCCTCCCTCAATAGTGATCACTCAAAAACCTTCATGCGTGTCCACAGACGTGAACAGACACTCGGGAGAAGGGGAGAAGCGGAACAGGGGAGGTATCTGCAGCCCAGCTGAGCTGCCCACAATGCCCTGTTACGTGGATAACCTGAGGGGCCAGCTTGATGTCTTCTCCCTCATGCCTCATACGCCATCATCTCTAAGTCTTATAAATTTCTACTGCCATAATAATATCTCTTCTCTACACTGTTCTCATGAAGAACTGGTAACTCCATCAGCCAGTTGTTTTGGACTGCATGTAACAGAAAACCCACCTCACACTCACTGGGCCAGGTACCATGGAGTCCAGGGCAAGGGTGGCTTTGAGATTGGTCCAGAGACTCACCAGTGCCAACAAGAACCAGATTCCTTTCATCTCTGCACTCTGCTGGCCGCAGTGTCGGCTTCATCCTTATGCTGTAAACTTCATCCCATGACGTCTGAGAGCCATGTGACCCCCAACACGTGGAACCTGGACCTCACCAACCCATTACTACTAAAATGAGCCATATGTGTACTTCGGCTCATTTACAAGCACCCCAGGCCTGCTTCCTGCTGTGACAGGAACCAGCCATTTCCACTGGTTCCTTCCGAGAGGGCTGCCTGTGGTCATCAGGCCACATCTTTCCTCATTCATGTCTGGCAAGTGAAAGTGGCTGCCCATCACTCTCTTCTAGGAGCAACAAAGAACTTTCCCAGAAGCCTCCAGCAGCTCTCTCCTTCATGTGTCTTTGGCTAGAATTGGGTCGCATGGCAAGGCACAGGGGAAAATCCATGAGCCAATCAGGCCTACCCCTGGAACTGTATCATTTCCCAAAGTACATTACTGTGACTCCAGTGGGATGGGGTATGTGAACATTAGCAAGAGAATCATCCACAGCTTTTAAGGAAGTCAGTTCTCCTTTCATAGCCTTCAGTCTCGAATTAGCTCTTAATTTCATCCAGCCTCTCTAGACATTGTTTGGATTGGGAAAGCTCTGCCTTCTTAGTCTGTTTCTTCAATGACTTGGTCAGTTGATGCTTTCATTCCAATGCAGTTGGACCAGTGTCCATTGTCCTGGTGGACAGTGCTGGGGCTTTGTGTTTACACATAACCAGAGCCCCTGATTTCTTGTTCTCATTCTGTGATGTTCTCATTGGATGTCATCCCACTCAATGGTGGAAAAGTGGGGTACAGAAAAATGAGGCTCTCAGTGAGCCAATCATCTGTCTTTGGAAGAGTGACATTGAATTTGCAAGAATCATGGTGCAGAATGGAAGTTCTGTTTTCTCTTAACCAAGTACATTGAAGGTCTGGGTAGTTTTCAGGGTCTGGGTGAGACCAGAGGCAACAAAAGAGAAAAATCAGAGAGACCAGAGTCTCCACCCTAGAAAGGCCCACAGCCCCGTAGGAGAAATGGTGGTGCAAGGTGGGGGTCATCATCCCCACTTTATAAATGACACTCTGTGGTCACATAAAGATAAAGATGCTCCCCATCTTTTTAGTGAAAAGAGGGTGCAAAGATGGTCATGGGTGAGAAAGTGGGATAGTCTTTGTCAAAAATAAAAATAAAGTAAGAAATGAAAGATATTCAGTGTTTAGTAAGACAGTTATTTATATCTTAGGGTTCTAAAAAGCCCAGCCTGAGAGGTCAGGGCTGGACTCCTAGGCAGGGGAAGCTTGGAGGAAGTTTGGGTCTTGGGCAGACGTAAATGGATCTCATTACTTAGAGATGATGCCAACAGCACATTTCTGCCAGAACTTTACACTCAGAGGAAAAAAACATAATGGGGGCACAGGGATATTTTTTGAGATGTCAGGTTAGAAAAATAAGACAGACCCAATATAGCAAACATCTCTAAATAAGGACTGAAATAATTTTAGATATGCCAGCGAGCAAAGACTGGGGACAAAGAGAAGGGAGGGGTAGGGACCTACTAAGCCATAGCCCAAAATACCCTTCTCTCTTCCTGACTGTCTGGCTTGAGGGCCACAGCCTCCAGAAAGTCTTCTGTCCTCCAACCCCACCAGACTAGGTCCTCACCTCAGTGTACCCATAGCACCTTGCCTACCTCCATCACCACACCCAGGGGTGACACTGAGCTCTGCTCCTCTCTTTACAAATCTGTCTCCAGTATCGGGCCAGGGGTTTCCTCATGGTGGGGATCAGATCACTTGAGCCTGGAACAGGGGTGTTGACTGATCAAGAAATGACTTGAATGAATGAATCAGTGAGTGAATGGGTAGGGCTGCATGCAAATAAGCATTAGAAGAGAAGGGGAAGCCCAGTTCCATTTGGAGGGAGTTGGGAGCTGGTCCCTAGATCTCTATGGAGTTGGGAAGGAGCTGCAAGGGAGGCCCCAGGCTTCTTATGCCTCAGAAGTTACTGCTATGGTCGTTGGCTGGCTCACGTCTGAACGTACCTGCTAATTCCGTGCCTTCTCCACAAAGTCACCCTAGAGAAGGAAATCAGATTTGCCTCAGAACATGCCAACTTCACTTAGTAAAGTTTTAACATCCTGGTAGAGGAAGGAAAAGCCTTTGGGGGTTCAGGGTTATGAGGCAGATTGATCCCCGCCATGGCCATGCAGCTGCAGAGTCTGGAAGTTCGGCATCACATGATTTCGGATGGCTTTGCATCCTTTTTTTTCTCAGGGAGGAAAAGAAAGGAGCTTCAATAATCCACTTTCTTGATGCCAGTGAGATCTGTCTATAATAAAACACCACCCCTTTCTCTGGCAAGCCAGCTGTCCCTGGACCCCAAATTGACCCTGTGACCCCTCACTTCCTTGATATTTTTAGTAGGCTCCAGCTTCCAGGAGAATTCTTGATGCCCCAACCACAGAATAAAAGTTTAATTTAGACGAAAACATTTTTCCTGATGAGCACTGGTTAGCTGTCTTTCCTGTAGTCCAGGAACCCCAAAGAAATTTCCTTGATTAATAAATCAATTAAGGCCGGTTGCAGTGGCTCATGCCTGTAATTCCAACACTTTGAGGCCTGCGGATCGCTTGAGGCCAGGAGTTGGAGACCAGCCTGGAGTGTGAGAACCCCTCTCTACAAAATTTTAAAATTAGCCAGGTGTGGTGGTGTGCGCCAGTAGTCCCAGCTACTCAGGATCACACCAGTGCACTCCGGCCTGGGCAACAGAGTGAGACCCTGTATTAAAAAATAAAAATAAAAAATTTAAAAAAAAAGGAAAAAAGGCAATACATTCAGATGTATTATTTCTCAGCAAAATATCCGCCCCTCCCCCCACCTGCTCGCAAGGAGCAGGGTGTACAGCGGCGGATGACCGCTAGATGGCGGCGGAGCGCCTCTGACCACCTGGGTCGGGGGCGAGTCGGGGACGTTTCCTGGAGAGAGGGGAGGAAAGTTGAAATGCGTGGCCACGTCCCGCAAGGAAAAGTTAGGTGAATTTGTGGTGCTGGGATGGAATGGGAGTCCCCAATCATCTGTGGAAGCACCTGAATACTGACTTTGGCCAACTAGAAGGAGGGAGATCTTGGCTGACCCAGGATTTGCCAAACCACAGCAAACCTGGAGAGAGCTGGTGGGTGGGGTGCCGATTTATTCCCTCATTCTCACCCGGTAGGAAGCTGACTGCCCCCAAGCAGCCCTGTCCTCCAAGCACAGCACAAGGAGATTCTCAGACTTGAGACCAGTTTCCAGAATTGAGGACCTCAGGATGGCAGAGACCTTATAGGCACTTCATCCAACAGCACCACACTGCCACCCCCAAGTCAACCTTGAACCCCTTGCCAAGGACTTGGGTGACTGCTTGAGCACAGCCCACCTACATGGCAGCCCTTCTGAGATGTGTGTTCAGTGTCCTTGGTCTCCCCAAGAAGGGGCAGCCAATCCATGGTGTGCATTGGCCACTGTGCCCTGAGGTGGGCAGGGGTGAGGTTGCCAAGTGTATGGCCGTTTCCGCCACCCCCTCACCCCCTACCCTGAACTCTTGCCACCACACCCTACTGTTTCCCAGGGTTGACATTTCTGAGGATGCAAGAAATCTGAGATTCTGGGACAAGCAAATGTCAGACTCTGGTGACCCCAGCTGCACACAACCCTCCTCCCTCTCTCCCCGCAAGGCAGCAGGGCTAACCTTTAGCTCTGATTGCAGAACTGAAGCTGCCTGTGTGGAAACTTCCATTTATTTAGCTCTCCCAGAGCGCTGGGAGAGTCACCTCTCACCTCCACCTTGAGAGTTCTGTTTTCGTGGTGTGTGTGTATGAGCCCGCGTCTCAGAGTCTGTGTGCTGCTGTGGCTTGCACCCTGGAATAGGGTACAGGGAACAAAGGGGAAGCTTAAGTGTTTTTCCTGTGTTTCTGGCTCTCCCTGGGTGAGAAAGAAGCCCCACTAACCCTTTCAGATGGTTTGTAAAAGGGTGCCCCGTAGGCATTGGGTTGATGGTTCTCACAGATTGAGATGATGCGTCTCTTTAGAGACATCATACACAGTGAGCCCATTTCTTTCCTGCCTTTTTCCTCCCCTTGTTTTGCCTTTTGAGTGTCCTAGAACTAGGAATGCATTGGATCATCAGAGTTCATGTATAAGGCTGTAGGCTCCGTAAGGATGAAGGCTCTGATCACCCTCATGGGCCCAGTACCCAATACAATGCCTGGCATTTGGTGAGCATATGAGAACCATGCCTGGAATGGAATGAATGTGGAAACTTACTGTGTTTATTCATCCCCCTTCTAATGACTGTGTATCTAAAATCACCATAGTAGATCGTATGATAAACACTGTGTTATGGGCTTGACATATGTTTTCAATATTTTTAAATTTCACAACAACCCTGTCAAAGCAGATTATCTCCATTTAGGGGATTAGGAAACTAAGGCTCAACGATTCCAGTCAGAGTTCAGTCAATGGTGCGACTGTGATTTGGAGACAGTAGTTGCCAGCAACAGCCAAACAGATGGAAAAGTCTGGCTTTCCCCTCCATGAAAACAGAGAAAAAGGACTTGCCTTTTATAGCAACTAGATGAGTTAACATTTGTAAAGTGCTCACAACAGCTCCTGGTGCACAATATGTATCTTAACTGTTTGTTTAATCAATAAGTCCATGTCAATGACAGAAGTTACATTTCCGCCTCATGGCTTTCTCCAATATTTTAATCATCTGGAATAAATATAGTAAAGTGGGACCCAGGAGTTTTGCTGACCATCAAAACCATTGGCAAAGTCAGCTGTGACACCCAGGGCACAGGTGTTCAGCATGCTAGAACCGGCGCGAGTGGAGCTAGGTGGGGCCTCAAATCACCTAATGCTGGGGCTTTAACCTGGAGCCTGGGTATCCTTAGATGATCCATCGGTGAGATTCAAGGAGTTCATGCACTCCCTGGAATCTTATGCACAGTGCTGTGGTTTTGTGCATTTTGGGGGTGTAGGGGCATAGCTTGTATCCACTGCTGGAGAGCTCTGCAGTCCAGAAAGCTTCTGAGCCCTTGGTCTAGCAGTGACTTTCTGAAGGCAGAGTGACAGCAGCTGGGGAAGCCCAGGGCCCCAGGCTTCAATCCGGCTCCTCCTGCCAGGCAGCTTCCAGTCTCATTTTGATCACCTCCCTCAGCCCCTTCCTTGAGAACTTGAAGGATGAAAATCTCAAAGTAGGGCCGACAGGATTAGCTAGTTTGGCTACCTTCAGGGAGATGGGCTGATGCTGTGACTCTCCACTGCCTGTGAGCCCCTTTTAGGACACCTTGAGGGTATCCACGGTCCCCCTGCTCTGGCCACTCCCCAGCTTGCACCTCAGGAGACTCAGTGCAGTCACTCCCCTCCCCGCCACAGCCAGCCTGGCAGCCACTGCAGACCAATTGCATAGTGGATTGTGGTGTGGGAGAGGCCAGTCCCCACAGGAGCAAGCTCAGCCCTCCCCATCCTAGCGCCACACGGCTCTACTTCCCCTTCCAGATTGGGGCTGCTTCAGTGCCAGGCTTGGGAACGCTGCCTGACGGAGCAGTGGCTTGAGCCAGCTCCTTCCAGGTCACCCCTGTGGCTTTATCGCATATGAAGCCTCCGCTGGAAGTTTGTCATTTCACTTTCATATTCTAGATTTTTTGAAATTTTTATGCAAACACCTAAGACTATGAAGCAGAAGCAACAAAGGTACTCAGCCTCCCCTCCCACCCCAGGATTTCTCTGAGGCCTCAAGAGTGACTATGGTAGAATACTTGCCCATCTGCCAGGACATACCATCTGCTTGTTGGTATTTGCAGACTCTGGCAGCCCAAGCCGGGCCCCTGGAGCTGTCCCCTCACTACAGCAGCACCAAGACAGGAAATTGGGAAACGCCTGCCCTCTCGTGGCAATTCTGGGGATAACACCACCCTGAGAACCAGCCCTGGGGCCTTCACGGGCTGATGCTGAAGACAGAAGGAAAGCACCTTCTGTAATTAAGCATTCAACGCTGATTTCCCCTTTGGCCCACTAAGCCCCTTGAGTCATTACTGAACCACTCAGGAATCTTTTGAAACTGGTCACATTCTATTTTGCTGCTAAAACACAGTCTTCTAGGAATGTCCGAGTCATCTGAATTTCAGATGAAATTTTACTAGCAGCTTGAGATTTTCAAATACTGGTCAACCAAAAGCCTGCAGCTTCAGCCCAGCCTCCCAGCCCCCCACCCACCCTCGAGGGCTCTGTTCTGGAGTCCTGGGGTCTGTGGTCTTGCAGTCTAGTGCAGCCCTGCCCTCTGTTTCTGCTCTTCCCGAAGAAGCCCAGAACCTGTCTGGACTCTCTTCCCCCACCCCACACACACACAGCCTGCCTGCACCATTTCCTTGATGCCCCAGGGCTGCTCCACCGTGGCTTGCCTTCTTTTGTCTCATCTCTTCTGCTCCCAAACTCCCTTTGCCATGCCCCCTTTACCTTCTGAGATACCTGTTACCTCTTATTAGGCCGCCAGAAGCATTTGTTCTCACCCAAAGCACCTGGGATCTCATTGAAATGCAGACTGAAATTCAGCTAGCACCGGGAAGGGCTGAGACGCCGCATTCCTAACAAGTGCCAGGTGATGCTGATGCTGCTGCTCTGTAGATGCCACTGAGTATCGACGACCCGGAACAGCCGTTTTCCATCCACCTTGATTGCACACTGGAGTCATCTGAGGAGGCCTGGGTCCTCACACAGGTTGTGGTTCAGGAGGTCTGGTGTGCAGCCTGGGCATTGGAGTTCTTAAGGGCTCTCTTGGATGCTCTAGTGTGCAGCTTGGGTTGAGATCCACTGACCTGGAGGCACATCCCACCCCCAGTCTCCACGGCTCCCTGTCTCCCTGCTCCAACGCAGCCAGGCCTCACCAGACACTGTATCCCCTGGATACCATCATTTCCTTGACAGTGGTCTTCTGTCCTTCCACTCTGTCGAGTCCACCCCCATGTGCCTTGCCCTCGGGCCACCGAGAGGAGGGGGTGCACAGAGCAGGATGCAAGTGACACCCCCAACAAAGAGGCCTGCACGAACTCACTCCCAGACTGGCATGGTGGAGGGGCGGGTCGCTGAGGGCAGAGTGTGGGCAGGGGACAACTGAGCTGGCATGAGAATAAAAGGACAGGACCAGAGCAGCGTGGCACAGGCACGATTGTGCGGCTGCCTCAGGGTTCTTGGGTGCTGTGTGTTGGCTGTGCCAAGGGCTGTGGCTGCACCAGCAGCATCTGTCCTAGATGGTGGTGGGTGGTGAGTTACACCCACTGCCGAAGGGGGAAGCCCTATCCTCCTCCGGGCCCAGCTCCTGGCTCCCATCATCCTGGTGTTTCTCATGCTGGAGTTACTTCGGGGCTGAATAGAATTTTACCAGAAACAGTCCCTATGTAGTGTACATTTCAACCATGTACACTAAATCGCTCTCCCCTCACCCCCATTAGCTTTCTCCCATGTCACTTTCTCACTGAGGCCTGCTCTGACCACCATATTTAAAATGTCAACTCATCCTTTACCCGTCCTAATCCCTCCACCAGCTCTGTGTGTCTTCCTTATGGTACCGTCGCCTTGTAGCACACCATAACCTGTTGTATTTATTGCCTGACACTCTCTCCCACTAGAGCGTAACCTGCCCAAGAGCAGGGATTTTCGCCTCTCTTGATCACACTGCCTACCTTAGCTCATGGTGGGGGCAGCGTTCATTTGACTTCAAGGCCGTCCTCTCCTGCCTGGCATTCGAATCCTACCATCTGCCCGGTCCTCTACCTGACTTTTCCCTGAGGCTGAGGAGTGTGCTCTGGTGGCAGGGCCAGGCCAACTATGGGCTGACTTCAGACCACAGGTAACTCTAGACGCCTATCTCCTGCAGCTTCTCGCTAACCACCTGATGTGATTAGTAAGTTTCTCTAACAAAAAAAAAATGAAAAAGAAAAAATGACATTTAAACAGCAATATAAATTGGCTTTTCCTCCCTTGGAAGCAGGTCATGATCTGAGTCTCCTGTCAATAGGGAACTGAATATACATGGAACTAGCGCTCCTGCATACAATGCTTCGTTTCATTCCCTACTCCCTTCGGGACCCTCCTCTGGGGTAGAAGGAGCAGTGTCTTAGGGATGTCCAAGGCATGAAGGTGAACAAATGCCTGGTGGCTTCTGTGGAATGTGAAGATGAGGCTTCCTGCTGGCCAGCCCAGGCAGATGGCCCTGGCAGCTGCCCTTTTTATTCATAACCGCCTGAAGGTGCTTGGCTCAGATTTCAAATGACAATGACATGGCATCAGTTTTAGGGGCCACAGACACAGGAATGGGCATTGGGGAGAATGTGGAATTGGAACCGGGTGTCCTTGGGCCCTAGAAAAGACCATGCTAGAGCCGTCAGGGAGGAGTGAGCAGGCAGAGGGCAGGGGAACCGGCTTCCGGAGGCGCTGAGGTGGCTGGAGGCTGAGCGTGAACTTGGTGCGAGAGGTGTGAAGGATGAAAATGGGGCTGGCGGAAGGGGAGACAGGAATGTCACATCCTGGGAAAAGAAGCGGGGGGAGTAGGTGATGCCGGAAGGAAGAATCAGGAGGTGAGGAGGGTGGCCAAGTGATGATAGCCAAGGATATCTTAAAATGCAAAGGCTTGTTAATGGACGGGAGCACCGTGCCACTGGCACTGCTGCGGGCAGCAGCTTTAGGCTTCTGTGAACCTCCAGCCCAGCAGGGCCAAAGCTGTCATCCGAGCACCTGGCTTCCCTGGCCAGGTCCTTCCCTTCTGCCCCTCCGGACAGATGGCCTTCCCATGCGCTTTTCCCCAGCTTATCCTGGCTTTCTGCCTGCATCCCAGGGTTCCCATGCTTCTCTGATCAAATCACAGTCGCCCTCACCAGGCCCCCTCTGGACCCCTCGGCTCTTGAGTTTAGGGCTGCCAGCTTTAGCAAATAAGAATACAGGATTCGCAGTTAAATTGGGATTTCAGATAGGCAACAGATCATTTTTTAGTATGAGTCTACCATACGCAATGTTTAGGGTACACTAGAAAATTGCTCATTGTTTATGTGAAGTTGGGATGTTTAACTGGACATCCTGCGCTTGATCTGGCAACCCGCCCGAGCTCCTCCCAGTTTCAGTCTGGGGTTTCCTCTGCAGCCCCTTGCGTGAAGATTGGCCCCTTGTGCCAGCATGAAAGCAGAAAGAAGTGGTTTGCAATGGACTTTGAAATCCACCTGCAGTGGGCAACGAGGGTGTTCATCGATGGCCTTCACCATCTGGCCCCCACAGACCATTCTCCTGTTTTCTGCTTGTCCCTCTCTTTTGACCTGGCTGGTTTCCTCATCTCTTGCCCCATACTCTTGGACCTGCAGGGCTCACGTCGACCCCCACAGCCCCATCCAAAATGGCCTCTTCCTCTTCCTCCTTTGCCTGTTGATGTCCTCCTACCTGTCTTTCTGGAAGCAGCTCCCTGAGTTTGGGGACTGAACACCAGTCTTTGCATTCCCCACAGAGCTGAGGACGGGGGCCTATCGTTCCCAGAGGTGTTAGAAAATATTCAGAATGACGTGAATAAGCCCAGTGCCCCACCAGGTTTCTTGAAGAGCTGTGAGCTTTGTCTGTCCTTCCAATGGCGGGGGACTCCTTCAGGCTTTCCCTGGATGGAGTGTGAGGACGAAATCTCCTTGAAGCATTCACGTTATTCCTTCCGAGAGAAGGGGGCACCTCAGGGCAGAGCCCCCTTCACAACCCCGTGTTCAGGCCATCACATATTTTATCATCGTCGTCGCCATCATCACCAAAATCCATTTCAGCTGCGTTGTCTTTACAGGGCCGATCAGTTTCCTCGTTTAACTTTAGTGACCTGTGAGTTCAGGAGCGTTATCCCTGTTTACACATGGGGAGGCGGAGGCGGAGGCCACAGTGGTGAGGAGCCTTCACGCGGGGCCCCAGGGTGGCCGAAGGCAGAGCCAGAAGCGTGGCCTCCCGGGCTGGTGCTGTGGCTGCCACTTCAGGATGCCTAGTTCTTCCTCAGCAAGGGAGGCAGGCAGGTCCTGTTTGTACCTAAACTACCAAAGCGGTGCAGTTTGAGCTCAGCTCCCCCATCCCTGTATTCCCCAGACCCCTCAGAGGTGCCTTTCCTGTGCTCCTGAGAGAAGGGTGTCCAGTGCCCTGCGGAGCCCATCCAGCTCAGATTCTGTGACCCCTCCCACCTCCAGACCTGCTCAGGAAAGCGTCTGTCCTCAGCAGCCTCACCTCTGCTGTGATGCCCAGAATCATATAGTCAAGGGTTTCCCTGAAAGTCCGTGGAACTCTAGTCTCGCCAGATTCTCACTCTGTGATAAAGGGTGTCACCGTCCAGCAAGTCTGGAAAGCCCTGATTCTGCAGTCTCTTTGGGACCATGATGATGCATAAGAGCATATTAAAGGCCCTAAAACGCCCTACAGAGAAAAATAGCCATTTAACTTCATTGGACCCAAATTTCCCAAAACATACCCAATCATGGAAACTTTTGCATGAAATAACAACTATGAACATTTTGTGGAACTAGTGTTCCACGCAGCCTACTTTGAAAAACAGCGATCTAGTTCAAATCTTCCTTTTTATAGCTGAAAAATGGAAAATCCATTCAGTGATTCATCGAGCATTTATTAAAGGCAAATTGAGATGCTCCCAAATGCCAGATCCCATGTCACCGCATTCTGAGCTGCACAGAAGTGCAGTAATAACACATTGTTTCCACGCTGCACTTGCCGCTTAGGCCGACTGTCCACTAACCCACCAGATGTTGGTCTCATACCCTTTTCAACTCTGAGAAGACTGAAGCACAGAGATACATGAGCTGCAGGTTTGCATATAAGCCCAGCTGTGAGCAGTAGCTCATGCCTGTAATCCCAGCACTTTGGAAGGCCGACGCGGGTGGATCACCTGAAGTCAGGAGTTCGAGACCAGCCTGGCCAACATGATGAAATCCCATCTCTACAAAAATACAAAAATTAGCTGGGCGTGGTGACATGCACCTGTAGCCCCAGCTACTTGGGAGCATGAGGCAGGAGAATTGCTTGAACCTGGGAGACAGAGGTTGCAGTGAACTGAGGTTATACCACTGCACTCCAGCCTGGGCAACAGAGTAAGACTTTGTCTCAAAAAAAAAAAAAAAAAAAGAAAGAAAGAAAAAAGAAAAAAAAATGGCCAGCTCCATTTCTTAATGAGACATTTTCACCCTTTATGATGCTCCCCAGCCTCTTGAATAAGGTTGTGTTTCGCCATGAAGCCTAGAGCCAGGGAGAGAGCCCAGGAGGAGTGACGCTGGTGGGTTTGAGAGCAGGGCTTTGATTGGGGCCCACCCTCTTGTCCCCTCCCATTCTTAGCCTCTCTTCTCCCCACTTTTGTCCCCGCAGGTCTAACTGGCTGAAGCCGTGCTGTGGGAAGAGAGCAGCCGTGTGGCAGGTATTTTTGCTCAGTGCAAGTCTCAACAGTTTCCTGGTAGCCTGTGTAATATTGGTGGTGATTCTCCTGACTCTGGAACTTCTAATAGATATAAAGCTTCTCCAGTGTGAGTAGCAAGAGAGATACATATGCCAATACATATGATGTCAATATTCAATGTGCATCTGCATTCATCAGGGGTCCCCAACCTGCAGGCCGTGATCTGCCCCCGCCGATGCTGCTGCCCAGCCTCAGGCCCCAGGGCTCATGGGGATGGCCACTGGGGAGGAAATACATCTGGCAGCTTCTCTCTCTGTCACCCCCAGCCTCAGTTTGCCCCTCTCTGCCCAATGTGGCCTCTGCAGTCCTCTCCCCAGCATTCCATGATCAGAAACTGATGAGATGAAAAACGTTGGGGACCCCTGTATGCATTTTTTTAATTGCTCCCATTTGGGATTTTCCAGGTTGGAATTTTCTGTAGTCTAAAGAGAGTTCCCATTTACGGAGGCATCTCAGCTTGTAGTATCTACTTACGACAGCGACCACAATGATAAGATTCCTGGTATTTTTATCCAGCTGTGAGTTGGCAGTGTGATTTATATGTATGGTGATAGTTTTTAAAGAATTTTCCGCGCATTTGACACTACAGTAACCCTGTGAGATGGGCGAGATGGATATGATCCCATATTATAGACGAGGCAAATTAAGATTTGGAGAAGTGAGATACTTGCCCTAAGTAAGAGGTATTGGAGCTGGGACTTCAAGGCACCAGGTCATTTAACTGCTTAGCCAGTTCTCTTCCTCTTGGTATTTGTCCTAGTTTCACGTTAAACCTTGTCTTCCACCTCTTCTGTCCTGGATGTCCCATAGTGACATCACTGTCTGAGTGGAGGATCCACCGCTTACCCCCACCAGGCCTACCCCGTGCTGTTTGTCGCACCAGAGGGGCAGGGGCAGGTATCTTGCCTCTTGACTTTGGATAACTTAGTGGTTTCTGGTGCAGTTCCTGGTTCCCTGTATTGCCCTGACTCAAAAGGTAGATCCTTCAAATGCAAATTTAAAACGAGGCACAGGCCAGGTGTGGTGGCACGTGCCTGTAATCTCATTTGGGGAGGCCAAGGTGGGAGGATCGCTTGAGCCCTGGAGTTTGGGACCAGCCTGGGGAACATGGCGAGACCCTGTCTCTACAAAAAATGTAAAAATTAGCCTGGCATGGTGTCACACGCCTGTAGTCCCAGCTCCTCGGGAGGCAGAAGTGGGAAGATCGTTTGAGCCTGGGAGGTCGAGGCTGCAGTGAGCCATGATCACACCACTGCACTCCAGCCTGGGTGACAGAGTGAGACCCCATCTCAAATAAATAAATTAAATAAATACATAAATAAATAATAATAATAAAAGGTACAATTATCAGCCCCAAAGAGACTTCTTTTCCTTCCACTGGCAAAATCCAGGACTGTAGATCCAGTCACCCCCAAACCCATTCAGATGTCTTGGGCTTCCTTTCTCAAATGCCCTCAACTCCTTTATGGGATCCTGTGAACTCAGGGTCTGTCCAAGCTCCCTCCAAGTCACATGAGCCTTCTCTGCTCTCTGAGAGAGGATGAATGGTGAACACAGAATTGCTTTTGTCTGATAAGCCTAGTTGGGTTTTATGCAGCTGGTGGCCCCTTGGTTCCAATTAAAGGATCTTCCAGCATAAAGTGACCGGTACTGGTTTTACACTCAACCTGTCTTCAATTAAACCATGTTGTATACTTTCCCTCCCACTCACCCGTACTGTCTGCTTTTTATGAGACCTGCCCATAACGGAGCCTTTCTTTCCCCGTGGCGGATTGTCCTCGGGGCCCTCGGCTGCTCGGGCTATGACAAGGTATTGAGGAGAACTGAGAACCCAGCCGACACTGGAATTTTGCTTAAAATTAAGTATCCAGGAGATTGATTTTGGTGGGAGATCCAATAGCAGCTCATAAAAGGCATCTTAAATTCCATAAAACGCACAATCAGAGATTTATTGCTCTTCTAAAGCAAACCGTAAAAAAAGGCACAGGAATTCATTTGAGAAATAATGGGGAGAGATTTTATGTTTTCAGAATCATCTGGAGGTCTTCTTGGAGTCACATGGGCCTCAGCCTCTTCGTTCCCACTGGTATTCATGTGGCCTGACTCCAGGCTCATCTTCTAAGGGTCGCCTTGGCCCAAAGCCAGGGGGCCTCAGAGTCTCCCACCTGGAACCTGGTTTTGCAGCTGTCTTCCCCTGGCTATGCTTTGTGACCTGACTTCTCCCCACCCCCAGGGTCTGCAGATCCCAGAGCTTCGGGAGAGGTTGTGGGTTCCTCTGTTTCAGTCTGGCCCTCCCCGCTGAAGGCACTGGGCACTTTCCCTTGGCCCTGGGGGGTTTCTGAGCAATGTGCCAAGCAGGCCTGGCTGCAGCTCACAAAGGAGGCAGAGCAGGCATGTTCTCAGCAGCATTCCTGCCCCTCGCCCCATCTCAGCTCTTCCCCAGTATCCCACCAGTATTTCTTTTAGGCCTCTGGGGAGCCCTCTACCCTCTGGGGCAATCCCTCCCACCCAGTCTCCATCAGAGCTCACCTGACCCTTGTCCTAGGCCCCAGCATCCTGCTTTTGGCCTTGCTGGCTAAAAACCATGCCATGCCAGGGTTCAAAGGCTGGCTGTGGCTTCACGTATTTTAAAAGGGCTTTCCAAAGAAAATGGCTTAACTCTGAGGAGTGGCTGGTGAAAGGTGGGGTGGGAACCCTCAGGGGCCAATGGCTCCTCTCACTCCCACTCCAGAACCTGGGGGCAAGCAGGGCAACGTAGAAGTTTAGCAGACCCCATCCCACTGGCTCTGCTAATCTAGGGAGGGAGGCAGACACCTCTGCCCCAAACCTGGCTCCCCTGCCAGTCCTCACTGCAGCCTTCTCTCCAAAACACCCTGGCCGACACCACCGTCTCTGCCACTCGGTTTCCAGAACGAAAAGTCACAGTAAGCTCATTTAGAGTCCCCTGACTGTGCACAGCACTTTGGGGGTGAACTGTGGGCTGGATGTCTAAAAGCCCATCCAGCCTCGACTGAAGCTGCCTACACAGCCCAAAAGCCGTGAATGTCTTCCTGAGCCCCTTCTGGAGGGTTTCTTTCCTATAGTCTGGCTACAGCCGAAAGCCCACCAAAGACCAAACAGGAGCTCAGAGAGGCGGCCCGTGGGGGAGAAGGAAGCAGCCCCTTGGGTTGGAGGCAAGAAGAAGAGCATTGTTGTCTCACAAATCTCCTACCGCCTTCACTGCAGACGCCAGCTAAAGCTGCCCTTGCTCTCTGACCCAATTTCCACCAGATGTAAATGTTCACGCAGGCGGGCCCTGGGGTCCCAGAGGTCTGGATGGATGCTGCGAAGCCCCCATAGCAACGCACCTAATTCCTTGCTCCTCAAATTTGGTCCTTATCCTGTCCATTGCAGTTTCCAGCGCGTTCCAGTTTGCTGGCGTGATTCACTGGATCAGTCTGGTCATTCTGTCCGTGTTCTTCTCAGAGGTATGTAGAGACTGTGGCCCTGTCACCTCCTTTGTTGGGTGACTCCTGTCCTGGGAAAACCAACGTCTACTTCTTGAAATGGTTTCTAGCATCAGGTCCCCCGCTAGCCTTTGAGGCTGCTGGGAGGGAGATACAGTACAGATAGCTGAGCTCTGTGGGGGGAGATGGTACAGGGAGCCCGACCCAGCCAGGGGGGTTTGGCGCAAGCAAAACCCTGGGAGGAACCCCAGCGGATGAGCAGGTGTTCTCCTGGTGAGGGGGTGCCGATGACGCTGGTGAAGGTGAGACTGAGTGTGGCATCGAGGGGCAGCCAGTGTTGGATGTGGCCAGTAAGGAGCAGGTGGGAGGTGAGGCTGAAGCCGAGTGCCCACACAGGGAAGCTCTTGGGACGCTGTGGCTGTGGTCTTGGGCCCACAGTTGGCCGGACCCTTGGGGCCGAAGCACGCAGGGGGTGGGGGAACCGGGTCACAGGGCCAGGCAGTGGACCCGACCTGGTCCTGCAGGGGCCCCGGGTCTGATGGGGCCGAGAGATATGCCTCTCAGTGTGAGTGCGAGGCTGTGTTTCCGAGATGGGGGCTCAGGGAGCATGGACCCCCGTCAGCATTGCTGGAGTCGGCTAGTAGAGACCAAGTGCGAATCTCTGTGGTGAGAGAAGGGGAAAGTTTACGGAGATCCGCGGGCCCCTGGGCTTGGTGCAGAAGCTGACGTGCCTGGGCAGCACATTCCTCTGTTTTTGCATGGGGGTGAGTGACACTTCCTTTGAGCAGTTCCCAGGCTGTCCCAGTGAGACTCTGGCCTGCATCTGGGTGTGGGAGGAATTGGCTTGGGCTTGCTGCAGGCAGGGCTTTATCCTGCCCTGTGCGCACTGGAGGTTCACTGAAGGACAGGAGAGTTTCATGTAGAAAACTGGTTTTTCCTAACAGAGCCTAGGACTGGCCCAAGTCAGCAGGCCACTGTGTCACTCCACCCTCCAGCATCCCATCCTTGCTATGGGTACATATTAGCCCATGCAGAGTCCCGTGGGCCTTTCAGCATGGCTCAGCAAACCCTTGGGGAAAGGCAGGAACGAGTGAGGCACAGCGCCTTCTGGGAACACACGCACAGCTCACACCAACGGGAGCTGCTCTACCTGAGGCACGGGGGCTCTGGGACCCCAAGACCGGGGGCCTTGAAGGGAGGAAGGATGCTGTGAGAGAGGGTGGCATGGGCTGAGGCACTGAGGTAGGGAACCTTGGGAGTCAGGAGTCCCAGCATCCTCTTATGGGTCCCCTCTGGTCTACCTAATGGCTCTGCACTCTCTGTCTCTCTCTCCCCCCACCACCCTCCCTAAAAATCAGGAGGGAGCTGGGCTTTGGGTCTTGAGTCTAGAATCCTGACTCCGGGTGTGGGGTGTGGTGGGCCGGGCAGCAGGCATTCCAAGCATGGAACATTCCCTTTCCCGGGCCTTGCCTCCTGCAGCCCATGGAGCTGGCCGGTGAGCCTGGGCCTGAGGCTCAGATGGAGGGGGCAGATCCCAGCACTGCCCTCCCAGGACGGGTCCTAACTGCCTCCCTGAGACCATTGTCCTGGAGGTACCTCTGCCTGCCCCCAGAGCAGAGTGCCTGCTCCCCCGCTTACAGCCCCCACGTGGGTCCGGCCCTCCCTGGCCCCTTGTCTCTGCCTGGCCAGGATTCCCTCCCGCAAACACATGGGCCATGGCCAGATGTCTCCTTGATGCAAACCTTGGAAAATGTGCCATGTGTCTGTAACTGCCAACAAAAATGTTTAATCAGTTGCTGCGGTTCTTCCCCTCTATCCCTCTGCTTTGGTTTTATTGGCTTTTGCAGAATTTATTGCCCAGCATTAATTTGGCATTCCCTTCCTGTGACTGCCGGAGACGAGCCACCTGAAACAGACAAACCCCTGTGCACAGGAATCGCAGCCTCAGAGTCCCCCACAGGCACCCCCAAACCAGGGAAGGGGCTGGGTCCTCCCACAGCTGAGCGGGGAGAGCAGGGTCTGTAGGAGGCTGGGGAGGAAGGGCTGGCTCTGTTACCTTGACCTTGTCAAAGATGGTGAGGGGGTGGAGCCAGGCGACAGGTAGCAGGGTCCGGCCCTGCCATTGCCCTCTGCCCAGCATGAATGGAGGGCCGGTGCATGGGGATCGAGTGACGAATGAATGAGGTACAGAACCTGCGGGAATATACACACAGCTCACACCACACTAGCAAGCGCAAATTTCCGTGGTCTTGCTGCGCGCCCACAAGAACCGTGTCAGAACCTTGTTACTGGAAGGGTCTCATGGAGGTCCCTTGCCCCCAGACAGTTTGGAAACATGCGAGCATGTCTGTGCCCCTCACAGTGACTGGGACGCCTAGTAGGAAGGGCCAGGATGGTGGGTCAGCCTGCGTGTTTGCTCACCATACCAGTGGTGTCCTTTCAAAATACTGCACAGACAAGGAGAGCAGCCTAGGGTTACGCAGCCAGTTAAGACCAAAACTGGACCCAGGGCCCTGGGCTCCTAAGCTGGTCTTTTGCCCCTGACTGCATCCTTCGGAGGCCCTAAAGCTGGCAGGGTGGGAAGGGACCAGGGGTCTCTGGGAAGAACCTGAGAAAGAAAGTCTGACTGAGCGATCACTCAGACCACAGACCCAGGATGACTGGCACCCCCTCCTCAGCTGGGAGAAATGAGTGCCACCCCTTCAGGTCTGCCAGTTCTTTCCTGGTTAATACCCAGGGATGTGGCTGTGGGCCGAGGGTGGGGTGGCACTCTAAGCCTCCTTGGCCTTAGGGAGTGGACATTACTCCACAGGAAATTCCAAGAAGGTCACCCCGCCGGGGCTCCTGCTGTCCTGAGCAGTTCTCCACCCCCCTCGCAGCTGAGCCTTAGGGCAGTCCTGGAAGGTGGGTAGGACATTTTATGAGTTGTGAAACTGAGGCCTGGAGAGGTGTGGAAACCTGCCCAGGGCCTGCAGGAATGGCAGGTGGGCCCAGGCGCAGGCCTCTGGGTGGATGAGTGGGCCTCTGCCCTGGGCTCTGCCCACCCCAGAGCTCTGCAGGCCGCTCTGGGAAGACGGGCTACTGTGCTCTGTGCTGGCCCCAGGTCACAGAGCTAGGCCCAGAGAAGGGGAAGGTGAGGCTGGTTTGGGCTCCGTTTGAGGATGTCTGTTCAAATGGGCCAAGCTGTTTGACAGTGAGATAGATGCTGTCAAAGCGGTGAGAGTGCCCCTCATCAGGCAGGCTGTGCAGGGGTCCCTGCAGGGGTCCAAGGTGAGAGTGGATGCCTGTGAGACTCCCTGGGACCCAGTCTTCCAGGTCACGCAGGGTCACTGCACTTCACGTGGCCCTTCAGCACCAAGAATATACAGAACCTTGCAATCCAGATGGAGAATTGTGCAAATGTTCTTCCAAAGCACAGCCCTGCCCTTGGCTGAGGCCAGGCCCAGCTGGCCACTTGGAACTGGGAAGACTGCTGCTCCTCCCCTGAGACTGCAGGAGTCCTTGGGGCCTCCTGGCCAAGGCCAGGCCACCCTGCAGCAGGACCCAGTGTGGGCTGTGGGGTGTTGGCCCCATCCCTGGGGTCTGGAAAGGCCCAGGCAGCCCCAGCTCTTTCCCTGGGAGAAGAGAAAGTGGAGCCACAGCTGGCCTTCTAGACAGGAGCCTCAGGCAGTGGTGGCAGCAGCTACTGACTCTCCTCTCCCTCTCTTCCTCCTCCTTCTGTTGAGGTGAAATTCTCTTCACATAACCCTTTTACAGCGGACAATTCGGTGGCATTTAGTACCCACACAGTGATGTGCAGCCGTCACCTCTGCCTGATTCCAAAGCACTTTCATCACCCCCAAAAGGAGACCCCATACCCAGTAGCAGTCACTCCCCCTGCCCCCTGTACCGCCACCCCTGCCAGCTAGTAATCTGCTTTTGTCTCTGTGAACTTAACTCTTCCGGAGAGCTCATGTAAACATAATCTTACACTATGTGGTCTTTTGTGACTGGAGTCTTAGCATGTTTTCTCATTTCATCCATGATGTAGCACAGCACACTTTTCTTTTTTTCTTTTCGAGACAAGGTCTCACTCTATCACCCAGGCTGGGGTGCAGTGGTCCAATCTCAGCTCACTGCAGCCGCAACCTCTTTGGCTCAAGCGATCCCCTCACCTCAGTCTTCCAAGTAGCTGGGATTACAGTCGTGCACCACCACACCTGGCTAATTTTTATATATTTTTTTTGTAGGGACGGGGTTTCGCCATGTTGCCCAGGCTGGTCTCAAACTCCTGAGCTCAAGTGATCCTCCCCACTTGGCCTCCCAAAGTGCTGGGATTACAGGCAACAGCCACTGTTTTTCTTCTCCTTACCAGTGTGAGACTAGTGACAGTGTCAACTACCACACAGATCTTCACATTTCTTATTTTGGCCTTGTAGTTGGATCCTGGAATCCACGTCTTCGTCTTGCCATTGTAGTTTAACCCCAGGGAAAATTTGTCCAAGAGCAGATCTGCTTCTTAAGGAAGTGCCAGGGGTCAGCCTCCAGCACCTGGTACCCATGGTGGCTGTTCCTCAGACCAACCTGCTCCCCTGAGCCACACACCACCCTACGCCCCCAACCTGGGGGTGTAGCTGGCAGTGTTGGCAGGCTCGGGGCTAGACATGGCTGCTCCCTTCTCCCTGGCTGGTGGGCCCCATGTGGGGATGGCTCTGCAGGGCACAGGGGTGTCCAGCCCCCACTCTGCTCACTAAGAGGTGAGCTAGGGATCTTCCTCTGCCTTTTAAAAATTTGCACAAAACCAGCTTATAGACTAACAGCTACTTCCACCTGCATCTCCCAAGGTTTCCAAACTCTAGCAACCTCATCAGGCTCCTCTCCGGGAAAATACACTGATTCTGCTGAGGGGAGGGCCTCGGCCTCAGGCCGCAGGAAGGGGCAGGAGCCCTCTCTTCCATTTGGCTGAGGCAGGGCCTGGACCAGGTGCAAGGCTTGGGACTTCCCCCTCTCCTGTCCTGCGGCCTGAAGCCTGGACCCCTTCCTTCAGAGAAGACAGCGTTTCCTTCCCTTGGAAGAGATGAGGGGAGTCCCTTCTTGAGAGCAGGGCTTGACCAGGAACAGAAGATGAGGGCACCTGAGGCGGAAGGCAAGAGGGGTCCAGGGACCAGAAGGTTCACCAGCCACTCTTCACACCTCAGTTTCTGCGTCTCTCAAATGGCATAAAAACTTTGCTCCTAATAAATACTCAATAAATGGCACCGTCCTTGAGTGTTTGCCAAGGCTCTAGCCTACACTGCTTATCAGAGCAGCCTCCTGAAGGCAAAACTGGGATGAAGGAGGCTGAAAACCCTTAGCCCCAGGTGGGAAAGGAGGTGACTGAAGCTGAGGATTCCGGCTCTGTCAGATGCTCCTTCAAATGCTCCTTCAAAGCCCTTTGCAACTTTTAGGGGCCTGTATTGCAAGGCCACGGCCCTGGGGCTGGGGCTGGGGGTGGGGCAATCCCTCATCATCACTCTGCTTTTTTAGTGAGCTGTGTGCCTCGCTGAGCTCTGGAGGTGGCCGCACACAGGCGTGGATCTGCTTTCAGCCCAGATCTGTCCAGAGATCCGGCCAGTGTCAGGTGGTTAGTAAGGAACAGTCAGAGCCAGAAAGAGGACCAGACTCTTGACTCCCCATCTAACGCCCTTTCTCATTATTGCTTGTGGACCTGTGGTCTCCTGTTGTAACCTGGAGCAGGGTCGCCTTACACGTCCCTGTGGTTCCATCGGGTGCTCCAGGGGAGTTTGTTTAAAAAGCATATTCCGGGGCTTGTGCCCAGAGTTTCTGATATCCTGGCTCTCCACAAGAGTCCAGGAATCTGCGTTTTACATAAACCCCCAATGCTGCTGAAACGGGGTGTCCTTGGCTGCACATTGAGAAGCACAGGCAGTCAGTGGGTTAGTCCAGCCCGTGTTTTCAGAGGTGTAAGACTCTGCTTAGTCTGTGTGGGGCAGGGCAGTGAGGCTGTGTCCCTGCCTCCGTGGGCAATGGGTCTCGGCAATGGTGTCGGGAGGGGAAGGATGCTGCGGGGCGGGGGGAAAGCCAGCAGGTGGCGTGTTTCAGAGCCAGGGTCACTCTGGCCTTGACCCTAACCTGGAGCCACTGCTTCCCCATCACTAGCAGGAGGCCTGGCTGGGAGGTGTTTCCTGAGCCCTCTCCACAGCAGCCTCTTGCTGTTGTGTTTCCATGGGCTGAGCTAGGAAGGAAAGGCTTCCAGAAGAGTGGGGCTTGAGCCAGGCCTCCGAGGATGGATCCCCTGTGGACAGGCCAGCACAGAGGGAAGGCAGCGGCTGGGATTCTAGCTGTTTCACCTGCTTCCCTGGCACTGCTCTGGTTCATAAAACCGTCCAGTCTCTTTCCTTCGTGGGGCACAGAGGCTCTGGGTGCACTGTCTGCTGCCTCCTCCTCCTGCTCAACCACTGCTGGCTGAGTCCCATGCCTGGCCAGCTCCCTCCACCCCTCACTCCTGGGCCTCTGCTTTTTCGGCTAAGAAGAGTGTTGTTTCTAAAGAAGCATGATGATTCCTCTTATTTGAGGATCCTAAAGGAGTCAGATTAATAGGGACAGAAAGTAGAATGGGGAGAGGTAGAATAGGGAGTTACTGTTCAGCAGGTACAGAGCTTCAGTCTGGGAAGACGAGAAAGCTCTAAAGGTGTATGGTGGTGATGGCTGCACAGCAATGTGAATGTACTTAACACCACCTGGACACTTCAAAATGGTTAAGATGGTTTTGTGTTATGTGTATTTTACCACCATTTTAAAAGGAGAAGGGGGAGAAAGAGGAGGAGCAGTTGCCATAGCAGAAATTATATTTGCACCAGGCCCCGTTCCCATCTTCCCAGCCTGGACTTTTGTTTTGGACACTCCTGAATTGAGAGTTCAGGATGGATATGGCTATTGTAGCATTTCAGAGGAGACAAACACTAAGTTTCAATCTCAGCACAATTAGAGGAGTTGGGCAGCAACAAAAGAAACCATATTATTATGTAGTGTGTGTGTGTGTGTTTTTTTGAGACAGAGTCTCTCTGTCACCCAGGCTGGAGTACAGTGGCATGATCTCAGCTCACGGTAGCCTCCGCCTCCCAGGTTCAAGCAGTTCTCCTGCCTCAGCCTCCTGAGTAGCTGGGATTACAGGTGTGTGCCAACACGCCCGGCTAATGATTGTAGTTTTAGTAGAGACGAGGTTTCACCATTTGGCCAGGTTGGTCTTGAACTCCTGACCTCAAGTGATCCGCCCGCCTTGCCCTCCCAAAGTGCTGAGATTGCAGGTGTGAGCCATCATGCCTGCTTGTTATGTGGTGTTCTTACACAGCTGAGTACACTCTGCAGAGCCAGAAACTTCTGGGTCCAAATGTTGCCTTCATTCCTGATTGCTGTGTGGCTATGGGCAGCTTCCTTAACTTCTCTGGCCCTTTCTGTAAAATGAGAATCACATGTTAGGAGGGCTGACCCAGGGTCTGGCACTCAGACATATAGTAGATGGCAGATATTATTCTCATAAATAATTGGAAGAATTACAACATGTAACCCACCTCTCTGGCAGAAGGAGAAACTGAGGCCCAGGAAGAGGATTTGACTGGCCCAAGGCCACACAACCAGCCCATTATTGAGCTATGATCTCAAGACATTGTGGCCCCCCAACCCAGCTCTCTTCCCACCCCTGCAAGGTGTCTTGCAGTTAAGCATGGGGCCACCCACCCAGACGCCGGGAAGTTATAGAGGAGCAGACTTCGGGCTGCCATGTGCTCCTCTCGGTACTCAGAGAAGGAGACATGACTGTCCCCGATGAGCATTCACCTTCCCATCCCTTCACAGAAATCAAGATTGTCCTTCACAAGAAAGAGCTGGATTTTACCAGCCAAGCCTTTCTGTGGCATAACAGCTGTGGGTGATGATCCTCCGGGCAGCTTTGCAGAGTTCAAAAAGCTAGGCTTATACTACAGGCATGAGGGAGAGGGGCACCATCTGGTGTGAATCACTGTGAATTAAAGTCATCTTGGCTCAAGGAAGAGCCTGCAGACAAATGTACCGGCATCTTACGGGACCAGCATTTAAGAGGCTTCTTTGGAGAAAGATGTCCTCTTGGTGAGGAAACCGCTCCTGAAGGCAGTACCATTCAGGAATTATTCATTCATGCACGCGTTGTTCATCTGTCCACAGTGCATAATTGCCTGGTGGCTGCTGTATGCCAGGTGTTAGGGATAAAAGAGAGAACACAGACCAGGTCCCTTGAGCCTCCACTGGGGGATGGGGAGGGAATCAGCACAAGGTACAAGGAAGTGCTGTGGGAGGGTGACTCCCAGGGACCATAGGAACACTCAGGAAGGAGGCACCAGCTGAGCCGGGGGGTGTGCAAGAGCTTCACAGAGGTGACGTTTAAGCCAGAAGGACAGGAAGGGGAAAGCCCTGCTGGCTCAGGCACAGGCCAAGCTGCTGTAACAAGAAAACCAAAACACAGAGGCTTAAACAAGGCAAGGTCCATATCTCTCTCATGGAAAAACACATTAAGTGGATAGGTAAGGCTTGGGGCTGTTGGGGACCCAGCAGGCTTCTGTCTTGCGGCCTGGCCCTCCTTGGTTGAAGACGGCACACCATCACGCTTATGCACCCAATTCTAGGCCTTGGGAAGACAGAAGGAGGAGGAGCCTAATTCATTTAAGGGCACAACCTAAAAGTTGTACTTGGTGCTTCTGGTTGCTAGCCATTGGCCAGAATGTAGTCACATGGCCACTCCCAGCTGCAAGGAAGGCTGGGAAATGTAGTCTTTAGTTGGGTGGCCATGCTGGAGCTTCAGTTATTGTATAGGAAGGAGGGAAGAGATTTGGGGTCAAGGAGTGGAGAGGGGAGTCAACTGCAGTTTTTGCCACATGCAAAGACAAAGCCATGAGAGAGAGAGCTTGTATGTTTGAAGATTCGTAAGTGGTTTGCAGCATGATGGGAGTGGCAAAAGATGACACAGGTGAGGCAGGCAGGGTCCTAAGTATCCTTCCGAGGGATTTGGAGTGTATTCTGTATGTATAGGGAGCACTGAAGATGGCATCAGGAGTGCCCAGGGGATGGCACAGAAATGGGGGGTCTGAGCCTGCAGGCAGAGGAGCCAGCAGGAGGTGCGGCCACCACGAAGGCTGGAGGTGGGGCACTGGCAGTGGGAGTGGAGAGGGCACAGGGGCTGAGAAATGCTTAGGAGATGGCGGAGACCTTTTCCTTTTACTGAATGAGGAAGCAGAACTCTGAATGCTGAGCTCTGGAATCTTCTCAGCTGGATGAGGACCTGGAGAATAATCAGTTTCTCACTTCCTTTCCTCAGACTGTTCTACGGATTGTGGTGCTTGGGATCTGGGATTACATCGAAAACAAAATAGAGGTAAAGACCAATGTCCACCCCCAAAGCCCTCACTCAGCCATCCTGGAAGCTGGAAAACATCATGTCCCATCCATCCCAGGGTGGTGACCATCAAAAAGGCTGACTCCTTCTCCCACTTGACCTCTGTGGCCGCACATGTTGGGTGGGGCAGGGAGGGGGAACTGAGACTGTTTTCAGCAAAAGAATGTTCTAAAACATTTCTTTAGAATGTTAAAAGGAATGCAGAATTCCTTGAAGTTCTGCAAAATTTTACAATTTGAATCAATTTGAAAAGCTTTTGAAATGTGTTTTGAAACAAATAAATTCACCCTAAATGGAAAGCTGAGTGGGAAACTGTCAACGTGCTTCTCAGGCTGGGTTTCCTTTCTGCTTCCTGCCACGAGGGTGGGGCGTGGTGGGTGGGACGAGGTCAGGGAGGCCCGGCTGTTACTGGCAGTGTTGTGCACACAGGCAAGGCAAGATGGTCAGGATCTGCTGCCCATTGCTTCCTCACCTCTCCATCTAGGTTTCAGCCTCTTTGGCTCAGTGCTGGGATCTGACACAGTGGGCCTGGCCGATGGATGGCTCAGAACACGGCCAGGCTGGAGCAGGCAGATGGAAGGGCGGGGCCCAAGGCTTCATTGTGCAGGCTGGGCCCCCTTCTTGCCTAGCCCTGCCTCCCTGGAGGGTTAGAGACTCTGCACTGGACAGAGCTGAGATGTGGGCTCCAGGCTCCTGTTCCCCCCGGGGAAGGAGACACCCTGAGCCTGCCTTCAGCCTCTGCTCTGCCAGGGAGGGATCCAGCTTGGCCTCTGCCCAGGGTCTGGGATACAGAATGCAGGCCTTATCTTGAGAAGGGGCAAGACAGCCCAAGGCCATCTGAACTAAGGGCTGGAGATGGGCTGAGGTCACTTGGAGGACAGAGTGCACTCAGGAGAACATCTAGGAGGAGGAGGCCCCTAAAGACTCAGGAGGGTCAGGAGGGGCCACCAGGGATGGGGTGGCCTTCTGGTGGGGCCCCGGGCTGCTGGAGAAGTTGAGCAGCACCAGCTGCTTTGCCTGACTGACCCCTGGTCCCAATCACGCGGCAGGGCCCAGGGCACTGAAATGCACCTCCTCTCACAGGTGTTTGACGGGGCTGTGATCATCCTATCTTTGGCTCCGATGGTGGCGTCCACTGTGGCCAATGGACCCAGGAGCCCCTGGGATGCCATCAGCCTCATCATCATGCTCCGGATCTGGAGGGTGAAGAGGGTCATTGATGGTGAGTGGCCCGAGGGGGATGTGGTCAGTGGGGCTGCTCCAGAAACTGGGCTGTCAACTGAGAGGAGACACTGTGTGATGAGGGTATGCCCTGCTGGCATCAGAGTAGAAGGTGAAATTGTCAGCAGGGAGAGGGGCCAGCTGTCCCTGCTCACTCACCGTCACGCACACTGCCCAGGTGTTGCATGCACACGCTGAACTTCCCAACTCCCATTTGGGGGCCATGTGTTCATTCCCATGCAGCTGTTTACTGTGAGCCTGGAGGGCCAGCCTCCGCGCAAGCCCTTAGAGCAGGGCCTGTCGTTCTGGAAGGAGCAGACTTTTTTTTTTTTTTTTTTTTGAGACGGAGTCTCGCTTTGTCACCTAGGCTGGAGTGCCGTGGTGTGCTCTCAGCTCACTGCAAGCTCTGCCTCCCAGGTTCACGCCATTCTCCTGCCTCAGCCTCCCAAGTAGCTGGGACTACAGGTGCCCACCACCACGCCCAGCTAATTTTTTGTATTTTTAGTAGAGACGGGGTTTCACCGTGTTAGCCAGGATGGTCTTGATCTCCTGACCTCATGATCTGCCCACCTCGGCCTCCCAAAGTGCTGGGATTACAGGCGTGAGCCACCGCGCCCGGCCAGGAGCAGACTTTTACACCCTGAGTGTCTCAGTGCACACCTGCTGCTGGCTCCCCGATGGCCTCCAGCCTCACCACTGGCTCTATCCAGGTCATCTAGTCAAGGCCTTGCTCCCTACAGGCTCTGTCTCACCTTTGAGTCCACCAAGGGCAAGCTGGGTGCCCATAAGCCCGTTGACCTGCAAACAAGTAGAGAAGAGAGATGCTGGCAGGGGCTGGCCTTTGGCCTGTGCTTCTGTCATCTTCAGTGACATGCCTTTCCACCCCTGGGTCTCCATTCACAGAAAGCATCTGGTCCACTCCTTTGTCATTGCTTTATCATTGCCTCCCCACTGGGCCACCCTTGTCTGGAAAGCTGTGCCCTGACCTGGGTGGCTCCTGTGTTTCCAGAAGGTGGTGACAGACCAGAGTATGTGGCCCAGAGGACCTGGGATACAGAAAACCCACCCCTGGAGAATGGTGCAGGATACTCGGGGGGCGGGGGGGGGGGTAGCCCAGAGGATGATGACACAGGCAGGTCACTGAAGTCATCTTACAGAAGAGGGAAGACTCAAGTTGCTGGGCTCCAGAGGGTGGTCCTTGGTCCCTGAGGACAGGAAGAAGAGGCCCACGCCACATCAGCCAGATAAGGAACAGAGCCACTCACAGTGGGCTGGTCAGCCTCCAATAGAGGTCCCCCTAGAGTGACCAGGAGGTTGTATAGACAGTGGTTCCCAGGATGTTTTGTTGGTTTGGTTTGGTTGACAGCAAAGCCTTCTTCAGCAAAATCATACCCAATCTGTAAAAGAGATCACAAGTGGAGCTGCTTTGGTTGACTTGGAGTGGAGGAGCCTCACAGCCCACCTCCTTGTCTTCTCCTTTGCCCTCTGAGGCACCTCTAAGGAACTGCCAGGCCTTCTGGAGCACAGTTTTTAAACCACTGGGATAGATGCCACGGTCTTTTCCAGCCCTGAATTTTGATTGCAGATGATAGAAATTGTAGCCATGACACTATTCCACCAGCATTTGCCCAGCAGGTGCAAGGCAGAAGCTGTCATCCTCAGGGCGGGCTCCCTCTCCTTGGGCCTCACCCTGTGTTCCACCCTGGGAACACTGTGGGATTTGGTCCTGATAAAGATGCTGACATCTTGTCAGGGGTCCCCTAATAGGGAATCTTCATCAAACTGGAATGTGTTTGGGTCTCACTTCAGAAGCCTTCGGAAGGCTGGGGAGGCTCTGGGAGATCACCTGGTTCACCCCCCTCATTTGACAGATGGGGGAACTGAGGCAAAGAAGGATGAGGGTCACTTGGTGAATCAGGCTCAGGACCAGAAGTGGAGCCTAGGACCCCTGACACCCACCAGCACTCTTTCGGTTGCTCACTCCCTGCAGTCTGCTCAGGGCTTGGGCTCTGTCCATGAGAACATCCACCCCGCTCAGGGTAGGAACAGCGCCTTCTGGGTCTTTCTTCCAGCTGTGGACAGCTGCACACCCTCAGACTGATGGATTTTGAGAGCCCCCTTTGTGACACTCTTCCCAACTGTCCCGCCCTTTTCCTGACACGTCAGGCATCGCGGAGCCACCGGGAGCCTCAGGAGGGAGACATGCTGGTGAACAGATGGACGTTAATTTACTACTCTTGCAAAATAACCCTGGGTGTGAACTGGCTTCAGCAGAGATCTGAGGAGGCGGCGGCAGGCCTCCGGACCTGGAGATGGGTCTCAGGGACACATGGCCAGCCCGCAAGTCTGCAAGCAAGCAGAAAAGTCCCAGTGTCTCTTCTCTGCTGGTTCCTGCAACTGCCAGGAAACATGTGGAGGTGCAGAGACTGCAGGTGGAAAGGAGACTGGGAGAGAGGAAACGTGGAGGGTTCCATAAATCAGGGGCAAGAGAGTCATGTGACCGAGGCTTCTGAAGAGTCAGGAAGGGCTGGTGTGGGAACAGTGTGAGGGGAAAGGCTGTGTCAAAGTCAGGAGTAGACACTGAGACTTCCCAGGAGCCCAGAGCTACTCTGAGCCCACAGAACCACCAAGGGAGGTGTCTATGGGACTACTGCTGGCTGGTGGAGCATGGGGCCCTCAACCTCAGAGGTCAGGCTTTCTCTTCTGGGTCTCACTATACCAGTTATAAATAGGATCATCTGAGTAACAGAGACTCAGAATAACAGTATCTTAAACAACAAAGAAGCTTATTTCATTCACGTAAAAGTCTGCAGGCCAGGCATGGTGGCTCATGCCTGTAATCCCAGCATTTTGGGAGGCTGAGGCAGGCAGATTACCTGAGGTCAGGAGTTTGAGACCAGCCTGGTCAACACAATGAAACCCCGTCTCTACTAAAAATACAAAAATCAGCTAAGTGTGGTGGCACACACCTGTACTCCCAGCTATTCGGGAGGCTGAGGCATTAAGAATGGCTTGAACCCGGGAGGTAGAGGTTGCAGTGAGCTGAGATAGTGTAACTGCACTCCAGCCTGAGTGACAGGGTGAGACTCTCTCTCAAAAAAAAAAAAAAAAAGTCTGTAGGAAGGTGGCCCAAGACAGATATGGCCCTGACTACAGTCACTGGCTCCCTGTAGTCAAGAGCCCAGGCTCCTTCTGTTTTTCTGTTTTGTTGCTCTGCTGCACTTAGCCTACTTTTCAAAGTCACCTCATGGTCCAAGATGGCTGCTTCCGTGCCAGCCATCACATTCTCATCCTAGCCAAGGAGAAGGAGGAAGGGAAGAAGATAAAGAGTCAAAAGGAAGGCCCACTGCCTTCTTATTTTAAACATCTTCATCCAAATATAATTCACATGCCATAAAATCCACCCATTTAAAGTCCACAATTCAGCCAGGCATGGTGGCTCACGCCTGTAATTCTAGCACTTTGGGAGGCTGAGGTGGGTGGATCATTAGAGGTCAGGAGTTTGAGACCAGCCTGGCCAACGTGGTAAAATCCCATCTCTACTAAAAATACAAAAATTAGCCAGGCGTGGTGGCGGGCACCTGTAATCCCAGCTGCTCAGGAGGCTGAGGCTGGGGAATCACTTGAACTTGGGAGGTGGAGGCTGCAGTGAGCTGAGATCACACCACTGCACTCCAGCCTTGGTGACAGCAAGATTCCATCTCAAAATAAAATAAAAGTTCACAATTCAGTGGTTTTTAGTATATTCATAGAGTTTTGCAGCCATCACCAAAAAAACTAAGTCTGGAGTGTTTTCATCACTCCAAAGAGAAAGCCCACACTCATCAGCAGTCACTTCCCATGTCCGCCTCAGCCCTAGGCAAGCACTGAGCTGCTTTCCGTCTCTATGGAGTTGCCTGTTCTGTTCCATTATATTTCATATAAATGGAATCATGCGACATGTGGTTTTTCTGTGTCTGGCCGCTCTCATTTAGCATCCTGTGTTTGAGGCTTATCTGTGTTGTGGCTGGTGGTGGTACTGCATCACTTTTCATTGCCAAGTAGTGCTCCACTGCCTGGCTAGACCACAGCTGATGCATCCACCGGTTGATGAACATTTGGGTTATGTCTACTTTTTGGCTATTAGGAATAATGCTGTTATGAACGCTCATGTGTGAGTTTTTGTGTGGACACATGTTTTCCTTCCCCTAAGGTTCCTAGGAATGGAATTTCTGGGTCACATGGTCACTCTCTGTTTAACGCTCCGAAAAACGGACAAACCGTTTCCCTAAGTGGTTGCACCGTTTTCCTTTCTGCCAGTGTGTGCAGGCTCCAGGGCCGCCCCATCCTCACTGGCCCCAGCTCCTTTGTGAAGATGGCTCCTGCAGCTGCTGCCTGCCACCTACACTAGCATCCTAGGGTCCAGAGGGTGGTCTTGTGGCCACCCATAGCTGCAAAGGAGGCTGGAAAATAGTCTTTATTCCAGGCAGCTGTGCACACAGCCCAAAAGTATGGGTTCCAGCACTATGGAAAACAGGAAGACAACTACCCTGGCCACTATGAGTAAAGGTGGCAGCCCCCTCTGTACTTTCTGGATGCTGTCGGGCACCTGGACATTTCTCCCTCTGGATCCACAGAACTGGCCCAGGGCCTCGAACCTGCTGCTGGCTAAATGCTGGGTCAGCCCTTCCCCAGCCCAAGCCCTGCCACTGCTGAATTCTTTACAGGGCTGTCTCTGTCTTCCAGCCTACGTCCTGCCAGTGAAGCTGGAGATGGAGATGGTTATCCAGCAGTACGAGAAGGCCAAGGTCATCCAAGACGAGCAGCTGGAGAGGCTGACGCAGATCTGTCAGGAGCAAGGGGTAATGCACCGCCACTTTCGGCTCTGTCCATGGTCTTGCTGGGGACACTGGTAGTGCCTAAAGCCACGGGTTGCTAGAGGTGCAGGGGCACCAGAGGTCAGGGAGTTCCTCCAGCCCCTTGGGGAACCTGAAGCCCAGAGAAGGGGGCACATCTCCAGGGTCGCTGATGTACAGCCCAGCTAGGCATAGACTCAACCCTGACTCCCAGGCCAGGGTTCTTTCCACTGCAGCACGATGACTCTTCAGTTCCCCGACCTGAGCCTGCCAGGTTGCCCCCTCAGTTCATCAGAGTCTTCTCGGAGACATGGTTGGTCTCTTAAGCCAGCGGCTAATTCTGTCTGCTGAGGGTTGCTGGGCACCATAGTATGTCCATTGCCATGCAGGACGCCCAGAGCCCCAGAAAGGTGCTAGCGGTGCTCTCCACCCTCCAGGAGCCGTGATGAAGACTCGGAGAGGCAGGTGGTGGGCCCTGCAAGGATGGGCTCAACAGAGGCAAGGGGGACTGGCAGCTGGGCCAGGAGCACCCTGTTGGGCATCCAGAGACCTGCATTCAAGGCCTAGCCCTGCGGCTCCCACCCCTCCAGACTCCAGCCAAGTCAGGCCACCCCTCTGCCCTCAGTTCCTTCCTCTGTAAAATAGGGTGGCTGCTCCCATGTGAGTGGGACAGAGGAGTTCAGAGGAAGGGGATTGGGGTGCTCAGGAGGGGGTGGCTGCTGGAACCCACAGCAAGGCTGAGAGCTCTGTAGAAGCGCAGCTCTGGGTGCGGGGAAGAGTCTGGTCCCAGGCTGTAAGGTGGGAATGCTACTGAGGGGACTGGCAAGGTGGTGGGAATGTGGGGGATGGGCCAAGTGACATGCATGGTCATTCCCATTCTGCCCCATGGATTCTGGGGAGGGGACAGGGCCACTGCCCCCAACTACACAAGCCAGAGACACCAAGCCTATGGCTCTCCGTGCCCAGGGCCAGGCGAGTTCTTCTCAGGCTGTCTTCCAGCCCATGTCCTGCCAGTGAAAGTGGAGGAATGCCCGTGGCCTCATATTGACATGGGCACTGAGTCCTTCTGGCTTGCAGTGCAGTAAGGATGGGCACCCCTGGGCTCCCTCTTCCTCCCCCATTGCTGGGTGCCCAGGCAGTCTCCAAGGGGGTCTCAGGGCTGAGGTCTAACCTGGCGTATGGGCCATTATGTGTCCACCCGTCCCATCAACCTCCTGTCTCATGCGTCTGGTGCATAAACACCCTGATTGTGCCAAGTGGAGTCACCTGTCATTTTGACAAGCCCTGTGCCATGCCACCTCTTGGGATTTGGTTGCATGGTGCCCCTTGCCTAAATCCCTGCCCCTTGCAAGCTTTGTCTGTCTAATTCAAGTCCTGGCCTCTCTACAGAGCGTGTTCCCCCCGTCAGCAGTCTCTGCACCCCCTCCCCCACCCCCACAGCTGCCCTCACTTGTCTGCATTCACAGGGCACTGGGCACTCACTGCCATGGTCAGTGCTCCTTTATACCTGGGGCAGCTCTTCCCACTGAAATGGATGCCCCCTGAAGGCAAGCCTTGTCCAGCTCACATCCATGCCCCAGCCCCAGCCAGCACTCCGCGCGTTGCAGGTCTTGGTAAATGCATATTCAGTGTGTGTTGCGGGTCTTGGTAAATGCATATTCAGTGTGTGTTGCAGGTCTTGGTAAATGCATATTCAGTGTGTGTTGCGGGTCTTGGTAAATGCATATTCAGTGTACCTCTTGGCTCCCTGGCCAACCCCAACCTCTCATAGTTTTGGGGTGGGGGACACGTCTGTGGAATGTCACTACAAAGTGATCCTGGGAAATGTCCCCACAGGAATACACACACACTGTCTTCAGAATCATCTCCTTGGAATGTCTGTCAAGAAACCAATCTTTTTATATGCTTTGGGAACACTATGACCTTTCGTTTAGCACAGAATGCCTGTGCATGACAAGAGGGGTCATCAGGGGACACGGCCTTCAGGGGCATGTTGTCCAAGGTGTCCTGGGAGCAGGGCAGTCTGTGGAATCCTAGACTAGGAAGAGAAGCATTCCCACCCTGAGGAGCTGGCATCAGCTTCATTCATTCTCTCGCCGTATCGCGTGGTCAGCCAGCACCGTCCAGAGCTGCTCTGTGCTGGGCTTGTGCCGGGCATGCAGATGCCACTCAGGACAGGGTGTGGCCGTTGTCCTCACGGGGCTCTGGGTGACTCAGGGGGTTTAGCAGCCCATAAATAGGCAGTGGAAATCTGGTGCAATGCCTGCATCACACAGGCACGTCCCCGGCTCTGCAGGCCAGGGTGGGGAAGGCTTTCCAGAGACGCTGATGTGGAGCAGGGCCCCGGGGAGAAGGCTACCAGGCGGAGGGAATAGCGTGGGGTGTGGGAGTGGGTGCAGTGGGCCATGTAGAGGGTGAGCAGAGCGAGGCAGCAGGAGGATTGGGGACAGGCTTGGGAAGGGGCTCTGTGGCTGACCAGAGAGTTTGGGCTTTATCCTGCTGGGACAGAGGAAGCCTGGAGAATTAAAAGCAGGACTGGGGGATCTGCTCAGATGTGAGTTGTTGATGGAGCCTTCTGGCTGCTCTTGGAGGCTGGATGGAGAGGGCAGGGTGGAGATAGGAAGACTGGGGACAGAGGCTGGAGAAGAAGGTGAGAGAAGCTTGGCTTTAGGCAGAGGGGGCTGCAGGGAAGTGGGGAAAGGAAAGCCCAGGGTGTCATCCAGAAAGCGGCTGGAAGCCGATCAGGCAGTTCTCATTCTGCTGTCAAATAGGAAAACAAATGCTCTACTTCACGGCATTTGGCAACGTGAAAGACATGGACATAGGGCTGCATCTGCCCCTCATAAATTCGCAGCCTCCCAGCCCCACAGGGAACGCGCTGACCCTGCCACACGCCTCACCTCAGCCACACATGTGCCACGTGGCCAGGAGAAAATCCTAACAGCAACCCTACCTCCCAGGGTTTCCACCATGACCTCTGTCCGGAGCCCCCCAGGGACCCCAGGTTGCTGCCGTCCTGATTCAAGTCACTCTCCACATGTGGCCTCCTTCCCGGGGATCTCAGCCAGAAGGAAACTCCCTTGCATTCTGCACAGGAAAGAACCAATAAATAAAGACAGATTCCCTCCAGGTAGTGACATCTGGAAAAGAGATGAACAGAAACAAACCATTTTAATTTAAAAAACACCTGAACCCTGTCATCTTAGTTAAGACAGCAGAAAGGGCCAGACAGGCTGGACTCCCAGCGGGGCCGCCAGGGACAGTGGGGGGCTGCCTGGCCAGAGGGACCAGGAGGGCTGCTCTCCTGGAGTCTGTGGTGCCCGCTCCACAGAGCGAAGCAGACAGACGCCTCGCTCACGCTGTATTTTCAGGTCTGGTTTGAGACTTGACTGGGTAACAGATACTCTGGAGGAAATGAGACCGCGGGCCCTGGAATGTCAGGGATGGCTAGACCTTTGGAGACAGCAGCCCATGGAATGATTGAGAATAGACTTGGTTCTAAATAGACTTCGAGCTGGCTTTGAACCCAGATACGTCTCTCTTTAGAACAATTACTGGCCTTGTGGCTTTGGGCATTAATGGGACATCTATAGGCCTTGGTTTTCCTAATCTGAAAAATGTGTGTAGTAATAGAATCCTTGAAGGATGGTGTTGAGATCGCGTGACCTAAAGCCTGACATGTGATGGGTAGCAACTGATGGGAGTCTACCAGCCCCACCACACCTGCCCCACACACCCATTTTACAAATAAGAAAACAGTGGTGGCGGCTCGCCCAGGCGGCACACAGCTAGTCCAGGGGCATAGAACCAGGCGTCCTAACTGTGAACACTGTTCTTTTCCAGCCCATCATGTTCAGCTTCCTTTTTCCTACTCATGGCACCTCTTAGCACTCGGTGAAAACATTGATCAGATTATGCATGGGGTATCTTATACTGCAGGCACAGACCTGGCTCCCCTCAGCGGTCTCAATGGCACCCCCAACCCCATTCCAGGACAGTCTAGTATTCTTTGTGATAAACTCTTTCTCTCTCCTTGCTGGAATTCTCAGAGTGTAATGAAGCTATTTCCAAACTGAATTCAGGTATGCTGCCTGAAAAATTGACATTTACCAATGAAATGTGTTAGGGTCCAAGTTTAAATACAACACCTGGCCTGGTGCAATGGCTCACACCTGTAATCCCAGTGCTTTGGAAGGCTGAGGCAGGAGGACTACTTGAGGCCAGAAGCTTGAGGCTGCAGTGAGCTGTAATGACACCACTGCACTCCAGCCTGGGCCACAGAGCAAGACTCTGTCTCTTAAAAAAAAAAAAACAAAAAACACTTTGCACTCCCTTGCTCTCTTGCTGGGATTTGTTTGTACAAGTATTTGCCACAACTTCACCGAGCTCTTTTTTAAAAAAATAAACTTTATTTTTTAGAACAGTTTTATATTTACCAAAAAATAGTGAAGCAGGTGCAGAGTTTCCCATATCACCTGTGCCTGGCTACCCATTATTAACATCATACGCTAGTATCATTTGTTACAGCGCACAAACCCACATTGATACGGTACTCAGATGTTCTTAGTATTTAATCTTTTATGTCCTCTATTTGCTCCACATCACATTCAGTCAGCATGTCTCCTTAGGCTTCTCCTGGCTGTGGCAATTTCTCAGACTTTGTTTCTGATGACCTGAAGGGTTTTGGGGAGCACTGGCCAGGTGTTTTACAGGATGCCCCTCTGTTGGGATTCATCTGATGTTTTTCCCAGGGTAAGCCTGGGGTTGTGGGTTTTGGGAGGAAGACTGCAGAGGGAAAGTGCCATTCTCATCATGTCACATCAAGAGGACACGCTGGCCGTGTGACTTCTCACTGTGATGTTACCTGGATCACCTGGCTGGGGCAGCATGTGTCAGGTGTTTCCACTGCACAGTTACTCTCTGTTTCTTCATCTTGACTTTCTTTTTTTTTTTTTTTTTTGAAACAGAGTCTCACTCTGTCGCCCAGGCTGGAGTGCTGTGGCGCGATCTCAGCTCACTGCAATCTCCGCCTCTCGGGTTCAAGAGATTCTCCTGCCTCAGTCTCCCAGGTAGCTGGGATTACAGGCGCCCGCCACCACGCCTGGCCAACTTTTGTATCTTTAGTAGAGACAGGGTTTCACCATGTTGGCCAGGCTGGTCTCGAACTCCTGACCTCAGGTAATCCACCCCCCTCACCCTTCGAAAGTGCTGCAATTACAGGTATGAGCCACCGCACCCAGCCCATCTTAACTTTTTAAGAAAGATTACATTGCTTCTTACCGTCACCCTGTGGAGACTCTCAGGTGAGCCTGTTGGCCAGTTTCTTGCATGAATATCTGATTCATTTCATCTTCTGTGCTACATTTCTTGCCACAGGCCCACACCCAAGGTGCTCATTTCTTGCCACAGGCCCACACCCAGGGTGCTCCAGAACCACCTTATATAACAGATGAAAGGCCCCTGGGAGGGCAGCTGGCCCAATCCAGGATTTGGCACATGGGGCATCTGAGGCTCAGAGAAGGGAATGGGTGAGCCCAACATGGCACAGCAGTTATGAGGCCAGGACGAAAACAGGTCTCTTGTCGCTCATTCCAGTGCCTTCCCTCCTGGATCACACTGGCCCTCTGGCTTTGACAAGGAGACAGGCTTCACCACTTCCCTCATTCCTTTGATCTCTTCTGGTTGTGGGCACACCCCATCCTTAACAGATCCCTACCTGGGGAGGGGTGCCTAGAGCATCCCGGGATGGAAGGAGGACTCTCTGCTGGTCAGTCATACCATTCCAAAGCCCTGGCCATGCCTTCTGCAGTCCCTTCCAGACTCCCCACTGCTGTGATAGAAGCACATGGCCTCTGACCCCTGAATTCAGCAATTCCTTAGGTGGAAGTTCTTTTTCATTCTTTTTTTAATTTTTTTATTTTTTGGTGAGGGGTGGATCCTGGTCAGAATTTCATTATGAGTTAGGCTTGCTGGTACACAGATGGATTCCAAAGTCACGATGCTAGAGGCTGCCCTTCAGAAAGATGGTGTGGATGCCTGGTCTGTCTTTCTGTCCTGGCTGCTTCAGAAACCAAAGCCATTTTAGATGCAGTGGTTAAATCAATGTAGCGATATACTCTTCTGACTCACCTCACAAAACCACCTCTGAGATTTTTATGTACCTCCTTGTGCGGATCTCACTCTAGTTCCGAAACACATTCTGAAGTTTCTCTTTCCCCTTTAAGCCTGGTAACAGCTTTTGGTACAAAATAGTATGGTTTGACCTGGCCCACTGTGGAAGTTAGTTTCTCTTCTCTGAAGCTGTCCTTCCTCAGCACAATTCACCCTGAGATCATTGGCAAAATATTGAGGGATGAGGCTCAATCTGGGGTGACTCAAAGTCCAGACTCCAAGGAGACCAGTGGGACCTGTGAGCCCCTTAGGACATCCTTAGACCTTGGGAAAGGTGAGTCCCTTGTCAGAGAGTTTGGAGAAATGGAAAGAATCCTCTTATTCAGGGAGCCAGCAAGCCAGATTCAAACCTCAGCTCCACCAGTGACCAGTCATCTCCCTTTTAACCCCTGAGCCTCAGCTTCTCATTGGGAAAACTGGCAGTAACAAGGCCTACATTATGTGGATGCCATATACATCAAATTAAATCTGGTCCACTGGAGGCTCTCAGTAAGGGTTAAAAAAAAAAAAAAAAAAAAAGACCAGGCGGGTGCGGTGGCTCACACCTGTAATCCCAGCACTTTGGGAGGCCGAGGCGGGCAGGTCAGGAGATGGAGACCATCCTGGCTAACATGGTGAAATCTTGTCTCTACTAAAAAAAAAAATACAAAAAGTTAGCCAGGTGTGGTGGCGGGTACCTGTAGTCCCAGCTACTTGGGAGGCTGAGGCAGGAGAATGGCATGAACCTGGGAGGTGGAGCTTGCAGTGAGCTGAGATCATGCCACTGCACTTCAGCCTGGGTGACAGAGCGAGACTCAGTCACAAAAAAAAAAAAAAAAGAAAAGAGAATAAAATGCTACTAAATGTATCTGTATGATGGTTGCTCATTCACAAATGCACTGTCATGTTTTAGCTCATTTTTCCCTTGATGGTGAAAGTTGGCAGGCTGGGTACTATTAATCCCTTCACATGGAAAGACTGAGGTTCAGAGAGGCTGTTCTTTGCCCAGATCCTGCAGTTTTTCATGGAGGGGCTAAGAAAGGAACCCAGGGCTTCAATGTCCATTTCCCTGCACCAGAAAGAGGAGTCTGCCTGCGTCACTGATAGTTAGGGTGAGTAACACCAGTTGTTGCATCTGGCAAATCCAGAAACCTGTGTCCTAACATAGAAGGAGTACATTTGTCACTCTCATCATAGTCCAATGCAGGTTGCAATGGGTCAGGGTGGAGGAGGGACCCTCCGTTCCACACAAATCACTCAGGCCTCCAGGCTGCTCCCATTTTGTGACTTTTTTTTTTTTTTCCCGAGATGGAGTATCGTTTTGTGACCCAGGCTGGAGTGTAGTGACATGATCTCGGCTCACTGCAACCTCTGCCTCCCGGGTTCAAGCGATTCTCCTGCCTCAGCCTCCCGAGTAGCTGGGATTACAGGCATGTGCCACCACGCCTGGCTAATTTTTGTATTTTTAGTAGAGACGGGATTTCACCATATTGGCCAGGCTGGTCTTGAACTCCTGACCTCAAGTGATCTGCCCACCTCGGCCTCCCAAAGTGCTGGAATTACAGGTGGGAGCCACTAAGCCCAGCCGATCCTTCTTCCTCCAAGTCCTCTGAGTCTTCTCCAGTCAGTGGATAGGAAAATGAGGCTGGGGAATTGGGCACAGCAGGTTTTTATTGGCCAGGACTGAAAATGGTGACATTGCTCTGCCCCTGTTTTTTTGGCAAGAGTCAGTTACACAGTACCAACTAGGGGCACCAGATGCTGTCAGAAGTGGTCTTTGTGCCCAAGAAGAAAACATCGCCTGCACAGTCACCCAACCCATAAAACAAGGCCAATGGGCTCACAACATTCCCTACCCTTTCCCCGGTTCCAGTACAGCAGGCGGCACAGCCACACTTACCAAAGTCCTTCCTGGAGGAATGCCCTGTCTCCCTGGCCTGTTTCCTGAAGAAACAAGATGATAATCTTGACCCCGCAAACTGCAGGCATTTCTGCTGGAGGAAGATGTGGGGAGAGGAAGCTGTCATGCCCCTCCCTCCATCCCCTTCACTGTCTTTCATGTGGAGGAGCCAGAGCAGACGTAAGAGGTGGTGGGTGGTCTGATTGGGAGCCAGGGCCCATCTCCCCATCCAGGGCTGTCACTGGATCCCATTGCCTGCTGGTTTTCTGGACCCGTGAGAGAATGCCAATGGCTCTGCGTAGGTCCCTCGCCTTTGAGGCTGGGATAGCAGCTCCGAAAAGGGGCCAAAGGGCAGGAATAGCAGGAATAGAGCCGTGGTTCCATGCTGGCTCCAGGGATGGGGCTTGAGGCTGGCTCGTTCCAGAGAGCTCCTTCTTTTCCTACAGAGGCCACAAGTTCCCGGCTCAGCACAATAGCCTTTGTTACCTGGATTATTCAGGATCTCCACTGTGGGAAGTGAAATTTTTTTTTAAGATGGGAAGTGATTTGTAAAACAGCCGATAGCTTTAATGACAAGCCTATTTAGCTGATAAAATTAGCCATCAGAGGAATAACTTATGTTATCCTTTTGCCGTAATTAAAATTTATGGCCAACTACCAGGCATCTTCACAGTGGATGGAAAGGGGCCAAGGTCGATCTCAGCTTTACTCTGCTCCTAAATCATTAGTTTGCAACTGTCTCCTGATTTTTATTGTTACCAACAATGGCGAAACTAATGGAAATAAACATTGGATGCTATCCTAACAGCAGATGGGTTTGAAGGCAGGGCAGTCTGTGCAGACAGCACTAATAGGATGGAGCAGAATTACTGCTATTACATTAGATACCATCGAGCTTCTGGCCAAAGTGTGCATTGATCAGGACAAGGCCCATGTCAACTGGACTCCGCAACCAGACCATTAAAGGTGGAGAAGCGCTGGGTGTGCCTGTCCTGCCGCCCCGGTGAGTCTGACCCCTCCTGATCTTGCATTAAAAGCCCAGCCCCGATGGAAAGGCCCGGCCCTGATGGAAGCGGCCTGACTCACTCCAGTAATGCATACTGCGGGCTTCCCTGTGGATCCCAGATGATCTGGGCAGGTTATCTGATTAGAAATACTTAGCTAATGTTGTGCACTAAATGGGTATGTGACTGCACTTTAATTCTTCCCAAGCCTAGGGATGGTCTATTTTTTCCCACCGGGCCCATTTGCCAGTGGAAGATTTGCTTCATCAAAGCCACTGTGCACCTTCTTTTCCCAAGGTACAGGCCCGTGTGAGCCCTGGGGAGCCCCGTCCCGTTGTGTTTCTTCCTGCTTTCAGCAGTTTTACTGCAAGGTGCTTCCGTGTGGGTTTCTGTGGGGTTTTTTGGTATTTATTCTGCTTAGGAGTTTCTTAAATTTGTGGCTTGATTTTTTTTATTAGATTTGGGAAGTTCTTGGCCATGCTTTCTTTATTCATTGCACCTGTCTCCTGTCTCATTCTTCTCCTCTTGGAGCTCCAGTTGTACCTGAGGCTGTTTGGTTATGTCTCACGTTTCTCTTAGATCTTACTCTGCTCCACTATTCATTCTCTCTCTCTCTCCCTCTCTCCTTTTTCAATGGCTGTAAGTTTTGATATTTTCCTATAGACCTGTCTTCAACAAGCCTACTATGTCCAGTCTCCTGTTAAACCCATCCAACCAACTACTCAATTTCAGATACAGTATATCAGGGTTCTAAAAGTTTGATTTGATTCTTTTTATAGAGTCTAACCCTCTGCTGAAACACTACACTCATTTTGTCTGTCTTTCCCCCGTATTTTTGTTAACATATTAATTGTAGTTATTTTGAAGTCCTTGTCTGTTCACTCAAATATTTACCCAGGTCAGCTTCTATTAACTGCTTTATGGCTTGATAACCAATCATGTTTTTCTGCTTATTTGCATGATGAATGCTTCTCATGGTGTGCTACACATCATTGATGATGCATTTTAGAGGTTGTGGATTCTGTTATCTTTCTCTGAAGAGACAGTTCTCCGGGAATGGGGCATTTTGGCAGGGAGTAGGGGATGGCTCTCAAGACAGTACTGAGCCTTAACTGCACTTACACTTCATTCCCTCCGGGTGGGGTCCTGGAGCTGGTACAGAGCTCGTCATAGACTTGGGAGTTCAGTGAGTCCATTTGCCTTATTGGATACACAGTGAAACCGAGGCCAGGGGAAGAAAAGAGGTTCATCCAAAGTCAGGGCGAGGGAGGAGTGATGGGCCAAGGGCTCAGCCTCCAGCCCCTGCTTTTCCCTCTGGTGACTTCCTGTTCTCCTGGCCCCTGCTACCATCAAGCTGCCCTGGATTCTGTTGGGCTGAGTCACTTCCATCTTGCCCATAAGGCTGCAAGTTCCCTGGTGCAAGGTCTTGGGGGCTGGAAGCCAGGGGTGTAGGCTGTGGCCCCTGCTTTGCTTCTGAAGCACCATGTGGTCCTAGCCTTTCCCCCACCCTCCCTCCCAGCACAAGAGGCTCCTTCCCACCTCCGGGCTTCAGTTTCCCATCTGACTCATGAGGCCCTGATGTCCTAGGGCCCCAGGGAAACACTGTGGAGGCACATGTGGCCATGATAAGCATAGGAGGAGCCAGGAGCCCAGCTCTAAGGGTCCTGCTAGCACCTCCTGAAGCCCCCCTGGGCTGTCCCAGCCTGTGACTGGGCTGAGAGCCATTTGGCCCATGTGTGCTTCCCCTCTGAGGAGTCAGTCATTCCTTCTCAGGGCGAGATGGACAGCATCCAGCCACCCCACACCCTCTGGGTGTGAAGCTTGCCAAAATCTGTCCCCAAAGCAGGTTGTCCTCTCCCTCATCCCCATTCCAGTCCATGCCATGTGCTGATATTGCACCTGCAAGGTAGTCTCTTATCCCTCCTCTTATCTCCGTCTCCACTGTCTCCACCTTCATCCATACCTCCTTGTCTCTGGCATGGACTGCTGCAGTAGCCTCCCAGTTCGCATTCCTATATCCACTCTGGCCCCATCCAATCTGTTATCCATTCTGCAGTCAGCATAGTCCTTTCAAAATGCTCGTCTGGATCACTGTGCACCGCCATTCCCACCTCTCTACCCTTCTGTTTGGAGGATTCCAGTGGTTTCCAGTTGTTCTTTAAACATCTTACTGTGGCTACAGGCTCTGCCTGGTGGGGCCCCGGCAGAGCTCCCCAGTCCCTTACCTTCTGGCCCTCTGGCCCGTGTACACACCATGCCTCCCCTGCCATAAGTACCACGCCAGGGCTGTGCTTGGCTCTCAGAGGCGACTTGTTCCCTGCAATGCAGCTGACAGCCCCCATTTCTGGGGCTATCCAGGTTTTACCTGCAAGCCGAGGAAGGCATTTTCATTCCAAAACCCATAACAGAATGTTAACATCGCCCCACCATGGTTTACTTGACTTCCTACTGAATGAATGAATGTGAGAACTGCCACACACTTGGAGTTCATCTCTTTAGCTGAAACTTGCTTCTGTGTATGTGCCTACATCTGCACATGTGGGCCTGGGGCTGGGCAAGCCCTGGCCTCTGGCTGTCTGGCCTGAATTCCAGCGGGACACTCTTGGGCAGCTCCATATCAATTACAAGCCATCAATAATGCATCCCTTCAGAGCGGCCAGGAAGCCATTAGCTGGCCTGCAGGCCTCGATGAGTGGCCTTGGAGAAAGTGGGCTGGGTGTGCCCATGGGAGGTTCAGATCAGCAGGGCGGGAGGGGCTCCCAGCCCTGGCAGAGCTTGGGAGGGTTGCCTCGTGGGCCCTCAGTCGCCCTGAGACCTTGCTGCCAGGGGGGTGGCTTGCCCGCTCTCAGCCTGCACATAAAGGCCGCCCTATAACGAGCCAGCCTCGCTTTCTCATTCTGTGAACCTCCAGCCACCTTTGAGTGTTTTAAGTGCTGGGTTGTCGAGGTTCAGCGTCTGAGCCCAGTGTGAGCCCAAAGTTAGGGCTGAATCTGTGACCAGCATCGGGCTCAGTGTGTGAGCAGGGTCAGGGCTCAGTGCATAGCCAGCATGAGGCCTGGGTCTTTGTCTTAGCTGTGGGACAGGGTGCAGCTCAGTTGGTGGTTGGAGTTAGGGCCCAGTCTAAACCCAGGGAGTTGAACAGGCTAACTGGTTTCCTGCATTGATTTGTTCATATATTCAGCAATGTTTATTGAATGCCTCTTGAAGGCAACAAAACAGACAAGACCCCTGTTGGTTCACAGATGATATTCTCCTGGGGGTGGAGGGTGGCAGGGGTGCGCTGGAGCTGTCAGTTGCTCACGAGAACCCATTGTGCACATTTCCCCCAAGGGCGTCTTGTTGATAGCTTGAAATCAGCCATGCTAGAAGTATGCCTTCCCCCCCAACCCCACCCCACTGGAACACCGCTGGGGGCTGAACAAGAGGTAAACTGATCATCCTTTAAAAATGGCGGTTTGTTTTCACGCTGCTAATAAAGACATACCCAAGACTGGGTAATTTATAAAGGAAAAAGGTTTAATTGACTCACAGTTCTGCATGGCTGGGGAGGCCTCAGGAAACTCACAATCATGGCAGAAAGGGAAGCAAACACGTCCTTCTTCACATGGCACCAGCAAGGACAAGTACCAAGCAAAAGGGGGAAAAGCTCCTTATAAAACCATCAGATCAAGGCAGGCAGATCACGAGGTCATGAGTTCAAGACCAGCCTGGCCAACGTGGTGAAACCCCATCTCTACTAAAAATACAAAAATTAGCTGGGCACATGTCTATAATCCCGGCTACTGGGGAGGCTGAGACAGGAGAATGGCTTGAACCCAGGAGGCGGAGGTTGCAGTGAGCCAAGATCGTGCCACTGTACTCCCACCTGGGTGACAGAGCAAGACTCTGTCTCAAAAACAAACAAACAAACAAAACCAAAGCCATCAGATCTTGTGAGAACTCTATCATGAGAAAGCATGGGAGTAACCACCCCCAAGATTCAATCACCTCCCACTGGGTCCCTCCCACGACACATGAGGATTATGGGAACTACAATTTGAGATGAGATTTGGGTGGGGACACAGCCAAACCATATCATGGCATGATCACAAATATTTATCTGATTTCCTTCCCCAAACCCCAATGGAATGATAGTAAAGAACAAAATCATAAATGCGTAAGAATTAAGAAACTATCTCTTGGACAAGTACAGTGGCTCACAACTGTAATCCCAGCACTTTGGGAGGCTGAGGAAGGTAGAGGATTGCTTGACTCCAGAAGTTTGAGACCAGTCTGGGCAACATGGCAAGACCCTGTCTCTACAAAATACAAAAATAAAAAATTATCCAGGCGTGTGCCTGTAGTCCCAGTTACTCAGGAGGCTGAGGTGGGAGAATCACTTGAGCCCATGAGTACAAGGCTGCAGTGAGCTGTGATCACACCACTGCACTTTAGTGTGGCAGACAGAGTAAAACCTTGTCTCCAAAAAGAAAGAAAAAGAGAGACAGAAAGAGAGAGAAGGGAGGGAGGAAGGGAGGGAGCGAGGGAGGCAAGGAAGGAAGGAAGAAAGGAAGGAAGGAAGGAAGGAAGGAAGGAAGGAAGGAAGGAAGGAAGGAAATGGACATGGATGGAAAAGGGAAGGAGGGAGGGAAGGAAGGAAGGGGAAGGAAGGGTGAAGGAAGGAGGGAGGAAGGCCCTGTCTGGACAAATGGAAGCCCTGAAAGAAGAGAGGAGAAAGAAAGAGGAAGGAAGGAAGGAAGGAAGGAAGGAAGGAAGGAAGGAAGGAGGGAAGGAAGGAAGGAAGGAAGGAAACCCTGACCAGAATGGACAAAGAGATCTTGAAAGGAATCAAAGGAAATGGAGACTAGACAAGAAAGTGGTAACTGATTGAACAGAGTGGAGAATGGTCACTAAAGTGCCCACAGAGGAGGACAGTGAGGGAAATGGGGTACTTTTCCCCTCGGAACCCCTGAGAGTCTGGGAGGAAGGGGGTGTAGTGTGAAGCTGACACAGGGTGGGGATGGCTAAAGGTCTACATGCATAATATTCGAGATCCCAAGATGCCCTTCCAAATCCTGCATGGCCAGGAGACTGAGTTCCCCCACCCTGCAAGAGTCCAGGGGTTTGTCCTCGGGAGAAAATGAACCAGGGGGCTCTGCATGTGGGCACTGGGTTAGGCAGGGACTTGGGGAAAGGTGGAGGGCTGAAAATGAGGATTAAATGAAAGTCTTTCCCCCTAAAAGTGGGACCCTCTGCCGTATTCCTCTGCCCTACTCACAGCACAGAGGAAACCAAAATTATAGCCTCAGGCAGTAAGCTGAAAACCTGTGCAGTCCCAGAGACCAAACCTGTAGACACTGACATTGGGAGGCTTTCCAGTGCCAGGTTGGTTCCTGGCCACCCTGTTGTTCATTAATGCTTTTAGTTGTGTGTGTGTTTTACTTTCACAAAAGTAAAATCAATAAAACATTAAAAACACAGTATCAGAAGGTGATAAGTGCAATGCAGAGAATTCAGATAGGCTGATGCAACTGAGTGCCTGGGGGGCTGTCCTAGGTGGCAGATCAGGGAAGGCCCCTCTGAGGGGGGCCACCATGTGATCTGGAACAGAGGGAGCAGCTGAGAACTCGGCCCTGAGACCAGCGCGTGCTTGGTATCTTTACAGAACCAGAAGAAGGATTGTGTCTTGGGGTCAGGTCACGGGAGAGAGGATGAGACGAAGTTGGCCAGGTGGGCAGGGCCAGATGGTGTAGGTGCTTTGTAAGCCAAGGCTGAGGAGCTCGGGCTATCTCCCAGGTCGGGTGGTGAACCATCGAGGTTTATGGACAGGAGTGTCATGATCTGACCTGGGTGTGGGAGAGTCCCCACGAGTCCTGTTAGAGTGATGGCAGAGGGACCCAGAAGCCGCGGCTGTAGGGGCCAGAGCTGGCAGTGGAGGTGGACGGAGGCGCGATAGCTACTGGACTTGGGGGATGGATGGGATGTTGGGGTGAGGGAAAGCGAGGAAGCAAGGAAGGTGATTGCATTTTTGGCTCCAGCTAAAATAAGATGAAAACACTTGAGGAACAGGTTTGGATAGACAGTGAAGAGTCCTGCTTTGACCAGATTGATTTTGCAACTCCTGTGAAAGTGATACTGTCATGGAGGCATTGGTGGTGAGAGTCTGACACCTCAGTTTGAGGGGTCAGGGCTGGAGAGGTGCATTTGGGCGGCATTGGTAAGTAGGTAACCTCCTAGGCAGGGCGCCCGGGCGTGGTATTCGCTGTCCGCCCTCCATACTCGCTCCGTGCAGAAGCGGTGCGAGGCGTGCGGGGAACACTAGGTGGCGGTGAAGGCCCTCCTTCCTGCGAGCCCGCGGCCCGGACCTGCAATGTCAGACCCAAACTTCGCGTTGGCCCTGATGTCCCAGGAAGACCCTGGCGTGTGAACAGCCATCTCAGCCACAAACCCAAGAGGTATCTGGAAGCCTTTCCAAGAAGCTTTCCCCAACAGAAAGTAAAACAAAATTAAAATGTGTGCAGCTTTTACAAGGCCAGCTTGCTGCCTGGCCACCCTATTGTTCATGAATGCTTTTAGTTGTGTGTGTGTTTTACCTTCATAAAAGTAAAATCAACAAAACGTTAAATACACAATAATATCAAAAGGTGGTAAGTGCAATGCGGGAAATTCAAATAGGCTGCCACTCCACCTGGGAGGAAGCCCTTAAGAGGAAGCAACCCAAGTCCTCAAAGAGGTGAAAACCCCATTTTACAGAAAAGAAAACAGGCTGGATAGGTGATAGGACTTGCTCCAGGCCACAGGGCCAGGAAGCCACATGGCTTGGACTGAACCCGGTCTGGTCCTGGGTGCCTCCTCGTGGAGGAGGGAAGTGGTTGTTGCTGGAAGAAAATGAGCCAGTGTTCAAACAAGCGGGCAGTGACGCCAGGATGGGGTCCCCAGAAGGGGACGCGGGCCCTGGGTGTCCCGAGGTTTCCGGTTCTTCCTTAGTCATCAGTGTAAGGCATCTGAACGAGGCTTTCATGTTGTCAAGCACCCTTTGGGGTCACACATCTGTGCGGAGAGCTAGAACTGAATTTGCACCCAGGGCTCCTGACTCCCCGTCCAGTGGCCTTTCCACAAAGGAAACACGTTGTGTTTCCTCACCCGGGCATCCGTGAGATGGGGGCCAGACTGCAAGGCACCTGAGACACAGGATCGCACAGGTTGGAAAAGGCTCCGCAACCCTAAGAAGCTCTTGAGAACCGCGATGCTGGGAGATTCCTAAGGAATCATCCAGCCGCAGGAGGCTCAGCCCAGTCCTCCCCACTCCGCCCCCATGTGGGAGCAAAGCGCCCAGAGGTCAGGCTGGAGGCCCCCGCCAGCTGATCCAGCCCAGCCCTTCTCTCTCCGCAGTTTGAGATCCGACAGCTGCGCGCACACCTGGCGCAGCAGGACCTGGACCTGGCTGCGGAGCGCGAGGCGGCGCTCCAGGCCCCGCACGTGCTCAGCCAGCCGCGCAGCCGCTTCAAAGTGGTGGAGGCCGGCACGTGGGACGAGGAGACAGCGGCCGAGAGCGTCGTGGAGGAGCTGCAGCCCTCGCAAGGTAAGCCTGCATCTCCACCCGGCCCCAGAGTGCCATGGCCAGGGGTGCCCCTCGCCCCCCTCTCGCGCCCCGGGACCGTGTGCAGAGTGGGTGGGGTTCCTTGCCCCTCCTTAACTCGTGATTGGGGGACACCCTCGGGTCCGTAGCCTTGGTACTGCCTGTCAGAGCCCAGGAGAGTATGTAGTCCAGCCACCGACCCAAACTAGAAATGACTCGTCCCCATTTCATGCCTGTGGCCACCGGCGTGCGTTGTCTGCGGTGTCTTCCCTGTCCTCACGGCAGCCAGAGGAGGAGGTGTGACTTTCCTGTTGTATGGCTAAGAAACTGAGACCCAGGAAAGCCGTCCAAAGGCGTATCGCTAATAAGTGGCAGAGCCAGGCTTCCAGACAGAGGTCTGGGGCTTCCTACTGGAATGCCACCTACTGGGGCCCAAATAAGTCCAGGCCCGGGGCCACAGCAGCCCAGAGCCTGAGCCTTGTAGACGGTGAGAATTCATGGGACAGTGATGTTAGTGGAGATGGGAACACGAGCCACAGTCCAGGGTAGGGTCCTGTATGGAAGGGAGTTATTTCTAAATTCAAATCCCAACTCTTCTATCAGCCAGTTATGTGATGGGAGTCTCTTGGGGTCTCAGTTTTGCTAGCTGTCAAATAGGAGCAGTACTGAGGCTTCCTCACAGGGCTGCTGCGAGGCTCAGAGGTTTCGGGAATTGCACGGGGCCACCCAAGCCAGGAAATGGTGGCGCTGGACTGTGAATTCGGGCTACGGGACCCAAAACCCCAGCTTCATCCAGGAGCCACTCTTCCTTGGCATGCCGTGTCCCCTCCAGGGCAGTGAGGAGACAGCCGGGCAAGTTGAGCAGGTCGGGAGGCAAGAGGCCTGAGCTCCAGTCTCTGCCACTTCCCAGCTCCGTGACTGGAGGCTTCAGCGTTCCCTTCTGTAAAATGGACTCCTAGCTCAGTTCGTCTGCCTCACAGGACCTATGAGGAACCGATGGCTGTGAGGAAGCTCTAAGGGCTGTAAGGCACTGCAACACACTGCAAACAGCTTTTGGGAAATGAATGGTCGCTTTTTTTTTTTTTTTTTTGAGACAGGGTCTCACTCCTGGAGTGCAGTGGTATCATAATAGTTCACTGCCACCTCAGACTCCTGGGCTCAAGTGACCCTCCCACCTCAGCCTCCTGAGTAGCTGGGTTCATACGTGTACACCATCTCACCCAACTAATGTTTGTATTTTATTTTTGTAGAGATGGGGTCTTGCTATGTTGCCCAGGCTGGTCTCAAACTCTTGGCCTCAAGTGGATCCTCCTGCCTCAGCCATTGAAAGTGCTGGGTTTACAGGCATGAGCCACTGTGTCCAGCCACTCTTTTGAGAGATCTTCAGATCTTAGAAACATAGGATTTGGGGGCTAGAGGGGACTTCTGGGTCCACCCCTTCAGCTGATGTGAGAATCCCCTCTATAACTCCCTGCCATGAGCCGTGCAGCCGCAGCTCGCCCTCCTCTAAGAATAAGTGCTTCATATCTCCCTGGGGAACCCACCCCACCTCCACACGGCTCTGCCTGTAAGAAAGTTCTTCCTCAGACTGCACTGAGGCCTGGTTCCTTGCTCCTGCCTCCCTGCTGGCCATGGGTTTCACGCACAGGCAGTGCCATCCCAGCTGAGACCGTTTAGAGATTGTTTCTCCTCCAGGGACGTCACCTGCATTTCCACAGTCAACCTTCAGGGGACGCGCTCTCCAAGTTCTTGCTGTACTGCCTCCTCCCAGAGCTCTCCAGTGTTTTGGTCCCTCTCAGAGTAACATCCACAAATGAATGCAGTTACTGGGGTGCTGCAAGCCCAAGGCAGAATGTTGAGGGGGGCACTCTTGCTTTTTTTTCTGGACCCAGGACCCCCACGATGCAGCCAGAAGGCTCCTGAGTTTGTGGGGACCACTTGACTGAGCTCATAGCTGACCCAGCCTTACGTACTCCCCACACAGCTCATCTGAGCCGTGTGTCCCGGCAGCCCTGCCTTGGGCAACAGGCTTTTTGTAGCCTCGTGCAGAACTTCGTAGAACTTCGTAGTCATCAGTGTTCATCTGTAGCTTGTTTGATTCCTGCCTTTACTCCAGGGCTTGGTAGGTCCTGATTCACAACCCATTGCCAATTCCTGATTAATTGAAACAGTCCCCTTCTTCATCTTCATCATTCAGCCTTTATTATGTCTGGACCTTGCCCAGCTCCCTGCCCTCTGCAGTCTCCTCTCCCCTCTGCAGTCTCCCCTACCCCACCATACCGTGATTGTTCCAAAAATCTTTCACACCACTCCCCGACTTCCGCCTTTCCTGGTTCCCTGTGTCCCTCAGGAAAAAGCCCACGCCCCTTAGGCTGGTGGATTAGTTTGCTGGGACGACCATAACAAAATGCCACAGACTGGCTAGCACAAACTCCAGCAACGTATTGTCTCACGGTGCTGGGGCTGGAACCTGAGATCAGGGTTGGGCGTGGATGCTTCCCTCCGGGGGCTGGGAGTGAGAATCTGTCCCAGGCCTCCCCCTGGCTCCTGGTGGCGGCTGGCAGTCCTCGGCATCCATGGCTTACAGTAGCATCACCCTGCTCTGTCTTCTTCATCTGCACATGGCGTCCTCCCTATGCGCATGTCTGGATCTAGCTTTCCCCTTTTTATAAGGGCCCCAGTCATATAAGGACCTCATCTGACCTAATGACATCTGCAACCGCTTTCTTTCCAAGACCACATCCTGAGGTACTTGGGGTTAAGGCTTCAACATATGAATGAAGAGGTGGTACCCATTCAACCCTTAAGAGGGGGCAGGCACATAAGACCCCTGATGATCTTGCCCCGGGTTGCCTCCTCAGCTTGCTTTTCACTCTAGAGGAATGGAACTTTTAGTTCTGTAAATGTTCTGTGCGGTCTCTGAGTCTCTGCATGCTGTTCACGGGATGGCCCAGCCTGCCTACCAGACTTCTCTTCATGCTTAGAACGCACCTTAGAGTCAGCTCCCAGATCTCCACACCCTTCCCTGGCAACCTTACACCGACTCCCAGGCCTGGATCCTGCTCCGCTGCCATAAGCGTTTATGTGTGTCTCTAAACTTACTTCAGGGCCTGCCTCAGCCATTTCTCCATAGTTTGTTGCATTGAATGTAATCTTCAAGCTGGTAACTGATCAAAGAACAAAATAAGGCTCTCTGACATCACTTGTCCTGCTGTGAAGCCCTGCGTCTTCTCTAAGAGCTGAGGCCAGTCAGCAGTAGTTCACCCCAGAGACCCCACAATTGGCTTTCAGCCCCAAGGCTGGTGCTTGTGGAATCTGCCTTCGTATTCTTTTTGAAAGTTCTTCTGGAAGGTGGGAACAACTTTTGCCCACTTTGCCTGGCTTTCTAAGGATGAAAGGAGCAGATTTACAATCTCACAGCCCATTCCAGGATCTTCCTCTGTTACAGCCTCCTGGCTCTGCCCACAGCCAGTCTTGAGGCTGCACCTCACCTGGGGCTTGGGCCTGCCCCGTGATGTTCTTTCTGCAGGTCTCAGCACTCCCGGTATGGCTGCTCTCCGCGACACCTCCTCTGTCTCTCTCATCAGGGTCATTGGCTTTAGAGCTAACAGCATAGCCCTTGTCCCTCAGCCAATGACCTACAAGAGCCTGAATGCCAGATGCCACATTTGAGCCCACAGGGGAGCCAAGATCTGGACTTGGAGGTTCCACAAACAAACCAGCCTTTAAAATACTCCTGCACATTCTAGGAGTGCTCTGAAGCTTTCAGTCCTGCCTGGCCCTCCTGCCCCTCCTCTCTCTGCAATCCCCATAGTGGGCAACTTCCAGGAGGAGGAGGAGGAGGGAGGCAGGGGCAGAATGGAGAAATCGGGTCAGAGTCGAAGGCCACTTGGGGAAACTGATTGGCTATGTGTCACCAGCAGGGTGTCACAGGGTCTGCAGTGTCCCTGCTCACCCTTCTGGAAACTAGGGTAGGGGATATCTGGATAGGGCAGGCCCAGGCCTCCCATAGAGGTGCCAGACATGCACCCCAGGAGCAGGTGCAGATGCCTCTCCATCCAGCCCTGGGGTCCCCCCTGCCCACTCTTCCCTGCTTCTGGGGCATCCCCTGGGTACCTCCCGGCTCTGTGGATGCTGCCTGCCCCAGCCTAGGCAGCTCCCTCCGCACATTGTTTCACAGCCAGCCCCAGAGCATCAACAGCAAAGCCAGTGCCTCCAAGGCAGAGGGCAGAACATGGGGCTGGCGAGGGACACGTGTGATTCACAGCCTCGCATGGTCCAGGGACACAGGGCATCCCCCAGCTGATCTCTCCTTGACCAGGAACTGTGTCCAGGGAGGGATTTTCATGACATTAGAAATTATGGCTGGACAAGCTGAGAGCACTGTAGGCCACTCTGGAGATGAAGTAAGGGCAGTGCTTGTTGCTAACTAACTGTGACCTTCAGGCCAGCGAGGCTCTGAGGCCCACCTCATGCACAGGACACAGACAATCCAGGGATTAACCTACAGACATGAGCCGTGAGTCACAGAGCCTCGGGAGGGCCCTGTGTTTTGCAGGGTGGGGGAGGGCAGCCCAGGAGGGCGGGGTGCCAGCCCAAGCCGTGAGGAGGAAGCGGCTCCACAGTCTCAACAGTTGCCAGCAGGTCACAGTCAGACAACGCCAAGCAGCTTCTGTTTAGACTTGCACTAGCACAAATCATTTTTAAAACCTAGGCTGCAGAGTTCCAGGCTTTGGGGCCTGCCAAGTTCACAGTGCCCCTGTGTAGTCATTAATACTTCTCTCCCAAATTTATTAGTCTTGAAGCTCGCCCATAACTTATGAATTACAGCCCCTGGTGGGAGTGCCACGGATTTCACCATATATCACAGGGAACCTTCACGTCCCCTATGCTGTTGCAGCATCCAGAGACACTGCTGCAGGGGTGCATGTGGCCAGCCTGCTCTGTGCCTGCCCTCTGCCAGGCAGCCCCAGGGGAGGGAGCTGAGCTGGCACCAGTGCTTGTCCTTGGAGAGGAGCGGGCCTGGGTGATCATGAAGGCAAGACTCTCCACTGGCCTCCAAATGTGTGGGCCTGACCAGGACATCGGGGACCCCAGGAACCCCAGGGCTGTAGGACTAGATCTGAAAGAGCCTCACACAAAGTAGCACTTGAAGCAACCGGAGGGACATGGGTTTAGGACTCAGGTCTGGGTTTGAATTTCAATTTGGCTTTGAACAAGTTACTTCTGTGATCAGGGCTGGCTTCATGGACGCATGACCTGTGTGGTCACACAGGGCCCTAACTTTGGTTCACTGCTCTGCTGTTACCCTCTTGAAATTCTTAATACTTTTTAAACAAGGGACCTAGAAATTATGTAGCTGGTCCTGTCTCAGTCTTAGTGTTTCAAAAATGAAACAGGTGCAGAAGTTCTTCACTGAGAAGGATTGAGCATTTAGTCATATGTGCAGCTCTCATCCCTCGTATACAGTAGGAGTTCAGTGAATATTAGTGCCCTCCCTTGGTGAGGGCTGCCAAGCCATGGAAGAGCAAGTTGGAGTTTGGGAGCAGGGGCCCAAACCAGGAATCGGGGCCTTGCCTTGGGCTTTGGGGCCTGGGTCTGCACAGGGCATGTGGTTGGTGCCTCATGCCCCTCTGCCACACCAGAGTCCACGCAGCCTGACCAGTCCCCACCACCTCCAGGAAGCCTGGCCCAGCTGACTCACCACCTTTTCTCTCCACCTCTGCCTCCTGGCTGGGCAGGTCGGGGGCTCCACCCAAGGGGTAAAACATACATAATGAGCATTGGCACCACTGCACTTGACGGGCTTTAGGAGGATTAGTCAGGTTGGGTTTGCAAAGTGCTCACACCCTGGGAAGAAAGGCGCCGGGCAGCAGAGAGCAGCTGCCACAGAAAGCACTGAGACTTTGGAGCCAGGGGTTCAGGGAGGCAAGGGATGGCCCTGGGCTAAACATTCATGATCTCAGTGACTCTTACCAGTTCACCAGCAGGGTAGGCATTTGCTATCCCCATTTTATGGGTGAAGAAGCTGAAGCTCAGAGTGGCTAAGGGATCTACCTAAGGCCACACAGCACGTGCCCTGCAGAGCTGGGTTGGCCCTGGGTCTGTTTTGTTCTGAAGCCTTTGTTTGTGCCCATTCTTTCCTGCCCCTCCAAGGGCTGCACAACACAGTCCTGTGGGTTCTCCCTGCACGTCTCTAGGGCTCCTCAGGGCTGAATCAAAGCAAACCCCTGGGGGCAGGGGCTTATTCTTAGATGGAAGGTGGGCAGCCCCGTGTGAGGCCAACAGTGTCCGTGAAGTCTGATCTAAGACTGGTCACAGGGCCAGGGTTCCCTCAACTGGTCACAGACTTGGTGGAAATCAAGTTGTTAGTAAGAGAGAGGCACTAAAAAGTGCCAGGAACCAGTCACCAAGATGGATGCCACGGAGGAGGATGGATAAACCGAGTTCTATTTTGGACATGTTGAGTCAGAGGCAGCTGGAGGCCAGCCAGGAGTTGTCCAGGGACGGTCGGCCAGACCAGTCCGAAGCTCAGGAGGGATGTCTGGGCTGAAGGTCACCTGGCTTAGGTTATTTTTATCAACAGCTTGCATGAAGATGTGAGCCTCCTCAATTATGTAGACAACACAGAGAAAGCAGAACGATCTAATACCTTGGTGGGCTGAGCCAGGACTCAGGATGTCTCCAGCAAGCTGAGCCTCTGGGCTGAGCCCAGCAAGCTGACGTTTGCCCAGGGTGATGAGCCCTCCTTGGGGGTTACGTGAGTACAGGGTGGGAAAGGCCTGGCCTGGCCTCAGGTCCTGCAGACAAGACCTGGGTGTCCATGCTGGCCACAAGCTCCACATGAGTTGGCAGAGGAGGGCGGTTTCTGAACACGCTCGGAGGATGTGAGGGTGCGTTAGGGCAGTGTGATCACATCGGATCTTGGTGCACTTGGCACAGTCTACTCAATAATCACGGCCTTGCAGCACAGGGGCAGGGAGATCAGTGTGTGAAGTGTGGACCCCTAGGTCTGGAGCTTTGAAAGTAAACACTAGTCCCTCCCTCCGTCCCTCCTCCCATTCTGGTCACAGCTGGAGTCCATAGTGAAGCCTTCAGGGTGGAAAGGCTGGGAAACCAGGGAGGGGTAGAGAATGCACAGGGGCTTTCCAAGGAAAGGAGATCCCAGGAGGGATGTGAGGGGCTTTTTAGGTGGTGGAAGGGCTGTCATAGAGACCGTGAGTAGAAATAGGCTTGTCCTTGGTACCTGTGTGGAAGGCAGGACCAGGACCTGTAAGCCTCACACATAGTAGGCACTTCCTGATTAAATGCTAATGGGCCGTTTGACCAGGAGTTGACGTCCTGGGAGGCCCTGACTGTGCTCCCCGCAGGCAGGGACTCCTGGGCTCAATACATGGCAAAGGGTGGACTCACTGTGACTCCACTGAGCACAGATGAATGAGAAGCTGCCCAGGAGCTGGTGACCAGAGCTGCTCCACAAAGAGGCAGGCACGCCCTTCCTAGAGGTGTGCAGGCTGTGGTGGAGACAGCCCTCTCAGGCTGGCATCCAGGGGACTCCTGCACTGGGGACTGGCCAAGGTGCCTCTAGTCCCTTCACACTCCGCTGTGATTCCGTCACCTCTTGGAACTTCAGAACCATCTGCCTGGCCCCATCACAATCTGAAAGAGCCTCACCGGTGCCATGGGGGTACAGATGAAGAAAGGCCCAGAGAGGGGATGGGACCTGCTTGAGCCCTCATGGCAGGCCAGTGGCAGCACAAGGACAAGAACTCAGCATCTGGGATTTTCTCATTTACCCTGGCCGCCTCCTGCAAGTGGCTCTTGGGTTAAAGTTTCGCTGGTCTGTGGATACTTCAGCTGAGCTCATTGTCCTACTCACATCACATGGCCCTCTGGAGTCCCTGCAGGTGTGGTCTCAGGATAAAACCAAGATTGACCAGATCCTCCAACCTGGCCCATAGGGCCTGGAGGTCCTGAGCCTCCAGCTTGCAGGGATCAGTTACCCCTGGCTTCCCAGGGTGGCAGCCAGGCTAGACAGCATTGGCAGTACACACAGCATACGGATGCCCAGCTGCAAGAAAAGTGTAGCTGGCTGATGAGGATCAGGGCCTGGGGCCAGCCCAGGGCCCTCCCTCCCTCAACCCCAGCATTAGTGCAAAACATACCTCTGACTGCAGGCATTTACAGATCAAAAGAGGCCAGAAAAGCTTTTAAGAGCCAGGCCCTGCTGTGCTGCCTCCAGCCTCCCAGGGTCAGGGCACACTGGCTTCTGCAGCTCACAGGTGTGCCTGGGAAGGGCTCTCAGAACCCAGGGGGTCTGCTGATGCCATTCCTCAGAGAAGCTCCTGGGGGTGCAGACTCGGGCTCTAGGGGCAGCCCTGGAGCACTTCCAGACTTTCATGGGAGAGAGAGGACAGCCCTCAGCCCTCCCGTGCTGAGGGCTTTCTGGTGCCTGACCCCACCCTAGGCATTGCAGTCTCTGGTCTTCCTGCCACAACTTTGGGGGTGGCCTCTCCCAATCACACCTGACCAAGTTCAGACCTTCCTGTGGCCCCTCACTGCCTTGCTGCCCTTGGAACAAGGCCTAGCTCTTAGGATGGCTTTTGGGGTCTCCGAGCACTTGGCTTTCCTCCCACTCTCAGGCCACTCTGAAAATCTCAACTCTCCTCCCATTCCCTCCCTGCTTCTCTCAGGAGGTGAACCAAGATTCCTTATTTATTTGAAGACAGGGTCTCACTTTGTCACCCAGACTGGAGTGCAGTGGTGTGATCACAGCTCACTGCAGCCTCAGCCAGCCCTCCCACCTCAGCCTCCCTAGTAGTTGGGACCACAGGTGTGCAACACCATGCCCAGCTAATGTTTAAAATTTTTTTGTAGAGATGGGGTCTCCCTATGTTGCCCAGGCTGGTCAATATTTAAGACCCTATTCCCATCCCCCTTGACATGGACAGCCTTTCACCTCCCCTTCTGTAATTTGCTCAGTAATTATGTACTGAGTACCTACTGTATGTAGGAACAGTGCAGGTGGTGGAGATCCCCAGCACCCCACCTCCCCAGGTCTGTTCCTGTACTGCAGGGAAGGCTGGAGCTGTCAGGTGGATCGAGCCCCAGGGGGCTGTCTGGATGGCAAATCAGCCCTGTGGCTGGCCGTGTATTCCTGCAGATGGGATTTCAAGGCTTCTCTACCGAGGGCAGTGTTTCTGGTGCCCTTGAGAAGTTCAGGCAGTGAAGGCTCAGGCCATCCAGACAAGGAAAAGCCCTGAGAAGTTATTTCCACACCCCTTATTTCAGAGATGGGGAAACGGGACAGAGGGGAAGGGGTCTCTCCAGGTCAGTACTAAGGCAGGTGCTTCATCAGAACCTGGGTCCCCCAGCACCCAGTGCAGTCCAGCCCCTGGGGCAGGTGAGACAGGCAGTCCCCATGGAGAACCAGGAGGCAGCTCCCGTCACACACACCAAGGGCTTCTGTGAGATAGAAGCCTTCTGTTATGGCCGTGGGGGTGGGAACAAGAGTATAAGGGGAAGAGAATGAACTTGATGCACTCACCCTTCTCTGTCCCCACCTCTGTAGAAGCCATGGTGAAGGACGACATGAACAGCTACATCAGTCAGTATTACAATGGGCCCAGCAGTGGTAAGTCTGGGTTGGGGCTGTTCTACATGTGCCAGAACCCCAGCAACCCCTAAACCCGAGGGCAGAGACAACTCGGCCTGGCTCCAGAGCATGCCCATCACCTGGTGCCTGTGAACCATAATTGCAGGCAGTGCTCAAGGTTAAAATATCAGAGCTTCAGCTTCCAGCAAAGTCCAGCACTGGAGCTGGGGGTGCCCAGGGGCTGAGCCTGCAGGTGCCAGGATAGGGGTGCTCTGTCATCACCCATAAGAACTGCATGTGGAACCCTGAAATGGGAAGGGGGTTAGAATCCAGAACTACAAGTGACCTCAGTGCCCCCCACCTCCACACCTGTCAAGGTGGGCACAGTGGAGGCTGAGGTGCCACAGCACCCCAGGGTGTGAGAAGCAGCAGGCCTCGGGTACGTCCCTGCTGGATGTTCTTGCACTTGAAAAAAACCTCAGGGAAGCCCAGTGGTTTTTACTTATGGGAAAGATTGAATTTTAAAATAATGCTGAGGCCTTTGGTGTCTGTTTCTCCATGGCCCCCTTTCCAGTTCAGGGTTCCACATGCAGTTCTTGAGTTTGAATTTCACAGCCCCCAAAACCTTGTATGCTCCATTGTAAGGCTAGACTATTATGTTGGGCCATGTGAATAATGCATTTGAATTTTTGGTTTTCCACAATTTAGCCTCCCTAAGGCCTCGTCCCTCTTCTCTCCTCCATCAAAGCCTCATCCAATATGCTGGTTTCAAAGACCACCGTCTCCAGCCCAGACCTCTCCCCCAGTCCTCCACAACTTTGGGGAGAAACCTCCCCACCCTGCACCCTCTGTAGGTCAGCCCCGTGGTACTCTCACCTAGAGCAAAGAGCTCTGAGCGTCCTGTGACTCTGTGATGCACGCTAAGCAGGCTCTGATCATCCCATTCCGCAGCCCCCACCCCTGCCAGCCCATCTGAAACGGAGTCATTCCTCAGACCATGGAACCCAAGTTCCCTGCCCTGGCACACCGTGCTTCCTGAGTTAGGATGGGCTAGGTTAGGCAGCTGTGGCAAATAACCCTGCGTCTCGATGGTTTAAATAAAGCCACAAAAGCCCACTGCAGGTTGGCTGGGGGCTCTGCTCCCAGGTCATCACCGTTACTTCAGCACCCAGTTGACAGAACAGTCACCATATATTCTAGAACATTTGCCAGGGTAAAGCACCGGCTCATAAAGCTTCTGCCCAGAAGTGCCAGAGGTCACTTCTCATGGGTGACTGGCCAAAGCATGTCACATGCCTATACTTGAGTTTAACAAGATGGGGAGGCATAATCCCCCTCAAAGCAGGGCAGTGATGTTGGAGAACTGGGAGGGAGTTCTACCAAGGCCTCCCTCCACAAAGGCATGGTGCCCTACAGCCTAGCCACACTCACTGCCCACCGCCCGGCTCACACCTGCCCTCTTCAGGGCCCCCAGGTGTGGCAGAGGTTGAAGTGTGACCGAGATCCCCTCCTTCCTTGCAGACAGCGGTGTCCCAGATGCAGCTGTGTGCATGGTCACCACGGCCGCAATAGACATCCACCAGCCCGACATCTCCTCGGACCTCTTCTCTCTGGACATGCCCCTCAAGCTTGGCGGTAATGGCACCGGCGCCACCTCGGAGAGTGCCTCCCGCAGCTCGGTCACCAGGGCCCAGAGTGACAGCAGCCAGACGCTGGGCTCTTCCACAGACTGCAGCACCGCCCGCGAGGAGCCATCCTCTGAACCGGGCCCCTCTCCCCTGCCGCTGCCACCCCAGCAGCAGGTGGAGGAGGCCACAGTTCAGGACCTGCTGTCCTCCCTGTCAGAGGACCCCTGCCCATCCCAGAGGGCCTTGGACCCAGCCCCCCTCTCCCGGCCCAGCCCAGCAGGCTCGGCCCAAACCAGCCCCGAGCTGGAACACAGGGTAAGTCTGTTCAACCAGAAGAACCAGGAGGGCTTCACTGTCTTTCAGATCAGGCCTGTCATCCACTTCCAGCCCACTGTTCCCGTGCTGGAGGACAAGTTCAGATCTTTGGAATCCAAAGAGCAAAAGTTGCACAGGGTCCCTGAGGCCTAGAGCCTGCCATGGGCTGGGTGGGAGGAGGGGAGACAGCCATCTCAAAGCTCTCCTGGGACCCTGGAGGCTGCCAAGGGCCACATGCGGGGCCTAGGAGCCCACCTGGCCTCCCTCAGGGTGCTGCCTGCCTCCAGGGAGGCGACGCCAGGCCAGGAGGCCACAAGCTTCAGACCTCAAAGCCCAGAGCTGGCGCCTCTTCTCACCCTGCTCAGGGGAGGGTGGTGCTCGTGGCTGGGTTTTCTTTTTAACCATTTTTACAAAAACCAGCCTGTGGCCCAGCTTCAGCAGGGTAGAGTGCGGGGGGCCAGCTCAGCCTCTTCCGTTGCCTTCGTTCCTGACGCCCACCCTGGACTCTAGGGAACAGCACTGTGAGCAGGGGCTGTCCAGCCCCACCCCTAAGCCGTCTTTCCCAGGAATCCTGGGTGGAGTCCAACACAATCACACGGAGACCACCATCTGAGCCTATGTCATTTGTCCTCATTTTCTCATTCCAGCATGAGCGTTTCTGAGTCTCTTCAAGACAAATCTAGTTTTCACCTTCACAGGATATAAAGGGATCAATCTAGAGGTGGGTGGGAGGGTCCTAGGGGGCAGGGGGACAATCATTTTCCAACCTTGGCTTTAATAATAAAAACCAGCTGCACTGAGAGTCCCAGTTGGTGGAGGTTTTCCTTTGGTTGCTAACCCAGGTGAAGCGTCCAGAGTGGTTTCCAGCCAGGGTACCACCATCCATCCAGTTAGAGATGCGTATGGCATCCCAGACTTCCTCCTCGTCCCGTGAGCAGTCGTGAATCCTGGTCATTCCACCCTCCAAATTGCTTGTCCCTGGCCCCCATCACAGCCTTGCTGAGACCCAGGCCCCTTGCTGGACTGGACTGCAGCCGCCTCCTCTTTGCACAGCCTCTGGTTTCACCCTTCCCAGTGCATCTTCCCAGGCAGCTAAGCCTCAGCGCCCCTGCTTAAAAGCCTCCAAGGGGTTTTGTGTGTATGACCATCATGTTTTCTTTTATATGGCGGGGGAGGGGAGTAGAAAGACATAATTTTTTTTTTTTTTTAATTTCTTGAGGCGGAGTCTCGCTCTTGCCCAGGCTGCAATGCAGTGGCACGATCTCGGCTCACTGCAAGCTCCGCCTCCCGGGTTCACACCATTCTCCTGCCTCAGCCCCCCCGAGTAGCTGGGACTACAGGCACCTGCCACCACACCTGGCTAATTTTTTGTATTTGTAGTAGAGACAGGGTTTCACTGTGTTAGCCAGGATGGTCTCGATCTCCTGACCTCGTGATCCGCCTGCCTCGGCCTCGCAAAGTGCTGGGATTACAGGTGTGAGCCACCACACCCGGCGAGAAGACATAATTTTTTAAAGGGCTCCCACTGCCTTGAGAGAACGTTGAGTGTGACTCAGCCCCTTCGTGAGCTGGCTTTCTTGCCCCTCTGGCTGTCCTCCTATGCCTTTGTCTAGCCTGTTCTTTCTCCCCTCTACCTTGGTCTGGGTTATTCTCACCATGTGTCCTGCCTGCCCTCACCACTAGGCTGGGTGTCCTTGGGAGCTCCTGTGACCCCCCTGGACTCACCTGACAGTGCAGCACGCCCCTGGCTTGGTCAGCACCTGCTTCCTTTCCTGCCTCCCAGGCTGGTCCTCAAGAGCAATGAGCGGGCCTAAGCCCCATTAGAACCCCACAGGCCTGGGCATGGAGTCACTTGGGAAGGATGGCCGAATTGGAAGAAAGGGAAGGAAACTACCACGTGCTGGCAAAGAGCACCCTCCTGATTCACGGGGTGATGAACAGTTGTCAAAAAAAGTGCTAAAGGTGGCAACATCCAACTGAGTCACTCTTGGGGGTGTAATTAGAAGACCTACCAAGGGGAAACTTTTGCAAAGGGCAAGAGTAGCTGTCCTGAGGCATCACCAGCAGCATTGTCATAGCGTCCATCACTGGGCACTGGGCCAACGTCCCTACCCACATGGGCTCCTTTAACCCTTCCAGTGATGCTGAGGCAGGTATCACTAACCCCATTTTACAGTTGAAGAACCTGAGGCTCAGAGAGATTGAAGAAACTTTCTGAGGTTGAACTCTAATGACAGGCCCTGCAACAGGCCCAAATCTGCTGGCACCATGCCAGGCCCTGGGGTTCCCAGGTTTAGCTTTGGGAAGCAAAGCAGTCACTTGGCTTTTGCCACTTGATGGAATGGAGGGTATTACTTGGTTTGTAAGCTGTAGGGCAGAAGCCAGTGGGCTCGGTAACTGGTGATCTCCACCCACTGGACTAGAAATGGCCACCCTCCTCCTCCAGGCTCACCTTGCTGTGCTGTGACTGGCTTTCTGCAGAGCTCCATCGTCCCAGCTCTGGGGCTAGTGCTGCTACCTCACAGGCACATGAACCTGGCCCCGTGCCAGGGGGAGCTGCAAGCCCGGCTGCCAGCACTAACGTCTGCTGAGGACTCCTACTCCAGGGAAGAACCACAGGATGGGGAGGGATGCCATGGGGAAGATGCTAGGCAAGTGGTGGCTGTTCTCTTCAGTTTGTCCTCTAGGAAATGGGTCTCTAGAGAGCTCCACTGTTTTTTTTGTTTGTTTGTTGTGTTTTGTTTTATAGGCACTCCACTTTTTTTTTTTTTTTTTGAGACAAGGTCTCACTCTGTTGCCCAGGCTGGAGTGCAGTGGTGTGATCTCGGCTCACTGTAACCTCCACCTCCCAGGTTCAAGTGATTCTCCGGCCTCAGCCTCCCAAGTAGCTGGGATTATAGGCGAGCGCCACCATGGCCATCTAATTTTTCTATTTTTAGTAGAGATGGAGTTTCACCATGTTGGCCAGGTTGGTCTTGAACCCCTGACCTCAGGTGATCTGTCCGCCTTGGCCTCCCAAAATGCTGGGATTACAAGCGTGAGCCACCGTGCCCAGCCTTTTTTTTTTTTTGGGACAGGGTCTTGCTCTGTTGCCCAGGCTACAGTGCAGTGGCATAATCATGGCTCATGCATCCTCAACCTCCCAGGCTCAGATGATCCTCCCATCTCAGCCTCCCAAGTAGCTAGGCCTACAGGCGCACGTCACCATGCCTGGCTAAATTTTGTGTTTTTTGTAGAAATGGGGTCTTGCCAAGTTGCCTAGGCTGGTCTGGAACTCCTGGGCTCAAATGATCTGCCCACTTCAGTCTCCCAAAGTGTTGGGATTACAAGCATGAGCCACCGGGCCCGGCCAGAACTCCATGTTTAAAAGCGGATTTCTTGGGGTATTTACAGGTTGCTGTGAGGTGAGACCCTGCTGAGCACTTGTTGTTCGGCCTTCATGTTGTGTTTGAACTGCCTCACAGATAGAGGCTGGGGACAGAGATAACAGGGGGTCCCCAAGTCCCAAGTCCACAAAAGTCACAGCGTTAAGACAGTACACACAGACGGAGGAAGCTACTTACCTGCCTGGGGACATCTGAAGGCCTCACAGTGGAGGAAACATTTAAAGGTGATTTTAAAAGAGTAAGTATACCAGATCAGCTCTTCTGTTTGTCGTTGAAGAGGAGAGCAGTCTTTAGGGGTAGTTTCAACACTGAGCTACAAAGCTGGCCCACTTCCAGAGAATGTGAGCAGGGAATTTTGATTGTCTCCCTGACTTGATGTCAGTTGTTAAACCGCTTAAAGGGGGAAAAAAAAGGAATGTCAGGAGGAGGGTAGCAGGACAACAGTGCAAGCAGAGGAACAGCAGTGAGCTAGGCAAGGAACAGGGTTTGGGAACAGGAAGAAGTTTGGTGTCAGGAAGAGGATGGCATGGGTAGGAGGGGGAAGAGACCACATGAGAGCAACCTGGAAAAGGACAGGTGAGGCTGCTCGCCAGAGGCCTTGGACGCCAGGCTGACCCAGATGTTCTCCCTAGAGATAAAGCACTATGGAAGGGCTCCCACAGAGTCTTCTGGTAGTTGCAGAGAAGCATCCAGAGGGAGGGGCCCGTGTCCAGAGGAGAGGGAACAAGGCTGCACACGGGCAGGCAGGATGAAGGTGGCGGTGGTGGAGGAGATGCTGGGGACACCTGACTGATGGGACTCGGGGGAGCTGAGCGTTGGAGGAGATGCCACCATGTCCAGTCTGTGGTGTCTGAGCATGAGACATCAGGATGGCTGTGCCTGGCACCAAGAGCATAGAGAAGGATGCCAGAGCCAGGAACATGGCAGTCCTTTCTGCAGACTCAAGAGCCCTTCCTCCAGCCCATCTCACAGCAAGTCCTAGGGTAGGGCCTGGGGGCCTGGAGTGCAGGAGATGGAGGTAAAAGCTTTGCCTTTCATGGCTCCCCTGGGCACCATATCCTACAGTTATGGCTGGCGGGCAGCTGGGGGCTGGGGGAGATGGAGCCTGAGCACTCCCTGGGAGGTTTGCAGCTCTGGGAAATGGCTCCCGGTTCTCCTCCACCCTTTTAGAGAACCCACTTTGGTGGCCCAGAGGAGCCATTGGGCTGTCCCTGAAGGGAGGGTCTGGTAAAAGCCACTGTCTCCTGCTAGAACAAGAGGGTGGTAACAAAAATGACTCCCATGTCTGCATTGCATGTTGTGACAGGTGCTCTTCACAGGCTTCCCTCCTTAGCACAGCCCTGGAAAGTGGGCGCTATCTTCCCTGCTTTACAGAGGAGGAATACGACAGCCATGGATTCATTCAGGGGCTTGCCCAAGGGCACATAGCTAACTAGTGAGCTGTAGTGGCAGGATTCAAACCCAGGTCTGGCTGGATTATATGCCATGCTAGATGTGAGATGAGCTGCCGGAATCAAACCAGGTGCCACCAGGAAAGCCAAAATAAGAAATCAGGACTCAGAGCCAGCAGTATTGGTGACTGGTCCACAGAGGAGCTGGGCCAGAGTCTGCAGTCCCAGCCCAAATCCCAACCAGGATGGGGCAGCCATAAGGCCTTCCCTGAGTGGCCCCTCTCCAGCCAGCCCTGGGCAAGGTTCCCAACCCAAAGTGTGGCTTTTCAGATCAAGTCCCACAAACAGGAGTGTTGGGAGGGAACCTGTGTGGCTAGAGGCTAGTGGCCTGGAATTCTCTTTAGCATGGTGGGTATCCACCTGAAATTCAACTCAGGAGCTCCTTTCTCCCTCTGAGACAGCTCTTGACGGAAGCCAGAGTCAAAAGAGCACGGCTCCTGCCTTGGTGCTGTCGCCACATTCCTCCCTGGTGCTATTCAGTTACCTCTAAAGAGAGAAGACAGAGTTGGGGTCCCAATCTTGGAGCTGCTGACAAGTTATCTGGGCCCAAGGAATCCCTCTTACTAACAAGCTGACAGTACCCTGTGCCCCACTCAACACTTGTGTGGAGTTGCTTCACAAGGACCCCCAACAACTCTGGGGGCTGAAACAGCCAAACCATGGACATCTCAGGGCTGGAGAGAGGTCTGCTCATCCCACTCCCCCACCCCTGCCTCCCACCTCAGGTGCTGCTGTACCTATGCACAGGATGTGGCAGAGACTGAATTCTCAGCCCAGCCCTGTTTCTGGTTTGCTAAGAGGCTCCAAGCAAATCCTTAGACCTGCTTCCTCCCCGTGTACAACAGGAATGATCTGTACCCTGTGCCCCACTCAACACTTGTGCGGAGTTGCTTCACAAGGACCCCCAACAACTCTGGGGGCTGAAACAGCCAAACCAAGGACATCTCAGGGCTGGAGAGAGGTCTGCTCATCCCACTCCCCCACCCCTGCCTCCCACCTCAGGTGCTGCTGTACCTATGCACAGGATGTGGCAGAGACTGAATTCTCAGCCCAGCCCTGTTTCTGGTTTGCTAAGAGGCTCCAAGCAAATCCTTAGACCTGCTTCCTCCCCGTGTACAACAGGAATGATCTTGTCTCTCCCACCCTGAGAGCTGCTGGGATAGCTAATGATGTAATAGAAGGGAAAACCCTTTGAGAATGTTTCAGGGGAAACACAAACAGCTTTAAAGCATCCTTATTAATGAGAAGCCTGGGGTGTTTCACTGCCAGCACACACTCAGCACTTGTGAGGTCAGCTGCCCAGGAGACGCTCTTGCTGCTGCTGATAGTCTGGTGTGAGAGGGTGGCAGTGAGCCCTGCCCCTAGTCCCATCAGCCAGCCCAGCCACTGTCCGCTCCTGAGTGCATCCCTGCTTGCACATACCCATTTGTTCCATTCCTGTAGTCACTCTGAATGAGGTAAGAGAGCTGTTATCCCCCAGACAGGAGGCACCTTATCTTCCTTCCTCTCCCTTTGGTCAGTACTACTGGAGTACTACTGAAGTACTTGCCAAAAACTTGTATTTCCCTAACATTAACTAAGTGAGGACTTCATCACTATTCTGAATATCTTTGACTCCACTGCTGAAAAGTTTGGTGTTCTCTCCTGGTGAATAGTTAATTATCCAAGGAAAATGATGAAACATTTGCTGCTAAAATTTATAGCAAGCTATCAGGACACAGTGCTGGCATAATTTTATGCAGAGCCCCAGGCTGCAGCATAGGGAAGCAGGCTGCCTATTCATCTTGAAACAAGCAAATGAAATTGACTACCCTGGAGATCAATCAGGACATTAAACACTGTGATGGATGTGGCAGAATTCTTCAGTGTCTGAAATTTATGGGTCACCCTTCACCAAGCACTCTAGGAACCTCCCCAACATCAATTAGGCCTCATAACTAGGTATGCTCACCTCCGCCTCCATTGATTAAAGAAGGGGTAGGGGGTTCTGGGACGTGCACTGTGCTAAATACTACAAAAGGCCAATGAGCAGACTGGATCCAGATTGCAGTACGAAGACCCCTGCTTCCCTGAGCAAAGAGTGGTTCAGAATGGAGGAGTGTCCGGCTAGAAGGGGACTCAGGCATTGGAGTCTAGACCTTGCATTTTCCAGAGAAAGCAGCTCAGTGTGTCATGTTCCTGGGTACTCCTGTTCCTTGTCCATGCTGGCCTGCCTGGAATGCACTTCTTCATCTGGTTGATTTTGCTGCTCCTTCTCAACTTGGTGAGGTCGTCATATCTTGTTGCCCTGCACTGCAGCCCACCCCAGTCAGGCTAGATTAGGTCCATCCTCTGCACTCCCATTGAGGCACTCGGGATATGGCATGTGGTTGGGAGCAGACTGGCCTGTGGTCACTATTTACTAGCCATGAGTCCTTGGGCAAGTGTTTTAAGCTGTTTTCTCCATCTGAAGAAGAGTTGCTGATAATCCTTGGCTTATAAAGCACTTTCATGTATGTCACCCCATCAGTGGGGGAAAGAGTAGGAAACATTCAAGAAATCAGACTCTCAGGGGAGGAAGTAGTTAGCCCCAGGTCAAACCTACACCTTGTAAGGTTATAAGACGTAAATAAGACAATGTATGTAAAGGGCTCAGCACAGCATCCTGGGCATAAGCAGCCCTCAAAAACAGTATTCACTGTCTCCATCTACTCACCTTGTAGGACACCCACCAATACACTCATAGGTTAAAGCTTGTTATCTAGAAAGATCATCTAGTTCATGTCGCCATTTTACAGATGATGAAAATGAAACCTGAAAGGAGGGAAGGTGACCAGGGTGCCTCTGGGGCAGTAACAGGAACAGGATGAGAATCCAGTCCACCCAGTGGTCCCCAGGTCCCAGACCCAAATGTCCCCTATACAGCCCACGCTGGGAAGGAAACACAGCTGGAGGTGAGCACACAAAAAGAAAGCACTCACCCTGTCTTTAACCACATGTCCAGTTAGTTGTAGGAGATGAAAAAGGCAAAGGTCACGCAGATAAAGCCACCCCAGGGCCTCCCTCTCACCAGTCCTGATGCCACAGTAAGTAAATGCCAGCTTACTTCATAGAAAATCCCTAATTCCATCGGTGTTCCTTGCTTCCAATGACAAGCCTGCTGTTTTGAAGCAATGCAAACCAGAGGATATAGTCCTGGAGAGAATGGGAGGACCACAGTCTAGTAGACAGGCCAAGTTTTCCAGACCTGGAGTCCAGTTCGGGTCCCACATGTCACCAACTGCCTCTGGTCATTACCTCTCTGCTCATTTCTTCATCCAGAAGGTAGGCGTAATGATACACACTTTAGAGGTGGTTGTATTAGAAGAGTATGTAATGTACCCAACACGCAGGGAGTTCTTAATAAGTAGTATTTGCCCAAAGTTCTGGTTTGTGTTCCAGTTCTATCACATGTGTTGTGACCTGGGGCAAACTGCCTCCTCTCCTGAGAGTCTGAGTTCTTGAATGTTTTCTACTCTTTCCCCAACTGATGGGGTGACATACATGAAAGTGCTTTATAAGCCAAGGATTATCAGCAACTCTTCTTCATTTGCTCCCCACAAAGATGTTTTTAAAACCCCAGAGCTATAAGAAATTGTGGCAGTGTATCATCCTACATGGACTTTTCACAAGGTTATCAGTCAAGCCTCCTTTAGCTCAGCAACAGCTAACCAAATCCATCTGTTACAATCAATGGTATTCTCTGGGTTTCCCAGCCTTTTCAGTCCACTTTTATGTAAACTCAAACAAAAACCCTTAGTGAAAGACAGCGTGAAATGCAATCAAGCTGACCCTCCCTTTCAGAAACAGAGCAGAAAGTGAACCTAGGGCTGGGGTTTCCAGCCTTCCAGCCCAGCAGACATGCTCGGGCTCTGGTGGCAGCAGGGCTCCCACTGCTATCCTGGGAAGAAGAGCACTGCCCAATGCCAGCCTTGCCCACAGCACTGGACCCATTTTCACAATCTCCAGGAATCCATCCCCAGCCAAATCCATCTGAAGCCAGAGGATTCAGCCCCTAATGGCTTCCATCTTTTCCTCCCTCCCTCTGTCCTGCATATACCACCAAGTTATAGGCCTTCCTCAAAAACTGTAAATGGCTCCCTGTTGCCAGCAGTGTTTCTTAAGACTTGTTCAGGTGGCACAGGAAGTCATACAGTTTTTATGGGACACTCTTAATACACTGACATATCTAACAAGGAACAATTACCAACTAGCAGAAAGTATTTTAAATATTCAACAAAATCCCTGATATATCCCAAGACAAAAACAAAAGCTGTGGTGGGTCAGTGGCTGCTTTGTTCAGATCCACTTGGTACTGTCCAGTCACCTTGGAATCTGCTCACATTCTTAAGAAGAAAAGGGGTAGCAGCTGCCAAAGGTTTACAAAGAAGTATGCAAGAAAGACTTAAGACTGGGAAACTGCTGTTGATAAATTTTTCCTGCAAATCAGGAAAAGTCCTGTATGGTGTAACTTTCACAGTACCATCGCAGGTCCAATGGAAATGTCAGTGTTCCTTAAGGGGAGAACCACTGATCTCTAAGGAAAAAGGCCTCCTCAGCCTGTGAGTCAGTGTCCTCTCCAACCTGGCTTCAACTACCTACCACCCTCACTCCCCTCCCCGACCCCAGTGTTTCTGCCCCTCACTGCCTCATGCACCTGAGCTCTGATATCATTTGCCACTTCTGCTCCCATACACCAATTGAACGGCCCCTGCCCGCTGAGGAATGGCCATGCCAGCCTCCTGAGGAGCCTTCTCTGTATATGCTGTCCATCCTGAGACCTACTTTCTGCTTTTACTGATGTCTCATCTCATCTTTCCTGGTAGCTGTAAAATCCTTCAGGACGGGGGCTGTGGCTCCAACAGCCTGTACTCTCAGAGTCTGGAAGGATACTGTCCTCTCTGTCGAGACCACAAGCTACTTTGGGGCAATGGCTAGACCACACTCTTGTAGGTATTTTCTTCAGAGTCCCAAACAGCACAGCTGGTGAGCCAGAGAACCCAGCAGGGAACATGTCTCTACAGAATTGCTGAGAGAGAGTGGGACCTGGGGGAAAGCTGATGCTGTCTCAACTACTAAGAAGCTGGGCCCAGGGCCATTACTAGGCCTCAGGCCTTCTGCAAGTGAATAGGCCATTAGCTTCAGCTCATGGACCTGCTTGGCTCTGCCCTCAGAGGGCTGCCTTTCTAACAGGCCTATTTCTGCCCTCCCAGGGACTCTGTGTTCTGCCAAAATAACCAGGCCACCAAATTCCCAGAGGCTGTGTGAGGTTAACCAAAGACATCAAAGAAACTAGGGAGGAAGGCAGGAAACCTATATGCAAGCATTAAAGAAAGCTACCCCTAACACCTTTCCCCCATACTATTTCTAGAGCTATTGCTCTGGGTGCTAAGGCTGGACACAGGGGCAGAGTCAACAGGAACTGTTTGGTTTCCAAAAAAAACAGATTAAAAGGGCACATTATATATATGTCCCTCTTGCATGTATAATAGTTTTAACAACTTGCCTCCACTTCACATGGCTGCCTTTTTATGGTAAGCTCTAAGTAAGCACTCAGAGGGACTTTTGAGTTGAATAAAATCCCACTGGAGGGACTATTCCAGAACGCCCATCCCTCCTCAACCAGGGTCCTAAATGTGCCCCTCCCACCCAGCATGAAGTACTTAGTGCTCTTTACCTGAGGGTGGTGTGCAGTCGCACTGTCCCTTGAGCTGAGGTGAGGGAGAATCACGTCCTTAGTGAAGTTACCACTCTGAAGCCAGTCTGCCTGGTTTCAAATCCTGACTGTCATTTATAAGCTGTCCGAATTAAGGCAAGTTATATCACCTCTTTGAGCCTCAGCTTCCCCATCTGTAAAAGAGGGATAATAATAGCATCTAACTTACAGGGTGCTGTGATAACTGAAGGGGTTTAATATGCATAAAGTGCTAGAACAGTGCCTGGTATATAGTAAGCATTATACTTAATGCTATGAGGATGATGAGCTGTAAATACTAGTCCAGTGAACAGCTGCTTGGGGCTGAGGCAGTGCAGCCATGACAGGAGGGAGCAAAGAGAAAAAGACCAACCAGTTCAACTCTGAGTCAAGGAACTATGCCAAGGCATCACCTGGGATGTCCCTCCCTGAGCCAGCACACCTTCTACTGGGGGTGCCTCTGCAGCCATCACCTTTGCCATCTCTCATGCCCCCCAGTTATAGCATCCAATAGGGATGAGGGGTAAATGGAGAAAATCCTGAGCAAGGTTAGCCCTCTTAGGAAGAGCCTCAAAGATAAAAACAAGACATAGGAATTACTCTCCCAAAGGTGATTCAAGCCATGTGGTCTTGGCCAAGTCACTTTACCGTCTTCACTTCTCTGTGCTTCAGTATCCCCATCTATACAACAAGGGGTCTGACCAGATGATCACTGGGTTCAGAGATTCTAGGATTCTTCGATTCTAACAGACATTACTTGCAAAGAGGCATCATTCTACTGCTCTCCTCTCATTAAAAGAAGAATGAAATGCCAAAGATACAACTTTTAAAAGTGTTTTATAGCAACTGATTGTGACACAAATCAGAAAGGGTTCACTGGTCAGCTGGGGAAGGGCCCCAGGCTGGCCACACAAAGGCACTCTAGCCACCTCCATCACTTACCACTTCCCTTCTCTTCCCTACTGTCTGCTTGATCCAGGTCACTACTTCCACTTCTGCAGATCTGATTCAGGAGGGCAGCCCTCTTTGTTCTACTCACCTATGTACCCATGCCTTCCTGCAGGCCTGTTCAAAGCCTCACCAGCCTCTGCTCCTGGGCCTGCATCCACACCAGCTGCAGCCCTGGTGACACTCTTGGACCTCAGCTGTGCCCTGGGCAGCAGAATGAGAGTGCCAGAGGTGACTACACAGGCCTGGGTGCTTCCTAAGAGAGCCCAAAAGAAGCCAACAGAAGGCAAAAGAAAGCATAGAGCATTCTGTTCTGCACAGAATTTTGAACGTTTATAATAACATCAAACTATCTGTTTGCATCAGAGGCCATGCTGTCTCAAAGCAGCCCCTCCTCCACTCTCCCTCCTTTACAGACAAAAAAGTCCTATAAACTGACAAAACCTTAAAATGAAATGGAAAATGAAATTTACCTTAAGCCAACTAAACACATGGAGCTGGGTCAGGTTTTAGTCAGGTCTGCTTCTGTCACATTAGCTATGGTTTTCTGAAGACTGGAGGGTGTTTAAGATAATATTCGTGCTTTATAGCCATGCTTTTAAACTCTGTACTTGCCAATTCAGTTACCTTCTCCTATGAGGTTTGCCCTTCAACAATGAGATTAGTTAGGTTGATTAGGCTGGTGGAGACAATCATGTTTACAATCTTCCTAAAACATAGAGCTCTCCATGAACAAGAAAGGCAAAAATAATAAATAAACAAAATTTTTTTACTCCTTTTCTTCAATTTTCTCTAGAGGCTAGGCATATTTCTGATAGTTTTAAGGCTGTGGAAAAGTTTTATTATAGATTTTATTACAGAATTTAAAAATTTCAAAAAATAACTGCTTGGAACCACAAATAATTCAAAGGAAACATAGTAATCCCATAAACAAGCATTCTGGCGTCTGTTAGAAAATTTTCCTCAAATTATGAAATGTAGCTCTCCATGCTTTCCAATGATTGTTATAGTACCCACAAATATCTGTGATTTCAGTGGAATACTTTAACATAATTTTTCTTTTTAAGGTATGATCCTGATTCATTTTTTCTTCAATATCTCAGTCATTTCAGGAACTACCTGCAAATAAAAACAAAAAGTAATTAAGCAACTAGAGCCTTCACTGTGATACGGTCACAGCTCCGTAAGCAGTACAGGGAGGCCAAAAGAAACAACACGAATCACTGTTGAGGCACGAGGGCCCCCTCCTCTCCACCAGGAACCCCCTGTTCTCCAGTAGTCTCTCTTCCCACCCAGGGAGACTACCCAGGACCCAGGGCTGGCAGGGCCTACAGCCCACTCATTGCCTAGGTGCCTTTTTTTTTTTTTCCTTTTTTGAGACAGGCTCTCACTCTGTCACCCAGGTTGCAGTGCAGTGGTGCAATTATAGCTCAATGCAGCATCCACCTCCTGGGGTCAATCAATCCTCCCACCTCAGTAGCCACCAATCTGACTAATTTTTGTAGAGACAGGGTTTCGTCATGTTGCCCAGGCTAGTCTCGAACTCCTGGGCTCCAGTGATCTGCCTGCCTCAGTCTCCCAAAGTGTTGAGATTACAGGCATGAACGACTGCACACACTGCTACCTTTCGGCTTTTTGACCCAACCACAAATTTCAAGAAGGCACCCTAGAAACAGGAAGCCCAATTTTTCTTGTCTGGGCGAAAAGTACTGTGTATTTACCTTCGTATTTTCCTTGGCATTCTTCCCACCCTTAACTGCATTCCTGACTTCCCTTCGAAGTCCACACCAAAGTCTCTAGCTTGCTGCAGTTATGACCCCTGCTAACCTCCTCTAGTACTTGTTCTCTCACTGTTCATTCATTCATTCATTCATCCATCATTCATTTCACAAACATATTGGTTGCTTTTTCAGCAGCATACTACTATCATCTGGCACACAGGAATGTGCTACATGCTGAACATTCAATATCATCATGCTTTATTAAAATCAAGACCTTGTGTGCTAATGCAGTGGCCGGTCAGCAGACAGTAAGAAACCACAGCAAGGGGAAATGGCCTGAGTTGGCTCCCATTTTAAAAAGGATTAATTACTAACCCTTAGTCGTGACAGTACAGTGGCTGCAACTGGAGCCTCCAGTGTAGAGCTGCTTTGTAACTGCTTACAGAGGAGAGCTGTCTGAGGGAGCTGCAGGGAATGTCACACAGACACTCTGAAAACTGGTCCAGCCTCTTGTGCAAAATATCAATTACCCAGTCTTCCAAGGGGCTTTCAGCTGCCTTAGCTCACAAAGATCCCAGCTGAACTCGCCAATGATGAATATAGCCTCTCAATTATTTAAGAGAGCTACATTTCCATTAGGTGGAAATAATGTGTTCGTACAAAATTTATTAAGGAAATTGTCGACATGTTGTTTCTTCTGAATGTCACTTTGTCTCCAGCCTATTAAAAGGCCCATGTTTACCATGGAGCCAGCAGGCATTTGCTCAGGGGTGGCATTAAGTGCTGGCACCACTTCTCCCAGCTTTCCTCAGTGGAGAGACCATGAGCTCATGCCAGTCACACGGATGACATGCTAACTGAGCTTCACACAGGACCTGTGTATTTCATGAAAAATAGGATAAAGCCCAACTTCTCTTACCACGAAGTGAAACACTAATTTGGTTTAGAATATATAACTTTTCAAAATTTTACCAAATATATCCTTACCATACTCTCCACGAAAGGGTTGAGAGGATTTTCTCTAACATCTGTATCTTTTTTTATTAGATCAACCACACACTTTTTTTTTTTTTTTTGAGACAGAGTTTCGCTCTTGTCGCCCAGGCTGGAGTGCAATGGCGCCGTCTCGGCTCACTGCAACTTCTGCCTCCCAGGTTCAAGCAATTCTCCTGCCTCAGCCTCCCAAGTAGCTGCGATTACAGGCATTTGCCACCATCCCCAGCTAATTTTTTTTGTATTTTTAGTAGAGATGGGGTTTCACCAAGTTGACTAGGTTGGTCTCGACCTCCTGACCTCAGGTGATCCACCCACCTCGGGCTCCCAAAGTGCTGGGATTACAGGCGTGAGCCACTGCAGCCAGCCCAACTATACACTTTTCAAGCATACCACATGATGCCTTATTTAGGAAAAAGGAAATGTTAACTCAGGTTCATTGAGTGTCTGATGGCCTGAGCACACTGAAAGATCTTCTTATTTCTATTCTCTTTTAGATATTGCAGAGGCAACTCCCTACTCAGTAAGACCCAATAAAAGTCACCTAAGTTTTTTTTAAAAAAGACAACCTACTGATATAAATCACAGTACAAGTATGTTTCACTCATTCACTTAGTACTTCCTCCAGGTAGTACTAAGGGAAACAGAGAAGCTCTCTGTCACTATGGGAGTAACAGAGGAGTTCTGCCTCCTAGTTGGCAAGAACAGACAGAGGCCTATGAATCACCCAATCAGAAGTGTGCTCATCTTATACTGGAATGCAGGAGAAGGAGAAGAGAATAGCATTAAAAGCTCCAAATTCGAGTCCTGAGGAAGATCAGTGTGGATTAGGAAAATTCAGAACATCAAACTAAAGAAAAAAAGGATTCTAGGCAAAAAAATGAGGCACAGACAGAGATAAACAACTGCAGGTTCCCGAGATAGTAAAGAGATTGTAGTGACTATAGGGGAGAAGAGGAAAGAAAAGAAGGTTTAGAAAGATAAGTGGTTTGCCGAGGTCATTCAACGCGAACAGAATAGTCTCTTTGAACAGATAGGTGGTGCTGGGACAACTGGATAATCACATGCCAAAGAATGAAGATGGACTCCTACCTCACACCATATACAAAAATTAACTCAAAATGGATCAACAACCTAAATATATCAGCTAAAACCATAAAACTCTTATAAGAAAACAGGGGTGAATCTTCATGAGCCAAGATTTGGCAATGGATTCTCAGATATGATGCCAAAAGCACAAGCAACAAAATAAAAAAAAGATAAATTGGACTTCATCACAATCTAAAACTTGCACATCAAAGGATATTCTCAAGAAGGTGAAAAGCTAACCTACAGAATGAGAAAATGTTTGGAAATCATATCTCTGATAAGTGTTTAGTATCCATTATATGTAAAGAATTCACACAAGTCAACAAAAAGAGAAACAGCCCAACTGAAAATGGGCAAAAGAGGTGGATAAACATTTCTCTAAAGGAGATATACGAATGGCCAGTGAACATCTTTTCATATGCTTATGTGCTTAACATCACTAGTTATTAGGAAAACACAAATCAAAGTCACAATGAGATACCACTTCACACCTACTAGGATGACTAGAATTAAAAAACAGAAAATAACAAGTGTTACTGAGGATGCAGAAAAACTGGAACCCTTGTGCACTGCTGGTGGGAACGTAAAATCATGCAACTTCTATGGAAAACAGTTTGAAGGTTCTTCAAAAAGCTAAACATGGAATTCATATGACCCAGCAATTCTACTCCTAGTTATAAACCCAAAAGAACTGAAAGTAGGGGCTTGAGCAGATACTTGTAGTCTTGGCTCACTGCAACTTCTGCCTCCTCCCAAGTTCAAGTGATTCTTCCACCTCAGCCTCCCGAGTAGCTGGCCACCATGCCTAGCTAATTTTTGTATTTTTTGGTAGAGATGGGGTTTCACCATGTTGGCCAGGCTGGTCTCAAACTCGTGACATCAAGTGATCCAACCACCTTGGCCTCCCAGTGCTGGGATTACAGGTGTGAAATCACCGTGCCTGGCTGGCAATGGGTTTTTAGATATGAGACTTCAAGCATAAGCAACAAAGAAAAAATTGGTAAGCTGGATTTTATCAAAATTTAAAACTTTATTTTAAAACTTTTTCTTCCCCTTTTTCATAGGCATTGACAACATTTAAAACTTTCATGCTTTAAAGGACACCATTAAGAAAGTGAAAAGACAACCCACACAACGGGAGAAAATATTTGCAAATCAAATACTCAATAAGGGACTTATATCCATGATATATAAAGAACACTAACAACTCAAGAACAAAAAGATAATGTGATTTAAAAATTACAAAGGATCTGAATAAACTTTCTCCAAAGAAAATATACAAATGGCCAATAAGCAGATGAAAAGATACTAAAAGTCATTTGCCATCAGGGAAATGCAAATCAAAATCACGAGATACCACCTCACACTCATTAGAAGGGCTATATTTAAAAAGACAGACAATAACATACATTAATGAGTATATAGAAAAACCAGAGCCCTCACACATTTTTGGTGGGAATGTAAAAGGGGGCAGCCACTCTGAAAACAACCTGACGGTTATTCAAAATGTTAAACTCAGAGTTACCTGGTGACCCAGCAATTCCATTTCTATATATCCATCCAAAAGAAATGAAAACATAGGTCTGCACAAAACCTCATACGTGAATGTTCATAGCAGCATTATTCTTAATAGCCAAAAAGGGGAAAAACTCAACATGTCCATCAAATCATAAATGAATAAACAAAATGTTACATACCCCTATAATGGATATTATTTGGCAAGAAAAAGAAAGTACTAACACAGGCTATAACATGGATGAACTTTGAAAACCTTATGCTAACTGAAAGAAGCCAATCACAAAGATCACATATTACATAATTCCATTTATATGAAACATACAGGACTGGCAAATCTATAGAAACAGAAAGTAGATTAGTGGTTGCCAGGAGCTGGGGCTGGGGTCTGAGGATGCAGAACATAAAACAGGGAATGAATGCTGATAGGTATGGAGTTCTTTTTGGTGTGATGAAATGTGTGATAGTGGTTGTGTAACTGTGAAAATACTAAAACCCACTGAATTGTACATTTTTAAATGGTGAGTTTTATGGTACATGAATTATATCTCAGTAAAGCTGTTTAATATTAAACAAAAAATAGGTGGTGCCCTATGCCCTATCATAGTAACTACAATTATAATATTTACCATTTACTGAGTACCTACTATGTACCTGGACAGAACAGGCAGGCTAATATTTATCACAGACTCTATTAGTATTAGGTGCAGTATAATTTCATTTCATCTTCATTACAACCTTTAAAGAGGTAGTGTAATATTTACATTACTTACAAGGAAGCTGACGTCCAGAGATTAAAATCTTAGCCAAGATAGTTTAACTAGTATGCGGCCAAGGCAGAATTGGAATTAAAGCTCTTAATTACTATAACATATTATTTCTAAGGCCAAAAAAAAAAAAAAAAAAAAAAACAAAACTTGTCCTTTATAACTAATGGTTGTTGAAGGGTCAAGCAAAACAATGAATGTAAGAGAATAAAATGTTATGCGTATACATTTTTACTCCAGATACGTTTCTACTTGGTGAGCAAAATATCACCTAGAGAATTATTAGTCTAACAGCTGTATATACATGCTACACATGATGCAATTTGCAATTTAAATTTTTCACACGAAAATTAGGCTAAAAAAGTCCTTTTCGTACGCTATTATTTGACTTCCATTTTCTTTAGATCATAATCCAAAATAGATAATGCTAATTCTCACCCATAATTTGTATAATTGTATTTAACATTATATAAATATATTCTTATATATTTCTTATATAATTACAATACATAAAATACAAAAAATAACAAAAATTATATTAAAAATATAAAAATATATAACATTAAGAAATATAATTATACAAATATTGTATTTTTGATTTTTTAAAATCAAAAGTATTAAATATTTTATTTTTAAAATATTTTCTTTAAATATTTGATTTTTTAAAACTGGGGTCGCTCCAGTGAGGAGTATATTCACCAAACCACTTTGTCTGCACTCTTCTGTCAGAATTACTACAGTATTCACCTACAATGTGCTCATTCTGATTTCAGCTGAGAAAACGACTTGATGCGTACTCTGTAGGTTCCTAGAGTCTGTCAAAGGTGCGATTCTTTTTACTGCACCTTATCCAAGGTACACAATAGTAGTAGTGAGCCACTCAGCTGTAGTACCCGCTGAGCCAGAGAGGCAGAGAGATGAGAAAGAGGGGCAACAGAAGCAGGACCCTGGCTTAGTTGTGCCCATAACCTGCTGATTGTCCCAAATCACATCTCTCTGGAACAGGCAACTTAAAAAGAATGTACCTGGCTTGTGTTACTCACACAGTAACAAACAGGAATCTGCCATATGTTTAGTATTTTTATAATCTGTAGTTTTTTTCCCCCCAAACTGATTTTTTTTTTTTTTTTTTTTTTTTGAGACAGGGTCTTACTCTGTTGCCCAGGCCAAAGTGCAGTGGTGTAATCATGGCTCACTGCAGTCTCAATCTCCTGGGCTCACGTGATCCTCTTACCTCAGTCTCCCCAGTAGCTGGGACCACAGGCACATGTCACCAGACCTGGCTAATTTTTGTATTTTTTGTAGAGATGGGGTTTCACCATGTTGCCCAGGCTGGTGTCCTACTTCTGGACTCAAGTGATCCACCTTTCCTCAGCCTTCCAAAGTGCTGGGATTACAGGCATAAGCCATTGTGCCTGGCCTCCCAAACTGCACTTTTAAAGGACTGATTAACTTCTCTACTTTTGTATTAATCAAATATATATATAACTGTACTTCAGAACTTTATTTTTATTTTTTTAAATTTTATTTATTTATTTTTTTGAGACAGAGTCTCGCTCTGTCGCCCAGGCTGGAGTGCAGTGGTGCGATCTCCACTCACTGCAAGCTCTGCCTTCCAGGTTCACGCCATTCTCTTGCCTCAGCCTCCCGTGTAACTGAGACTACAGGCGCCTGCCACCGTGCCCGGCTAATTTTTGTATTTTTAGTAGAGACGGGGTTTCACCGTGTTAGTCAGGATGGTCTTGATCTCCTGACCTCGTGATCCGCCCGTCTCGGCCTCCCAAAGTGCTGGGATTACAGGCGTGAGCCACCGTGCCCGGCCTATTTTTATTTTTTTGAGACAGATTCTTGCTCTGTTGCCCAGGCTGGAGTCCAGTGGCACCATCTTGGCGCACTGCAAACTCTGCCTCCCAGGCTCAAGTGATTCTTGTGCCCTAGCCTCTCTAGTAGCTGGGATTACAGGCATGCATCACCATGCTTGGCTAATTTTTCACATTTTTAGTAGAGACAGGGTTTCACCATCTTGCCCAGGCTGGTCTCAAACTCCTGAGCTCAGGTGATCCGCCCACCTCAGCCTCCCAAAGTGCTGGGATTGCAGGTGTGAGCCACCACTCCTGGCCATGTACTTCAGAACTTCTAAGCTGTATGAGATAGTCATTGCCTTAATACAATTCTAGCTAAAAGCAAATAAACACAGTATCTTTGTCTGAAGTCTCTCTCTAGTCCAAAGCGGGCTTCCTAAAATACAAAAGGAGCCTGAGAACCTGAAACTAGAAGTCAGCTGACTAGATGATTTTTAAGGCCTCGTTCCACTTCACTGTCTTAGGACTCTTTCTCACTGAGATACCTCTGTGTCCACACACACACACACACACACACACACACACACACACACACACACACATATTCTCATGCCAAACCTGGGAGCTGCCCTTAATGCAGGACCACAATGTGTGTGACCCCATTCCGTCAACAATGACTACAAAGAAGCTCCTGCCCTAAGGCAGGTGTCCATTGGAAGAACACTGAAAATTTCCAACTGCTTAATAGTTTATCTTATCATGAAAGCTGCCATGTGAGTTTTAACATATAGTACACAGGCAGACAGAAGAATCTAACTTAAACAAAATTACTTATAAGTTTATTAAAATATTCTCTTGAGGAAAAAAGGCAATACAGTAGACATCTACTTGCAAACATGGATAAGGTTCAGAAAGTATTTAATTTTGCTTTTAAATAAAAAGAATATTTATTTCATAAATATTACTATTCATACCAATAGTAAGGAACTGAATTCTTACTACTTGAACAAAGTTATCATTATACAGAGAAAAAAAAATTCTCTTTTTCATATCAGCTCCCCTTCCCACTGGAACATCTTAGTGGGAAAATGACTGACCTTACTGTTTGTTCTTACACACTTGGGCCAGGCAACACGAGCAGATGACCTACCTGAACCCCAAATACCAGATACAGAGCTTCAGGGTTACTGAAGAGGGGTAATGTTTTTCCCAAGACAAGATCTAAGCTCTGCAGCAGGGGCCTTCTGAGGGGAAGTATGCCCAACACTGAGCCAGAGCAAGAGCCCCATCCTAGTCTTTGCATGCAGTCTGAGCCATCATGGAGTAATTGGCTCCAGGGTCCTATTTCCATCCTTCACTGAGCATGAACATATACTTCAAAATACAAATGTGCTCTCCAAGCACTGTCACTAGTTCCTCTAGATCATGTGCAGTGCTGGTGAAGTCACAGAAATAGGCCAATCCTCTTGCTGAGGGGACCACCTGTAGCTCTGTTCTCAGGCTACAGCTTCTCCATGAGGCCCATAGCCCCTCGCTGTGGTTCTACGTGAGGGGTTCCTTACCCCAGCAAACCCACTTCTCCTAGGGTTGGATTATATTTTCAGAGTGTCAATTCCTGCATGAGTGATTTCTGCATAAGATAACCTAGAAACGTGTAGGCAGACCCAGGGAAAAAAGACCAGGCCATGACCTTTAAATGTGGCCAAATGAGTATCAAGTGCTCATCATCTGTAATTCACTAATTAATATCATGAAAGTAATTTTTCTCATGGGAAGGTCAAATATGGAGGTAACGGCAAGAGAGAAGGAACACTCAAAAGTGGAGTGTGAGGAGTGGGAAATAAGTGCTCTCCCTACACTCATCAGCTAAGGAAGGCCATTAACCCACAAACACAGCAAGCAGAGCATTCTTATTGAGTCACATAAGCTGGATATGAGTGCCTACTCTCCTCTGAAAAGCTCTAGCATTCTTGGCAAATTCCTGAATAAGGGGGTTTGATGTTAATTTCTTTAGGGTACCTGCCAAATATGATTCTAGGTTATAAATTACTTGAATCACTTCACATTGTGCATTAACTTAGCACATGAGATGCCAAAAACCATGTGAGTATTTTTTTTTTTTTTTGAGACAGAGTCTCACTCTGTCACCCAGGCTGGAGTGCAGTGGCACAATCTCTGCTCACTGCAAGCTCTGCCTCCTAGGTTTACGCCATTCTCCTGCCTCAGCCTCCCGAGTAGCTGGGACTACAGGTGCCCGTTACCACACCTGGCTAAATTTTTGTATTTTTTAGTAGAGATGGGGTTTCACCGTGTTAGCCAGGATGGTCTCGATCTCCTGACCTCGTGATCCGCCTGCCTTAGTCTCCCAAAGTGCTGGGATTACAGGCTTGAGCCACCGCGCCCGGCCGCCATGTGGATATTTTAAAGACAATTTGGACTCTTTTTTAAAAGCAAAGTTATAATGCTCTATATAAACAACACATATCTAATCTTAGAGCAACTTAACCTTTAAGTAGGTCAAAATTGTGTACATATATTAACAGTATATATACAAACATAGACACACAAACACATGATGTTTTCTTTTAATAGCTTCGTCCCTGACCAATTCTAAGAGTTTCTCGGATGACAATCCAGATAATAGCAGCTTACCTTAAATAAATCTGCAACTATTCCATAATCTGCCACTTGGAAAATTGGAGCTTCTGGGTCTTTATTAATAGCCACAATTGTCTGTGAAATAAACAAAGAGTTTTGACTTTTACCAAGAAAACATTCCACACAGACTGATAGTTCCATTTTAACTTCCCTTACAATATATTAACATTCTTAAAATGTCTAAAAATAAGATTTGATGCATCTGTGTCAATATTGTAAGTTTATTAGAAATTTCCGGGTTGGAATGTAATAAAATTCTCTCTTACCCACAACTAGCCCATCTCAGTACTAAAGAGTTTAAAATCATTTTTTCTTTAAAGTTCTTCTTTTGACTTACCAAAAAAAAACTGATTCTAGGTGAAAAAGTAACAAATCCATACCCAAATCCACAGCCTTTGTAGTGCAAACTATTTTGTCCTTCATTTATTATTTAAAAATTATTATTCTGGAGGACAGGCACAGTGGCTCACGCCTGTAATCCCAGCACTTTGGGATGCCAAGATGGGCGAATCACCTGAGGTCAGGAGTTCTAGACTAGCCTGGCCAACATGGTAAAACCCGTCTCTACTAAAAATACAAACATTAGCCAGGTATGGTGGCGTGTGCCTGTAATCCCAACTACTTGGGAGACTGAGGCAGGAGACTCGTTTGAACCCGGGAGACAGAGGTTGCAGTGAGCAGAGATCGTGCCACTGCACTCCAGCAGTGAGACTCTGTCTCAACAAAAATAAAAATAAAAATAAATAAAATTATTCTGGGATATTCTAACAATATGAAAGCTAAACTATCTTGTCAGCCTGTTATTAAGGGACGTTAAACAGCTTTAAGTGCTTATGTACATAGCAAATAGATTAATAAAACAAGCAAATTACTTCTATCTCTTATAAAAGCTATCAAACATTTCTCTTATTTGCTATAAAAATATTCTTAAATGCAGGCCAGGCGTGGTAACTCATACTTATAATCCCAGCACTTTGGGAGGTGGAGGCAGGAGGATAAGACTGTGGATTAAAAATAATTCAAATCTCTAGAAGTTAAATTAAGTTTCTACCTACCTGGCATTGTATGTGGTTAAAACAGCTGGTATTAAAAAACACATTAAGTATTTTGATGTAGCCTGACTCAAAATACAGGCTACATGATATCCAACATTTGTGTATTTCCCTTAGAGGGGTTCCTCAGAGAGATGTGCAGAATATGCCAGAATGTCTAAGATTGGAACATGGTATAGTCCAGGTAACTGCTAATCCAGAGAAACATGCTACACACATTAAGACGCATGGTCAGAGACAATAAACAAGTTTCAAACATGAGCCTCAAATTCAAAGGCACAAGAACAAACATTTTGAATAGCAGATGTTGATTTGCATTGACGTGTTTGTCTTTTGGGAATGTGTAACCTGCTTCATGGCAATAAGCAGAGATTTGTTTAGTTATTGATGGTAAATTATTCTCCTAGAGGCCACTTAGACATCTGGGAGTTTAATCATCCATAAGCTTTTTTCATTGTACTATGTAACAATTGTTATTATCATTATTACTTTGAGACAGAGTTTCATCGTGTTGCTCAGGCTGGAGTGCAGTTGTACAATCAGCTCACAGAAGCCTTGATCTCCTGGGCTCAAGTGATCCTCCCACCTCAACCTCCTGAGTAGCTGGGACCACAGGGGTGTACCACCATGCTCAGATAATTATTTTATTTTTTGGAAAGATGGGGTTCTCACTATGTTGCCTAAGCCAGTCTCCAACTCCTGGGCTCAAATGATCCTCCTGCCTTGGCCTCCCAAAGTGCTAGAATGACACTGAGCCACCATGCCTGCCTTAAAAGTTATTTTTAGAGAGAGAGCATATAACTGTAGGCAAGGAACCACTACAGTATTTAACAAAAAAGATGTGGGCTGGTTATTGTTCTTCGGATTATTAAAATAATATTTCTGAATAATCAATTGTAAAGAACTATGATAAAGTCTTGCTAGTATCCAAAGCTCTCTCAATAGCTCCTTGCAAGCTCAAGTTCTTCCTTCTTACAGAGCTTTGAAATGCATAGATTGTATTCAACCATATTATTATTATTACTTTTTTTTTTTTTTTTTTTTGAGACAGAGTCCTGCTCTGTCGCCCAGGCTGGAGTGCAGTGGCGCAATCTCGGCTCACTGCAAGCTCCGCCTCCCGGGTTCACACCATTCTCCTGCTTCAGCCTCCCGAGTAGCTGGGACTACAGGTGCCTGCCACCACGCCCAGCTAATTTTTTGTATTTTTAGTAGAAACGGGGTTTCATCTTGTTAGCCAGGATGGTCTCAATCTGCTGACCTCAGGTGCTCTGCCCACCTCGGCCTCCCAAAGTGCTGGGATTACAGGCGTGAGCCACCGCACGTGGCCTCAACCATATTACTATATATTAGTTCAGAAATTGCTTTCATTAGATTTGATTTAACAATCAAATCTTGAATTCCTTCAACTAAACCAGAATTCTAATTAAAATTGCAGCTTGTAGGGAATGCAACTGTCAGATTTAAACCATTCTAATATCCCATTTTAGAACTTAAAACCAATACAACTAAAGACTGTCTCCTATGCAGATAATGGGGCTATGACAACAGCGGACGACACAGACAACAGGACGAGACAGTGACAACAAGGGCTATGCCTTTTTCATTTAAGCATTCCCAGCTTCTAGTATAAGGAACGATCTTAATAAACATTTGTTGACTAGATGGAGATACAAAGTCTTGGCTGACCCCCAACACCAGTCTCCTTACTTCAACTGTTCCCTATTTGCTCTGACGTACACTACCTAGTGTCTTTCCCACAGTCCAGCCCTGTTGGCGTGGGGTGAGAATTTTCACTGGTATCTTCTTGACAGGCAGAATCTTTTATTTTTAGAGAAGCAGAATTCTAGCTATGTCTGAACTGGTCTGGCTAAAAATATACTTTAAGGCTGCTGGTGCTGGAATTTCTTTTTATTTATTTTTTCTTAATGCAGCAATCACATTTTCCCTATTGGCACTGCTGTTTTCATAGCTCAGTAAAGAAACTTACCATCCAACTGTAAAATCTGACTGGTTTTGGGCCAGTTCATTTAGAAGCTACAAAGAGGTAGTGCATGCATTTCAAGTTAGAAGAAGTTAAGCCTGTTAAAAGTTTTATTATCTTTTATATCAAGCTTCCATCTGAATGGATAAATGCAGGAATGTCAGCGGCATCTCTGACTTCATGAAAGACAAGTTCATAATTCAAACCATACATTATTATGCATGAATTAATGTGTCATATTCTGAAATATATGTTCAGAGTCATTACACAGGACTTCCAGAGTAGTCCAAGTAGCAAGTTAAAATCAAGTGTTTCCTGGCCAGACACAGTGGCTAACGCCTGTAATCCCAGCACTTTGGGAGGCTGAAGTGGGTGGATCACGAGGTCAGGGGATTGAGACCATCCTTGCTAACACGGTGAAACCCTGTCTCTACTAAAAATACAAAAATTTGTGGAGGCAGCTGGTGGTGGTGGCTGTAGTCCCAGCTGCATACGGGAGGCTTTGGGGCAGGGAAGTGGCAGGCAGGAGAGGCTGGCAGTCAAGCCAAGATCAGGCCACACTCCAACCCTGGAAGAGCATCCAGCTGAGCAGCACATGGCGAACTCCGTGTCAAAAAAGGCAGCAAATGAGAGGAAACGACTTTGAGGCAGGTGCTACCCAGGCTGAGGGCTCCCAATGGCTTTTAATCTCTCAGCTCTCTGCAAAGCTCTGCCTCCGGTTCACCATTCCTCCTGCTATAACCTCAAATGGCTGGAACTACCGGCCATACCCACACCTGGCTAATTTTTTCAGTTTTCGTGAATTCTGGTTTCCACTTTATGCATTTAGTAGGGTATGGTTTTGCGAATAGTAGCCAAGATGGTCTCAGTCTCACAAACCTCATGATCTGCCACCTTGTTCTCTGAAATGCTGGGATGCAGGCATGAAATACCCATATTATGCCATGTACTTTTGATAATTCACCTGAATGCACTGAGATATTAAGATGGCCTGATGCTCCAACCCAAAATGTGTTGGTTATACTTTGATAACAACCCAAGAACAGGGGCCCTGCTGATATATGAGATTGTGACGGTTAGAGGACCAAAGTGAAGCAGACAGAAAGAGAATCAGGGATCAAAACCTCAAAAATAAGTTAGACGTTCAGAACCTCATCAAATTGTTTAAGCCTCACATTTTCTATCCACAGATTGTCATAGCTGAAGGGCACCTTAGTGATCGTCATTCAATACCCACATTTAGTAGACAAAGAAACTGAGTTTGCAGACAGCACTCATCATGCATTAAGTTAGCAGTGGAGCTATAACTCAGGTTCAGGCCTCTTTCCATGACACAGCACTGCCTCTGTGACCAATAATTTTTAAGGCAGTGAACGGTAGCTTTTATTTCTTTTGGTTCCCAGATCTATATTAGTGTGAATGGCTTGACTACATGCACTGTAACTACATGGAAACATACAAGGTAAGCCAAATCCTAAAATGTGGAAACGTTTTCTTTTAGCATCACTGATGTATAATTACCTTGCTGTCTTTCATCCCAGCTAAATGTTGGATGGCTCCAGATATTCCAACAGCAATATAAAGTTCCTGAAATAAAAGAGGTCACGTTATTAATATGTATTTATGTTATACAATATTTTCCAAAGTGTTTGCTATTAGCAGTTTAAGTCTTAGGCAAAAGTCACGTTAAATAAAACAGAGGCAAAATGTATTGCTTAAATTATGCTTTCCTTTTTCTCTGATCTCCTTAACCTACAGTTCTCTTTTTCCTGTGAATTTCTATAGCAGTGGTGGTATAATAAATATGTGGATAATGAGGACTACTGAACATTTACTATGTGCCAGACACAGTGTTAAGCATTTTACATCAAGTGTCTCAATCTCACAATTACCTGTAAGGTAGCATTTTTCATCTGTGGCACTCACTTGAAATCATCACTGCACAATCCATACATGCTGTACATACCCATTAACAATTAACAACATACACACATTGTATATTAACATATGAACACATATACTCAAATATATTAAAATAAATTTTGACTTAGTTGTTTGGCTTAATTGTTCGCCTTATCACAAAAAGATATTTGTTAAAATGGTAATAAGGATATGTTTACTAAACTTTGTATTTAGAAAAACCAGAAATACAAATCACTATCAAGAGATTTTAAACACACACACACACACACACGTTCTCTCTGAATAAAAAATAACAAACTTCTCAAAGGCATGGGCTGAACTTTTGTGTTTCCAGAGCCTAGCAAAAAGGCCTCCATACCATAGTTTTTCGGTAAATGTTGATGATATTTGTACCTCTTCCTGCCCCTCTGCCCTCAATAATTACAAAGGGAATGACTGACACTGTTCTGTCTCCTTATCTAAAATTTTTACAGTATCTATGTTTGAAAATAAAAACACACTTCCATTATGAAAATTTTTAAGCACTTTAATAAGTGCTTAATTAGAAGAGCTTACCTGCTTCATTTTGTTTACCAGGTATAATTAAAGCTTCAATTGAAAACCTTTTCCCACACAAAAAATGAACAAACAAGTCCTGGCCTGGGTAGGAGGTATAACTACCATGTAACCAGACTGACACTAAGGTTTTGTCACAACTGACAGTAAAGTCTCTCCTCGATATGAATAATATGTGGAAGGCACTGAAGGTGGTTCTGTTATACTTAGTTTTCTTATTGGGCAGATACTGCAAAAGCCAATGACAGTGTCAAGGTGGTTCCACTTTGTTTTCTGCACTGCTTATGATCTCATTTAACAATTGCTCAATCCAAAATAAGAGAGCATTTCAACTAGGATCTGGAAATAATGTTATTGCCTCCTAATGTTATGATTTTTCATAGCACCGAAGTGTATATGACCACATACAAGTCAATTCAGGGCCTTACTTTTTCCAGTTGTAAACAGAAGAGGTACAGCTCCAGCACTGGTGCTTGTAAAGAAAGCTCCCCAGGATACTCTGATGTATAGCCAGAGCTGGAGAACCACTATAATAGGTAATCCCTCAGCTCTTTGGCAGCCTGAATCTTAGAACTGTCCAGCCCCCTGCAGTACTCCCTAGGCCTGATCTTTACAAGCATAAAGTGTCCAACTGCTCCTAGAGCAGCACCATGTAACCTGAAAAAGGAACCAATCTAGTCCCCAAAGTGAGTTAATTATCTAAAAATGAGATGAGCTTGTTTTTTTAATCAACTTGTTCTATAGTTACCAAAAGCCTGAAGAACAATTTGGGGTAGTAAGACTGTGTCTTAGGGTGGGGAGGAATGCTGCAGAAAGTATGGATGAGGATTAAAAAGCAATTGCATGCTCTGTGATTCTACCTTGAATGCATCCAGTGTGTCAATTGTGATCCTACACAGTCGGACAATGCAATAAGGCCCTGACATCATACTGTCTCTCACACATGGACACTAGCATAAGTAGTAAACCTCTTCTACTACTTTCTACTTAAGATTTACAAGTAATTCAATAGTTTTTTTTTTTTTTTTAGACGGAGTCTCACTCTGTCACCCAGGCTGGAGTGCAATGGCGTAGTCTTGGCTCACTGCAACCTCCACCTCCTAGGTTCAAGCGATTCTCCCGCCTCAGCCTCCCGAGCAGCTGGGACTACAGGTGTATGCCACCCCACCTGGTTGATTTTTGTATTTTTGGTAGAGACGGGTTTTCACTATGTTGGCCAGGCTGGTCTCGAACTCCTGACCTTGTGATCTGCCCACCTCGGCCTCCCAAAGTGCTGGGATTACCAGCATGAGCCACCGCGCCCAGCCTTCAATAGATAATTTTAAGGTCACCTCAGTTTATTCTGACTAGCATTTCATTCATGAAGGGACATTTGTTAAATTGTTAATCAAAATATACTAACGTTCATATTCAGAAAAACCCGGCAAACAAATTCTAACATAAAGATTTTTAAAGCAAGCTATTTAGCTAGATACCATTCTTCTAGGTATATTCTCAAAGTAAGCACTGGAAAAGACCGATCGTCCTGTAAATGAGTCTTTCTGTCATACACGTCTACAGTAAATTCAAGTCTTATTGTATTATAAAATGCTAATGTGCATTATAAAATGCTAATGAAAATGTTGATTCACTCTGGCAGTAAACATAAATACAAATGAAAATTACTTAAAACCCACTGTGTCCCCAAAAATGAACTCCATTGACTTTACCTGTAAATGTCACTAAGGAAATAAGAGATTCTGGGCCAAAACACGCTGAAGGCAGGTGCTCCAGGGCCATTTCTACCTTTCTGATCACAATAAATGGTCCAAATGGATCCACATGACCAACAGGGCTTTATTTTACTGTCTTGCAAACATGGTCCTCTGAATAAACATAACAGCACTGAGACTATAACCCAGAACAAGTCCAGGGATTCTGGTTGCTGCTCTGAGGCTGATAGCTCTCTCAGGCAGGAAGAGAGGCTTTTTTCCTTCTTTTTAAAAAACATCTACAGGCAATTAGACTAATATCTTAGTCTAATTCCTCATGGTTCAGAAAGCATTTTTGTATTTCAATAATAATAATAATTAGTATATACAAAACTCTCTACAGATGCTAATTTATGGGGCACGTCAGATACTGCTTCACAACATAACAAGACAATCCCTTCCCTGAGGCACTTTCCTTTTAAATCAGATAGTAAGATAATTTGGAGAGAAAGTGAGAGATGTTGCCAGGGAGTACAGCAATTAAGGGTTATACAAGGTGTGGCAGGGGACGGAGGGGATTAAAGGAACGAACAGAAACAGAAAGAAGGAGGGATAGTCCTAGAGATAGGCCTCGTGGCTTTAGAATCTACAAAAGTGAGAATTTAGAAGAGAATGGATCAACCCAGGTGGCTGATAGCAGTCTGTGTTGATCACTCTGTGATGCCAAGAACAGGGACTGTGTGGAGAAGTAAAGCCACAGGATGGGAAGAGGACCAGAGTTTATTCTGAAATATAGAGAAGGGATAGCACTTAACCTTAACACAAACAATGACTGGCAGAAAAAAACCACAAATACCTCTTCCTTTGCCAAAACCTATAGACTCACTCAAAGAACTCAGGGGCTGAGGTCTAAACTAGTTACAGTGGGCTGAGAGAGAAAGGGAAGCAGGACTGAGATACTGCTGCATCTGATGCGGTTTAACAGGTTTACCGTATCACTGTCGTTAAGAACCTAGGTTCTGTAGGCTCATTGCCTCCATTCAGATCCCAGTTCTGCCATCTGATAGCTGCATGACCATGGGCCATTCATTTAACCTCTCTATGCCTCAGATTGCTCATCCAGAACACTGGAATTATAAGAACTCCTGCTTTATAGGGTTACTGTTGAGGCTCCAGTCCTTAGCATAGTATCAGATTTCCCAAGAAACCTTGATGTGTCACTCATGGGTTGAGGTTTGTTCAAATATTTGTTTTCTCAGCCCACTAGGTGGCCAGGTGGGCTCCTGGGGTAGTCTCAGGACTACCATGTACAGCTGAGCAGGCTGCACACTGAATAACTCAGAAGGAGGGCACCACTCATAACAGTCACTATAGCCCTGTATTTTTATTACAGTAACTTTCCAACAGATGGCAGTAAAGTAACTTGAGACAGGAGTACTTACAAAAGAGTTGTGTGGACTAGAAGTACTGGGTGGCCAGAATCCCGTGGTACAAATACTATAACTGTCTAAGTGTACCATAACAGGAAAGAGTTGAGCAGTACTGGGTAACTGATTTTACTGTTGTTGATGTTCTTACTGTACCTTACAGGTAATATAAAGATGGCTAATTCTCTGTGCCCTGTCCTCAAGAAGCTCACAGTCTAACAATTACAGGCTATGGCAAGGTCACAAAAATCAGTAATCCAATAAAGGAAAATGGAAAAGAGGTGTGATAGAGCTACAGTCCCTCATCAGCCCCTCACTTTCCTACCTGCCACTGAGAAATGGAAAAGCCAGCAGAAAGCAGATTAGGGGACAGTATAACCTTAATCCTAACCCTAACCCTAATCCTAACCTTCTGTCAAACAGGGGCCCACTTTTGCCATCTATCCCCATCTTTTCCTGCTCCCTTAGTCCTTTAGACAAAACAAGCTTTTAAAGCAGGTTTTAATGGTCCTGGCTTAATGATAAAACTGCATGTCTGAGAATTAGAGGGATGATTGGAATGAAATCTTTAGACTGTTATAGAAATTTGACCAACCTGTGGATTCAACATGGCTAGTGTTCTCTGGTGGATGATTGGGTTTTTGGCTGCTTTCTTCAGAAAGTAAGTATATACGAACATCATTCCTGCTTTACCCAAAACACGTGCCCAAACCTGGAATTCTAAGATGTATTATCTGAGCTCTGCTTTTCCAGAATTTCGTGTAGAAGCTAAGGGGAAAACTGTCCTCTGTTACACTGCATTTTCGCACATCACTGTTAAGCCCCAAACAGAGTTATTCGATGTATCTATACTTACATATCTTGTAAGCCATATATTTAATGTTAAATTTTCTAATGACCATATTAAAGTAAAAAGAAACAGGTAAAATTAATTTTAATAATGTAATCTCAGGTCAGACTAACTATATTTCAAGTACCCAATAATCACATGTGGCTTAGTGGTTTATCATGTGGGCAGCACAAATCCAAAATAATCATAGAACAAACTAAAGAGCCTTCTTATAAACTCCACTAGGGAACTGTGGACCATGGTCTGACAACACATCTAAAGATAGAATGGCATTGTCTTATGTGTTTGTGTTGCTTCTATTGGCTCAGAACAAGACCATTTACAGGTTATTTTATGCTCAATGAGAACGTGAACCAAAAAGAAAAGTCAGCAGTATGGCAGAGCTGAAGACTAGCATTAGAGGCAGCAAGATTAAACAAGAGAGTAGCCAATACAGAGAGTCACAAATAGATGACAAAAATCTATCAAATTTCAGGTGGTGTGGCCCATTATAGGAAAAACAAAAGCAGATTAAAACTACTGGTTTAATATGATGAGTTTACACTCTGAAAAAGCAACTCTCTATCAAATTTTGTTCTCCAGTAACTTATATTTATCTCTTAAAACTCTAGATAGACCTGAAAAATATTTCCTCAAAAACTCACAATTCTAAAAAAGATGTAAAAAGCATCTAAATTATGTGAGTCAGAAAAATTAAAATGGAAATTTAAAAATACATGGAACAAAACACCAAAAAAGGGAGGGTATATCAGAACATGTGGGATGCAGCTACAGTGGTATTTAGAAAGAGTGACTGACTGATTTTGAGACGGAGTCTTACTCTGTTGCCCAGGCTGGAGTGCAGTGGCATGATCTCGGCTCACTGCAACCTCCACCTCCTGGATTCGATTTTTGTGCCTTAGCTTCCCGAGTAGCTGGGATTACAGGAACGTGCCACCTCGCCCGGCTAATTTTTATATTTTTAGTAGAGATGGGGTTTTGCCATGTTGGCCAGGCTGGTCTCGAACTCCTGACCTCAGGTGATCCACCCGCCTCGGCCTCCCAAAGTGCTGGGATTACAGGCATGAGCCACTATGCCTGGCCATTACTTAGAAAGATTTATAACCTCAAATGCATATTGGAAAACAAGGATGATGGAAAATTAGTAAGCTCAGATCTCAACTCAAGAAAGTTGAAAATGAGAAGGTAAAATAAACCACTACGTTATTCAATTGTTACAGTTAAATAAATAAGAGCTGGGTTCAGATCCTGACTCTCCCACTTACCAATGTGCATTCTTTTTTTTTTTTTTTTTTTGAGACGGAGTCTCGCTCTGTCGCCCAGACTGGAGTGCAGTGGCCGGATCTCAGCTCACTGCAAGCTCCGCCTCCCGGGTTTACGCTATTCTCCTGCCTCAGCCTCCCGAGTAGCTGGGACTACAGGCGCCAGCCACCTCACCCGGCTAGTTTTTTGTATTTTTTAGTAGAGACGGGGTTTCACCGTGTTAGCCAAGATGGTCTCGATCTCCTGACCTCGTGATCCGCCCGTCTCGGCCTCCCAAAGTGCTAGGATTACAGACTTGAGCCACCGCGCCCGGCCAACCAATCTGCATTCTTGAGCAAGTTATTCAATCTCTCAAAGGCTCAATTGCCGTTATGTGTAAAATGGAGACAAATACCTGCAGCTAATAGGATTGTTGTGATGATGAAAATGAGGTGCACATAAAGTACTCAAAATATTTCTATAATGCTATTATTTCTAAAATGATCACCAAATCTCTAAACTAGAAGGCATTTTTAACGTTAATAGTTGTTTTTTGTTTTTTTTTTTTTTGAGACGGAGTCTCGCTCTGTCGCCCAGGCTGGAGTGCAGTGGCGCGATCTCGGCTCACTGCAAGCTCCGCCTCCCGGGTTCATGCCATTCTCCTGCCTCAGCCTCCTGAGTAGCTGGGACTACAGGCGCCCGCCACCGCGCCCAGCTAATTTTTTGTATTTTTAGTAGAGACGGGATTTCACCGTGGTCTCGATCTCCTGACCTTGTGATCCGCCCGGATAATTCTAAACAGAAAAGGAGACAGCCAACTGTCATAAATTTCACTTTAAAATGGTAACTATTACTATCTATATATCTATAGTCAAGAAAGTTGTTACTAACTTGATACAATTCTTCCAGGGGAGTGTACTGGGGAAAATTTTCTTTGATAGCTGTTAGTTTCTTCTTATAATTTAGTACTGACCATAAAGTTAGAATTTCTGCCCAGCTTCCTAGCCAGTGCTTGCCTAGGAAGTTGGGGTGATTTCTTTACAGATTTCTAACACAATCTTTGTGCAAGGATACATATCCCAGATGCAGGTACTAAGACATATCAAGTTGATCATATTAAAAATATAATACATATGAAGTTGAAATTATGTGAGTTTATGATATAAACTCATAAATTCACATTTTTCTGGAATTGGAACAGTATTCTGCCTATAGCAACTTCAGATCTGCTTTACTTTAAACAAAGCAGAATGGAGAGATTTAAACGTTTACTTTTTGTTTATATGAAATATGAATATGAGTAGGGTGGTTAAATCTGGAGCATTCAGAGCACAAATACCATGCCAATATTGTTTCCTCTCTTAAAAAATCAGGTTTTAAACTTTTCTGCCAAAAGTGTTCCTTTCTAGATAGAGGTAGGGAAGGAACATGAAAAATTACATTTCTTTAAATAAATAAAAATGTAAACACATCATGTAAGTGGTTCTATCTAGAGTTCAGAGATCCAATGTTATGTGTGCTCAAAAAAACAATACCCCTAAGACTTCCTCAACCAGGACAAGAGTTTTACAGTATGGCAAATGCTTTCTTAACCTTCTTTCCTCAATAGACTACACAGCCATAACCTTAAACAGCAACTGTTATAGCTAAAACATAATACACATATACATATACATAACAAATGCCAGGTTAGGAGTTAAATGAATTTATCATAGCAAATAATGAATGTGTCTTTGGGAAGTAGATTAACCAAACTATATTTTCTAATTATTGGAGCCTCCTGTGCATTAATATTGCTATATTTCATCCTGCTGCTCACTTAAAAGGCCAAACTATTTCGTTTGCCAAATCCTGTTTAAGTCTCTTCGTTTTTTGGAAGAGGCCCCAAAATTCAAAGCACAACTATCTGTGGCTCTTTTCTCAAACAGCTCTCTGCCTGTATTATGAAATTCTCAGGTAGGATTCTGGCTAAACTGAGTTTCACATGAAGGGAAGATTTTACCCATACTCTTGGTTTAAAGCTCAAATTATATCCCATCCATCAGACAATGCCGCTGTACTAAGATTAGCTACTGTTTTATTAGAATTCAAGACAGCACACTAGTCATCACAGCTACATGTACTGTCTATGTTACGCCAGTAACTATGCTGTACTTTATACACATGACCTCACTTAACTGTAACAACTCTATAGGGTAGAAATGATTCCTATTTTATAGAAGAGAAAGCAGAGTCTCAGGCAGGCTTGCTGAGTTGTCCAAAAGTATACACACCTAGTAAAAGGCAGGTTCTCCCTCCCCAGCTTTACTGAGGTATATCTGACACATAAAAATTATGTATATTTAAAGTATACAATGTGATGTTTTGATATAGGTAGCCATTATGAAATAATTACCACAATCAGGCTAATTAACATATCTATCATATCAGTTACTTTTTGTGGTGAGAACACTTAAGATTTACTCTCTTAGCAAATCTTAAGTATATAATCCACTCTTATTAACTATAGTCACCATTCTGTACAATAGATCCCCAGAATTTATTCATCCAGCATAACTGAAATTTTGTATCCTTTGACCAGCATCTCCCGATTTCCCCCACCTCCCAGCCCCTGGAAGCCACCGTTCTACTCTCAAAAGGTAGGCTTCTTAACCTAGGCTGACTCTAAATTCAGCACTTTTTCTCTACCACATATGACTCAGTATTATTACTGTATTGGTAATATGCTTTAGCTGAAGTTACCAATCTGTTAAAACTCCATGAAGTATATTTATCTTAAAGAAAAATCCCTAAAACAAGATGAGACCTGGTGAAGAGCCAACTGAAGTTTGTATATATAAATATATATATAAAGTATTGTCAATTTTAACTAACATTAGCTTTTACTCCATGTTACTAAAAGTATCAGTTTGTACGTTAGCTCTAGGTCTCCTTATCATGAATAATGACAAGCTACACTGTTTAGATTTATTGCTCTATCAACCACTTGCACGTCAATTAGAAAGCCTCTAATGCACACCCACCACCCACATGCACCAGCTGGAAGCCCTTCAAGGAGACTGACTCACAAAAGAGGCAAGGCACTGAAATTATTTTTGTTGTTGTTGTTGTTTCTTTAATTTATGTAACCTGCACTGAAAACTAATACTTTTCAGCTAAAGATTTTGACTTGGCTTTCAATGAAGTCAATATCTGGTTCAAAATAACTGCTAAAGGGAAATGTCTAGAGGCAAAGCCAGAAAATGCATTTGAAGAAAAGCAGGGGCCCTCATCTAGCCTCTGAAGATTTTTCACATGAATGGAGATTCCATGGCTCAGTAGATGGACTTGGTTCTTTTTAGTAAGAGAATATGTAGCCAAAGATTCTTTGAAATCTTAAATTCAAATTAATTTAGATATAAGGTCCTCCATATTCTTTTAACCAGTCTATCTTTTCTCCCAGGAGGTATAGGGAACTAAGTAAATGTCTTCTTCACCTCTAGTCTAATATGTCCAAAGCAGGTGGGATGTATATCACTAGCATACACTTCCATATGTACCTCATATCTTTTGTTCAAAATGTAAATTTAATAACCCAGTTGCTCAATACAAGGTTAAAAGAATTTTTTTAAAACAAGGACATTAACTATATTGTTAAATGCAATTCAAAAATGTAAATGTAAACCAGAAAAAAAGTGAAATTTCAACCTTTGGCGTCTTAGTAATGTTTTTTAATTGCAGATTTCAATTATGCAAGATGTACAGGACCTGAAACAAGTTTTTTTTTTTCCTTAAGAGAATAGTTTCACATTAAAATATAACTTCAGCTGTGCTCAGAGGCTCACGCCTATAATCCCAATTATTTGGGAAGCTGAGGCAGGAGGATTTCTTGAGATCAGAAATTTGAGGCTGCAGTGAACTATGGTCATGCTGCCATACTCCAGCCTGAGCAACAGAATAAGACCCCATCTCTAAAAATATTAATAATAATAAATTAAATATAATTTTGATATTTATTTTATAATTAAATGCTTTGCATTTACTTAATTTGCTTCTATACCAGTTCAGAGCTTTTCCATTGTGGGAAAATACACTTTAAGTGTACCTGAAATTATGAAAAGCTAAGTATAGTATTATATGCTTACCTAAAACTATTCAGACAGTTAATTTACATTGAGATATTTGTGTATATGACATCAAAATACTTGAACATGTAATCAAGTCTATTACAAAGCTTTGCATTTTAGCAGGTCAAATAAAAACTTTATTTGAAGGCTGGGTGCCCTGGCTCATGCCTGTAATCCTAGCACTTTGGGAGGTCGAGGTGGGAGGGTCGCTTGAGGCCAGGAGTTTGAGACCAGCCTAGGCAACACAGCAAGACCCCATCTCTACAAAAAAACAAATTAGCTGGGCGTGGTGGGACACACCTGTGATCCCAGCTACTTGGGAGGCTGAAGCAGGAGCATCACTTGAGCCCAGTGATAGGTGACAAAAGTGCTAGCAGCCCTCACTCGCAGCACCTCCTCGCCTCAGCATCCACTCTGAGGGTGCTTGAGGGGCCCTTCAGTCTGCCGCAGCACCGTGGGAGCCCCTCTCTGGGCTGGCTGAGGCTGGAGCCCCCTCCCTCTGCTGGCCGGGAGGTGTGGAGGGAGAGGCCTGGACGGGAACCCGGGCTGCGCCTGCGCTCCAGGGCCAGTGTGAGTTCGCGCGGGGCGCCCACTCAGCGGGCCCCACACACGGAGTGGCCAGCAGGCACCACCGGCCCAGGGCAGTGAGGGGCTTAGCACCGGGGCCAGCAGCTGTGGCGGTTGTGCCAGGTCCCCCAGCAGTGCCGGCCTGCCGGTGCTGCTCTCAAATTTTCGCTGGGTTTGGCTGCCTCCCGGCAAGGCAGGGCTCACGACCTGCAGCCCGCCATGTCTGAGCTCCTCCTGCTGCGGTGGGCTCCCAGGGGTGGCCTGAGCCTCCCCTACAGGCGCCGCCCCCTGCCCCGTGGTGCCAGGTCCCATCTACAGCCCAAGGACTGAGGAGTGCAGGCGGGGCTCAGGACTGGTGGGCAGCTCTGCCTGCAGCCCTGGTGCAGGATCCACTGGGTGAAGCCAGCTGGGCTCCTGAACTGGATGGGGACTTGGAGAACTTTTATATCTAGTGGACGGATCATATGTGCACCAATCAGCACTCTGTGTCTACCTCAGGATTTGTGAATACACCAATTGGTACTCTGTATCTAGCTAACCTAGTGGAGACTTGGAGGACTAGCACTCTGTGACTCTGTGTCTAGCTCAAAGATTGTAAATGCACCAATCAGCACTCTGTGTCTAGCTCAAGGTTTATAAACGCACCAATTGGTACTCTATATCTAGATAACTCTGTATCTAGCTAACTAGCACTCTGTGACTCTGTGTCTAGCTCAAGGATTGTAAACGTACCAATCAGCTCTCTGTAAAATGGACCAATCAGCAGGATGTGGGTGGGGCCAGATAAAGGATAAAAGCAGGCTGCCTAGCCAGCCAGCAGCAACCCACTCAGGTCCCCTTCCACACTGCGGAAGCTGTTCTTTTGCTCTTTGCAATAAATCTTGCTGCTGCTCACTCTTTGGGTCCACACTGCCATTAGGAGCTGTGACACTCACCACAAAGGTCTGCAGCTTCACTCCTGAAGCCAGCGAGACCAAGAACCAACCGGGAAGAACGAACAACTCCAGATGCGCTGCCTTTAAGAGCTGTAACACCAGTACCACGAATAGCTGCAGCTTCCCTCCTGACAGTGAGACCATGAACCCACCAGAAGGAAGATGCTCCAGACACATCTGAACGTCTGAAGGAACAAACTCCGGACACACCATCTTTAAGAACCGTAACACTCACCACAAGGGTCTGTGGCTTCATTCTTGAAGTCAGTGAGACCAAGAACCCACCAATTCTGGACACACCAGGAGGTTGAAGCTACAGTGAGATGTCATGGCACCACTCCACTCCAGCTTGGGTAACAGAGTGAGGCCCTGTCTCAAAAAAAGTTTATTTGGCCGGGCACAATGGCTCACACCTGCAATCCCAGCACTTTGGGAGGCTGAGACGGGCAGATCACGAGGTTAGGAGATTGAGACCATCCTGGCCAACACGGTGAAACCCCGTCTCTACTAAAAAATACAAGAAATTAGCCGGGCGTGGTGGTGGGCACCTGTAGTCCCAGCTACTCGGGAGGCTGAGGCAGGAGAATGGCATGAACCTGAGAGGCGGAGCTTGTGGTGAGCCAAGATCGTGCCACTGCACTCCAGCCTGGGCAACAGAGTGAGACTCTGCCTCAAAAAAAAAAAAAAAAAGTTAGTTTGACTATCAAATTTTTTTTTTGAGATGAAGTCTCGCTCTGTCACCCAGGCTGGAGTGCAATGGCGCGATCTCAGCTCACTGCAACCTCTGTCTCCTGGGTTCAAGCGATTCTCCTGCCTCAGCCTGCCGAGTAGCTGGGACTACAGGAGTGTGCCACCACACCCAGCTAACTTTTGTATTTTTAGTAGAGACAAGGTTTCACCATGTTGCTCAGGATGGTCTCGACCTCTTGACCTTGGGATCCCCCCACTTCAGCCTCCCAAAGTGCTGGGATTACAGGTGTGAGCCACTTCGCCCAGTCAACTATCAAAATTTTTTATCAGAAAAGTTCTTTTTCTTTTTTTTTTTTGAGACAGAGTCTTGCTCTGTTGCCCAGACTGGAGCGCAGTGGCGTGACATCTGCTCACTGCAAGCTCCGCCCCCCAGGTTCATGCCATTCTCCTGCCTCAGCCTCCCGGGTAGCTGGGACTACAGGCGCCTGCCACCACGCCCAACTAATTTTTTGTATTTTTAGTAGAGACAGGGTTTCACCGTGTTGGCCAGGATGGTCTCGATCTCCTGACCTCGTGATCCGCCCACCTCGGCCTCCCAAAGTACTGGGATTACAGACGTGAGCCACAGCGCCCAGCCAGCAAAATTCTTTAATTGATTCAAGTCAAAACATGCTAAATTATATATTTCTAAGAGAATTTTGGAGTTGTAAGGAACCTTTGAAATTATCTATGCTATCTCTTTATTTCATCAATGATAAAAATCAAGGCCCTGGGAAACAGAACTGCCGCTTGAACCTAGGTCTCCTGACTTCCAAGTAGTATTCTTTCCACTCACCAAACTGCCTCTTTTCCCAAACCACTAAGAGCTGGCCATTGCTTACACATAGCCTTCCTTGACATTTAATCGTAACTTCTATGTCAAGAAGTTTATGAGAGCTACAAAGCAACCAGAGGAAACCAATTTGAAGGTTCCTCAAAAAGTTATACATAGAACTACCATATGTCTCAAAAATTCCAATCCTAAGTATACATTCAAAAGAATTGACAACAGGGACTCAAACAGATACTTGTATGTGAATGTTCACAGCAGCATTATTCACTATAGCTAAAAGGTGAAATAAAACAATCTAAGTGTCCATTGACAGATGAATGGATAAGCAAAATGTTTACAGATGACTAGACCATAAAAAGGAATTAAGTTCTGATACATGATACAACATGATGAAATGTAAAAATGTGCTAAATGAAAAAAGTCATCATAAAAGGACAAATTGTTTGATTCAACTTTATGAAATATCTAGAATAAGCAAATTCATAGAGACAGATAAGCAATTACAAGGGGCCAAGGTAGAACGTAATAAGGAGTTATTGTTTAATGGGTATAGGATTTCTATTTGGGGTGATTAAAACTTTCAGAAATAGAGTAGTGATGGTTGCACACTGTGAATGTAATTAAAGTCATTAAATTGTACACTTAAAAATCGTTAGAACAATTGGGTGTGGTGGATCACACTTGTAATCCCAGCACTTTGGGAGGACGAGGTGGGTGGATCACTTCAGGCCAGGAGTTTGAGATCAGCCTGGCAATATGGTGAAACACTGTTTCTACTGAAAATTCAAAAATTAGCTAGGCGTGGTGGCACATGCCTGTAGTCTCAGCTACTTGGGAGGCTGAGGCAGGAGAATTGCTTGAACCCAGGAGGCGGAGGTTGCAGTGAGCCGAGATGGCACCATTGCACTCCGGACCGGGCAGTAGAGTGAGACTCCATCTCAAAATAAATAAATAAATAAATAAAAATCGTTAAAATGGAAAATTTTGTATTTTACCACAATAAAAAACCACTAGAAACCCTGACAGAAACCGTCACAGAATTTCCCATGTTCAAAAAACTTCATTCTAGAATCTAGTGGTAATTATTAAAAATTATTAACATACATTTTAAAATGATAAGGAAAACCAGGTACAAAATTTATAGAAATTCACTGTACTGTCTTCAAAATTTTTCTTTAAATCCAGGCTGGGCACGGCAGCTCACGCCAGTAATCCTAGCACTTTGGGAGGCCGAGGCGGGCGGATCACAACGAGGTCAGGAGTTTGAGACCAGCCTGGCCAACATGGTGAAACCCCGTCTCTACTAAAAATACAAAAATTAGCCAGGTGTGGTGGTGCACACCTGTAATCCCAGCTACTAGGTAGGCTAAGGCAGGGGAATCACTTGAACTCGGGAGGCAGAGGTTGCGGTAAGCCCAGATCGCGCCACTGCACTCCGGCCTGAGCGACAGAGCAAGGCTCCATCTCAAAAAAAAAAAAACAGAAAAACAAAAAAACAAAAAATAAACAAAGCTTTTTTCTTGAAATCCAAAATCATTCTCAAAATTATTATTATTATTATTAGTTTTTTCGAGACAGAGTTTCACTCTTGTTGCCCAGGCAGGAGTGCAATGGCATGATCTCAGCTCACTGCAACCTCCGCCTCCCAGGTTCAAGCAATTCTCGTGCCTCAGCCTCCTGAGTAGCTGGGATTACAGGCATGTGCCACCACTCCCAGCTAATTTTGTATTTTTAGTAGAAACGGGGTTTCTCCATGTTGGTCACGCTGGTCTTGAACTCCCAACCTCGGGTGATCCGCCCGCCTCAGCCTCCCAAAGTGCTGGGATTACAGGCGTGAGCCACCGCACCCAGCCCTCAAAATGTTTATTTAAGAGAAAGCTATCTGAGTTGTGAAGTTCAGACCAAAGACTTATGAAAAACTCATTGAAGCACCTTCTAAAATTATAAGAATTGGAGTAGAACTTGTAATATGGAAAATAGTAATGCCAGTTAAAAATAAATTTACTATGCAACCTAAGATCCTCTAAAATAATCTCACTTTAAGGAAGTGGAGTATACCCTCCTGCCCCAAATACTATTTCCCAAATTTCCTTTCAGACTAAATTTGGTTAATATTAATATACAGTTAAATGATGTTATTAAACTCTTCTTCTCTACACCTTAGTGCTTGTATCTTTGGCCTTGAAGTGAACACAGTACTGAATTACATATGCTAAATGACCAATTATCCATTGAATCAACATTTTCTAGTACAGTGTCTCATGTTCTTTGACATTCATGTGCCCATCATACCTGAAACTATATGAGAAAATATATTATTTTGTATACGAAAAAAATATAAAAAACTACACAGAATAAGAATAGAAATTTAGAATAGTTTTATTTCTTTCAAGTTACCACACCAACACAGCTACAACAAAGATCTGCTTTCTACTCTCATTGATTTTCATGTCAGCTGTTAAATTAGATTCACTATCTACAAGACATGTCAATTTATCATTATTAGTGGCATGCTTTTAAACAGTTACCATATATATGTAAAAAAGAATTCAATACTCTCTCTGAAACTTACAATTTTTAACTTTATATAATAAAATGATAATGGATAAAGAACTTCACTGATATTGGACCTCTGGAATAAATGTTTAGAGAAATCAGTCTAGTAAAAATTAGCTGAGAAGACAAACCAAAGATATAATTAAAACTCCTAGTTTTTTGGCAATTAAGTTTTTAACTATTGTACAACCAAATAGTTTATATATACAAACCACAGTTTATAAATTCTACAACTTCTTCTTTGTCATTTTAAACTTGACTGTGTGGGCTTTAATCATCCAGGCCATGTAATTACCTTTAAGAAGCATGCTTAGGGTGTTTTCTGGACTACAGGTCCATACAGCATTTCTCTCTGTCCTCTTGGGAACAAAACATCAATTGCTTTCAGCTAAATGCACTCACATATGAATATTTCAGTACAATTTAATGCTTCTATACCAACCCCAAAGGAACAGAGCATCAATTTGTGAACACAATTCTCTTGGAGTTAAAAGCCAAGCTAGATAATGCAGTATGAAAGCAGCTGTCAATCTTCAGCTTTTTAGCAAGTTAGAAGGGCAGCCCATAAATTCAGTCCCAGCTGTATACAAGTAAGTCTATAAAGTTTGTTCCTACACAGACTTTTCAACAATAGTGAATTTTCAAAAGAGAATCCAGAAACAAAATTTATTATCTTGATACATTTTTCAAAAACTGCTTATTCATCTGGTAACTTTAAACTGACTTCTATTCACTTAGTCTCACCATTATGAATGGACAGTTGGTCTGTTAGTAAAATACCAAAATATACACAAAATAATCTATTCCCACTAAGAAGTTGCACTAAGCGTAAGAACAGATTTCCCTGGCATTACATAACAGATTCTTTAATAACTGCAATATGCTTATATGTTCAGATGGTTAGGAAGGAAAGGTGAGCACCATCAAAAAAGCTAATAGAAGGCAATCTAGAAATAAGTATTAAATGGAAACTACCACCAAATATGCCAATCCTTAAAAGGCCATAGAAATTAAATGCTAGTTGTAGCGTAAATCTGAGACTCTATGAAGTTCAACAAATATTAATGTGCTAACAAAATCCAGTAAGTGTGTCAAACCTCAGGTAAAGAAATAAGAATTCAATGCCTGTTCATAATTTCAAAACAAAATAAAACAAAATCTCTTAGAAAACAAGGATTTATGACAGTACTGTAAAAATGGCTAATATACAGCACTTACTATATACCAGGCAGTTTTTAAGTGTCATACAAATATTAACTCATTTAATCCTGTTTTACATATTAATCATTAAAATCATTTAATCTTTAATACTGCAGTATGAAGTATGAATTATTATCACCATTATATAGTAGAGAAAACTGTCCTACAGAGCGGTTAAGTGATTTGTCCAAAGTCACACAGCCAGCAAGTGGCAACACCAAGAGCTGAATCCTGACAACCTGGCTAGAAAGTCTGGATTTTTAACCATTCTATGACACTGCCTATTATAGGTAACTTTTTAAATCTGATAAAGGGTATCCACTAAAAACAGACAGCCAACATAATACCTGTGGTGAAACAATGGAAGAATTTCCTCAAAATGAAGGACAAGGATGTTTATCCTCACCACTTCTGTTCAACAATGCCACAGCTAACACAGTAAGAAAAGAAAATTGGCCGGGCGCGGTGGCTCACGCCTGTAATCCCAGCACTTTGGGAGGCTGAGGCAGGTGGATCACGAGGTCAGGAGATCGAGACCATCCTGGCTAACACGGTGAAACCCTGTCTCTACTAAAAACACACAAAAAATTAGCTGGGCGAGGTGGCAGGCGCCTGTAGTCCCAGCTACCTGGGAGGCTGAGGGAGGAGAATGGTGTGAACCCAGGAGGTGGAGCTTGCAGTGAGCCGAGATCACACCACTGCACTCCAGCCTGGGCTATAGAGCCAAGACTCCGTCTCAAAAAAAAGAAAAGAAAATTGAATAAAAAGATGAAGCAAAATTTCATTATTCATTATTCCCAGAAGATATGGCTGTGTATGTACAACATCCAAGAGAATCTACAAATTAATAAGGATAATATATAAGTATCAATTGCATTCCTATATATCTACATACTTTTATAACAAAAATTATAAAACTATGTAAACAAGTGGAGAAATAAAATCATGGTCACAGAAGACCAAATGCTGCAAAGATTTGGACTCTTTCCAAATTAATCTATACATCCAATGTTCCTCACTTGAGGAATTTTCGCTATCTGAATATATGTTACAATATGTACTTTTTAAACCCAGGAGTCACTATTCAAATTTAAAAAAACAACTATCAAGAGATTTGCATGAGTGCACATTTAAGGTGCTTATGAATCTAAGAGAGACTGTCCAGTCTACTCAACAGCTGTATCTCAGCTATTTTCCTGACAAGATCATATCTTATGCTCACATTCTATAACCATGAGCAAAAGGCACACAAGGAGACATACATTTTTAAAGATATTTTTCATCTAATTGTTTTATCTAAGACTGCAGACAATGGTTCACAGCCATCTATTTCTGGACCTCAGGAGTGGAGAAAACTGTCCATCACTTCTTCGAATCCAATAGTGAGCCCTTTGCTAGATCCTTCCCACACATTTTGACTCACGACTGAACGGCAACCATGATAACAGCCCCTTTTCCCACTTCTCACCAGCAAATCTAACTCAGGCAACACTTTAATCAGTACATTATTTTTTTTACATGGTCTTGGTTATTAGCTAAGAGTTATTTGCAGTTCATCATGTATCTTTAACATATTTTCTCATTGCTTAATTACATTATGGTACATGTTTGGGGCAGTATAGAAGAAATATCTGATACTGTACAGTTTCCACACTATTCTGTCCAAAAACATACCAAATAATGAGTGTAGTAAGTGTTAAGTAACTGGTGTTTTACATGCAAAATGCAGATTTTTACATGAACTGGGATTCTTATAAAAGTGTTTAAGATTTTGTAACTGAGGGAAAATTATTTGAGGTTTCGATTAGACTGTGAACTGGTTATTAATTCTCCCTGTTAAGATAATAAAATATAGGTCTGAGTTCTCTGAAGCTTTAGTAGCTATACAATTTTTGTAATAGTCTAAATCTGGATAATGAGTTATACCTACATTTCTGATCAATATTTCAACTGTGAAGCTTGACAAATGAATTCTAAAACTGTACAGAAACGCAGGGAACCAATAGCTAAAAACATTTTGGAGAACTGAGAAGGGAGATACTGCCCAACCAGATAACTTTATTATAAAGCTTAAATGTAGTATGGGTACAGTAATAAACAACTGGCCAATGGGACAGAATAGACAGCCCAGAAACAGACCCCTGCATACATATAAACTTGATATGTAAGAGATGATGCTGCACATCAGTGGAGGAGAGAGGGAATGTGTATTAAATGGTGCTGAGGTACCTGATTAACTATATGGGGGTAAATGGAATACTCACTTCACATTAAACATAAAAATCAAATCAAGTAGATTATAATTATAAACCAAAATGTGAAGAAGGACAAAATTTTAAAAACTTTTAGAAAAAAATACAGGTGAATATCTCTACAATCCTATCTTAGGAATGATTTCTTAAACAAGACACAAAAAGTACATATCAAAAAGGAAAAAAATAAGTTGAACCACATTAAAATTAATGCTCTATCAAAAGGTATTATTTTTTAAAATGGGAAAGACAGACATAAATGAAAGAAAATGTATGCAACACACATAACCAATAAAAGATGTGTATCCAGAATACATAAAGAACTTCCAAGAATCAGCCTGGCCAACATGGTGAAACCCCATTTCCACAAAAAAATATACAAAAATTAGCCAGGTATGGTGGAGGGCGCCTGTAGTCCCAGCTACTCGGGAGGCTGAGGTGGGAGAATTGCTTGAACCCAGGAAGCGGAGGCTGCAGTGAGCTGAGAGCTGAGATCGCGCCACTGCACTCCAGCCTGGGCAACAGAGTAAGACCCTGTCTCAAAAAAAAAAAAAAAAAGAACTTCCAAGAATCAATAAAAGATAATTTAATAGAAAAATGAGCAAATGGTATTAACATTAAATATTCAAAGGGGAAAAAACCATAAATGGATATTTCACATATGAAAAGATATCTCACTAGTAATCACAGAAAAGCAGATAAAAAGCACAGTGAGATTTCATGCCCATCAGGCCAGCAAAACTTTTTTAAAATTGTGCTAAAATATATATAACATAAAATTTACCACAGTAATCTTTTTTTTTTTGAGATGGAGTTTCGTTCTTGTTGCCCAGGCTGGAGTGCTATGGTGTGATCTTGGCTTGCCACAACCTCCACCTCCCAGGTTCAAGCGATTCTTCTGCCTTAGCCTCCAGAGTAGCTGGGATTACAGGCATGTGCCACCACGCCCAGCTAATTTTGTATTTTTAGTAGAGACAGGGTTTCTCCGTGTTGGTCAGGTTGCTCTTCAACTCTCGACCTCAGGTGATCCACCCGCCTCGGCCTCCGAAAGTGCTGGGATTACAGGCGTGAACTACCGTGCCCGGTCCATGGTAATCATTTTTAAATATATAGTTCTGGGACACTAAGTACAGCTACCTTGTTATGCAACCATCACCACCCATCTTCAGAACTGCCGTCTATCTCAAGAACTGCAAAAGTTTTTTTTTAAATTGTAAATAACCAAAGTTCAGAGAGCTGTTAAAACTGTTAGTAAATATAAGCTGGAATAACCACTTTGGAAAACAATTTGTCAAAATCTGGTAAAGCTAGATTCTCTACAATTAGCAATTTCACCCCAAGGCATATTTCTTTAATAAAACACTAACATACAAGGAAACATTATTAATAATCTTCATGGTAACATTATTTGTAAGAAATTATTGACTACTTAAATAAACAACCATTAGTAAAAAAATAGGTAAAGTGTGATAAATTCATATAACAGAATACCATACATAAATGAAATACAAATGAAAAAAATGCTACCTGCATTAACACAGATGAGTCTCACAAATACAAGATGAATTGAAAAAATAAAGAACATATATAGGACATTACTATTGATAATTTCAAAAATATACACAATAACATTATATATCAGTGCTCCCCAACTCTTTTATACCATGGCACACAGAAAATAACATTTGTATCATACACAAACAAGGCTGGTCATAAAATCCACTGTTCCAAAGGCTGAGAGGATCAACATCTGGTATGCCTCTAAATCATTCATCATACCCATATTGAAAATCTTAGCTACATACTGCTTAGGGATCTGTAGATATATAGTAAAAGTAAAAATGAAATATCTTGAAACAATAATAATCAAATTTAGGATAATGGCTACTTTTTTTCTTTTTTTTTTTCTTGCTCTGTTGATCAGGCTGGAGTGCAGTGGCACAATCATAGCTAACTGCAGCCTTCATCTCCCTGGCTCAAGTGATCCACTTCATTCAGTCTTCCGAGTAGCTGGGACTACAGGTACATGCCACCACACCCAGCTAAATTTTTTTTTTTAAGTAGAGAGGAGGTCTCGCTATGTTGCCCAGGCTGGTCTCAAACTCCTGAGCTCACATGATCCTCCTGCCGCAGCCTCCCAATGTGCTGGGATTACAGGTGTGAGCCACCCACTGTGCCCAGCCAATAATGGTTACTTTTGAGGGGAGGAAAAAATGTGTATTAAAGGAAGAGTACACAAGGGTTTTCAACAGTACTGTAATATTGTTTCTTAAATTCAGGGATGAAAACATTAGTGTTTATTATTTCTATATAAATTATATATTTATATTTTCATAAATTTATATATAAACTTTTAAATAAAAAGAAAAGAATGGGAAGGAAAAGGAATACAGCAAACCTAAGCTACATTTTCAAGCTTAGCCTAGCAAGAGAGGTGAAAGGGGCAATAGGTAATGGGGAAAAGAAGCTGCTGGGCAGATACAGGGTTTTCTTCTTAAGACTATAGAAAAGGGGCCAATAGAGAAGGAGAGACTCTGACCCGGAGGATGGAGTAACTAATAGAACACTGTCTCAAAGAAGGTACAAAATGATGGGGCCCAGAGGATAAGCAGACATATTAGCAAAATTAAAAAGGGAGGCTCTCTTTTTTATCTACATGTAGATACGCTGGATTTTTGTATCGCTTTGCTTATGTAGAAAGTACAATAAGTTTACTTGTGAAGTAGAAGGAATGGTCAGTTTCTGAGAATAAGATAATGATACCAAGTAAGGGGTTTTAAAAGGGGTGGCAATTTAAAATAAAGTAGTTGAAATACTAACAGATGACAAAAATCAGAATTCAGTTCCCACAGACACAGTTGTAGAGAACTATCCGAGGCTATGCAATTCAACAATTTTCTCTGGACAGTAGTTCTGATAATGTGCTCAGGGCTCTAGTCATTCTGCAGCGGTGTCGTACAGACTCTCTCAGGAAAATGAGACAGGGTGAGAGCTGAGCTAGTAGCACTCTAGATATACCACCCCACTTCAACTCCACTTTTTCCCATATTATACATGGGGCTTCCTGATAAAATTTCCTTTGAAGAAGGGTTCTACAACTAGATCACTAGTCACTACCCTAGAATAAGCCTGAACAGCAGATACAAAATCACATAATTTCTGCCTCTCACGAAAATGTGCTTAATATTAGGCAATTTGCCTACGCTGAGGGACATTATTAAAAACGCAGTCCTATGAAACCACTGTCTTATTTACAGTAAAGGTATTGTTGAGGATGCCAATCAACAGAGCCTTCTTTATAAGGACTCAAGGGATATATCTCTCTCTCTGATCTTGATACCAGGCCAAATGATACTTCCCATGTGCCATTTAGTTTGCTTTTACGTTGGGACACTGTAAATCAGGGCACTGATCCTGTTGTCCAATATGAATTGGCTTCTAAAAACCAAATTTACAGCCCACATCTAGCAAACAAACAAGACCATATAGAATCTTTTTTATTAAGGTGACTTTATTTTTATGTAATTGAAGACAGGATCTCGCTTTGTCACCCAGGCTGGAGTGTAGCGGCACAACTACAGCTCACTGCACCCTTGAACTCCTGGGTTTCCTTCTGCTTCACTAGTAAACTTATTGTACATTCTACAACTCAGCCTCCAGTGCTGGGATTATAGGCATGAGCCACCTCACACAGCCAGAATTTTTATTTACACTCTCTCACCTCATTTCAATCTATCTTTCTAGCCTTTATCTTTCACCTGAATTTTCTCAGGATGACTCAAACTGCTACCCACCATCACTACAGATAAGGCAGAGTTTGGCTGCCACAGGTAGAGACACAGGGGGCAGGGACAAGAACACTGAGAAAGCCTCACTCTGAGGCCCAAGTGCAGAGGATCTGCCTAAGACTAAGACTAAATAAGAACCAAGAACCATCCCTTACCACAACCATATAACTTAAGACTAAACAGATGACAACGAAACACAATACTTGGCCCTAAAGTGGATTCTGTATTAGGCTAACTGATAAAACTGGAGTATTCCATTAGAAAATAAAAACTCGGAATCAGAATATGAACTGACAAAATTGGAATATGGCATATAAATGTGTTTTGGTTATATAAGAGAACATTTCTATTCTTAAGAAATACATACAGAGGTCTTTAAGGGTAAAGGGTTATAAATGTTACTATCAACTAGTTCAGAAAAAATGTATGTACACACACACACACAGAGTACTTTTTTTTTTTTAAAGAGACGGGGTCTTGCTGTATTATGCAAGCTGGAGTGCAGTGGCTGTTCATAGGCATGATCATAGTGTACTACAGTCTCTAACTGCTGGCCTCAAGCAATCCTCCCACCTCAGTCTCCTGAACAGCCAGGACTATAGACATAGAAATACATCACGGTGCTCAGCTATACTGCTTTTAATTTTCAACTTTTTATAAGTCTGAAACCATTTCAAAATAAAAAATAAAGAGAAGTCTTTGTTACAATAGTAAGCTACGAATTGACTAGTGTTTTCCTATCACTGGGTCTGAATTCTTACAGGGAGCATGAATCCATAAGCATACCAGGAACTGTTCTATAATCTTTCATATTCATATGTAAATTATTGTGAATGACCCAAAAAAGCATTTAAAAAACAAAATTCACAGCATCCTTTGAGTATTACATATGTTTTTCAAATTATTAAAATATTATTTTGTGAGGATAACCAAATCTGACTTTATGTGCCCTTACTTTATGAAGTAGGGAACTTTTTACTACTGATCATCAGAAACAGCAGTGCTGATGATGCTTTCCACAGCTATTACAAAGTGGCAAAAAAACGAGAGGATCTTCAAACAATATAAGTTGAAAGGAAAGTAGAAAACGAAATCAAGCTTTAAGAGATTCAAGAAGCTTCAATGGTAGGGAAAACAGACCCAAATTAAATAAGGATAAATGAAAGTACTGTGTTCAGCTTTAAAAACAAAGAAATACTGAATTATTACTAGACAAAGGAGATGTGGTTTAATAGCAGGCAATTCAAGTGGGGGAGGGGAGAGATTCTGGATGGCCACAAGTGTAATTCTTGCCAACAGTGGGATATGGCAGCCAAAAACCTAATGCATTATTAAGTAGCATTAATTAAGATATTATTTAGGGAGATAATAATCCAACTCTGCACCAGTCAGAGCACAAGTGAAGTAATGCATTAAATTCTGGGCCTCAGGACTCCTGGCTTACGGTCCTGAGGGAATAGCTTGTATCAGACCAATCCTCCTGCTGAGAACAACTACAAAACCTGGGTAAAACACAGATAGCAGCTGTTTAAGTACAATGGAGATCAACTTAGACAGGCAGCATTGAAGGAGCTGGGATTCTGTAAGGGAGGGAGGTACACTGAAATGAGCCCAGCATATATCTCTATTTCCTCCCTTGGGGCATTTGCAGATTCCCCACAGGGATAAAAGCCAATCCAAAAAGGAGATACTTTGGATAGAAATCTGCAGTCTTACTGGTTGAGTAAACACACAAAAGACAGTATTCGTGACTGCCAAACCAGCTGGAAAGTGAGCGAAAAATTCCAGAAGAAGAGAACCACAGGGAGAGAACCACAAACTCTGCACATACACTCCACTCAAAACTCTGGCTGACCCCCGCATTAGGCATGTATGAGGTAAGCTCTATACTGTCAGGCTAAGACTAAAAGAACTGAACATAAGGAGATTGAGTCTGGAATTTGAGTTCAGCCAAGTTAACTGCCTGCTAAAACACAAAGTTAATATTCTTAATAGGAATATAACAGAATCCATAATCTCTACAACATATTCAGTGTCTCTACAATATATTACAAAACTATTCGACAACCAGCAATTCTCCAAATATGGTCAGGATAACCCTGAGAGCCTCAAGACCCTTTCAGGGATTCTGCAAAGTCAAACCTATTTTCATAGCAATACTAAGATGTTATTTACCACTTTTTTCTTTCATTCTCTCACAGTGTACAGTGGAGTTTCCCAGAGGTGCCAGGACTTTTAAAGAAACCATCACTCTGATGGCTAACAGAATGTATGCATCTCTATTTTTATGTTTCCTAAAAGTTTTTACGGTATAGTTGGTTTTAGGTATAAATTTGTGTGTATATAGGGATTAACTTAGTTTGTTCTCAGGACAGTACAGCAGTGTGTGTTCTTATAGTTATAACTGCTATAATTTCTACAATTTCATTATTGTTCAATAAACCAATGTTTGAAATACCAAAGGTTTCCTTGTGCCTGCAAGGAAACATAAGAAATACACTCTGTTGTCTTACATGGCAATAACATTTACATTTTTTTAAACTTTTATTCATTTTTAAATTTCTCTAAAACTATTCTATTTTTATAATATTTATACTGAAATAGAGAAGACTAACTTTCTCAACCCACTGCTGCAACAACCATGTCTAAAGATGCTGAAAAAGATGAAACCGATAGCAGAGTTTTCTAACTTATGGAAAAGAGAAATATAGTCTAAAAATACTGTGTAAAATAAATGAAAATATGATAAAAGTTATCTTTCTCTTAGCTTTACAGACGCTAATAATTTACTCTATCTTATGCAAAGGAAGTGATGACTATTTTGAAAACAAACATTCAGAGTTCAGAGAAAACTAAATTGGATTTTATTTTAACATAAATGTCATGAGTTTAAGAGCCAAAAGCTATTATTTTAGCTTTTCAAGCAAGAAAAGAAAAAGGTCACTGAAGCATCTTAAGTTATCATATTTCATTGGTTAGAGAAGTATAGTTGCTAAGAGACTAACAGAGGTGACATTGCTGAATTCCTGCTTTGAAAACTCAGGAAAACAAACTATGGCACTGTCACATTCCAGTGGTACAGTAACTTGCTGAATAAAATATTTAGCTGTAAACATGAAGACAGCATCTCATCTGCAAAACTGTACTTTTGCCTGACAAGTCTATAGACATGACTGCGTTTCCTGCTTTACTTCTATTGTCTAGTACTGATATCAAGTAATCATTGAAGAATATTTTTACATGAATCCTTGGCAACGAACACAAGTGGTGATGAAATACTCAAAGTGTTAAATAGCTTTTTGGAATCCCATGGTTTATTTTGGAAAAACCGAATTGACATTTGCACTGATGATGTGAAAATGACAGTGGGTAACACTGCCTTAGTAGTAGTTTCAAGGCAGTGGCACCAAACTCACTGCGTTCTTCATGGCCACATACTCACAGTTGTTTGTTTTGTTTTGTTTTTTTTAAAGCCACTTTCACCTAAGGTCCTTGATAAAGCAGTAAGAATTATTAACCTTGGCCAAGCACGGTGGCTCACACCTGTAATCCCAGCACTCTGGAAGGCCAAGACAGGTGGATCACATAAGGTCAGGAGTTTGAGATCAGCCTGGCCAACATGGTGAAACCTTGTCTCCACTAAAAATACAAAAATTAGCCGGGCATAGTGGTTCACACCTGTAATCCCAGCTACTCAGGAGGCTGAGGCACCAGAATCACTTGAACCCGGGAGGCGGAGGCTGCAGTGAGCCGAGATGGTGCCACTGCACTCCAGCCTGGGCAATAAGAGTGAGACTCCATCTCAAGAAAAAAAAAAGAATTATTAACATTATTAAATCTTGACCTTGGAGTACATGTATCTTTAATATTCTGTGTGACAAACTGTGAAGAATGTAGAAAACACTTCCACTTCATACCAAAGCACAATGGGTTGTCTCGAGGGAAAGCACCTGTTTAATAGTTTGAGTTGCAAGCTGAACCAGGTACTTTTTTCATGAAACACAATTTTTACTTCAAAGAAAATCTGACAGACATTTGCATTTTTCGCAGGTATCTTACTGTGAATAAAGTGACCTCATCAATTCTGAGACAACAACTGAAAGTATTTCTTATCAAGGACAAAATTTGAACTTTTAAGTGAAAAATCAGAATTCTAAAACACTTGTACCGATGACTACGAGCTTTGAAGATTCTTCTAACAAGATGAGTGATGCACCACATAACAACATTTTTTGGTCAACAGTAGACTGCATATATAAGGGTGGTCCCATAAAATTATAAAGAATCTGAAACATTCCTATCGCCTTAGTGATGTCATAGATGTAACATCATAGCACAACATATTAACTTTTCTATGTTTAGATACACAAATAACATTTTACAATTGCCTACAGTATTTAGTACAGTAACATACTATACAGGTTTGTAGCCTAGCAGCAATAGGCTACCCCATATAGCCTAGGTGTTCACTAGACTATGACATCTAGGTTTGTGCAAGTACACTCTATGATGCTCACACAACAACAAAATCGTCTAATGACACATTTCTCAGAATATATCCCTATTGTTAAGTGATGCCTGCCTATATTAATGAATGTGACTTTTTTTTTTTAAGTCTTCAATTTTATTTGTTTTAAACAGCAACTAACAGCTTGGAAATGTCCCTAACAGCTAGGACCCGCCCCATGCATTCCAGAGGTTCCCCCACCAAGGCTGGGGTCCAGGTTCCAGGAACTCCTCCTCATTAGGCCTGATTTCTCTCTGGAGACTTGGGACAAAAAAGCCTGTGGAGTTAGAGGGGAAGTTGGCACTAAAGGTCACCGTTTAGAAGAGTTGGGCTCAGACACAGCTGCCTTTGCTAGTCTTAGGATATTCTGAGATTTGGTAGCGTGCTCAGATTGTGGGCATGGAGAGGGGCTCCTGAACTCCTCTCCAGCCTCACTCGCTCCTGGGCAAGCCTCACAGCACCCTTTCCTCTTGCTGGCTCAACATGCTGCCTTTGGAAGAGCAGTACCTGATAGTCTGGGTGCTCCAGCATGCCTTTGTGTGACCTGGTCAGTTGCAGGGAAGCATGCTCCCCTCAACTTTTCCTGGCCTAGGCAGGGTGTGGAATCAGAAAGGTGATAAAGATTCAGACCTGAGATACCCACCCCTTACCGACCCTCACCTAAAAGTGAGTATTACAAGGACATCATTTTGTGACTTGGAGGGGCAAACCTGGGTATTTAAATCCAAAGGTGGTAACAGCTGGGCCCCCAGGCTGGAGGCAGCTCAATGCATGCACTGAAGCAGCAGGGGCAGCTCAGCAGGATGGTAGGGCCCACAGGGCTGGACCTGGACCGCCCACCGCCATCCACACCCATGGTAACCATGGAAACATAACCACCCTGCTCCTGTCAGCTGCCTGGGTTCAGACAACCAGGACTGGCCCACTTTCATCAAGCCAAATCCTAAACTGATCAGGCTGGCCACAGAGTGGTTGCAGGAAGAACTGGGATTCGGTGATTTGGTCAGTCCAGGCTTCCCAGCACAGCTTGGGAGGACTACCATAGGAGCTTCCACACCTTGATGTCTGGGCTGGGGTCAGACAGGGCTTAGGCAGCCAGCATAGTGGCCATCAGAGCTGGCCAAATGGTCCCGATGCCCTCTGCCTGTGAGCTAACAGCTACTGTGTGGCTGCTGCCCTTGCTGCTGCAGCAAAAGCCTCTGTGTCTCATTGAGGGGACTCTGGCTGGTGCTCTGCCTGCCCTGGCTGCTCAGCCAGTCCTCCAGGGGTGAGGATGTATCAATAGTCACTGGGAGTGCCACCCACTGCTCCCATGCCACTGCCATCCCCAGCTCCACTATAGGGCTGATCCCCGCCAGGCAGCTCCAGGCTGCCTCCTGCAGTGGGCTCCTCGGCTCTCTTGATGTTGATGTATAAGGGGTCCTGGCTGGCGGATAGCACAGCCAGCTGGCCCAGAATGCTCTCCAGTTTCATTCGCAGACAAGTAAAGCTTGGGCGCTGCTTGGGGTCAGCACTCCAGCACTGGTACCTGAGATCATACAAAAGGTCATCTGAAGGCCTAAGCAGCCCTTGGCTTGGATGGAGTGGGAGTGTAAGAAGTCCTCCATACACTCTGGAAGTTGTTTCAGGCGGTTCCTGCCAATGAGGTAGTTGTAAATCTCAGCGTTTTTGATGCCAGCGTATGGCGTCTGCCCACGTGTCATGATCTCCCACATGGTCACTCTGAAGGCCCACACATCACTGTGCACAGTATACAGGTTGTCAGACACTCTCCAGGGCCAGCCACCTGACAGGCAATTTGGAGGCACAGCCCTGACGATAGTAGTCCCCGCTGTAGATCTTCCAGGAGAGTCCAAAGTCAGCCACAGACCCTGTCATGTCCACTGCCAGCATGCAACTGCGAGTGGCCAGGTCTCAGCGGATGAAGTTCCGAGAGCTCAGGTACTCCATGCCGCAGGCAATGTCCACCATGAACCGGATCAGGGTAAAGGGGTTCTCCCCAATCTGGGAGGTGAGCAGGAAGGTGTGCAGGTCCCCATGCTTCATGAACGGCAAGATGACCATGGGGATGGGGTGACAGCCTTTAGCCCTGCTCCAGAGGCTCACCCCAACAAGTTTGGCCACGTGTGGATGGTCAAACTCCTTCATGCAGGCTGCTTCCCTGAGGAACTCTTCAATGTCGCTTCAGGCAATGACGTCAGCTTTCAGCATCTTTCACAAAGGAGCCATCCTCCTGCTTCAGCTGGGCCTACCGCACTGAACCACACTCTCCTTTGCCCAACATCTGGCCAGGGTGAACTGCTGCTCTGGGCTGAGCACATCCTTGTTTTTCCTTTAGTCCACTGTTGATGCTCAAGCTGTCCAATGCGGCCTCGATGCACTCGGGCCTTTCTCAATTGAAGGACTGGGCTGCCCGGAAGTAAACAGCTGGCTCTCCCCGGGCCATGACACAGTCAAAGCCTTGCCCAAACCGTGTCTCTTTCCATCTCTTTCGAAGCAGGATGAGGGCCAGGGCAGCAGCCGTCACCAGGGCTGTTAGCACACCAAGGACCACAGGTACCCAGGATGTGCGGCTGTGAGGAGGGCCCTGCTGGCCTGCATGGTCATGAGAAGAGACCACCAGTGGCTGACTCCACGGTCCACAGCCAACTGCATTGGAGACGCACACACATATGATCAGGTTCTTTTGGGTATCCCAGCCTGTCAAATTGGTCCTGCTCCCTTCCACTGTCAGCTCATCCTGGGTTCCACTGCCTTGAACCCAGGACAGTTTACAGGGTCCCAGGGGGACTTCCAAAGGGCCCTCGGGGATCACTTCTTCCCACTCCAAGATGAGGCCTGAATCTGTGCAGATGGCATGGGGGTTTTGGGGAGTGCTGGCTGCGGCCAGACCCTTGGTCTGAAAGGGCACCCAGTCAGCATAGGGAGAGGGCCCCAAGGCATTGGCACAGTGCACCCTGAGGCTGTAGCTGATGGCAGGCACCAGCTCCCGGAGCAGGCAGGTAAAGGGGGCCACAGGGACCACAACAGCCAGGACTTTCCCAGCCTCCTGGGGCCTGTGTTACCTGAACTGTACAGGACTATAGCAGGGCTCAGCCATCAGCACCTGGCATCCAGACCACACTAATGTTGCTGCTGGAAAGCTTTGTCACGGTGATGATGAAGGGGGCTGCAGGCAGTGCTTGAAGGTGAACAGTGGCTATGCGAGAAGAGGCCAGGCATTTTAGGTTGTGAGCTTCACAGGAAAACATGGGTGCTCTGGGTCACCCCTGTTACATTTAAAACAGATGGAGAGGGAGCGGGTCTCCCGATCTTGATAGTTTCTCTCCACCAGACAATGGTAACAGGTTCAGGGGGACCCACAGCCTTGCAAGACAGTTGGAAAGGGGCATTGGGTGGCACTGCCAGATCTTTTGGCTCCACTATGAAAAGTGGCACACCTTCTACCATGAGCCACATTGGCTGGGAGATCTTGGTTTCGCCCCCATTCTCCACCTGGCACCAGTACTGGCCGCGTCAGAGCGCTCCACTGACTTCAGGCTGAGGAAGCCGATCCAGTGCTGCTTGCTGACTGGGGTGTACAACTGGTCCAAGTTCTGGATCACAGGCCCATCCTTCACCAGCTGGATGTCAGGCTCCTCCAACCCCTCCACGCTGCAGTTGAGCTTCACTGGCTGCCCCTGAGCCACTGTCAGCTTCACCAGGGCTCTGTTGAGCTTCGGACCTGCAGCCCCAGACCTGCAGCAGCAGAGAAGCCAGAGCTGCCAATGGCAGCCCCAGCGGCGGCAGCAGCAGCGGGAGCCCTGGCCGCCCCATGCTCCGCCTCAGCGCCATCTGTGGTGACACCACACCATGCCAGGCCCGGCCCACGAGCGAGCAGGGAGGAGGGCTGAATGTGACTTTTTTTTTTTTTTTTTTTTTTTGAGACGGAGTCTCGCTCTGTCTCCCAGGCTGCAGTGCAGTGGCCGGATCTCAGCTCTCTGCAAGCTCCGCCTCCCAGGTTCACGCCATTCTCCTGCCTCAGCCTCCCGAGTAGCTGGGACTACAGGCGCCCGCCACCTCGCCCGGCTAGTTTTTTGTATTTTTTAGTAGAGACGTGATTTCACCGTGTTAGCCAGGATGGTCTCGATCTCCTGACCTCATGATCCACCCGTCTCGGCCTCCCAAAGTGCTGGGATTACAGGCTTGAGCCACCACGCCCGGCCTGAATGTGACTTTATATTGACTAATATGTCAACATTTGGAGGATCTTCATAACTCAGTAAACCATTATTTTCTAAATGAACAATGCATAATATTACAAAGTGGTAAAATATTCACTCAGGCCAGGTGCAGTGGTTCAAACCTGTAACCCCAGCACTGTGAGAGGCCAAAACAGGTGGATCACTTGAGCCTAAAAGACCAGTCCTGAAATGATACAGATTTTGAAATTAGTACACAAGGATTTTAAAGTAGGTATTATAACCTACACTCAAGGATGTAAAGTAAAATACCTGTAATGGTCAAATAGATAAGAAATTAGAGAAATAAAAATTTTAAAAACAACCAAATGCAAATCTCAAACTAACAAATATAAAGCCTAGAATAAGAAAGTCCCTGGATAGGTTTAAAAGCATATTAAAATTATACAAGAGTCAGTGGCCCTGAAAATGGACCAAAAGAAATGATCCAAGCTATAGAGCAGAGAGAAAAAACAGGAAATAGAATCAACAGAACTCCAGCAATCGGGGAAAGAACATCAGGATATCTAAAATATGTGTAACTAGAGTCCCAGAACAAAACTGAGAAAAAAAAAATGAAGCAGAAAAAACAGTAACATAAAACGTCCCAAATGTGGTAAAAGGCATACATTTATAGATTTAAGAAGCTTGCTATCTGAAGCAGGATGAATACAAAAAGACACACTCCTAGGTATATCATAATCAAACTTTTTTTTTTTTCTTTCTGAGGGGGGACGGAGTCTCACTCTGTCGCCCAGGCTGGAGTGCAGTGGTACGATCTCAGCTCACTGCAAGCTCCACCTCTCAGGTTCACGCCATTCTCCTGCCTCAGCCTCCTGAGTAGCTGGGACTACAGGCGCCTGCCACCATGCCCGGCTAATTTTTTGTATTTTTAGTACAGACGGGGTTTCACCATGTTAGCCAGTACGGTCTCGATCTCCTGACCTCGTGATCTGCCTGCCTCAGCGTCCCAAAGTGCTGGGATTACAGGCGTGAGGTACCGCACCCGTCCTACCATAATCAAACTTCTAATGATCTATGATAAAGATAAAATCTTGAAAGCAACAACAAAAAAACACACAGAGGAACAATACAAACAATGGCTGAGCTCTCATTAGAAATAATGAAGACCAGAAGACAATGGAACTCAAAGTGCTGGGGGAAACTCTACCTGAAATTCTATACCTAAGGTTGTGACCTAAGAATAGATGTGTCAGGATGGCCCAGTAGGCACCAGATTCAAGCTATATTAAAAAAAAAAACTTTCAGGAATGCAAGTGTAGCCAGGTGCAGTGGCTCACGCCTATAATCCCAGCACTTTTGGGAGGTCAAGGAGAGTGGATCACTTCAGCTCAGGAGTTTGAGACCAGCCTAGACAACATGGTAAAATCCCATCTCTACCAAAAATACAAAAAATCAGCCAGGTGTAGTGGCACACACCTGAAGTCCCAGCTACTGAGGAGGCTGAGGTGGGAGGGCTGCTTGAGCTTGAGAGGTGGAGGTTGCAGTAAGCCAAGATAGCACCACTGTGCTCCAACCTGGGTGACAGAGCAAGACCTCAAAAAAAAAAAAAAAAAAATATATATATATATATATATATATGAAAGTATAATAAATATATTTTTTCAGATTGATGAAAATAGAATTCATTACCATCATATCAGTACTACGAAACATAAAGGACATGAAATGACCTAAGAAGGAAACTCAAGTCTCCAGATGGAACGAAGGCTACTAGAAATGGTAAATATATGGGGCTAATTTTTTGGGGGGTAGGGGGTGGGGAGACAGAGCCTCACTCTGGCACCTAGGCTGGAGTGCGGTGGCTCAATCTTGGCTCACTGCAACCTCTGTCTCGCAAGCTCAAGCGATTCCTCCACCTCAGCCTCCCAAGTAGCTGGGACTACAGGTGCACACCGCTATGGTTAGCTAATTTTTGTATTTTTTTTGTAGAGACAGGGTTTCCCTGTGTTGCCCAGGCTGGTCTCTAACTCTTGGGCTCAAACAATCTACCTGCCTCAGCCTTCTAAAGCACTGGGATTACAGGCATGAGCCATCATGCCCAGCAGGGAGTAAATTTTTATTAAAGTGTACCTTTTTCATATTTTAATTTCTTTAAAATACACATGAATGCCTAACATAAAAATTACGGCGTTGTACTGTGAGGTATAATGCAGATGACAAGTAGAGCATTAAGGTGAGAAATAAATGGAACCACAGTTGACCATGGATTTGAAATGGGCAGGTCCACTTATCTGCAGCTTTTCTTCTGTCTCTGCCATCCCTGAGACAGCAAGACCAAGCACTCCTCTTCCTCCTCAGTTTACTCAACATAAAGACAATGAGGATGAAGACCTTTATGATGATCCACATCCACTTAATGAACAGTAAATATATTTTCTCTTCCTTATAACCTTCTTAGTAACATTTTCTTTTCTGTAGCTTATTTTACTATAAAAACATAATATATAATATACATAACATATAAAATGTGTGTTATAATCAACTGTTTATGTTATTGGCAAGGCTTCTGGTCAACAGCTATTAGTAGTTAAATTTAGGGGCAGTCAAAAGTTATACACAGATTTTCAACTGCATAGTGGGTCATTGGCCCTAATCCCCATGTTGTTCAAGGATCAATTGCATATGGTTCCAACATTTTACACGAATTAGTACGATATTAACTCTCTGTAGACCGTGAAAAGTTAAATGTGTTGTAATCCCAATAGAAATAACTAAAAAACAAAATAATGCAAAGAGGTATAGTTAAAAATCCAATAAAAGAATTTAAAATAACTGGTCCAAAATAGGGCAGAACAGGAGAAGCAGAGAAACAGAACAAAACAAAGTGAGTATACGAACAAAAACAGATGGGATTAACAGGATACAAACAGCAAAATGACAACTAAACCCAACTGTAAAAATTATTATGAATGATCACTTCCAACCAAGATGTAGTAACAGGAATTGAATGTACCCTTTGCCTGAAGTAACTAAAACACTGGACAAAAGTTAAGAAACAATTGCTTTCTGACATTGGATATCAGCCAGCACAGATCCGAAAACCAGGAGAAACAAACAAGATGAGCTCAGTCAACTTAAGCAAGTTTCTTAACTTGCTTACCAACTTAAGCAAGTTTCCAGGATACAGTTCATATTTAAAAGCACAATCTGAAAGGATCAAACTGTTTCTAAATAACTTCCACTGCATCCTAGAACAAAGCCATAAAAAAGAATAAAATCACGTTAGCTGCAGCAACAGGGATAGAACTGGAGGTCATTATCTTAAGTGAAATAAGCCAGGCACAAAAAGACAAATATCACACCTTTTGACGTATATGTGGAAACTAAAAAATTAGGTCGCATGGAGATAGAGAGTAGAAGGCCAGATAACCGAGATGGGGAAGGGTGAGTGGGAGCATGGGGGAGGATGAAGAGAGATGGGTTAAAGGGTACAAATATACATTTAGACACAAGGAATAAATCCAGTGTTTGACAGCAGAGTAGGGTGACGTTAGTTGACAAAAATATACTGCACTCAGGTGATGGACATCCTAAATACCCTGACTTTATCACCACACATTATATACATGTAATAAAATTTCACAGGTACTCCATAAATTTGTACAAATTTTAAAAATCTGAAATCTTAAAAATTTAAAGAAATATATATAGGAATACAAAAATATCTAGCATTCAGCAAGGGAGAATTTGCAACATCTGGCATCTAATAAAAAATTACCAACGCATGCAAAGATGCAGTTAAATATGATCCGTAATGAGAAGAAAAGCCAATTGATATAAATCCCCAAATGACAAGAATGAAAGAATTTGTAAAGAGGGATATTAACAGTTATTATAAGTATGTCCCAGATGTCCAAGAAGGTAGAGAAAAGATTATAAATGTTAGGTAGCAAAATGGAAGATATAAAATGGTCCAAATCAAACTTCTGGAGATAAAAGCTATAATGTCTGTGATAAAAATATACTGGAAGGAATTAGACACCGCAGAAAAAGAAAATTCGTGACTTGAAAATACAGCAAAAGAAACTATTCAAAGTGACATACAAAGAGAAAAAAAATAAGAAAAAAATAGACCATTGATAAGCTGTGGAACACTTTAGGAGACCTAATATATGTGCAATTGGAGCAGAAAAGCTATTTGGATTTTATTAAATAATAATCAAAAAATTTGCAAATTTGATAAAATTAAAACCCTACAGATCTAAGAAGCACAAAAAACCCCAAGAACAGGAAATAAGAAGGAAACTACAAGATGTATCATAAGTCAATTGCTTAACAAGTGATAAAGAGAAATTCTTAAAAGCAGTCAGAGGCCGGGCGCGGTGGCTCAAGCCTGTAATCCCAGCACTTTGGGAGGCCGAGACGGGCGGATCACGAGGTCAGGAGATCGAGACCATCCTAGAAAAACATAAATGACCTTAAAGCCCCAGCAGAAAAATCAGAGCTGAGGCTGTGCGCGGTGGCTCATGCCTGTAATTCCAGCACTTTTGGAGGCCAAGGCGGGTGGATCACCTCAGGTCGGGAGTTCGAGACCAGCCTGACCAAAATGGAGAAACCCTGCCTCTACTGAAAATTCAAAATTAACTGGGTGTGGTGGTGCATGCCTGTAATCCCAGCTACTCAGGGGGCTGAAGCAGGAGAATCACTTGAATCCAGGAGGCAGAGGTTACGGTGAGCCGAGATCATGCCATTGCACTCCAGCCTGGGCAACAAGAGCACAATTCCCTCTCAAACAAACAAACAAAAAAATCAGAGCTGGTCAGAATGGATTAAAAAAGCAAGACTCAACTATACATACCTATAAGAAACACATTTTAAATATAAAGAAAGATATACACTGAAAAGGACAGAAGAAGATACACTATACAACGAGTAAGCATAAGAAATCGAAGTGTCTTTATTAATATCAAAGTAGACTTCAAGACAGAGTACTACCAAACATAAAGAGGAAAATTAGATAATAATAAAATAGTCAATTTATCAGGAAGACAGATCAATCATGAATGAATGTCCCAATATGAGAGTTTCAAAACATATCAAGCCAAAACTGACAAAACTAAAGTGAGAAACCGATAAAACCACAATCATAGTTTTTAATACCTTCTCCCAGTAAGTGACAGAACAACTAGACCAAAAAATTTGGTAAGGGCATAAAAGATGCAGAGTAGGAGTTAGCAAACTTTATCTCTAAAAGGGTTAGATAATAAATATTTTTGGTTTTGTCAGCTATAAAGTCTCTGTTGTTAACCACTCAATTTTTCTTTTGTAAAGCAAAAGCAGACATAGACAAAGAAGTATATGAAAGAGGGTGGGCGTGCTGGCTCATGCCTGTAATCCCAGCACTTTGGGAGGCTGAGGTGGCCAGATTGCCTGAGTTCAGGAGTTTGAGACCAGCCTGGTCAACATGGTGAAACCCTGTCTCTACTAAAATACAAAAAATTAGCCAGGCATGGTGGTGTGCACCCATAGTCCCAGCTACTCAGGAGGCTGAGACACGAGAATTGCTTGAACCCAGGAGGCAGAGGTTGCAGTGAGCTGAGATCGCAGCACTGCACTCCAGCCTGGGTGACACAGCGAGACTCCATCAAGAAAAAAAAGGTAGTGTATGAATAAGTATGGCTGTATTCCAATAAAACTTTAAGTACAACAAGCTACAATCCAGACTCGTCCTGTTACCTAACACTTATAGAAGATTACATCCAACAACTACAGAATACATGTTCTTTTCAAATGCAAAAGGTATGTTCACCAAAATAGAGCATATGCTGGATCATAAAATAAGTCTCAATAAATTTTAAGAGTGAACTATTATAAAATATGTTCTCTGACCACAATGAAATTAAATTAGAAACCAGTAACAGAAAGACATCTGGGAAAAAACACACAAATATCTAGAAATAAAACATTTCTAAATTAGAAAATATTTTGAAAAGAAAGATAAAACTGTATCAAAAGCTGTGGGCTGCAGCTAAAGTACTGTGAGGAAAATTTATAGCTTTAATATTTATATTTTAAAATAAGACAAATACAAAATTAGTAAAGTTCTACCTTAAAAGCCAGGTAAGCCCAAAGTAATTAGAAGAAAGAAAATAAAGAGCAAAAATCAATAAAATGAAAAAGAGACAACAGAAAAAATAAAGCTAAAAGTTCGTTCATTGTTGGTACAGTTGCTCTGGAAAACAGTTTGGCAGTTCCTCTAAACCAGGGTGTCCAATCTTTTGGCTTTCCTGGGCCACATGGAAGAAGTAGTCTTGGAACACATAAAATACACTAACGATAACTGATGAGCAAAAAAAACAAAAAACAAAAAACAAACCAAAAAAACCTCATAATGTTTTAAGAAAGTTTATGAATTTGTGTTGGGCTACATTCAAAGCCATCCTGGGCTGTGGTTTGGACAAGTTGCTCTAAAGGTTGAACACAGAGTTACCATGTGACCCAGCAATTTCACTCCTAGGTATATACATAAGAGAAATGAAAACATAAGTCCACACAAAAACTTGTACGCAAGTGTTCATAGCAGCATTATTCATAATAGTTAAGAAGTAAAAACACCCAAATGTCCATCAAATGATGAATGGATAAATAAAATGTGGTATACAATGGAATATTATTCAACAGTAAAAAGAAGTGCTTTGACATAAATGAACCTTGAAAACATCATGCTAAATGAAAGAAATTAGTCACAAAAGACCAAATATTATATGATTCCATTTATATAAAATGTCTAGAATAGGCAAATCTGTAGAGACAAAGATTAGCAATTGCCTAGGACTAGGGGAGTTAGGAAGAAAATAAGTATGGGGTTCCTTTCACGGGTGATGAAAAAAATATTCTAAAACTGATTGAGGTAAAGATTGTACAACTCTGTGAACACCCTAAAAGCCAATGAGTTAAACACTTCAAACACTATGCATTGTATGGTATGTAAATTATATTTCAATAAAACTCCACCTCCCAAAGTGCTGGGACTATAGGCATGAGCCACTGTGCCCAGCCAAAGCTATTATTTTTGAAAGTTGGATCACTGAAAACATTTTTTAAAATTTTTATAAACTCCTAGCTACACTAATGAAGAGGGGAAAACAAAAAAGGGAAAAACACAAACTAATAAGAAATGAAAGAGGAAGTATCACTCCAGATCTTATATACAATAAAAGAAAAAAGGCAATATAAACAACTTCACCTAACACATTTGACAATTGTGTTAGAAATGGATCAATTAGCAAAACTGACACAAAATAAAATGGAAAATCTGAATAGCCCCAAATCTATTAAAGGAACTGCATTCTTTGTCAAATAGTCCAAGAAAGAAAATGCCAGGCCCATATGGCTGCACTAATGAATTATAACAAACATTTAAGAAAAAAACAAAACACCAACCTTACACAAACTCATTCATAAAATAAAGCAGGAAGAAACATCTTCCAACCATTTTATGAAGCTAGTATAATGCTGATACCAAAACTCCAGTTATTTTTTTTAAAAGACAATTACAGCACATCCTGATAAAGGCAGATTCAAAAATTCTTAACATAGTATCAGCAAATCAAAACCAGCTATATATTAAAAGGATAACATGATGAACTACAGTTTATCACAGTAATTCAAGGTAGTTTAACATGAAAATCAAACAATATAATTCATGATATTAACAGAATAAAGTGTTGGGAGAAAAGCTGAGTGTTGGGAGAGAAGCTGAGGTAGGGCTTGCATGTCTGACATAATACAAAAGAGTCTTGGAACATGTCCAGGGTCCAGAGTCTAAAACCCCTCCTGGCCTTTGGAATGTGTCTAGACTTGCTGGCTCCTGGCTTCTAGCACTCCCATTATCTCAAGTAGCTATATGTTTCAAAGAAAATGCTACATCATCACAGCTGCTGCTCATTTGCTTGATACACCACTTCCTTTCAACCCCCACATCCTTACCACCTGTTTCTTTGATCACCAATAAATAGTGTGGGCTCCCAGAGCTTGGGGCCTTCACAGCCTCCATACTAGCATTGGCCCCCTGGTCCCACCTTCTTTCTTGTCTTTTCTCATTTCTTTGACTCCGCCGGACTTCACAGCCCCCACGGCCTGGTGTTGGGTCTGATCACCCTAACATTTGTGGTACCAACATGGGGCAACGAAGACCCCAGTGAAGGAACACTAGAGTACGTCAAAGTGGAGGACACATCGTCAGAGGACACCTGAGGACGACTGGAAGAAGCTTGGTGGGGAAGCTGAGCACTCGGAAGCACCAGGGTAACAATGGGACAAAGTAAAAGCAAACATTCTGCTTACTTGAATTTCTTAAGGCATTTATTACGAAGGAGAGTGAAAGTTAGTACTCAGAATGTATCACTCTTTAGTACAGTAAAGCAGTTTTGCCCATGGTTTCCGGAACAAGGGACTATGGAATTGGATGAATGGGAGAGAACTGGAAGAGATTTTAAAAAGGCATATAAAGATGGAGCAAAAACTCCAGTTTCCATTTGGTCAAAGTGGGAGCTAATAAAGGCAGCTCTTGAGCCATTTCAAACAGATGATGAGACGGATTCAGATGAGGAAGAGGACAAAAGTGTAAAAAACTTCAGATTCTGAGTGTGAGGAACAGCTAACTGGAGGAGATTAAAGAAAAGAAAGGAAAACTTAAAAAAGTATGTTTTACTAGCACGTCAGCTCCACCTGCTGAATTAAGTGAATGGCCACCTCCTCTCTCCCCCTTACTGGGCAAGAAAATGAATTAGCTGAAAAACTTACTGCTCCTATAGTTGCAACATTAAAACCTGGAGCAATTGGTGGTGCTATACGAAATTCTATTTAAAAAAGCTAGAGCTGAGGGAGACCCTGAAGCATGGCAATTTCCAGTTACTATAACCCAGCAAAGAGGACAGAATATAGCTAATTGGGCCACTTTTCCTTTAAGTTTTAAAGGAATTTAAGCAAGCCATTAGTCAATATGAACTGAACTCTCCTTTTGTGCAAACTTTGTTGAAAAATGTGGCTCTTGATAATAGGTTAATACCATATGATTGGGATACTTTAACAAAATCTGTTCTCACTTTGTCCCAGTACTTGCAGTTTAAAACCTGGTGGGCTAACTAAGCTCAAACTCAGGCAAGGGAAAACACACAAGTGCAGCCACCTGTGCCTGTTTCCGTTGAACAGTTAATGGGAGTTGGCCCTAATTGGGGTAGATTAGAGAATCAAGCAGTAATGGAGGATGTTGCCATTGTTCAGCTGCGCTCTGTGTGCTTACGGGCATGGGAAAGGATAAATGTTACAGGAGAAAAATATCTTTCTTTCAGTTCTGTCTGACAAGGACTTAAAGAACCATATATTGATTTTATTGCTTGGCTCCAAGAGGCTGTGTATAAAGCCATAATTGATAAAACAGCCCAGGATGTTATAATACAGCTTCTTGCATACGATAATGCTAATGCAGAGTGTCAAACAGTTATTAGACACCTGAGAGGGAAGGCTCATTTAGCTGAATATATTAAGGCTTGTGATGCCATTGGAGGTAACTTACATAAGGCTACTCTTTTAGCTCAGGCTATGGCTGAATTGAAAGTAGGAAAGAATATGCCCTGTTTCTCAGGCTCTTGGTTTAATTGTGGGCAATTTGGACACACAAAACAGGAACGTAGAAAAGGATATCAAAAGGAAAAACCACTACCATCAACCAACAGAAAAGTCTCGGTGTATGTCCCCAGTGTAAGAAAGGCAACCACTGGGCAAATCAGTGTCATTCTAAATTTAGCAAAGATGGACAACCTCTTTTGCGAAACAAGAAGAGGGGCCCACCTTGGGCCCCTCAACAAACCAAGGCATATCTGGCACAGCCAGCGCCCTTACAAACCATACAACAATTGTCCCCCGCCACAGCAGGTCCCCTGTAGACCTCTCCAGCACAATTCCTGTCTCCTTACTTCCTGGGGAGCCACCAAAGAAGGTCCCCATGGGAGTTAGGAGACCCTCACCCTCAGGAACAGTCTATTACTTGGAAGGTCTAGTCTACATTTAAAAGGTATCACTGTGCATATGGGAATAACTGACTCTGATTATATCAGAGAGATACAACTAATTATTAGTTCCTCAACTCCATGGTCTGCCTCCCCAGGAGAATGAATTGCTCAGTTGCTGCTACCCTACATAAAACTAAGCAGCAGCACAGTGAAAAGAATAGGAGGCTTTGGTAGTACTAATCCAGCAGGAAAAGCTTTATATTGGGTTAATCAAGTGTCTGACAAAAGACCTATTCATATAGTAACTATTCAGGAAAGGATTTTGAAGGACTAGTAAATACTGGAGCTGATGTCTCTATTATTGCTTAAATCAATGGCTCCAACACTGGCCTAAACAAAAGATTTCCATGGGTATCGCTGGTGTAGGGACTGCCTCAGAAGTTTTTCAAAGTTCCTTGATTTTACCATGTCAAGGGCGGGATGGCCAGGGACCATCCAACCTATTATTACACCTATTCCTGTCAATTTATGGGGTAGAGACTTATTGCAACAATGCAGTGCTGAAATATCTATTCCTATGGATCAATATAGTAATAAGAGTGGACAAATGATGAAAAATGCGGGATATTGCTCGGGAGAAGGACTAGGAAAAAATAAAAACAGCCAATCAGAACCTTCAGAAGGATAAACAGGTCAGACTGGATTGGGGTATCATTTTTAGGAGCAGCCATTGTTGAGCCTCTGGCTCCCATTCCTCTTGTTTGGCTAACTACCAAACCAGTTTGGGTGGAGCAATGGTGGCTGAAACAGGAAAAACTGGAGGCTTTAAAAGAACTGGTGCAGGAACAATTGCAAAAGGGATATACACTGACTACTTTCTCCCCTCATTAATTCTCTTGTATTTGTCATTAAGAAAAAATCTGGTAAATGGAGAATGCTAACAGATTTGAGGGCTGTTAAATGCTGTAATTCAACCCATGGGCATGCTACAACCAGGGCTGCCCTCCCCAACAATGATTCCAAAATACTGGCCTCTTATAGCAATAGATCTAAAGGATTGCTTTTTTACCATTCCTTTAGCTGCCCAAGATTATGAAGAATTTGCTTTTGCTGTTCCCGCCATAAATAATAATGAACCAGCAGACTGATACCATTGGGAAGTACTGCCACAAGGCATGTTAAATAGCCCGACTGTTTGTCAAACTTATGTTGGCAAAGCTATTAAGCGAGTTAGAGAACAGTTTAAAAAATGGTATAGTATCCATTACATGGATGATATTTTGTGTGCAGCTGAAACTAGGGAAGAATTGATGTTGTGCTACAAACAGAAAAGGCCGTAAATGTAGCAGGGTTAATTATAGCCCCCGGTAAAATCCAAACTTCTACTGCCTTTCAATATCTAGGAATGAAGGTAGAACAAAGGGCTATTAAGCCTCAAAAAGTTCAAATTTGGCCGGGCGCGGTGGCTCACGCCTATAATCCCAGCACTTTGGGAGGCTGAGGCAGGCAGATCACAAGGTCAGGAGATAAAGATCATCCTGGCTAACACAGTGAAATCCCATCTCTACTAAAAATACAAAAAAATTAGCCAGGTGTGGTGGTGGGCGCCTGTAGTCCCAGCAACTCAGGAGGCTGAGGCAGGAGAATGGTGTGAAACCAGGAGGTGGAGCTTGCAGTGAGCCGAGATCGCGCCACTGCACTCCAGCCTGGGAGACAAAGCGAGACTCCATCTAAAAAAAAAAAAAAAAGTTCAAATTTGAAGAGATAATTTAAAAACCTTAAATGATTTCCAAAAATCATTAGGAGACATCAATTGGATTCATGCAACTTTAGGCATTCCTACCTATGCTATGTCTCATCTCTTTTCTACTTTACAAGGTGATTCTAACCTTAACAGTAAATGCTCCCTGTCCAAAGAAGCATTGGAGAAACTTCCATTAATTGAGGGAAAAAATTCAGCAAGCACAAGTAGAACAAATTAATCTGATACAGCCATTACAGTTTTTAGTTTTTCCTACTAAGCATTTGCCTACAGGAGTTTATAGTTCAACAGGATGATCTGGTTGAGTGGCTTCTTCTACCTCACAATACAACCAAAACGCTCACTCTGTACTTAAAATAAATTGCTTTGCTAGTAGGACAAGCGAGGCTGCCCACAACAAAGCCAAGGGGATATGATCTAAATCAGATTATGGTTTCATTAACAAAACAACAAATTCAACAAACCTATATTAATTCCCAAGAATGGCAAGTTAATTTGGCCAGTTGGCATTCTTGATAATCATTACCCTAAATCTAAGATATTTCAATTTCTATAATTAACATATTGGATATTGCCTTCTATTATTCAAAAAGCCCCTACTGGAGTGGCCATTACTGTTTTTACTGATGAATCTAGTAATGGAAAATCCTCATTTGCAGGACCTCAACAGCAAGTTTTTCAAACTGACATTGCTTAAAGAGCTAATCCAACTTTAAAAAGTCAAATACAAAAGTAAAAGGGAAGGGACCAGGAATATAAGACACCGCATATGCAATTGCATTTAGCTTTATTAACATTAAAGTTTTTAAATTTACAAAAAGATCAACCCATGACTGCAGCTGAACAACACCTGACAGGACAAAAGGAAAATAAAAAGGCTGGACAAGATATAGGATGGAGAGATGCACATACAAAGAGCTGGGAAAAAGGAAAGATAATTATATGGGGAAGACGATTTGCTTGTGTCTCTCCAGGTGACAATCAGGTGCCTGTATGGGTGCCCGCCAAACATCTGAAGATCTATCATGAGCCACAGCATCTAGTGGACCCACCTGTACAGTGCAAATTGAAGGTTTAAGGATTGCTTTTTTTGCTATACTATTGCACAAGAAGGATAAGCCTTGATTTGCTTTCTCTACGCCTTCTGTTAATCAGAAAAAGCCTTCTTCTCATTACCAATGGTAGCATTTACCCCACGGTAATTAACCAAAGAGGCAGAAGCTGTTACAAATGCTTCAGCAATGGCATGCCTCCCAGCTACAGCAAAATAAAAATAAAAATAAAAAAGCCTTTGCTTCTGTTTCAGTAGATTTACTAACGTAGGGGTAAGGGCATGTTTGTATTTTTGCAGGAGATGAACACACCATGTGGGTGCCCTCAAGATGTGTATGACCATGGAACAGGAGACTAGAGGGACCCATGGATCCCAACCATGGACCGGGTTTCCCCAGTATGAGCCATAAGCCAGTTGAATCTGAATACAAAGATGGAACAAGGACCAACCAGAGTCATGCTGACATCAACCCCCATAACATGGGACAGATCAAGAAAACCACACAGGAAGCTGAGAAACTGCTGGAGCACCAGGGTTTTACCTTTTGCTAGGATTCAGAGGTACAATAGATGCTTAACGGACCAATGTTTTCTGACTGAATTCCTCTCTACCCTAAATACAAAAGACCCTAATAGGTAGGCAGGAATATCATCGCCCCTATTCAGCATGAAGAAGTTACAGAAGACAGACCTCCATCCTTCTGCAACCCTTAGAATTAAGGGTCCCCTTATAAAAGGGAAAGGGGAAATATGCAAGAAGCATTCAAACCAGAGCAACTCCATTTTGAATAAGGGCTAAAAAAATGAAGCTGGATCACCAACTGGCAATTAAGGGCTGCACAGCCTGCAACTGCCTTGCTCAATTAATTCAAAAACAAAAAGAGGACCTTTTGGATTCAAAGTTGTGTTATGTTACTCTTACATGCCATCTGGAGGACAGAGATGAAAATCTCACCCTCGATACTGTAAAACTATAAGAGCAGGTTTTTGAAGCCTCTCAGGCTCACTTGAATCTGCTCCCTGCAACTGATATTTTCAACATGATAGCTGATGGGTTGTCTACAATCAATCCTCTTAAATGGATTAAAGCCACTGGAAGCTCTACACTTGCAGACTTTGTTCCAATAATTATGTGCTTGTGCTGTCTCCTTTTAGTCTGCAGATGCGGAAGCCGCCACTGGAAAGAAAGCCGCCCTCAAGAACAAGCAATGATGGCTGTGGTGGTTTTACAAAAAAGAAAAGGGGGGCATGTTGGGAGAAAAGCTGAGTGTTGGGAGAGAAGCTGAGGCAGGGCTTGCATGTCTGACATAATATAAAAGAGTCTTGGAATATGTCTGGGGTCCAGGGTCTAAACTACCTTGTAGCCTTTGGAACCTGTCTAAACTTGCTGGCTCCTTGCTTCTAGCACAGCTATTATCTCAAGTAGCCATATGTTTCAAAGAAAATGCTAAACCATCACAGCTGTAGCTCATTCGCTTGATACATCGCTTCCTTTCAACCCCTACATCCTCACCATCTGTTTCTTTGTTTGATCACCAATAAATAGCATGGGCTCCCAGAGCTTGGGACCTTGGCAGCCTCCATACTAGCATTGGCCCCCTGTTCCCACTTTCTCTCTTAACCTGTCTTTTCTCATTCCTTTGACTCTGCCGGACTTCATAGCCCCCACAGCCTGGTGTTGGGTCTGATCATCCCAACAAAAAGCTATCCAATCATCTCAACAAATGCAGAAAACATCTGACAAAATTCAACACACATTCATAAAACTCTCCGCAAATTAGAAACAGAAAGGAATTTCCTCAATTTGATACCATTAAGAAAATAAATAGGTAAGCCACAGACTGGGAAAAAATATTTGTAAAACCCATATCTAACAAGAAACTTGTAAAGGAATATATAAAATATGTCAACTCAATAATGAAAACAAGCAATTCAATTAAAAAAAGGGGCAAAAAGATTTGAACAGGCACTTCATAAGGAAGATGTTTAAATGGCCAATAAATACAACAGTGTTCATCATCATTAGATGAGCATTAGATTAATTGCAGGGAAATGCAAATTAGAACCAATAACATCCACCAAAATGTATAAAACACCAAATGGTGAAAATGAGGAGCAACTAGAACCCACATAAATAGTTGGTACGAGTGTAAAATTGTGCAGCCACCTTGGGAAACAGCTACCTAGACAGATATGCCAGAGTCCAAGTAGGGTGGGGAGGGTATCTATACAGGAAGACTGTTTGGTTCCAGGTGTTGGAGCTCAAGTGAGGCAAAAAGGGTGTCTGTGCAGGGTAGAGTACTGGCAGTGTCTTAGGTTTCTCACCATAGGAGAAAGGCATATACAAATAGGAAAAGGGAGAAAACCAGAATTAACCCTGTGGTATGAGACCAGAATTGGAGATATCAGTGGACACTCATGGTTTTCAACATATACAACTCATATAGAAATAAAATGTAAATGTGTTTGTATATGTATATAAATATATATATGCATATATTTGCCTAGACATACACATGCCCACACACATTCTCTAGCTTTTTTCACTGAGATGTCATGGGAGCAGTGACATCTCAACAGCGTAACTAGCATTGAGACATTGGCTTCTAAATACTTTTCTTCAGCAAAAGGATCCAGGATTCCTTGGAGAAATGACTGGTTCCAGAGATGGGATAGGAAAAATACAAAATGAGCCTGGAACATCTTGTCTTCAGGAAGTAAAAAAAGATTCAAAGAATGATGAGAACACGTCAGAAAGACACAGAGGGCCTCTCACTAGCCAAACATGGGACAATTCGTACATCAATAATAATGACAACCATAGATTTTTGCCCATTGAATAAAATAGGTACCATAAGTCCATACTGATATAAATAAATGAATAAATCAAAAGTTTATGGCTGGGCATGGTGGCTCACACCTGTAATCCTAGCACTTTGGGAAGCCGAGGCGGGTGGATCACTTGAGGCCAGGGGTTCCAGACGAGCCTGGCCAACATGGCAAAACCCAGTCTCTACTAAAAATACAAAAATTAGTTGGGTGGGTTGGTGCATGCCTGTAATCCAAGGTACTCAGGAGGCTGAGACATGAGAATCATTTGCACCCTGGAGGCAGAGGTTCCAGTGAGCCAAGATCACACCACTGCACTCCAGCCTTGGAACAGAGAGAGACTGTCTCAAAAAAAAAAAAAAAAAAAAAGTTTGAGGAAAACTGGGATATTTACATCATTTCAAAGTACCTCCATATAAAATATGTATTACAATGGAAAAAGTAGCTTTACCATGGAGAAGTTGGCACATACTGCCTTAATCAAAGTGAAAATCATTAATGAAAGACCAAATGAAATTGTATACCATCTGATAGGATGAGGTATCACTTCTGTGATATTCCTGTTCAAGATATATAACGTAAATTGAAGACATTAGACAAATCCAAATTGAAGGACATTCTATAAAACAGCTGTCTGGTAATCTTCACAGTTCCCTCATGAAGTGAAGGTAAGACTGTGGAACCATTAATATTTAAGATTGAAGGACACATGACAGTTAAAATGTAACATGTGACTCTGCACTATCCTTTTGCTATAAAGGACATTTTTGGAATAATAGGCAAAACCTGAATGTCAGGGTCTGATGCTTAGATGGTATTATGTCTCAATGTTGATATCCTAATTTAAAAAGTTGTATTGTGGTTATTAGGAGAATGTGCTATATAACATATTTGGGGATGGTCACAGCAACTTACTCAAATGGCCCATAAAAATAAAGGTTTTTTGTTCTGTAAGTTTTCTGCAAATTTGAGATATAGTTTCCAAAAATAGTTTCAGATCCTTAACAAAATGTACATACATAAATTATGTGTGTATATGTATATATATACACACATGTGTGTATATATGTATGCACATATATATGCACACACATATGTGTGTATGTGTGTGTGTGTATATGTGTATATACACATATACACACACACCCACACACACCCAAGTTAATGAATCAAAATTCTCTCGGAGGCTGTACAGTTTATGTCAAAGTCTTCAAAGCATTTAATACATTTCCTTATGAAAAAAAATTGCAATGGTTCTATATCCATAAGAGTAATACTGAATAATGCTGATTGTATGCCATTTATTTTCAATATAGGAAAGGATACCACCAGCCACTCCCTGCCACTCTTCTATTTGATAACTACAAACGCTCTCTGTCAGTCAAAATAAGTCTCTGTCACTTCAGTGTATATAATTGAATTTCCTCTTTTTTGGGGGGGGGACACAGTCTTGCTCTTGTCGCCCAGGCTGGAGTGCAGTGACACAATCTCGGCTCACTGCAACCCCCGCCTCCTGGGTTCAAACAACTCTCCTGCTTCAACCCCCGCAGTAGCTGGGAGTACAGGCACGTGCCACCACGCCCGGCTAATTTTTTTGTAGTTTTAGTAAAGACAGGGTTTCACCATGTTAGCCAGGATGATCTCAATCTCCTGACCTCATGATCCGCCCGCCGCAGCTTCCCAAAGTGCTGGGATTACAGGCATGAGCCACGGTGCCCAGCCTGAATTTCTTGTAGACATATTTTGGGTTAAGAAGGTTGTGAGTCTGCTGATCTTTTATGAAATCAGGCCTACAGATGTCTATTCATGTAAAATTGAAAGATTTCCACAAATAATGTGTGTGCCAGTCGGGCATGGTAGCACATACCTGTAGTCCCAGCCACTCAAGAGGCTGAGGTGGGAGGATTAATTGAGGCTAAGAGTTAAAAGGCTGTGGTGTGTTACGATCATGCCTGTGACCAACCCCTGCACTCCAGCCCAGGTAACATAGCAAGACCTTTGTCTCTTAAAATATATATGTATATGCATGTGTGCTAGAGCTCATTAAATGTCAAGGAAGGCTCAAGCTCATCCGCTCAATAAATCCACTCTCACAGCCTAATTCAGTATGACAAGCAAACAGGCCACATGATGATGTGACTTAATTTATGAGTAGTTCTAGTATGTATTTAAAGCTTTAAATCTTCTTTTCTGACTTCAAGTAAGTTGAATAACACAAAACATATTAACCATAAGAAGAAAGACTGGTACATTAGACTATCAAAATTAGGAATCTCCACTCATCAAAAGAAAATGAATCGGAAGCTCTAGCATGGGAAAAATACAACACACATCTGACAAAGAATTTTTATATAGGTTATATAAAAAACTCCTACAAAGAGAAGATAAAAAATTCAAGTTTTAAACAGGCAAAAGACTTGAACAAATACTTCAAAACAAACTTCAAAAATAAGCCTTGAAAATGTTGACTACAGTATCTTAAAATTGTGAATGAATATCTCATAGAATAAAGCACTGGAATGTATGATTTTTTTTTAATGGACAAGACTACACATTGTTTTGAAATATATAAAAAACATGTTTTCCTGCATACTATACAAGTTTAAACTGGCTGAGACTCCTATTCACTGAAAATCTGTATCACCTAAGAAATATAAACAGTCATTATCAACTGTTAGTGATTCAACTTTGAGACCAAAATTTCCTGCTCTTCCTTTTTAAGTTTTAGATAGGCTTAACTGAAGAATATTCTAGTATCACTTATCTATGTAAAAGAGAATTTTCTGGAATTCATATTATAAGACAAAATACAGAAACAAACTTGGTGTTCAGGAAGATGTAAGACTAAAATTGTCATTCACAGCTCCCAATTTCAAAATTCTGTGTTCATTAAAATAGGTTCATTGTTCTCACTGAATTTATACTCTCTAAAGGCTTTATGGCAAATAAATGCTATCAATGTGAACTTATAAATTTGAGTTGATAAAATGCTGCTTTTATCAATGTTTTATTTGATATAATACGACTTAATTTGATAAAATGTTCCACTGCTTTAAAATACTTGAAAAATAAGCTGAATTTAAGAACTGCTAGGCATTTTACCGAGACCAAGAACTACACAGACCTTGTGAAAATGACATATTCACCATGATACTGGCTAACTGCTCAGGAACACTGAGTAAGATAAATCACTGAGATCACTGTTCAACAAATACATACAGTACTTATCCCTATAACATTTGGCACAGCATATTTTATTGCAACACTTACCGGTGCTACTATTTTTCCTGTCTGTCCAACTTGCATGTCATTGGGAACAAAGCCAGCATCAACAGCAGCACGGGAAGCACCAACTAAGGGGAAAAAATATTTGTCATTTTTTTCAAGCTCTACTATTCAGCTAGTTAGGATATTCCCTGATAACTGTAAATAAAGACATTGATTTAGAATTCTAAGTACTAGTATATTTTATACAGAAAGCTTCAAGGAAAAACTTCTTTTTATACCCAAGTATTTCAGATTTTAATTTAGGCTTAACTCTTCTGCATGCTTTATCAAAAAGGCATTCATAAACTTTACACTATAATGTTTAGAATGTCATTATATAATGCTCCTTTAAGTAACAACTTCACAAGTTTTGAAGAAAGGTCTTACAATATTACCTCTTGTAATACTATAAAGAGAAGATACTGGATAAAGAGTTACAAATAACAAGATGAAGGTTTAACCAATATTTGCTATCAAATTAATAAATAAAATTTAACTGGCTTTCTATTCTCATTCAACAGGAGTCAACAATGAGCTCTATACTTGGAGTAAAACAACCTCTTCCCCAGCAGGAGTCAAGAATGAGCCTCAGGCCTCTTCATCTCAAGCTGAAAAGGACAGAGGGAGCCATAGACAATACAGCTGACCACCTCCAAACACGCACAGCCTCACCACCACTATCTTGAGTCAGCCAGGACTAATTACACCCTGCCCTTCATTTATGTCTGTCCCCACAAGTCCCAAACTCAAAGGTTATCCTTCATAACCTATACACTGATCCCCATAATGCTCTGCATGCTCCCTAACCTGTACCCATCTCCCATATTCCTGACCCTTACACTGTGATTTCTGGAATACACAGCCCAATATCAGCAAAACTTAAGTTATATTAAGTTTTATTGAAATGTAAGTTTTAGAACTTAAAACTTAAGTTTATTAAAACTCAGGTTTTATTTACCTAATAAAACTTAACTTTAAATTGGCTCTGTCTGAAATATAGCTACTCCTGCTTTCTTTCAATTAGCACCACCATGGTATATCTCTCTCCACTCATTTACTTTATAGGTATATGTATTTTTATATTTAAAGTGGGTTTCTTGTAGACACCATATAGTTGGGTCTTACTTTTTCATCCACTATGACAATCTTTATCATTAATTGGTGCATTTACACTACTGATGTTGAAAGTAATGACTGACATAGTTGGATTAATATCTACCATATCTGTAACGGCTATTTGTTGCCCTTCTTCTTTTTTCCTATTTTTGTCTTCCACCAACTGAGCATTTTAAATAATTCCATTTTGTCTCTTTTCTTAGCTATTAGTTGTATTTTTGTTTTACTTTAGTGGTGGTCCTAGAGTTTGCAATATTCATTTACAATTAATCCAAGTCCACTTTCAAGTAACACTTCACTACTTCACAGGTGGTACAAGTACCATTAAATAACAAGATAATCGTAATCCCTATCTCCTGTTTCTTACATGGTGATTCATTTCACTTATATATGAGCACATAAGTAATTATAATACATGAGCATATGTAATTGAATACGTTATTATTTTAAACAAACTGTTACCTATTAGATTAAAAAAAATAAAACTTATTTTACCTTCACTCATTCCCTCTTCAATGCTCTCACTTGCTTTATATACATCAGAGTTTTTGACCTCTACCATTTCCTTCTCTCTGGAAGAACTTTTAGCATTTCTTGCAAGTCTATGACATAGTCTGCCAATTTTTGTCTGAGAAAGTCTTTACTTCTCTTTCATTTTTAAAGGATAATTTCACAGGGTATAAAATCCTATGTTGGTGGGTGTTTTCTCTCAGCACTTTAAACATTTTACTACACTCTCTTCTTGCTTGCATGGTTTCTGAAAAGAGATTGGATGTAATTATTATCTTTGCTATTCATAGGTATGGTGGATTTTTCCCTCTGGCTTCTTTCAGTATTTGTTCTTTATTTTTTATTTTCTGCAGTTTGCAAATGATAGGCGTAGGTCAAGTTCTTCTGGCATTTATCATATTTGGTGTTCTCTGAGCTTCCTAGATCTGTGGATTGGTATCTGACATTAATGTGGGGAAATCCTCAGTCAGATATTGCTTCTGCTCCTTTCTCTCCTCTTCTGGTATTCCCATTACATGTTATACTCTTAGTAGTTGTTCCACAATTCTTAGATATTATATTACAGTTCAGGTTTTCTGGTTTTTTTTTTTTTTTTTTCTTCTTCTTCTTCTGGTTCTTTTTCTCTTCGTTTTTCAGTTCTGGAGGTTTCTACTGAGATCCTAGAGCTCAGAGATTCTTTCCTCAGCCATATCCAGTCTACTAAGAAGTCCTTAAAAGGTATTCTTCATTTCTGTTACAATGTTTTTTATCTCTAGCATTTCTGTTTCTTTCTTGGATTTCTAGCCCTCTGCTTATATTGCACATCTTACTTGCTCTTTATTCATTAGAGACCTTAGCATACTAATCCCAGTTGTTTTAAATTTCCAGTCTGATTATTCTAGCTGAGGGGTTCTGATGCTTTCTCTGTCTCTTCAAACTTTCTTTTACCTTCTAGTATATCTCGCAATATTTTCTTGATAGCCCAACATGAGATACACGGGTAAAAGGAAGAGCTGTCATTAAGCCTTTATTACATGGTGGTAAGGTGCTGGGGGAAAGGAAGTATTCTACAGTCCTATGTTGAGGTCTTGGTCTTTTACTAAGACCATACCTCAATAAGACCATATTGAGACTGAACTTTACACATGCTTCTCAGTTCCTCTCTCTCCCTTAGGTGGGACAGGATGGCTAGAATGGCTGAAGTTGAGTATTTACCTTTCCTCAGGTCAGTTAGGCTCTGATAATGCCGCAGCAAATTAATCTCTGGTTAAACAGTTCCTCCTGAAGGAGGTCAGACCTTGTTAAGAAGAACAGAATGCTCTGGCATATTTTAAAGTGGTTCCCTTTCCCCTCCCCTTATTGGAAGCATGAGGTGATTTTTCTCTAATTTTCACCATGAGGAAGAGCTCCTGAAGGTAAAACTCACAAAAATGTTGGGAGCCCACACTGGATACCCCTAGAGTTTTTTGTCAAAAAAACAAAAATCCAGAGTCTCACTCTGTTGCCCAGGCTGGAGAATATTGGTACGATCTTGGCTCACTGCAACCTCCATCTCCAGGGTTCAAGTGATTCTTCTGCCCCAGCCTCCCAAGTAACTGAGACTACAGGTGCATGCTGCCATGCCCGACTAATTTTTACATTTTTAGTAGAGATGGGGTTTCACCATGTTGGCCAGGCTGGTCTCGAACTCCTGGCCTCAAGTGATCTGCCCACCTCGGCATCCCAAAGTGCTGGGATTACAGACATGAGCCACTGTGCCCGGCCCACCTGGAGTTTTTAACATGGAACCTCCATGTTAAAATTCATCAACAAGAGTTCAGGTTCCCCTACCCCACCACCAGCTCCTGTGGAGGTTGCTACTTTTGGATTTCTGCTCTGGGAAGTTGTAATTATCTGTGTTTGCTTGTTGGTTTCTCCAGTTTGGGGGACGGACAGCAGTTTGCCATGCACCCTCGCTTCTCCTATGGATGTAAGATGAGTTTTGATTCTTCGGTTTGTTCAGTTTTTCACTTGTTGTTAGGACAAAATGGTGACTTCCAAGCTTCTTATATGCCAGACTGGAAACTGAAAGACGTACATTAGTCTTATCTTAATTCCTGGAGATTTCAACACTTGGAGATTTGAACAACTCTCCTCCAGTGAGCTTGCCCACCACTATACCTCAGCCACACCCATGATCATATCCTAGACATTTTCTTTACCAAGATTGCTCAACAGTCTCAATTTTCAGCGTCTTTCTGACATCCTCTTTCCAGCTGACATTCACTTCCAACATTCCTCTGACCCCACAGTAATCTACAATTCTATTCACTCTCCCCCATTGTCCTGTTGTTTTTGCCCACTTTAAATTCTATGATCAATCATTCTAATCATTCCTTTGCTATGCCTTCAACTTCCTTGTTCTCCTCTTACATCACCACACACTCAGAAAAACCTCCATCTCTGGCTGATTAAGTAACCTTTCCACTTTTTCCGTATCTCTTCTCCTGCAGTTCAGCATTACTGGAGAAAAACATCAAATATCCAACCATGTGAAGTATATTTTCCTCTAAATAAATAAGCCTTAATTCCTGGCAGTTATACTAAGTTCCCCTAGTCCTTTCATTAGCCCACTGTTTCCTAAACTATAATTTCATATATTTTCTTCTCTCTTCAAACTTCCTATACCTCTTTAGCATCCTCATTCTCAACTGATGACTTTGCTTCTTATCCACTAAAAAAAATTGAAAGGATCAAAAGAGAATTTCCACATGCTCTGAGTAACACATCTACCCACCACCTGCAGCTATGTCCACATTCTCTCTTGTCTACTCAAGGACATCACTCCAGTAATTCTGACTTTTCCCTCAGGGAAGAATTACTGGAGTGATGTCCTTGAGTGAAATGAAAAAGTATGTGAAGGGAAAAAAGTATGACTACTTTTCCCTCTCCTGGAGCACTCCCATCGGCACAGAAGCATGTTATTACCTGTCCCAGCTTTATGAAGTTCCTCTGTTGGCCAGACTCCTCTTCTAGCTACCATCCATTTCCCTGCTTCCCTATATAGCAAAATCCCTCAAAAAAGTTATCTGTATTCACTGTCTCCAACTCTAGGCCTCCCACTCTATCTCTAAAAACCTTTTCATTAAAATATAACCTACATACAGAAAAAGACAAACATGCTGCTCCAGAGCATTATCATACAGAGAACACAACCATGTAACCACTACCTATGACTAGCCTTTTATTTTTTATTTTCTTTTCTTAGACAGGGTCTTGTTCTGTCACCCAGGCTGGAGTGCAGTGGCACAATCACAGCTCGCTGCAGCCTTAACCTCCTGGGCTTAAGTGATTTCTCCTGCTTCAGCCTCCCAAGCAGCTGGGACCACAGGTGCATACCACCATGCCTGGCTAATTTTGATATTGTTTGTAGAGACGGAGTTTTGCCATGTTGCCCAGGCTGGTCTAAACTCCTAGGCTTAAGCAATCCTCCCACTTTGGCCTCCCAAAGTATTGGGATTACAGGTACAATTCACTGCCTGGCAGGACTATTCTTTTAAACCCACTCTAATGAGACTTTTGCTTCCATCACTCCACTGAAACTGCTTAAAGTAGCCAGTGATGTCTAAGTGGTTCAATCCAATAGTCACTCTTCAGTCTTTACCGTCCTTGACCTGTTAGAAGTGTGTGTCATAGTTGATCAATTTTTTCCTCCTCAATGAAACACTCCACATGGGTTTCAAAACATAGCCTCTGCCCTGGTTGTCTAGACTAACTTACTACTCCTTTTTGGTCTTCTTTCTCCTTTTCTCTCTTAGCTCTTAATCATACAGTGTTTATGGCTCAGTCCTGAGACCTTTTTTTTTTTTTTTCTGCTTAAGAGACAAAGTCTCATTCTGTTGCCCAGGCTGTAATGCAGTAGCTATTCACAGGCACAGTCATAACACAATACAGCCTCAAACTCCTGGGCTCAAGAGATCCTCCTGCCTTAGCCTCCTGAGTAGTGGGGACTACAGGCTCACACCACTGCACCTAGCCTGGGACCTCTTTTTTATCTATACTCCCTCCCTTGGTAATTTCATCCAGTCTCATGGCTTTCAGTATCATCCAAATGAACTAATTCCCAAATATGTGTATCTAGCCCAAACTTCTCCATAGAACTCCACACTCCTATACCAACTGCTTAATTGACTTGTCTACTCAGTGTCTGTTATTAGACATCGCAAAAATTAACATGCCCAAAACTGAACTCCTGATCTCTCCCTGGAAACTGCTTCACTCGAGATATTCCTTATCTCAGCTAACTGTAACTCCACCCTACCACTCACCAGGACAAATACTTTCTCTCATAATCCACATCCAATCTGTCGGGAAATCCTTTGTCTCTACCTTCAAATATATATCTCAAAACTGACAATTTCTCCCCACATCGACTGCAGCTACCCTGGTCCAAACCATGAGTATCTCTCACCTACATGACTGATATAGCCTGCTAAATGATCTCCCCATTACTGTACTTACCCCCTACAGCTTATTCTTAAAACTGCAGCCAAAGTGATCCTTTAAAAATGTGTTAGATCATGTCATTCTTCTGCTCAAACCTTGAAATGGCTCCCCATTTCATTCAGAGAAAAGTAATCTCTTTACAATGTCCTATAAGGCCCTGTGTGATCTGTCTCGTGTTGCCTCCCAGTTTTATCTCTTACTACTTTCTCTTTTGCACTTTCCATTCCAACACTGGCCTTCTTCCTATTCGTCAAATAGGCCAGATGTGTTCCTGCCTTAGACAGGTTCTCTGCACTTTACTGGTTGCTCTGGTCTGGAGCACTCTCCCCTAGATCTCCTCATGGGTCGCTTCCTCACCTCCTTCAAACCTTTGTTCAGGTGTCTCCTTTTTTTTTTTTTTTAGAGTGTCTCTGTCACCCAGGCCGGAGTGCAGTGGCACAATCTTAGCTCACTGCAACCTCCACCTCACAGTTCAAGTGATCCTCCCACCTCAGCCACCTGAGTAGCCAGGACTACAGGTGTGTGCCACCACACCCAGCTAATTTTTGTATTTAGTAGAGGTGGGGTTTCAACATGTGGGCCAGATTGGTCTTGAACTCCTGGTCTCAACTGATCCACCCATCTTGGCCTCCCAAACTGCTGGGATTCCAGGCATGAGCCACCACACCCAGCCAAATGTCTCTTTCTCATTAAGGCCAAATCTGGCTACCTTATTTTAAACTTCAATCTTGCCCTCCAATTCTCACCCCCATTACCCATTCTATTAGTCTCCCTAACACTTACGACTCTCTTTTGTTTTTGTTTTTTTTTTGAGACAGAGTCTCGCCCTGTTGCCCAGGCTGGGGTGCAGTGACGTGATTTCTGCTCACTGCAACCTCTGCCTCCCAGGTTCAAGCGTTTCTCCTGCCTTAGTCTCCCAAGTAGCTGGGACTATAGGCACGCACCACCATGCCCAGCTAATTTTTGTATCTTTTAGTAGAGACGGGGTTTCTCCATGTTGGCCATGCTGGTCTCAAACTCCTGACCTCAGGTGACTACAGGAGTAAGCCACCACACCTGGCCCATATTATATTATTTACTAATTTATTGTGTTAGTGTCTGTAGTAGGCAAGAAAATGGCCCCTCCAAAGATATATTCATGTCCTAATCCCCAGAACCTGTGAATATTACCTACGTGGCAGCAGATATGATATAAAGCTAAGGATCTTGAGAGGGAGTTTATCCTGGATTATCTACATGGGCCCTAAATGCCATTACACGTATCTTTTTTGTTTTTGAGACGGAGTCCCGCTCTGTTACCCAGGCTGGAGTACAGTGGCACAATCTCAGCTCACTGCAACCTCTGCCTTCTGGGTTCAAGGAATTCTCCTGCCTCAGCCTCACAAGTAGCTGGGATTACAGGTGTGCGCCGCCACACCAAACTAATTTTTATATTTTTGGTACAGACGGGGTTTCACCATGTTGGCCAGGCTAATCTCGAACTCTGGACCTCAGGTGATCCGCCCACCTTGGCCTCCCAAAGTGCTGGGATTACAGGCATGAGACACTGTGCCCGGCATGTATCCTTATAAGAGGGACACAGAAGGAGACTGAATGCAGTCGCACAGAGAAGATGATATGAAGACAGAGGTAGAAGTTGTAGTGATGTGGCCACAAGCCCAGGAATATCAGAGTATCCATCAGAAGCTGGAAGAGGAAAATAACAGATTATCTCCTAGAGCCCCCAGAGGGAGTATGGCCCCTGCTAACACTTCAACACACCTCTGGCCTCCAAAGCTGTGAGAGAAAAACTTTGTTGCTTTAAGCTACCAAGTTTGTAGTAACTTATTACTGTAGCCAAAATAAACTAATAGCACCTAAAATAGTACCTGGAATACGGCAGACACTTAATACTTGTTCAAAGAAAGAATGAATGAAAATAAACCCTGAAATACTACCATCTGATTATACAGTGTCTATATAATGCCTTTATTCTGACAAAACTATTACTGTTTCTATGGGTACACATGTTATGTAATAGAAATGCACAGGAAAACCACAGAAAGTTACAGGAAAACCCTGGAAAGTTATATGTAAAACTCTTAAAAGGAGGGTGAGATGATAGAATTGGGACATTTTAATATATATTCATTGTAGTGATTGTATAATTCAAAAATAATCAAATGTCTTTAAAAAGATTTTTTTTCGAAACAGGGTCTCAATTATGTTGCCTAGGCTGGTCTCAAACTCTTAGGCTCAAGCAATCCTCATAACTTAGCCTCCCAAGTATCTGGGATTACAGACACATGCTACCACACCTGGCTTAAATTTTTTTGGTTTTTCAAAAAACATCACTCTCTTCTCATCAATGCACTTTTAGCAATAGGTTCTACCTTACCTATAAATGGTTAACTACAGTTTTAAATTTTTAACTATGAACTTAAAAACTTCAAATGTATTTCTATTTGTATAAGATTTATATTAAGACCACCAAAAAAAGATGAAAAACCAGGGTGTTCCTGAATCTGAAGTAGGCACTGAAACTAATATTTCATTATTTTGTCTTTTATTATTATTTTTGAGACAGGACCTCACTCTGTTGCCCAGGCTGGAATGCAGTGGCACAACCACAGTGCACTGCTGCCTCCACCTCTCAAGCTCAAGCAATCCTTCCACCTTAGCCTCCCAAGTACTTGGGACTACAAGCACACACCAATATGCCTGGCTAACTTTTAAATTTTGTAGAGATGGGGTCTCACTACATTGCTAGGGCTGGTCTCAAATTCCTGGGTTCAAGCAATCCCCCTGCCTCAGCCTCCTAAAGTGCTAGGATTACAGATGAGCATTACTGTGCCTGGCCCATTTCATTATTTTTAAAGTGAAGGAAAAAACCTACTAAGATCAGGCAAATGTAAGGGATACTAGGAGGCCTTCTCCTCACTGAATGCTATATGCCATTTGCTTGGAGGCTTAAGAAAAACTGGTTCAAAGAGAAAAACTGAAAAATCCAGAAAGTAAAATAATTCGTAGGGTTGAAAGACTTACACAAAAAGGAAATAATGAAGAAAAAATATTCCAACAAAGAGGGAATATCTTTCTACTAAGGAAAATAACTTTACCTGCAGCATGTAGTTGATCTGCTAAGTCATACAACAACTTAAAGTTCTCGCCACTCTTCAAGCCTCGACCTCATTTAAAAAGATGAAAAAAAAAAAAAAAACAAAAAAATTAGGCAAACATCAAATTCATTCTAGAATAATTTTGCTATTTTATATACTGGAGTAAATTTTCATATTATGTAACTGCCATATTAAGCATGTCACCTCCTCTATAAAACCTTTTCTGACCTCTCCTATCACACTCCTATACTTCTATAAAGCATTCAACATACTATAATTAACTAGTTAACTAATTATGTAATTAATATGAGTTTTTTTCCCACTAGAATAAAAACTCTTTAATTTCAGGATCTATATCTATCTTGGTCACTGCCATATCTCAATATTTAGCAAAACTCTACATATAATAGATGCTCAATAAATTTCTCTGAATGACTGCATAAAGTTATTATTTGAATGGGAGTCATCTCAAGGACTTTAAACTCCTCGAGAGGAAGAGCATTCTGCCTTTTCATCTGTTTCTCCAGCACTTGGCAATAAGCTTGTCATAGAACAGATAACCAATATACATTTATTGAATAGATAAGTGAATAAACAAGTCAGGGCCTGGTGCTTTTTGTTGTATAAAATACAAAATAATAATAATAATAATTATTATTATTATTATTATTTAGACGAAGTTTCACTCTTGTTGCCCAGGCTGGAATACAATGGCACGATCTCGGCTCACTGCAATCTCAGCCTCCCAGGTTCAAACAATTCTCTTGCCTCACCCTCCCAAGTAGCTGGGACTACAGGCATCCACCACCATGCCCAGCTAATTTTTTGTATTTTTAGTACAGACGGGGTTTCACTATGTTGGCCGGGCTGGTCTCCAACTCCTGACCTCAGGTGATCCACCCACCTCGGCCTCTGAAAGTGCTGAGATTACAGGTGTGAGTCACCGTGCCAGGCGTAGTGGCGCATGCCTGTAATCCCAGCTACCTGGGAGGGTGAGGCAGGAGAATCGCTTGAACCCAGGAGGTGGCAGTGAGCTGAAATTGTGCCATTGCACTCCAGCCTAGGCAACAAGAGCAAAACTCCATCTCAAAAAGAAAAAAAGAAAAGAAAAAACAAGTCAGATATATCACTTCAAAATATTAAATGATTTTTTCTCAATGCCACTTGCAACAGAAGGCTGTCTGAAAGCTTATTTTGTTGGATGTTTAATTTGCAAGGATTTAAAAAGCATAGCAGTCCTTATTTTTTCAAAAAGTTAGTCAGTGGGCCATAAAAAAAATCATTGTTCTTAAAGACAAGGAGCATGATGTACAAAAATAAGCATGTCTTATGCAGTATTAACAGTTTTGATATTAAATGTTAAGAAACTTTCAAAGAGTTATACACAAAGACATGGATAACTCTGGAAATCTTTCCAAGTGGAAAGAAGGGTAGGAATTACACACAAGATGGCCCTGAAATTCCAGCCAGTTCTATCTATAATTCAGAAGCCAACCATACTCTGCAGAATACATGGAAGTGCATCAGTAAGACGGTACCAAGTGGCAAAGCTATGGAGATGAGATTTACACCATGCTCCCCCTGGTGCCAGTGACTAGGTGTGCAACAGAAACCCCAAACTGTGTATTATGCTCATAATTTCATTTTCCTAATTGGTTAAATGGGAATAATACCCAAAACTTCCCAACTTCTTATATTTGAAAAAGATTTGTGTACCTCTAAAATAAATACTAAAAAAAAAAAAAAATCAAAGTATTTTAAGTTTACATCTTTTAAGATTAATATTTCACTTACCACCAGATACCACCACTTTGGCACCTGTTAGCTCTGGTCGATCACTTTTTGTTAATTTCTGGTCAAGCCACTCTGATATTTCCACTGGTGAAGTACTTGATGCTGCATACATTAACACATATAATAAAACGACGACTATGATTTCAAGTTCTATAACAATAATTATTTTCAAGAGAAACACACAAGTATATAATTCCATGAAATTTAATTAATGTGAATTTTTGGTGCTCCTAATTAATTCTCTCCGATAATGGAAAGACTTAAGGAGACTAAATTCCAGCCTTTGCCACATTAGTTGTATGACTTGAGAAATCATTTAATTCTCTGAGTCTGAATATGGAATAACTTTCTTTCTATGAGGTCCAAATGAGACACTATATATGTTAAAGTGTAACACCCTCCACATGTTTACTGTTACATTCTTCTGTTACATTGAATCACCCAAATATAATAGGAAACAGCGACAAGAGTAAAAAAGCTTAATCTTAATAGATCCTGTCTCCCACTCCCTTGATCTACCAAAGCAACTATCCTAGTACCAAAGATAATGTGAAAAAAGATGCAAGTTATATATATTTATTATTTTTATATAAGCTTGGGAATATCATTTAAATTGAACTTTCAAATACTATGCATTAGAAATGTAAGCAGAGGTAATCTCTCATTATAATACAGTCTATGAATTAAAAAAATAAGAAAAACCAAAAAACTCCAAATGAACACTCACCCTTTTCTGAACTGGCAGTACCGCCACTTGTTGCTGCAGCTTCAAAAGATGTTCCACGGACAGAAAACACTTTCACTTTCTCATCACACTTCACTGTACATAGAGCATTTCCTGAAACACACAATCTATTTTTTAAAAGCAACAACAAAAGGCAACAAAACGAGCATTCCTTTGATGCTTGGAATTTACTTCATAGACAAGGCAAGAAATAACTCTTGACCAGTTGTCTTCTAACTCTATTAAGTATAGGAAAAAGTGGACCATAACAGTGAAGAAACATATCAGTAGACATTTGTATAACCCTGGATGTCTTTAAAAACAGGACAGGTACTACCATGCCTAGAAGGAAGAAACTGGAACAGGCATCCACACTAAGAAGGTACGCTACACCCCTAAAAGGAATATGAACAAAGCTTCCTTCTCCAAAAACAATACAATCAGTAACTCAAAACTATGAGCTGCAACAACTTAATAAGAATGTAGCTACTATGCATGCTGAAGGAGGAATATCTTGAAAACACAACAGGTCATAAAGAACAGGTATGGATGCGCCAAGATTTTAAGAGGATTTGAGACACTCTGGATTAGCTATCACATTAACAGTAACCCAAACCATGACAAAATGTTTTCCCACAAACATTATGGAAGATGAAAAGTCTAATCTGAGAATTAGCCATTTATAGTGAAATACACAACTTTAATCAGAAAAAAAACGAGGAGTTCACTGCCTTCTCCAATCCCACTAGAGACCAGTTTGCTAAGCAAAAGATCAATCGACTGAAGAGACACTGAAATGAATTTATTTTCTTTTTTTCTTGAGACAGGGTCTTGCTCTGTTGCCCAGGCTGGAGTGCTGTGGCATGATCACAACTCACTATGGCCCTGACCTTCTGGCTCAAGCAATCCTCCCACCTCAGCCTCCCAAGTATCTATGACTACAGGCACATGCCACCATGCCTAGCTAATTATTTATTTATTTATTTATTTTTTGAGATGGGGTCTTATTATGTTGCCCAGGATAGCCTCGAACTCCTGAGTTCAAGTAATCCTCCCACCTCAGCCTGCCAAAGTGCTGGGATTATAGGCACGAGCCACTGCAGCTGGCTAAAATGAATTTCTTAATGCTGATGGAAATGAAGTAGAAGAAGCAAAGATTGAGAATACTATTTTTTTTAAGTTTTGCTTTTCCAGGTACCACTCACAAAATATATTAAATAGTGAATCTAATTTTTATTAACCACTAGGAAAATACCACTCTACAAACTCAATAAACTGGCAGGAAATCGCTGTGCTTGAGATCCATCAAAGAGAATGCCATGTCAAGGGCCACCAGCAATTCTAGACTAAAATTTTCCTCAGAAACCTTTAAGATGGTCCACTTAAAGCAATTGTATGGCTTGATTTAAAATTTACCTTCAAGATTAATTTATGCTTTTCACTAAAATTTAACATGTCGATTAATTATCTTCCTTGAGTACTTACCTGCATAAATAGTTCTCACAAATGTGTCAGGTGACTTGATTGCAATGATGTCAGAAATTGGGGCAACCTCAAGTTTGGCTGCTACTCTGGGCAAAAGGTTCTAAAAGCAAAATAAGCAGTGAGTTACACACATACACAGTGATGGATGACTATATATGATCAGTAATGACATATTCTAAATGCATATTCTGTAGAAATTTTAATTCAAATATTTTATATTTCATGTGCACCTTTGGATATACAACTTCAAGCACAGCTTTTTAAATAGGCTTTGAGATTGAGTACCTACCATTACTCTAACTACATTAAGAGTCATATGAGTTTCACAGTATTAAGCCACCTTAATGCAACATATTGAATTATGACATATGAAATTTACTATAATAAACATCAATTACCAAGTGTGACAGTTGTGGACTATTGAATTTAGATAAGAAAAGATAGAACAAATTTAGAAGGGTGGTAAAATTCTCAAATACTGAAAAAGATTATGCTCGTACATATTAACTTAACGTATATAAAAACATTCAAAGCAGACATTTTACCTTTTGTTTAAATTGATATTGCACAAAAAAAGAATAAGGCCAGGTACAGTGGCTGATGCCTGTAACCCCAGCACTTTGGGAGGCTGAGTTTGAGACCAATGTGGCCAACATGGTGAAACACCATCTCTACTAAAAATACAAAAAATTAGCTGGGGATGGTGGTGTATGCCTGTAGTCCCAGCCACTCAGGAGACTGAGGCATGAGAATGAGAATTGCTTGAACCTGGGAGACGGAGGTTGCAGTGAGCTGATACTGTACCACTGCACTCCAGCCTGGGTGACAGAGACTCTGCTTCAAAAGAAAAAAAAAAAAAAGAAAAATAACACTAACCTGAAGAACAGTCTGTGTAGTACGTATTTAAAAAGCAACAAAAATAAATTAAAGGTGTGTTCTTGTGCTTGTACTGAAATAGATGCATGTGCTAACTTTGTCCTTAGTAGCAGGAACCCAAGTCACAGTTCCCCAAGTCCCAGTTACTTCTTCTTTTCTTTTTTTTTTTGGAAACAGGGTCTCATTTTGTCACCCAGGCTGAAGTTGCAGTGGTGTGATCATAGCTCACTATAACCTTGAACTCCTGGGCTCGAGAGATTATTCTGCCTCGGCCTCCTGAGTAGCTGGGACTACAGGCACATGCTACCGCACCCAGCTCATTTTCTTTTATTTATGTTTTGTTTTTTCCTGTAGAGACGGCGTCTTGCTTTGTTGTCCAGGCTGGTCTCGAATTCCTGGCCTCAACCGATCCTCCTGCCTTGGCCTCCCAAAGTGCTGGGATTACAGGCATGAGCCATCATGCCCATCCTGAAGCACTTACTTAATCTAGTTTAAAAACCAGATTTGTCAGTATTTAAAGTTAGCTTCAGTAAGTAACCCTCCTCCTGAACCATCTTCTTTAACTGTTCAGGAATTATTACTGGAATAGTTACTTGGCTGAACAGATTATCTTACAATTTTTATGTTATGCAGACTTTGCCTCTTTTTAAAGTTTTAGAAATTTCTAAATTGCTCAAAATTTAATGTCTTTTGTATTTTCATTATCCCTTGTCTTAACATATCTTCAAGAAATTTTACCATAGTACTTAAAAAGTATGTTTTCCTGAATCTGGTCTTCCATCTAAATGTCCTGAGGGTGGATGGTACACAAATATCTATCCTATTAAAAATATATCCCATCCAACAGGCTGCCTGCATGGTTTCTGGGAAGCAGAAGCAATAATTGAGTTCTTTTTGTGCATACAAAATGACATTTTAAAATTCTAGTAGACAAGTATAAAAGTGTGTTATCTCAAAACCACAGCTGGTGAAGGACTATCATACAGCAAATTGTTTGGCTTCTTCTGATAGACATTTCTCATTCAAAACCCATTTACAGGCCGCACGACCAGCTACTATTATATGACCCTTATTCTCAAAACTCCCATCTGTCACAACATAGCAATCATGGCCAGAGTACTAAAATCTAGCTAATGACAAACACCCTTTCATGGTCTAACAATCTGTTAGGTGAACTGTCATCATAGAAAGAAACTCAAGGCTCATGAAATTATTTAAATCATCCAATATACACAATCACAACTCTCAGAGACAGAATGGTCCACAAAGATTTTTTCACCCATCAGACTGGGGGAAAAATGTTAAAATGTATACTACCAAGTGTTGGTAATTAAGCAATAGGTATCAAATTTTTTAAACCGCATAGCATTTGACTCAGTGATTTCACTTCTAGAACTCTAATGTAAATAAATTCCAGCCGATGTGTACACAGATACACGCATGAGCATGTTTTCTTGCAGCAAAGTATATAAATGCAAAAAACTGGAAACAAGTTAACTGTCCTTAGCTAAATATGGAATCTTATGCAGCCATAAAAAAGAGAGAAACATTATGAGCCAAAGTCATACTCTTTTTTTTTTTTTTTCTTGAGATGGTGTTGCTCTGTCACCCTGGAGCACAGGCTAGAGTGCAGCAGTGTGATCTCAGCTTATTGTAGCCTCAACCTTCTGGGCTCAAGCAATCCTCCCACCTCAGCCTCCCAAGCAGCTGGGACTACAGGCGTGCACCACCATACTCAGCTAATATTTATTTCTTTTTCTTTTTTTTTTTTGTAGAGATGAGGTCTCACTGTATTGCCCAGGTTGGTCTAGAACTCCTGGGCTCAGACGATCCTCCCAAAGTGCTGGGATTACAGGCGTTGGCCACCGCACCCTGCCCAAGTCATACTCTTAAGTAAAAGCTACTAGTCACAAAACAATTCATGCCATATTATTCCATTTTAGAAGTAAAAAATATATAGCTGTACATGTACTGTAATTTAAAAATCCACAGAAGGAGGCCTAAAAGAATGTACAATTGTTAACAGCTATACTCCTAAAGAGGGGAGGGTGAGTTGGGAATAAGAAAGCAGAACTTTGACACCTTGCTCTGCACACTGCTGTACTACATGCATTCTTCCTAATAAGGATGTATTCGTGTATAACTTATTTCACAATTTTTAAAAGTAAAAATAGGCTAAGCACAGGGGCTCATGTCTATAATCCTAGCACTTTGGGAGGCTGAAATAAGAGGATGACTTGAGGCCAGGAGTTTAACACCAGCCCAAACAACATAGGGAGACTACATTTATACAAAAAATTTAAAAATTAGTTGGGCATGGTGGCATGTACCTGTAGTCCTAGCCACTCAGAAGGCTAGGATAGGAGGATCGTTTGAGCCCACAAGCTGGAGGGTATGTTGAGCTACAATCGTGCCACTGCACTCCAGTCTGGGCAACAGAGCGAGGCTGAGGCAGGCAGATCATGTGAGGTCAGGAGTTCAAGACCAGCCTGTTCAACACGGCGAAACCCCGTCTCTACTAAACATACAAAAATTCGCCAAGTATGGTGGCACACACCCATAATCCCAGCTACACAGGAGGCTGAGGCAGGAGAATGGCTTGAATCCAGGAGGTGGAGGTTGCAGTGAGCTGAGATCATGCTGCTGCACTCCAGCCTGGGCGACAAAAGTAAGACACCATCTCAAAAAAAAAAAAAAAAAGTAAAAATAAAGACTAAAAATGACACCTTATTAAGAATGGAATAAAAGAAAAGAGAGCTAAGATAACACTCACGGCCACAGAGAGCAAGAAAAATCCACGACACATTCCTTGTCTTAGGCTCCCATTACACTCTTCCACTCCATTTTTAACTTTATGTAGACCGCTACCCATCTGGTAACACATTCATTCTTCAGACACATCACAATGCACATGATCAGATTACGGCTTTCTTTACCTTAAGGATGTCTTCAACCACTACACAGCCCTTTCCAAATTCCCCATGTAGATAAAATTTGGCTTTTCGAGATATCCATCAGCCACCCAAATAAACCATCTCTTAAAACGGGCTACTAATACAAATGACTCTTGTTCGTTTGCTCGCTCGCTCTCTCTCACATGCAAGCAAAATTCGTCATTACTTTTAAACGCAGAAAATTTTAAAATAATAGCCTAATTAGAGTTTTCTCCACAACTTAATTTGAAAACCTGGAAATGGTAGTTTTTTAACAGAAAATTATGACAAAATCTTGAAAGAATACATTTTAGCAAAACTACCACATCAATTCAGATAAATCCAGATTGGCTATATAAACAGTCTGTTGCATACTTTCAGCACAATGAAATCTAACCCCTTCAAGCAGTGATATCAGATTCCACATTCTCAACCTTCTCACCTTTCCGAAGGCAGATGCTCCAGCACAGATGTGTGTGTAATTGAACTGCTTCTGAGTTGCCAAAATCAATGGTGTCAGTTCCTCTGAGAATTAAACACATTTGATAAAAAATATTTTGGAATACTTTCATAATCATATATTCAAGCATAATTTACACATGACATATTTTTCCACTGGAAAACCTCACCTGCAAGTAGGCCTCTGTACGCATCATGCTGAGCCACCAGAACTTTTGCTATGCCTGCTACTTTACAAAGATCTTGTGCCACCTGTGATTAAAAGATAAGTTCCTAATTATCCATCTATCAGAAATATACAAATAAAGCCACCACTATAAATATCAACAGATCATAAAATCTTAATGGCCAACTGTAAAAATTACTCTTATTAGCAAAAGGGCCAGTTAAGAATTAAAATATATTCTGGCCGGGCACAGTGGCTCAAGCCTGTAAACCCAGCACTTTGAGAGGCTGAGGCAGGCGGATCACTGGAGTCAGGAGTTCGAGACCAGCCTGGCCAACATGGTGAAACCTCATCTCTACTAAAAATACAAAAATTAGCTAGGCATGGTGGTGGGTGCCTGTAATCCCAGCTACTTGGGAGACTGAGGCAAGCGAATCACTTGAACCCAGGACGCGGAGGTTACAGTGAGCCAAGATCACACCACTTTACTCCAGACTGGGCAAAAGAGTGAAACTCTGTCTCAAACAAACAAAAAAAGGATTAAAATATTAAAATACATTCCTTAACAAAGAAAATCTAATGCCAATAGATCTTACTACTGACTGACCTCACACTGTCCAACTACCAAGCATTTCAACAAATATTCCTGCCTTGAAAAAGAAAAGTACTAATTGACAAACCAAAATCAACATGGCTCTTTATTCAAATTTAGTTATAAACTGTGCTTTTTACTTTTGGTTCAATCCAAGTGTTAAGTTCAATATCCTGGAAATGGTGAAAATGAAGTTCTCTTAGTAACATCCCATTGTCAACCACTGAGTTCCTGCCCACATACACACACTTATCTATGACAAAGCAAAATATTTCCTATTTTAATTCTTCATTTTTCCTGTTTAGAATCAGAATGGGGTTCTGAGAAAGCTTTGTGATCATTCAGATTTTCTATATTCAGAAGGCAATTAGATTTCCCCTTTTTAAGTATCTTTATCACATCATGGCTGGTTTCCACTTTAGCTAAGTCATATCAGTCATACTATCGTCTTCTGTCTCCTTGTTTACCTCCAAACTGATTCATTGATTCACTGATGAGTAGGATTGAACGGCTGTGCCTTCTGCTACCCTCATATGAACTGTTAGCTTGCAACAATATTCACTGAAGAAAGGACGCACTGCAAAAATACCTCTCCTAAACCAAGTGTTCACCGGCATACCATTTTGTACTACAGAGGTCCTCTATTATGGATGCAGCAGAATTTAGCTTCTCAAACTTTAAGAGAATTCCCAATTAAGAAACTCAGTTAATTGCAATGTAGCTGCATAGCAGCATGGGATAGAAAATGGGGCAGAATTTTCCCATTGAAACTCTCTTGTTTTTACTGGCAAAAACTGCTGGCATTATACAGAAGAATAACTTGCTGTTTATGACAAATAGCTGAATAAAATGCTATAAAGCTGAACTCTATTAATGATCTCTTCATATAGGTATTAGTTGTTTTCTTTAAAATTAGAACATGACAGGTTAGGATTGTAACTGAGTACAGAAGATGATTTCTATTTGATTCTTCTCAAAGTAGTATAAAGCATCAAAGTATTTTTAAAGTAACATTACAATAATTATTTTAAATCACAGCAAAACAAACAACAAATCACAAATTCCTACATATCCAAAAACAGGGAAACCAAAAAGATGGCTTAGCCATCATATACTGTGGCTAATACATACATACAAATAGATAGCTTAGCCATCACACATCACACATTGTGGCTGTATCAACTATGTAAGATTCTATAGTTGTTAGCAGGAATTGGGTAAAAAAACCCACATAACTAAACATAAACCCACCATAATATGTTCTTTTAAGATATCAATTTCACGTAAAAAATCAGAAGCAACATCAGCAGTATGAATCTGCATTCTCACATGCTCTGAATTATTGTTATTTTTAATATATTTTTTGAGACAGTCTCACTTTGTTACCCAGGCTGGAGTGCAGTGGTACAATCTCTGCTTATTGCAACCTCTGCCATCCAGGTTCAAGTGGTTCTCGTGCCTCAGCCTTCCAAGTAGCTGGGACTACAGGCACGCACCACCACACCGGCTAATTTTTATATTTTTAGTAGAGACACGGTTTCACCATGTTGCCCAGGCTGGTCTCAAACACCTGACCTCAAGTGATCCACCCACCTCAGCCTCCCAAAGTCCTGAGATCACAGGCATAAGCCACCATGCCCGGCCACCATCACTTATTTAATAAAACATAAAATCCTCAAAACATACTCCCTTCAGATTTATTCCTCTGTGAAGTTTAAGCCCCCAACTACACACTCAGCAACTCCTATACCATGTGAGAGGGAACTGGTGGCTCAAGCTATGTAAGCTTAATTGAAGCACTCATCTACATTGCAGCCTAGTGGCACAGACCCTGCAAATCATATCCTAGCACCTTTCTAGAGGGTTAGTGTCCCAAGCTGTTATCATCTGATTTCAACAACAGCAACAACAACAGCAAAAAATAAGAACATCTTTTAGTACCAGCTAGAGTTTGGAAAGAATAGTACTTAACATTCAAATTCTTCTACCAATTAAAACATCCATATTACATTGTCCAGATTTACCACTTTCAGGAATTAGAAGCAATTAGCAAGTATATTCATCAACACAAAAAAGAGATCAGTTATTAACCTCTAAGGGGACTCAAATATTATCATTCTACTTGGTACCTGATGGCACATGATGGTGCCAGTGGAACTAAATCAAGTATTCTACCTCATTTCAAAAGATAAAATACTTAGTGAGGAAACCTTTTAGTTCCTTTTTCACACATGGTAATGGTTGTGACACTGGCCATTTAATGAGGATTAGAGCCCAGTTTGGGTTACAGTCCTCAACATAATTCTCTGTTGCCATCTTTTCCTGTCTCTTGATGGAGATTGTATTTGCTATGGCTGACCTTAAAAATTTCTCACCTTGTCACATTTGGTTCCAGCTACTAAGCAGGACACTTCACCTCCAAGGCGTGTGGCTGCAGTAATAGTATTTAAAGTAATGGGTGCTAGGGAATCATTTGCATGCTCAGCTATTACCAGGGTACTCTGAAATCGTAGCAATGAGGCCTAAAAAGAGAAAAAAGGAAAAAAAAAAGGTAAAGAATGTTATCACAGGTTTTTTTTTTTTACTCTAATTGTTAAGGATGTAAGCTTTAAAGAAAACTATTCCGTACACAATACTGTTCTATAAATTTATTTATAAAATACTTGTTCAATATTGAAAATCTAGCTATTTGTGTCTACCACTGTACTACTAATATTCTTTTTTTCTTTTTTTGAGACGGAGTCTTGCTCTGTCGCCCAGGCTGGAGTGCAGTGGCGCGATCATGGCTCACTGCAAGCTCCGCCTCCCAAGTTCATGTCATTTTCCTGCTTCAGCCTCCCAAGTAGCTGGGACTACAGGCGCCCACCAACACATCAGCTAATTTTGTTTTTGTACTTTCATGAGAGATGGGGTTTCACTGTGTTAGCCAGGATGGTCTCCATCTCCTGACCTCGTGATCCGCCTGCCTCAGCCTCCCAAAGTGCTGGAATTACAGGCGTGAGCCACCGCACGCAGCCTACTAATATTCTTATCTAATAAAAGTAAGAACGCAAATTAGCCTTCTATTGTTAGGAAAAGTGTTTAATTACTTCAAAACAACTTTCCCACTAATCTACATCTGATAAGAAACTACTATATAACTAAATGTAAATTTCTTAGACAGAACATATTAACTACCTAACTAGGAACTGGTCAAATTCTACTACCAATTACATTTGGTTACATACATACTGTACTCCTACAGTACAGGAGTACAGTATAATCAGAAATAATGGGTGTGAAATCAGTCACAAAAGTTGATCCCTATTGCTTCAGTCAAAATGCATTCAGTACCAAAATAATTGATAATGGAAATGTGTTTTTAAAATATGACACTAAACAGCAATTTTGCCAGGTTTTGACTGTTCAAATATGCTTCTGGATTCAAAAAAGGAAGCTTGCAGACAGTATACTGGAACCAACCAACATCCAGCCCTATCTAATGCAGACGATCAAGAAACCACCAATCACTCATGGTCATGTGGAATAATTTCAAACACAAGGAACACAGAGATGAACAAGAATGGTCCCTGTGCTCAAATAGTTCACAGGAAATTAGACTTGTTCACATACAATTATAAAATAGAACAGTTTTTCAAATAATGAAGAGATCCAAAATGTTGAAGGCTACAGATCATGAAGCAGAGTCAAGTGGGGAAGAAAGGAAGGAAGTTCAGGTGTTCCTATCATGTGAAAAGATGAGGAATGGCATCATAGGCATGAGGAAAAAATAAAATACTGGAACTATTCTTGTGGAAAATGGCAAAGAAAAGTGAGAAAAAGAGGAACTGTGGATCAAATGGCGTGGTTGTGTGGCTTAATTCAGCAATAACCTTAAGCTCTGGAGTTGGAGTGAAGAAAGCATAGCATGAAATTTACCCAGAGTTGGAAACTTAAAAGGAGGGTATGAACTGAAGGAAAGTCAGGACAATTCCTGGAATGAAATGAAAGTTCTTAGAAAGCAAATACCGGCCGGGTGCGGTGGCTCAAGCCTGTAATCCCAGCACTTTGGGAGGCCGAGACGGCCAGATCACGAGGTCAGGAGATCGAGACCATCCTGGCTAACACGGTGAAACCCCGTCTCTACTAAAAAATACAAAAAACTAGCCGGGCGAGGTGGCGGGCGCCTGTAGTCCCAGCTACCTAGGAGGCTGAGGCAGGAGAATGGCCTAAACCCAGGAGGCGGAGCTTGCAGTGAGCTGAGATCCGGCCTCTACCCAACAGGGGGGACAGGGCGACAACTCTTCTCAAAAAAAAAAAAAAAAAAAGGAAAGCAAATACCACACCTGTTTGTATTTTGTATCCCCAGAATCAAATACAATGTTTCTTTTCCAATGAATATCTGCAGAATTAATTGTACGGTACCTTTTCTTTTTTCACTGGAAGAGCACCATATTTTGAAAAGGACTTTGTAATTAAGACTCAAAGTAAGTTATTACTTTGGGTAATAAATAAATAATTAAATAATTAAATAAAATTAGGTAATTAAAAATAAAAAATAAATTTAAATTATTACTTAAATCACATTTCACAAGAATTGCCAGTAACAAGCTATTTATCACCAATATATATCCAACATCATATTTTTGATTATGTTTCACACATCATTTGCTATAAAAATTATGAGATTTCCATCACCATTTGAAGAATAAATCTAAGATTTGGTGGCAGAAGGCCCATACTTGCTGTAAATTATAGTTCTATCATAAGATAAATTACGTAGTTATCCTAAGGAACGATCAAGCTTTTAGAACTTCCAACTGGAGATTATATACTTTTTAAAAGATTTATCAAAATTAGATTTATAAGCATAAACAACAAAAGAATGTATTTAAGAACCCACTCACTCAGTCCATCTATCTGATCAATTTTTACTAAGCATTATATACATCATAAAGGTACTCTATTTTATTGACTCCTTTATAATTTTTAAAATATTAAACTTCCTTCTAATTCAATGTTTTACATTCCATTTCTCACATACCACCTAGAGAGAAGCTATAGCCTCTAGGCCCGGTTATGTGGCTAATTCAAAAATAATGATTGTGTGGAACTAGAGCAGAAGAAATTGGCCTGAACCTTTAAAATGTTATTCTACAATCTAAAGCCCATCTGCAAATTTAGGAGGATGAATCAGATTAGAGGTTTTTTTTTGTTTGTTTTTGTTTTTGAGACTCTCACTCTATTGCTGAGGCCAGAGTGCAGTGGCGTGCTCTTGACTCACTGCAACCTCTCCCTCCAGCGTCCGAGCGATTCTCCTGCTTCAGCCTGCCAGGTAGCTGGGATTACAGGCATGCACTATGACGCCCAGCTAATTTTTGTATTTTTAGTAGAGAGTGGGGTTTCACCATGTTGGCCAGGCTGGCCTTGAACTCCTGACCTCAAATGAACTGCCTGCCTCAGCCTCCCAAAGTCCAGAGATTACAGATTGAGCCACCGCACCCAGCCAAGATTAGAGATTTTCAAACTGCATCTATATAAGGTTCTAGGAAGCCATCTCAGGAGCCACCGCATGGGATAAGCATCTACAGCTGCTAGAATGACCCCCTACCCAACTTTGCTTTAACCAGATTAACCAAACTAACATTGATGGAGCACTGTACTAAGCAGTTTTATACATAGTATCTTATTTAAAATTCCTACAAAGTCTATGATGGAGGTACTAGTATTACTCCGACTTCACAGATGAGGAAACTGGAGCTTAGCAGCTATACAGGTAGGAAGCCGAGTCAGGTTATTCTAAGTCCAGGTAGTCTGACTCCAGAGTTTGAGTTCCTAATTACCAGCACACATCAAAGCACCACCATTTTTAGCTGTTTTATACATGGGTCATTCCTGTAAGATTTCACTTGGCAAACATTCTCGTGCTTAAAAAAGAAAAAAAAATAGCATTGTCAGAAAGAAAAATACGATCTCAAAAGACCTCTTTCCCTACTGTAAAAATTCTATAACTCTAAAATCCTATTTTAAGTAGAAGAGTAGTATAGAATATGACTAAAGAGTAAAAAAAAAAAAATGCATGCCCAGTATTGAAAAGGTTTTAAAGGGAACAAATTTTCATTTTATTATTTTATAACCCATTGCCTCTCTACACTTTAGGATCGATCCTCTTTTAACAATAGTTATGAGAGGAAAAGGAGCCAAATTCTTAAACATTTAAAGATAACTATTGAAATACTTAATGAGGTAATTGCCTCAAAAGGAATCTCAACCTCTTCAGACACTGCTATTTAAATAAAAATTAACTATGCAGGCCCATGTCACCCACAAATTCTTAGCCACCAGCCTCACTTGGGCTCTCAAAACTGCCTAGCAATGCTACCACAACTTCCTTGTTGGCACTCTCACCCTCCACAGCAATGATTTCAAATATCCTCTCCTGATGTTTCTCTTCTTTTTCTTTTTCTTTTTCGGAAACAAGGTCTCCCTCTATTACCCAGTCTTGAGTACAGTGGCACAATCATAGCTCTCCACAGCTTCCAACTCCCAGGCTCAAGCGTTCCTCCCATTTCAGCCTCCCAAGTCACTGGGACCACAGGTACATGCCACCATGTCCAGTCAATTATTTATTTTTTGTAGAGACAGGGTCTTGCTATGTTGCCCGGGCTGGTCTTGAACTCCTTGGCTCAAACGATCCTCCCACCTTGGCCTCCCAAAGTGCTGGGATTACAGGCGTGAGCCACCATGCCTGCCTCCTGATGTTTCTTAAACAGCCAACACATTCTGCCCCCTAATCTTAGAAGGCAGCCTCACCTCCTACTTCACAATGACAGCTGAAGCCATCACGGTGGACCTGATTTCCTTTCCTGATACTCAACATAGAAATTCCTGTCCTTGCCCTATCACAATGGAAGCCGCTGTGGATCCTTTCTCCTGGGTCTAATCCCTTCATCTGGGATCTAGATTCCACTCTCTTGCATCTACTCAGAGACTTTCTGTAATCTGCACTTCCCAGTCATGTCTCCAGCTTCTCCCTTTACCCTGGTTCCTTCTCATCAACACTTAAACATGATTGAGCCTCTCCCCATTCGCAACAATCCTGCTAAAAAGCCACAACCCCACATTCCACTCTAACTTCTCTAATTCCTCATTCACTCCTCAATTACTTGCATCTGGTTTCTGCCCTCACCCAAATTACCAACAAACCCTTTTCAGGCTTCACCTTACTTGTTATCTCAGCAATGTTTGAAGTTACTGACTACTCCCTTCTGCCTTCCACGGTTTAACTTCACCCCTATATAAGAATGGCTCAAATATTTTATATATATAAATCTCAAATGGGTTTCAAATCTCTTTCCTGACTGCTAGACTTATAATAAGGTTACATCCGTATATCTAAGTGCTTAACTTGCCTGTCTCATCAAACACTTTCCATCTCAGCAAATTTAAACCTTAACTCGTGTTTTCCCTCTGTTCCTCCAGCCCCTATACTGCTACTTCTCCAGACTTCAAGCTGCCCAAACCATGATCAGAGAATCATCTCTGGGTTTTCTCTCAACCTTACATCTAACCAACCACTCAAGTCATAACAATTCTTCCTTTTAAAGAGAGCTACTCATAAATCCATTCACTTCTCTCCATCGTCAATGCCAATATTCTGGTGCAGGCTATTATCCTTCTCCTCTATTATCCCACACAGTCTCCCACCCCAGCTTGTTTCTAACCTACAATTCTGCTTCCTACCAATCCATTTCTCCCAGTGATCTTTCCATGACACAAATCTAACATGTTATTCTCCCCCGCTTAAAACACTGCTGTTGCTTCCTGCCTCCCCTGGATATGGTAAACTAGACTCCTTAGGTTGGTTTACCATGTGCTTATTTTATGGCCTGATCTACCTCCCTAACTATATATCCCTCACTCCATTTATGCCTTATTTTCAGATACTTGAACTTGCCCTGCTCTCTCAGACTTCCAGCCTTCCCACACATTGCTCCCTCTGCCTAGTGGACCTCTTTCCCTGTTACCCTACTAAATTCCAATTAATCATCCTTAGGTTTTCTGCTGGAAGGTCAATTCCTCCAAAAAGCATTAGTACAGTTGCAGTGGTAAAGAGTACAGGCTCTGGAGCCAGCCACGTAGCCCAGGTTTGAATCCCACCTCCACCATAACTTCTCAGTACCTCAGTTCTCTGACTGTAAAATGGAGATGATGATAATATTAATATCTCATAGAATTGTTGTGAGGGTAAAATTAATAAATGTAAAGCTCTTGGAATGATGCCTGGAACATATTAAATCCTCAATAAATGTTAGCTACACATAAAAGCTTTCTTTGGACCATCTCAGACTAGTTAGCTTTGCTAGCACCAACATGGTACCCTGTAATTGCCTTCGTTACAGCACTTATCACACCTGATTATATCCACCTGATTGTCTTGTCGTCCCCCTTTGATACTGAGTACAGGAGTAATGTCTAATATTTCTTTTTTTTTTCTTTTTGAGGCAGAGTCTGGCTCTGTCGCCCAGGCTGGAGTGCAGTGGCGCGATCTCGGCTCACTGCAAGCTCTGCCTCCCAGGTTCATGCCATTCTCCTGCCTCAGCCTCCCGAGAAGCTGGGATTACAAGTGCCCGCCACCATGCCCGCCTAATTTTTTTGTATTTTTAGTAGAGACGGGGTTTCACCATGTTAGCCAGGGCGGTCTCGACCTCCTCACCTCGTGATCCACCGGCCTCGGCCTCCTAAAGTGCTGGGATTACAGGCGTTAGCCACCACGCCTGGCCACAACGTCTGATATTTCTTACCTCTATAACCCTAGACTCTAGTAACCAGCACAGAGCTGACTCCCAATAAGTGAACTGAACATTGTTTTTAAAGAACTCTTCATTGGCCAGGAGCAGTGGCTCACGCCTGTAATCCCAGAATTTGGGAGGCCAAGGCTGGTGGATTACCTGAAGTCAGGAGTTCCAGACCAGCCTGGCCAGCAGAGTGAAACCCCATTTCTCCTAAAAATACAAAAATTAGCTGGACATGGTGGCACACGCCATAGTCCCAGCTACTCAGGAGGCTCAGGCACAAGAATCATTTGAACCCTGGAGGCAGATGTTGCAGTGAGCTGAGATTGCACCACTGCACTCCAGCCTAGGCGACAGACACTCCATCTCAAACCAAACAAAAAAACAAAACAAAACAAAACAAAAAAACACCTCTTCATCAAAAGAATGAGAAGACAAGCCATAGACTGGAACAAAATATGTGCAAAAGACATATCTGATAAAAGACTTATCTAAAATATATAAAGAGCCCTTAAAACTCAACATAAGAAATGAACAACCCGATTTAAACAAGGGGAAAGGATCTGAACAGGTACCTCACCAAAGAAGATGGCCAAAAAGCATATGAAAAGGTGCTCAACATAAAGATGCTCACTAGGAAATTGCAAATTAAAATGAGATACCACTACACACTTATTAGAATGGTAAAAAACCAAAATACTGACAATACCAAATGCTAGTAAGGATGTGGAACAACAGAAACTCTCATTCATTGCTAGTAAAAATGCAAACTGGTACAGCCACTTTGGAAGACAGTTTGGCAGTTTCTTACAAAACTAAACATAATCTTACCATATAATCTAGCAACTGCACTCCTTTGTACGTACCCAAAAGAGTTGAAAACTTAGGTCCACACAAAAACCAGATGTCTACAGCAGCTTTATTCATAACTGCCAAAACTTGGAAGCAACCAAAATGTCCTTCAGTAGGTGAACAAATATTCATACAATGGAATCTTATTCAGCAGTAAAAAGCAATGAAAAAGACATGGAGGAACTTTAAATGCATATTACTTAGTGAAAAAAAAAACAGTCTGAAAAGGCTACATGCTGTCTAATCCCAACTATATGACATTCTGCTAAAAGCAAAACTACAGAAACAGTAAAAAGATCAGCAGCTGCCAGGGATTTGGAGAACAAAGCATAGAGTTCTTTTGTTTTTGTTTTTGTTTTTTTTCTGGGGGGAGCAGGAGTGGGGGCAGTGAAACTGTTCTGTATGATATAATAATGGTAGATACCTGTCATTATACATTTGTCCAAACCCATAGAAAGTACAACACAAAGAGTGAATCCTATGTAAACTCTGGACTCTGGGCAATGCTGATGTCAATGTAAATTCATTAATTGTAACAAATGGACAACTCTGGTGCTGTATATTGACAGTGGAGGAGGTTGTGGGTGTGTGGACCAGGAGGACTCTCTGTACTTTCCACTGGATTTTGCTGTGAAACTAAAACTGCTCTAAAAAACAGTCTATTTTCAAAAAATGTTATTTTTAGAGACAGTGTCTTGCTATGTTGCCCAGGCTGGCCTCCAACTCCTGGGCTCAAGGGATCCTCCTGCCTCAGCCTCCTGAGTAGCTAGGACTACAAATGTGTACAACAACACAGGCTAAACTCTATCTAAAAAAAACAAAAAACAAACAACAAAAAAAACTTCTGCCAGGTGTGGTGGTTCATGACTGTAATCCCAGCACTTTGGGAGGCCGAGGCAAGTGGATCACCTGAGGTCAGGAGTTCGAGATCAGTGTGGCCAACATGGTGAAACCCCGTCGTCTCTACTAAAAATACAAAAATTAGCTGGGCATGGTGGCGGGCACCTGTAATCCCAGCTCCTCAGGAGGCTGAGGCAGGAGAATCGCTTGAACCCAGGAGGCGGAGGTTGCAGTGAGCTGAGATTGCACCCTTGCACTCCAGGCTGGGTAACAAAGCAAGACTCCATCTCAGGAAAAAAAAAAAAAAAAGAATTTAAATGTAAGACCTCAAACTATTAAAATCCAAGAAGAAAATGTAGGAAATGGCATTCTGGACATAGGCCCTGTCAAAGATTTCATGATGAACGCTCCAAAAGCAATTGCAACAAAAATAAAAATTTACAAGACAGACCTAATTAAACTAAAGAGCTTCTGCACAGCAAAATAAACTAAACTATCAACAAAGTAAACAGACAACCTACAGAATGGTAAAAAAAAATTTGCGAACTATGCATCTGACAAACGTCTAATAACCAGAATCTATAAGGAACTTAAATCAACAGTAAAAAACAACCCTATTAAAAAATGGGCAATGGATATCAACAGACACTTCTCATATGTGGTCAACAAGCATATAAAAAAATGCTCAACATAACTAATCATTAGAGAAATGCAAATAAAAACCACAATGAGACATCTCACACCAGTCAGAATAGCTATTACTTAAAACTCAAAAAACAACAGATGTTGGCGAGGTTGCAGAGGAAAGGGAACGTTTATACACTGCTGGTAAGAATGTAAGTTAGTTCAGCCACTGTGGAAAGCAATGTGGCGATTTCTTAAAGAACTTAGAACATTCGACCCAGCAATACTATAATTGGGTATATACCCAAACGAATATGAACCATTCCACCATAAAAATACATGCACACATATGTTCATGGCAGCACTATTCACAATAGCAAAGACATGGAATCAACCTAGATGCCCATGCAGGGGATGCACTGGGTAAAGAAAATGTGGTATATACACACCATGGAACTACACAGCCATTAAAAAGAATGAGATCATGTCCTTTAGAGCAACATGGACGGTGCTGGAGGTCATTATCCTAAGTGAATTAATGCAGGAACAGAAAAACCAAACATGGAATGTTCTCTCTTGTAAGTGGCAGCCAAACATCGAGTACCTAGGAATACAAAGAAGGGAACAATAGATACCCGGGCCTATTTGAGGGTGGAGGGTGGAAGCAGGGTGAGAATAAAAAAAAATACCTATTGGGTGCTATGTTCATTACCTGGGCGGCAAAATAATCTGTACACCAAACCCCCAAGACACACGATTTACTCATAATAAATCTGCATAGATACCCTGCAAACCTAAAATTGGCCCAGAAGTTTGAGACCAGCCTGGACAATATAGTAAGACCCTGTTTCTATGAAAGATAAAAATTAAAAAATTAGCCGGATGTGGTGGCGCATTCCTGTAGTCCCAGCTACTTGGAAGGCTGAGATGGAAGGATCATTTAAACCTAGAAGGTTGAGGCTGCAGTGAGTCAGCATCACGCCACTGCACTCCAGCCTAGGCGAGAGAATAAGACTCTACCTCAAAAAAAAAAAAAAAAAAAAAAAAAAAAGTTGGGGTAAAAAAATACAGCAATGATAAATAATTTTAGACAAGACTAAAAAATGAAGTGATGTTTTTATCTAAAGAAAATCCTGGGCCGGGCACGGTGGCTCACGCCTGTAATTCCAGCACTATGAGAGGCCGAGGTGGGCAGATCACGAGGTCAGGAGATCAAGACCATCCTGGCTGACACGGTGAAACCCCGTCTCTACTAAAAAATACAAAAAACTAGCTGGGCGAGGTGGCGGGCGCCTGCAGTCCCAGCTACTCGGGAGGCTGAACCCGGGAGGCGGAGCTTGCAGTGAGCTGAGATCCGGCCACTGCACTCCAGCCTGGGCGGCAGAGCGAGACTCCGTCTCAAAAAAAAAAAAAATTACCCAGGTGTGGTGGCGGGTGCCTGTGGTCCCAGCTACTCAGGAGGCTGAGGCAGGAGAATGGCATGAACCTGGGAGGCGGAGCTTGCAGTGAGTCAAGATCGCGCCACTGCACTCCAGCCTGGGCGACAGAGTGAGACTCCATCTCAGAAAAAAAAAAAAAAGGCACCTCAGTGTGCAAACGTAATTTCACAGATACCCTTTTAGTGTTTTCCAGCCTTCTAACAATATAAAACCTCTCCCAAACACCCTCTATGTTCTGTAACAATGACCACACTTAAAATAATGTGTTTCTTCCTCAATCTGTTTGCATCACAAGGGCAGGGACTAGGTCTGTCTTGTTCTCCACTGTGAACTTGGTATCTACTTCTCTGGCACACAGCTGGCCCTCAATAAATAATAACTAAATGAAAACTTTTCTTAAAATTATCAAAAACTAAAAAGCAACTGTTTCCTCATTGATAATGTAATCATCTAAACATGTGTAAGGGTAACTAAACAGTATATAAACTGTTACATCACCAAAACAGACACCCCATCATGCTTTTAGAGAAGTTCTCTATACTGTTTAGACTTGGTTGCAAATAGTAAAATATGAAGTTTTCTTTCTCATGCCAGCCACATACCCATATAAAGTTGACTGGCCTTTATGAGATAGTATACTTCTTGTGGGCAGGATTTAAAGAGATTATCACCCTCTCTGCACCCTTTCAAAGCCAAACTTCTTGAAAATAATTTCCACAGACACCAACTCTATTACCTCACCTTCCATTTTTTCAATTACTCACCCAAACTGGCTTTTACTTCTACAACACTGAATCCAATCTTTCCAAAATCACCAAAAACTTCCTTATGGCTAAGTCCAATGAACACAGTTTGGTCCTTCTCTTGTTCAACTCAATAGCTTTTTTTTTTTTTTTCCTTGTGGGGGTGGGTGTTAGAGAGTGGGTCTTGCTTGCCATGCTGCTCAGGCTGGTCTCCTGGACTCAAGTGATCCTCCTGCCTCAGCCACCTGAGTAGCTGTGACTACAGGCACATGACACTGTGCCCAGCGTCAGCCTCATTTTTGACATTGTTTTTGCTTTTCAGTTTTTTAGAGTTCTTCCTGTAACTTGAACTGTATATTCACATAAACTACCACAGATGCCAGAAGAAGAAAAAAAGCTGGAATCTAACTCTCTACCCTTACAAACCCACTCGTAACCTAAAGTAGTAAGAATGATTTTAACCCATACCTCCGCCCCAACCATCTTTGGAAACTAGATGTAATGAGGGTATAGAGGGCAAGGGAGGGTTTTTTGCTTTTTTTTTTTTTTTTTTTTTGAGACAGAGTCTTGCTCTGTCGCCCAGGATGGAGTGCAGTGGCGCAATCTCAGCTCACTCCAACCTCCACCTCCCGGGTTCAAGCGATTCTCCTGCCTCAGCCTCCTAAGTAGCTGGGATTACAGGCACGCACCACCACACCCAGCTATTTTTTGTATTTTTAGTAGAGATGGGGTTTTACCGTGTTGGTCAGGCTAGTTTTGAACTCCTGACCTCGTGATCTGCCCACCTCGGCCTCCCAAAGTGCTGGGATTACAGCCATGAGCCACCACTCCCAGCCAGTTTTTTTGCTTCTTTATTAAAAAAAGAAAAACAGCAAGAATAAGCTATAAAATCTTTCCAAGTCATACCCAAAAGGATAAATAATGTATAAAGTCACCTAGCCCAATTTTAACATACATTTGGTAATTTTAAAAATGTATATTGTATTTCTGTACTTTAAATACTTCCTTTAATCTTTTTAGTAATAAAATACAGCAGTTTTCAATCATAACCATAAATGTTATATAACATTGACTGTAATACTGAAAACACAGTCAATTTACTTCACTTTAAGAACAGACAGGCCGGGCGCAGTGGCTCACGCCTGTAATCCCAGCATTTCGGGAGGCCAAGGCAACTGGATCATGAGATCAGGAGATGGAGACCATCCTGGCTAACACAGTGAAACCCCGTCTCTACTAAAAATACAAAAAATTAGCCAGGCGTGGTGGCGGGCACCTGTAGTTCCAGCTACTTGGGAGGCTAAGGCAGGAGAATTACATGAACCTGAGAGGCGGAGCTTGCAGTGACCTGAGATCACACCACAGCACTCCAGCCTGGGCAACAGAAAGAGACTCCGTTTCAAAAAACAAAACAAAAAAGAACAGACAAGACTCTTAGTAGACACATTGGCAGGCATCATAATTTTACTGAATTCACCTTATGCAATAAATTTTCTTTTAGAATCACACCAAAATTGGCTCTCTTTCTTCTTTCAGTAGAAATTAAAATTTGCATACAAATTACAGACTTCAATCTTATTCATCAATACTAGACAGAAAAGTGTCATGTTGCTTCACACCAATTTCTTAGCTTTTCAATCCTGATATTCCTTCCCACTTGACAATAAACACAGTAACAAGAGTACTCAAATGACCTTGAAACTGTTGTTTCACTCACCACATAAATTTTTTTGCATCTTCTTATTCTTCAATAAATCAATTTCAAGAGCAAATTAATAAAATAATAACAATAATTAGGATTAATATCCCTGCAAGAATATTAACTAATTGCAAATGCCTACCTATTTTCCTCTCAGTGTGTTCTCTAGCTCTTTATTATAGATACAAAAACTATCTTTGTTAACAGATGACTTTAAGGACCACTGCCACACACACAAGGATGAAAGACTTTACTCAATGGCACAAATTAGTCAGAACTAAAAATGGAACTTAGATACCAAATGCAAGTCATTGAACTTATATTCTAATAGTTTAACAAAGTGATTTTTAAAACTACATAAAATTTACCAACCTTTTCTTTTTTGAGACAGCGCCTCACTCTGTTGCGCAGGCTGGAGGTCAGTGGTGCTATCTGGGCTCAATGCAGCCTCAAACACCCAGGTTCAAGCAATTCTCATGCCTCAGCCTTCCAAGCAGCTGGGACTACAGGTGTGCGCCATGGCGCCTGGCTAATTTTTTTTTTTTTTTTTTTTTTTGCTAGAGATGGGGTTTCGCCATGTTGCCCAGGCTGGTCTCGAACTCCTGAGCTCAGGTGATCCATCCGCCTCAGCCTCCCAAAGAGCTGGGATTACAGGTGTCAGCCATCACGGCTGGCCCCATCTTAACCATTTCTAAGTGTATAGTTTAGTAGTGTTAACTATATTCACATTGTTAACAGTTTATGGTAACCTTTAACTATAATTCCTAATTTTATTTTTTTAATATGGTTTTGGAAATGTATGCTCTTCCTAAAGGTATTAATGGTTAGCTACAGAACAATTTTTTTTTTTTATTTCAAGAGTAGGGATTTAAGATAAGCTATTTTGACTTTGTGATATCATAAACATATATATGTAAACAAACAAGAGTCAGATTGAATGTGCCCCACTATACAAATATGAGACAACGTGAGCATAAGGTAGAAATGTATTATCCTAAATAAGGATCCATGTATCCATAAATCCATAAATATGCAAGAAGATAATGTTCTTCCTTATAGTAGAATAACTAAAAAATGTAGAAGGTATCATGGAAATAGAAAATCACCATTTTGCATCACAGTAATCATTTCTCAGGTAAAAATCATCAACAGATGCTAATACTGGGTAAAAGTCTGATGAGAAATAGAAGAGTCACATAGTCTCAATGTATCTCCTCATAAATTAGTTAAAAATTACAAAAGGAGGAGGAGTATTAACTTGACAGTGCAGAAACCTGGCAAACAACACACTGGCTAAGTAACTAAAGTTAGCATTACCACTAATGGGATAAACCAACATTAAGTACCTCCTAATATGATGCACGGGGAACACAATACCACTTTTGTAATATTCTCACCAAGAATACATAACCTGAATCCAATCATGAGGAAACACCAGATAAACCCAAACTGAGTGACAGTCTGGAAAATAGAAGGCCTGTACTCTTCAAATACACCAATGTCATCAAACCCAAAGGAAGGCTGAGGAACCTTTCTAACAGAGTAAGAGAGACATGATAACCACTTGACATCTAGAGTATCTTAGACCAGAATAAGGAAAACTGCTACAAACTGTACTAATGGGACAACTGGCAAAATTGAACATCCAGAGATTAGAAAACAGTATTTTATGGTGAAACTTCCAGATATTGCCAATTACAGTGTAGTTAGAAAGTGAACCTCTTTGTTCTTTTAAAATACCACTGAATTATTTAGGAGTAAAGGGTACATTTGCAACATACTTTCAAATAGTTCAGACAGATAGTATTATGTATGTATGCGGAAAGATAAAGCACATGTGTCAAACTGCTAACAGGATGGGAAAACCAGGGTAAGGGTTTTGAGATTTCTCTGTACTATTCTTGCAACTTTTCTATAAGTGCAAATATTTCAAAATTTAAAAAGTTAAATACAGGTATATGTCCCTATTAATTTATGGGTTCACTTTAGAAGTGTTGCCACCATTTCTTTTATGCTAGAAATTCAAATCTCTCCAACATTCTTAATGACTTTAAAACAGCTATTCTACTTAGCTTGACTTCAAATTTTAAAAATAAGTCAAGGTCAAAGTCTTTGGCAAACCACAATGAGTATCTGGAAGTAATGTCTAACACATTAGCCAATGATGGGGATAGTAAGAATTACTTAATCATTCTATTTTTTTCTGTTAGCTCTACAAAGTTACTAAGTCCTAAATTCCATCCCCCACCACAATTATAATTTCACTTAGGCCAGACTTGTAATCTGTCCACAAAACTGTTTTCCAACTGCTGCATAGAGCAGCATTCTTCTGGCTCGGGTTCCCAGAATTTCCCCAAATTCATGACTTTCACTTGTTTATGTCCAGATCCCCTAATGGGAGAAAATACGTCCTGAGGGGAAGACAGGACACTAACCTGAAAGACATGGGTTTGAACTCTTTAGGGGAAGGCAGGGTCAGGACTTTTTATTAAACAAGGAATACGCACAAGAAAAAAGATGTCTACAGCCAGGCGCAGTAGCTCAGGCCTGTCATTCCAGGACTTTCGGAGGCCGAGGCAAGTGGATCACTTAAGGCCAAGAGTTCAAGACCAGCCTAGGCAATATGGCGAAACCCCGTCTCTACAAAAAAAAAAAAAAAAAAAAAAAAAATTAGCCAGGAGTGATGATGCACACCTGCGGTCCCAGCTTCCCAGGAAGCTGAGGTGGGAGAATCGCTTGAACCCGGGAGGCGAAGGTTGCAGTGAGCCCATATCGTGCCACTGCACTCCACTCTAGCATGGGCAACAGAGTCACACCTTGTCTCTTAAATAAATTTTAAAAAAAGTCTAATGTCTACAGACATCTAGAAAGAGCTCCAGCTATGCCTCAGAGAGAAAAATCCCAGGAGTGGATGGGAAAATATTCATGCACAGAAGAAAAAAAAAAAGGAGAAAAGGTACAAACCATCAGGTAAGTTTCTGACCCAGGTTTACCAATCTTGTTTCTCATTTCACCTAAATGTAAACTAGGAAAACTACAGAATCCACAATATAAATTATTGTTACTTGACTTGTGCCTGGTCAGTCTCCAAATAGTACTCTCCCACATCATGAGAACAAAAATATGTTTCCTATCAGTCCTTCTCACAACAGAAGAGAAAAACGTGGTTTGTCACTAATGAAACACTGAAAATGTACCACTGTCACCAGTTAAGCTATTTAACCTACAATCTGCTGGTTAAAAGCAGGTCAGCCTGCAGCATATAAAAAGACGTCTGCCTTTCAAAACTGGCTAAAGCTGTCAAATCGGATCACAGGTTTTACAAATACAATCGCCTCAACTCAGCCCTGCTCCATAAACCAGAAAGCAGAGCCAGCTTCCATAACTGGCCACGCCGCCTCCCACCACCCCCCCGCCCCACCCCCGCCCTTGACAGTGAGTGGGTCGGAGCGGCCACAATGCGCCCAAAGTGTTTAATTCTTCCAGAAATGCCGGCCTCCGGGAGGAATCCAGGTTTGAAACTGTCCCCAACAGGGCATTCCCCGGCGACATTTTGCTCCCTCGGGTGTGGAGCAAGTGGGGAGGGCCTGGCGGCCCGAAAGTGTCCAGAGTGACCGACAAATGTGGGAAGCGTCAGGGCAGAGAGTGGGCTAGAAGGGGCAGCAGACGCTCAAATTCACACCATTCGGAGTCACCCTGACCCCCAACCTCTGACTTCTGCCCCGAACTGGCGGCCCCGAAGGAGTCCAGGTTAGGCCCCAGAACTTTGGACCCAAGTCCCAGGCGGGGACCGGCCTGTGGGCGCGTGGGCTGGTCGGGTCTGAGGGAGCGGTGACGTTTGCAAGACCCTATAGGGACGGCGGGTTGACGGGGGACCGTCCCTGGGTTCGCCTTCCCAGTCCGGACTCACCGCCCGTCGGAGCTGCCCCGGAGCCGCAGCTCGGAACATGTTCTCTGCTTCCGCCGCAACCTCGGCCTCACAGCAACCCCGTGCCCGGCCAACTGGCGTCGCCTCAGCCAGTCACCTAATGCTCGCGAGACGCGCGAACGCGATCAGACGCCCTAGGCTGGGAGCGCGAGCCCGCGGTTCCCGCCTGCCCATTGGGCGGCTGCGCAGCCAATAGACGGCGGGAAGTTAGGGGCTAGACTGGGAAGTGGGGCAAAGGTGAGGCTATTCCCAGGGGACCTTCGAGTAAGCCCGGGCCGCTGAGCTGCAGAGACAAAGCTGGCCACCCGCTGATGATCGAGCTCAGACTGTACTGTCTCACTGCCCCACAATGGGCAGCATTACTAGAGTGAACTGAAAAACTGAGCTGATCTCGGGGTAAGGTGTGAGTGGAGCCTTGCTAACTCCAATTAGATACCTTTCCCATATGCCCCTATTTCCCCCTGTATTTCCCCATGGTAGCAATTGTCACATGGGTTGTAATGACCTAAGTACTTGTCTGTGTCACCCATCTGACTAAAGATCTGTAAGGGCAGAAAGTATGCCCTACTTTTAAATTTTCTGTCTACCTGCAACACCTAGCACAATTCCTGGCCCTCACTAGGCATTCAAACAGTATGTGTTGAATGAGTCAGCAAATGAATAAATGACTGCTAATGAGTCTGGACTTTATCACGAAATTTTTAAGAAAGGAAGTGGTATGTTCAGAAATTGTCTTAATTCCCATTTCAGCAACAGCCTACCTTTCCAATGTTATCTAGTCTATCAACAAATCCTGTTAACTCTACCTTCAAAAGATAACCAGAATCCAGCAATATCCTCCAACACCCCTTTGCTCCTCCGCCAGTACCACCTTCACTCAGGACCCTGTCATCTCTTGCCTGGATCATTGCAAAGCCTCCTAGCTGGCCTTTATGTTTCTACCCATGTTTCCAGAAGCCTCTTCTCCAAACTGATGGACTGATCATGACCTCTGCTCAAAGCCCTAGGGTGGCTCCCTCTCCTCCCACTGCCCTCTTCTCTCACTGTGCCCCAGACACACGGGCCTTCTTGAGCACACAAGCCTGCTCCTCTCAGAGCTTTGCACTCTGGCTGTTCCCTCTGCCTGAAATGCCCTTCTCTTGTTACCCACGTGGCTTACTTCCTCACTTCATTCAGGTCTCTGCTCAAAAAACACATTTGCAGAAAGGCCGACCTTGGCCTCTCTACCTAAAATAGCACCCATGCCACTCCCAGATGCCCTATCACGGTGTTTGATTTTTCTTCTTGGCATTTATCACCGCCTAACAGGATGCACGTGTTTGTTTGTTTATTGCAGATCTCCCCGCATTGGAGTGTAAATTCCCTGGAGCAAGAGCTTTGTCTGAACCAACAATCTCTCTAAGGGCCCAGTGCTTTAGCTCTTCCCTCTGTCTGAAATTCCCTTCCCCATCTGACAGGCCTCTTTAAAACCCAGATCAAGTGACAATTATTTTGTTTTGTTTTGTTTAAGACAAGGTCTCTGTTTCCCAGGCTGGAGTGCAGTGGTGCCATCACAGCTCACTGCAGTCTCGAACTCCTGGGATCAAGCAATCTTCCTGCCTCAGCCTCCCAAGTAGCTGGGACTACAGTCACGTGCCACCATGCACAGCTATTTTTTTTGTAGGGGCAGGGTCTCACTGTGTTACCCAGGGCTGGTCTCGAACTCCTGGCCTCAAGTGATCCTCCCACCTTGGCCTCTCAAAGTACTGGGATTACAGACATGAGCCACCATGCCTGGCTCAAGTGACATTTCTTTTGTAAGCTCTTTCTCAATTTTCCAGGATGAATTAATCCTTTCCTCCTCTTCACTCTGCTAGCTCTATGAACAAGGAGGTGAGGACCCATCTTAAACTTAAGTCGCACCCACTGTGAACATGTCTGAACTCATGTTACAGACAGAGCTGTGGACCCCTGCCCCCCAGTCAATCTGCCTGTGGGAGGGGCAATTTAGTATTCCATGTCTCACTGTATTTGCCTCCTAACCCAGTCCCGCACTGGACTAGAATCTGAGACCTATGGGAGTGGAAGGAAGAGGGAAGGGTACTTTTGGTAAAAACGGAAAAGGATATTTTACTAAAAACCATGTAAAAGACTGGGCTACAAACTAACCTCCTTCCCTGCCTCCCCACCCATGACAAAGCAAAACACAAGGGAAGAGCGGCTGCCCCGCCCCGCCCCCACTGGGCAGATTCAGCAGCTCCCAGGCTTGGGCAAATCAATAGCAGCTGTGCATGGCAGAGGCTTGTTGCCCCTGGGAGTTCCTGGCAGAGCAGGTCAGAGCTGAGGGAGAGGCTGAAAATGGGCAAAGTCTGTGACAGACACCTGACCGGACTTGTTCTGATCACACATGAAATGCCCCCTGAGTCTTTGGGATGAAGGGATATCAGAGTTCTACAATCACAACCATGTCATGTACCAGAGAAATGTGTGTGCTAAGACATTTCTATTAGAGGATTTTCCCTAGAGGTATACAACTTTCCTACTCCGTTATGAGCTGCTTTGGTGGCAGGACCTATGGTTTCCTTTTATTTACTTATTTTTATTTTATTTATTTTTGAGACGGATTCTCGCTTTGTCGCCCAGGCTGGAGTGCAGTGGCGCGATCTCAGCTCACTGCAACCTCCACGTCCTGGGTTCAATCGATTCTCCTGCCTTAGCTTCCCAAGTAGCTGGAATTACAGGTGCCCACCACCATGCCCAGCTAATTTTTGTATTTTTAGTAGAGATGGCGTTTCACCATGTTGGTCAGGTTGGTCTTGAAACCCTGACCTCAGGTGATCTGCCTCCCAAAGTGCTGGAATTACAGGTGTGAGCCACTGTGCCCAGCCTATTTTTCTGGTTCTTATTTTTAGACGTTCAGCGAACATTTACAGAAATATGTGTCCAATGGGCTAGGTGCAATGACTTACACCTGTATCCTAGCACTTTGGGAGGCCGAGGTAGGCAGATCACTTGAGGTCAGGGGTTCAAGACCAGCCTGGCCAACATGGCGAGACCCCCCCCTCCGGTACTACTAAAAATACAAAAATTAACTAAGTGTGGTAGTGTGTTCCTGTAATACTACCTACTCGAGCGGCTGAGGCATGAGAATCACTTGAACCTGGGAGGCAGCGATTGCAGTGAGCCAAGATTACACCACTGCACTCCAGCCTGGATGACAGAGCAAGACTCCATCTCAAAAAAAAAAAAAAAAAGAAAAAAAGAAAGTAAATATTTGTCCAAAGAAGAAAGGGCAGAAAAGAGAGGGTGGAGGAAGGATTCAAAGACTGCCACAGCCAACCCTTGAAGATGATTCCAGCATATTTGGAGCAACACCTCTTTCTTCTCCACAGGTCAATTTCAGGAGCGACTCCTCCAGGATTCCTGCTGGAAACTTGGAAGAGAAAGGTCCCTGGGACAAACTATAGCCCCAGCTGCTGCAGGTCTCTGGGGGTCACAACTGGTATTCATCATCTCCTTCCTCAGTATCCATTCTAAATCTCCCCCTCCCCCAGCTAGCACCTCCCCTGGTCTTAGTGGCTAATGCCTCCGTCCTGCCTCATGAACTGAGAATCTCAACCCCTGACCAGCATGCCCTTTCCAAGCCTGTTTATTGTCATAATTGGGCAATGGAGGACTCAGAGGCAACCAAGTGGATTACTCTTAGCCAAGATGACTCCCCTTCTGGTCTTCTGGTACAAGGTGCCCAGGTGGCAACTGTAGCTTGTAGCTCAATGGGACTCTTGCTGTATCCTCTGGTGAAAGATTCCCCCATTGGGGACAAAGACCTCTAACCTTGCAGGTCCCAGCACTATATAAAGGTTTTTGGTTCAAGGAGCATCCTTGAAGATGAACCCAGCCTTATCAAGTGCTACCTCCAAGCTACTGCTTCCAGTGGGCCTTCAGCAGCCATTCCGATATCCTGTCAAGCTGGCAGGGTCTGGATGATCCAGCCTGTGAATTGCTCAGGGAATCCTCTGATCACGGACTCATTTCTGCACCTCCGTTGCAGTAAATTGGGTCCCTGGCCTGATGGGATGTTATGTGGGATCCTGTGACAGTGAATCAGATACTCGATAAGCCCTCAAATAGTGGTGCTGACTAAGGTCCTGAGGACAGGAAAGGTGAATAGTACCCAGAATATGTGTGTTTTCTTGACATGGTGAATCTCGACTTTTTTCAGAGGAAAGGGGTTCCATGTGGTTAGGATGAATCTTGCCTTTTCCCAGATAGAAGGGGTTCCATGTGGTCAACTTGCACCATGGAGCCAGCTAGTCTCCTGGAGGAATGGTGTCATATTGGGGGCTCATTCAGCAGCAGCAGTAGCTCAATCAGCCTTTGTAAGTGGGAGCCCATGCTATTAGGCTGCTACTGCCTCTGTCTCTGCCACTGTAGTCATTTCATGCATGTGCCCTTAGTACCAGCACGGGGTGGCTGATGACAGAGGCCAGCTAAGGTCAACTGGCCCAGATATTTTTGTCTTCTTAGTTACATGGTGGCTTTTCAGTGGTGGGTGGTTTCTGGTGGGTGTTAACATGTAATACAAAGATCTTCATACTTGGTGCCCACTCCAGACATCAATCCTCATGCCCCTACCCCAGACCTCCCTGTTCCCCATCTTCCATTGCAACCTTTCTTCTTCCAGGGCCCTGGCTAGCCAGGTAGGCCATTCCTCACTGCCACTGAGTACATAGATATTCTATGCTTGAGATGCCTCTCTGTGCAGGAAGAATGGATGGCCAAGTGCACCTCCTGAAGCTCTGCCCATGGGGATTTTCCTCCACTGTTGTCTTTCAAGGCTGTCCCTAAGTGGGGCTATAATGCAACTGCCATCTATTTTCAGCTTGAACTCACATACTTAGCAGACCCTCCATCGACCAAGTACAGGATTTTTCCTCCTCTTGTCAGCTGGTCATAAAGGATCCTGCATACAACCAGAAGGGTGCACCAGGGGAGGGGTGCCAATGTAGTAGTGGTGTTCATGGGGGTCTAGGCTGCCAGCTCATGGAACTTGCTTGTACCTTCTGTTCTTACTTGTGTTAAGTCCCAGATGTACCAGTTCCACCCTAGGATGCATTGTTACTGACTGCCTGGTGTTGTGACTCGGTGGGTTTGACAGAACCCAGCTCATGATGAGTAATTCCTGGCATATGGTCACTTGGTGTCTGTGATCAGGCCAGTAGCACACCAGGAGTTTTTCTCAAAAGGCACGTAAGTCTCCACTGCAGATGGTGTGGCCTTGCTCCAATACTGCAGTGGCCTGTGTTGTCATTCTCCCAGTAGAGCTTGTCATCAACTCCACACAGCGTCTTTTCCTACCACTAACACTAACACCATCTATGGAAGCACAAATGACCAAGTAGCAGACTGCCTGGACCTTGCTGTATAACCTTTTTATGCTCTGAGCTCCAGTTAATGCTGGGAGCCTTTTATGTCACCTGCATTGATGGCATGGGTTGGAGCAGTATTTCCAGATGTGGAATATACTGTGTCCAGAACCCAAAGAGGCCTATCAGGCCTTAACGCTTCTTTCTACATGGTGGGAGGTGCAAGATGCAATAATTTATCTGTTTCTTTGGATGATATGTCCTGGCATGCCCTAACTCTGGACCCCTAAACATCTTATGTGGGAGGCCCCTGAATCTTTGCAGTTTTTAATCTCCTACCCTGTAGAATACATGTGTCATCCAAGGCCTCTAATGTGCTATCCACTTTTTTCCACCCGGCTGAATCAATATAATGTCATTGATGTAAAAGATCAATGCGATATTCTACAGTATGTCCAGATGGTCCAGACCTCTTCAGGCTATATTGTGATTGATAGATGCTGAAAGTTAACATAGCCCTGGGGCAAAACTGTGAATGTAGACTGTTGTTTGTTCCATGTGAATGCATACTGTTTCTGATTCACTTTTCTCCTAGGGCTAGAAAAGAACCAATTCACCAAATCAATGTCCACATAAAATGTACCCGGGGCTGTGTTAATCTGCTCTAGCAAAGATACCAAAACTGGTGTGGTGGCAGCAACAGGGCTACTGCTTCTGTGGGTTTGTGATAGTCTGCTGTCATCTTCCAGGTTCTGTCTGTTCCTGGAGGGACAATACTAGTGAGATAAAGAGGAAAATGATCCTTGAAGGTTAGAACCTTGAAGTTTGCCTCATTGTGTGCTGTCAAGAAGGTCCTCTAGCTTTTATACATGGTTCTCAATTGCCTGTTAATCATTCCTACTCCTTTATAATTTTTTGTCAAGGGCATGAAGCTTAGCAATTGCCACCCGATGTCATTGTCTTTATTAGTTCCCCCATATTACCTTCCACAAGCATCCCATCCCAATTTGCCACTAGTGCAAGTCTTAACAATCAGATACCAGCTTATGCCAAAGGCTTGTTCCAGCTACCAGCAGGGTTGAGGTCCTCAGTGCCAGTCTGGGAAAGAGTAATACAGCTCCAAACCCCCATCTTACAACCTGTTTTCTCAACCACTCCCACACTCCTGCTTTCTCTTGGATGCAGGATCGAAACAAGTTCAGAATACATTATGATAGTTAGGGGTGCCCTTAGGAGCCACACTTGTGTGAGGGATGAGATAGCAGAACTGGGCAGAAGCAGTAGCTGGGCTGATATGCAGGCCTGAACAATAATCCAGTGGAATGTGAATTATTCTGTTTTTAATTGTGTTTTTTAATGCAATAACAGTATAGCTGTGCTAAAAGAATATGGTATTTGTTGACAGACTAAGCACTCACCACAGTATTTCCAACTCACAGGAAAACAACCATCCAAAAAATTAGAAAATTTAAAATGGAATATATATTCTTTTTGTTTCTTTTAAAGACAGAGTCTCGCTGTCTCACCCAGGCTGGAGTGCAGTGGCACGATCTCGGCTCACTGCAACCACCGCCTCCCAGGTTTAAGCAATTCTCATGCCTCAGCCCCCTGAGTAGCTGGGATTACAGGTGCATGCCAACACACCCAGCTAATTTTTTGTATTTTTAGTAGAGACAGAGTTTCACCATGTGACCTCAAGTGATCCACCCACCTCAGCCTCCCAAAGTGCTAGTATTACAGGCATGAGCGACCACCCCCAGCCAAAAAGCAACATATATTCTTATGTGATGTATTTAGAATATCAGGCTGGGCATGGTGGTTCATGCCTATAATCCCAACATTTAGGGAGGCCAAGGTGAGTGGATCACTTGAGGTCACATGGCAAAATCCCATCTCTGCTAAAACAAAAATTAGTCAGGCGTGGTGGTGCTTGCTTGCCTGTAATCTCAGCTACTAGGGAGCCTGAAGCAGGTAAATCACTTGAACCTGGGAGGCAGAGATTGTAGTGAGCCAAGATCATGCCACTGCACTCCAGCCTGAGCGACAGAGCGAGACTATGACTCAAAAAAATAAAATAATATTAGGCCAGGTGTGATGGTTCATGCCTATAATCCCAGCACTTTGGGAGGCTGAGATGGGAGGATCACTTGAAGCCAGGAGTTAGAGATCAACCTGGCCAACATGGCGAAACCCCATCTCTACAAAAAGTTAGCCAGGCATGGTAGTGTGCACCTGTGGGCCTAGCTACTTGGGAAGGTGAGGTGGGAGGATCGCTGGAGCCCAGGAGTTCAGGGTTACAGTGAGCTAGGATTGTGCCACTATACTCCAGCTTGGGCAACAGGGTAAGACCCTGCCTTAAAAAAAAAAAAAAAAAAAAAAAAAGCACGGTCTTGCCTTGAGGGCCTTTGTACTTGCTGTTCTTTCTGTTTAGAATGCTTTTGCTCCAGATCTTCTACGTGATTTGCTGCCACTCTTCATTCAGGTCTTAGCTTCAGTACTACTATACCCCCTGGAATAGGCTTTTCCTGACCACCTTTCATATTTCTTCCATTCCCTTACTATGTTTAATTTTTCAGAGCCAGGAGTTTGTTCTATTCACTGTTGTATCCCTGGCACCTAGAACAATGTCTGGTACCTGCAGATACTCAATGCATACTTCATGAATGAACAAATGAATGAGTGGATGACCAGATGAGCAGATGCACTTATAAAACCTCAGATTGGCCTGCACTTCTCTCTCCCCATTCCTCACCCCTCCGGCATTTGCTGCTTTTGTTTGATTGATTGTTTTAAATAATCTTTATTAAGATATAATTCACAAGCCATACAAGCTACCCATTTAATGTATATAAATCAATGATTTTTAGTATATTCGAAGAGTTGTATGACCATCACCACAATGTCTGAGAATGTTTTCATCACCTCAGAAAGAAACCTCTGACCCTTTAGCTATCACACCCCTATCACCCCATGTCTCCCAGCAAAGTATTGTCAAGGATGTAGAGAAATTGGTACCCTCATACATTGCTGGGGATCCCACATAAATGGTGTGGCTGGTTTGGTAAACAGTCTGGCAGTTCTTTAAAATGTTAAACATAGAGTTGCCACATGACTCAGCAATTCTACTCCTAGGTATACATCTAAGAAAATTGAAAATATATGTCCCATTAAAACTTGCGCACAAATGTCCATAGCAGGCCGGGTGTGGTGGCTCACGCATGTAATCTCAGCACTTTGGGAGGTCACGGTGGGCAGATCATTTGAACCCGTAAGTTCGAGACCAGCCTGGACAACATAGCAGAACCCCATCTCTACTAAAAATACAAAAATTAGCCAGGCGTGGTGGTGCATGCCTGTAATCCCAACTACTCAGGAGGCTGAGGCAGGAGAATCACTTGAACTTGGGAGGCGGAGGTTGCAGTGAGCCAAGATCACGCCACCGCACTGCAGCTTGGGCGACAGAGCGAGACTCCATCTCAAAAACAACAACAACAACAATGAAAACCCCAAATATCCATAGCAACATTATCCATAATAGCCAAAAAGTTAAAATAACCCAAATGTCTAACAACTGATGAATAGATAAAGAAAATGTGTTATATTCATACAACAGAATATTTTAATTCAGTAATAAGAAGGAATGAAGTCCTGATGCATGCTACCACATAGATGAACCCCGAAAACAATTTAAGTGAAAGAACCCAGTCACAAAAGACAACATATTGTATTCCATTTTTGTGAAATATCCAGAATAGGCAAATCTATAGACACAGAAAGTAGATGAGTGGTGCTTCAGACTGGGAGGATGGATGGAGGGATGGGGAGTGACTGCTAATGGGCACGGGCTTTCTTTTGGACATGATGAAAACATCCCAAAATTGATTGTGGTGATAGTGATGCAACTCTGTAAATATGCTAAAAGCCATTGAATTATACACTTTAAATGGGTACATTGCATAGGATGTATGTTATTTATTTATTTTATCTCAATAAAACGGATACGCAAGATACACGTATCCTGTGAGGGTGAGGGATGTTATGATAAATTCTCTCTTTTACATTGTCTTTAAAAACAAAAGGTAAATCATTTAAAATGGCCAGTGCCTTAACTGTTAATAATTACAAAGGCCTTGTAATGTGTCTCACACACCAACCTTGACCCACCAGAGTTTCAGGATTCTGTGAATGAAAACTGCTACTTTACACCTAATTTAACGTGCTCAACACCCTGCAGTTCTCTCTATTATCCATCTGCATGGCTCGAATTACACTGCTTTCTATAGCGGCTCCAGAACTTCTGAATAGGTGGGGAGGTGCAGGGATGTGTTTGGAAGCTGCATGTGCACAGCAGACCCACTGTTGCTACCAACCATTTGGAAGCTGATGGAGATCGGACCCCAGGGCGCTGCTTCTGGGTGACCCCTTCTGCCATTTCTGTACGGGCCATGTAGAAATGGGTCTGTATTTCTAAAACCTGCTTCATATTTTCAAAGCCTGTTTGTGTTCTCAATAAGCAATTATTTTGCAATGACATTGTGCCTTTCTAAATACCGCAGATGAAAATGGACCTACCTTTTCAGCAATGTCTGCCAACAGTTCTTTCTTTGTGCTAAAAATAACCACAGATGATTTTGACTGTGCCCCTTTCTGATTCTGCTTTCAAGTTATCTCTTCCCTTCCCACATCTTGTCATTTCTCTATTTGCAAATCATGACCGTGAAACCTCGAACATTTATGGGTTACACAAACAGCTTCCCATGGTATATTTTTAATAATTACTACTCTTATTATTACCAGATGTTGAAATCCCAAATGATAACAGAGTGACAGACTTTAATGGTAAGATTATTTGAGCAAGAGAAGTGTGATTATTTTGTTTTTTCAGAGATAGTAGGTGCCTGACCTGGGTTTGTATCCAGTTTTTTCTGTGTTAAGCTGAGAAGTTTTATAACAGTTCCTTAATCTCACTGATTTTCTGTGTCTTCATTGAGAAAAAAAGTGAGGCTAGGCTGGGTGTGGTGGCTCATGTCTACAATAGCAGCACTGTGGGAAGTAGAGGTGGGTGAATTGCCTGAGCTCAGGAGTTCGAGACTAGCCTGGGCAACATGGCGAAACCCCGTCTCTACAAAAATTACAAAAATTAACCGGGCTTGGTGGCGTGTGCCTATAGTCTCAGCTACTCTGGAGCCTGAGGTGGGAGAATCACTTGAGCCCAGGAAGTCGAGGCTACCCTGAGCTATGATTGTACTACTGTACTCCAGCCTGGGTGGCAGAGCCAGACCCTGTCTCAAAAACAAAAAAAGAAAAAGGACAAGAAAAAAAGAAAGAGTGAGGCTAATACCTTCTTTATAGGGTTTTGTTTTTTGGGGTTTTTTTTAGACCTAATCTTGCTGTGTCACCCAGGCTGGGGTGCAGTGGTGTGATCTCGGTTCACTGCAACCTCTGTATCCTGGGTTCAAGCAATTCTCATGCCTCCCTCCCAAGTAGCTAGGAGTACAGGTGTATACTACCACGCCCAGCTAATTTTTGTATTTTTGGTAGAGACAGGGTTTTGCCACATTGGCGAAGGCTGGTCTCGAACTCCTGGTCTCAAGCAATCTGCCCACCTTGGCCTCCCAAAGTGTTGGGATTATGGGCGAGAGCCACTGCGCCTGGCCTCTCACAGGGTTTAGGTGAGAAATGTGTGGGGTTGTATGTTTTATTAGTTATCTATTGCTGTGTAACAAATTATCCCTCAAATTTAGCAGCTTGAAACATTTATTATCATACACAGTTTGTGAGGGTCAGGATTCATGGAGTGGCCTAGCTGGGTAATTCTGGCTCTCATGAGGTTGCATTGAAAACATTGGCCAGGGCTGTGGTCTCTGAGGACTCGAGTGAGACAGGAGGTCTCATTCCAAGCTCACTCATGTGGCTGTGGCAGGAGGCTTTAATTCTTTACATGGACCTCTCCATACGGCTTCTTTCAGAGATAAAGACAGAAAGGGGGTGGGGAATGAGGAGACCAGGATAAAGCTGCAGTCTTTCTTTTCTTTCTCTCTCTTTCCTTCCTCCCTTCCCTTCCCCTTCCCTTCCCCCTTCCCCTTCCCTTCCTTCCCTTCCCCTTCCCTTCCCCTTCCCCTTCCCCTTCCCTTCCCTTCCCCTTCCTTCCCTTCCTTCCTTCTTTTCTTTCTTTCATTTAGAGTCTTGCTGTATGTCACCCAGGCAAAGTCCCAGGCTGGAGTACAGATCTGGGCTGTAACTCCTGCCTCCCGGGTTCACACCATTCTCCTGCCTCAGCCTCCCAAGCAGCTAGGGACCACAGGCACGCCTGCCACCGCCCAGCTAATTTTGTATTTTTTAGTAGAGACGGGGTTTCACTGTGTTAGCTAGGATGGTCTCAGTCTCTGACCTCGTGATCCGCCAGCCTCGGCCTCCCAAAGTGCTGGGATTACAGGCGCGGGCAGCTGTGCCTGTGCAAAGCTGCAGTCTTTATTAACCTCAACCGGTGGATTGCAGTGGGCGCTTGCGGTGACACCTGTGGTCCCAGCTGGGAGGCTGGGGGGTGGATCTGTTTCAAGGAGCTCCGAGACTGGCCGACCCGTCTCCTGAAAATAAAATCCTCGAGATGTGTTGATGTGCACCTGGTTTTCAGCTACTTGGGAGCCTGAGGAGGGTGGGAGACCACTTAGACTAGAGATCAGGCTGCAGTGAACCCTGTCGCCTGCACTGCACTCCAGCCTGGACAACAGAGCGAGATTGTGTCTCAAAAAAATAAAATTTAATTTAAAAAGGAGTCCTTCATAAAGATGGCAATAATAGATAGTACGGACTACTGTGGGGCAGGGAGGGCGGGACGGAAGGGTTGAACAACTGTTGAGTACTGTGCTCACTACCTGGGTGATGGGATCGGTTGTACCCCAAACCTCAGCATCAAGTAATATACCCATGTAACAAAACTGCACATGTACCTACCCCAAATCTAAAATAAAAGTTGAATAACAAAAGGAGTCCTTGCTAATTTAAGGTACCGACATAATCCAAGTAATTAACACTTGGGAAAGTAGGGGATTCCCCTGCCCTGCAAAATGTGACAATTACAAGTTGGTGGACTCTACAGTTCACAGTTTAGAAGCTGAAAACTTACCTTAAGCATCCCAACTGGAATGAAGACAGCCATTATAATCATCTGTGAGAAAAAGATATACTAAGTAAATTGAAGGTATCCACAATTGTGCATGGGTGGTTTTATTTTCCAAAACTGTTCTTTCAGACATTAGCTGCATCCATGGGTATACTAAAAAATAAGCTTTTAAATTCCCAGGCTCTTTATCTCTGTGTGAAAGCAGCTATTTGACAATGACTCATACACTTTGTTAATTTTATGGATGTTTAATATAATCTACATATAGACATGTATGTACTATAAAAAGGGTGACCTCAAGTTTAAAATATTTTGTAATGTAGTCTGACTTCTCCTGGTTTGTCCCAATTAGTGAGACTTGACTTTATTGATATTTCACTTGTACTAAAATATTCATATTTCAGGCTCTTAGAGGAGACATGTATGATTCATGGGATTAATGGCAAAGGAATTTGCCTACATTATCAAATTAGTCTTGCATCTCGCTAGCCTTCATAATGCTGAAGTGAAGCTTCGGATTTATATACAAATATTGAAGTATTATTCTGAGCTTAATAAAACATGCATATCTTTCCAATATACCCAGGGATGGAAATGGACACCAGAACTTTCTCTGATGCTGAGGCATCTGCAGGTGCCCAAGAGACACTAAGTGAAGTCTCAGTGGATGTCTGTCTTTCCCTCTAATGCCCTTGGATGGCTTTTTTTCCAGGGCACCTGAAGACTTTATGGTTCAGTAGCTCAGGGTCGAACTTGCTCGCCTCTGCTAGTTCTGTGGAGAGATAGGAGGGGAGATTGATACCATCCCTGGCTTCTGGCCTCACAGATTGTCCCAGACCCTCCTCTTCCATGAGGCAGGAGAGGGATTTATGTCTCTTGTTCGAGGCTATGTTCTCAGTGCTTAGAAAAGAGATTTCAGGCTGGGCGCGGTGGCTCACACCTGTAATCCCAGCACTTGGGAGGCCAAGGCAGGTGGATCACTTGAGGCCAAGAGTTCAAAACCAGCCTGGCCAACATGGCGAAAACCCATCTTTTGTATTTTGTAAAAATACAAAAATTGGCCGGGCATGGTGGCTCACGCCTGTAATCCCAGCACTTTGGGAGGCCGAGGCGGGTGGATCACGAGGTCAGGAGATCGAGACCATCCTGGCTAACACGGTGAAACCCCATCTCTACCAAAAATACAAAAAATTACCCGGGTATGGTGGCAGGAGCCTGTAATCCCAAAGCACGAGGGCTGAGGCAGAATAGTGTGGAACTGTAGGCGGAGCCGTGGCAGCCGAAGACGCTGGCTCACGCCTGGCTCTGCCCCTGCCCTAAACTATAAAATTAGCCATGAGAGATGTACTAGCAGTCCCAGGCAGCCACCCGAGACTGGGGCATAAGAATTCCTTGCATTCTGAGGTGGAGGCTAATATCATGCTACTGCACCCAGCCTGGTGATCAAGGAGACCCTGTCTCAAAAAAAAAAAGAAAGAAAAGCTTCAGTGTAGAATCCCGTGGTTAAATGTTTGTGTATATTATTCATAAGTACTTCCATAGGATAATTTCTAGCCAAAGGTTTGCTGGGTCAAAGAGATTAGAGTTTTAAGGCTTTGGCAAATTTTTCCATACTGCTTTTCAGAATGTTGTATCATTTGACACTCCTTGTAACAAGCTATGAAAGGGGCAATTTTCCCAGAGTCTACCAACATTGGGAATTTTCAGGTTTGGGGTTTAAAAAAAAATCCTTGCCAGTGTGAGAGACTGAAAATGGCAGTTCACGATGCTTTAATTTGCTTTCCTTTGATTATTATGTGGTGAACACACCCCGAAGTGACCCCCAATGTCACATCTTTGGGTAATACCCCCACGGGAATGTCTATGACTTGTTTAGAAACAAGTTTGTGGTAATTGTTATGCAGCATAGATAATTAATATAACTAACGAAACTACAGGTTTTTATGTGTAATCGATCATATTTTTTCTTCTTTCTAGCCCATTTTTCCATTAGTATTAGCATTCATCACTTTCCTATTGATATTTGAGTTCTTAACACATTAAGGCTTGTAAGGGTATCAACCCCTTTGTCATAAATAATAAACAGCCATTGCATTTTTGTTGTTGTTGTTTTTGAGACAGAGTCTCTGTCACCCAGGCTGGAGTTTAGTGGTGTGATCTCAGCTCATTGTACCTCTGCCTCCCAGGCTCAGGCTAACCTCCTGCCTCAGCTTCCCAAGTAGCTGGGACTACAGGTGTGTGCCACCATGCCAGGCTAATTTTTGTGGTGGCTAATTTTTGTATTTTTTTAAGAGATGGGGTTTTTCCGTGTTGCCCAGGCTGGTCTTGAACCCCTGGACTCAAGTGATCCACCCATCTCGGCCTTGTAAAGTGCTGGGATTACAGGTGTGAGCCACCATGCCTGACCAGCCATTGCATTTTTTTTTTTTTCTGAGACGGAATCTTGCTCTGTTGCCCAGGCCGAGTGCAGTGGCATGATCTCAGCTCACTGCAACCTCCGCCTCCAGGGTTCAAGCAATTCTTCTGTTTCAGCCTCCAGAGTAGCTGTGATTAAAGGTGTGCACCACAACGCCCAGCTAATTTTTGTATTTTTAGTAGAGACAGGGTTTCACCATGTTGGTCAGGCTGGTCTCAAACTCCTGACCTCAAGTGATCCACCTGCCTCAGCCTCCCAAAATGCTGGGATTAGAGGCATGAGCCACTGCACCTGGCTGCAGAGAACTTGAACATTTATTAGCACCTACTGGTAGAGGTGCTAATAAATGCTGACTGGTCTAAGCCAATAAGATAATCCCAATTCTCTGCCAGTGATGGTTCAGAAATGGCACATCTAAGCCAATTTGGGCTAATGGAACAGAAAAGAGGTTTCCTGGGGGATTCTGAAAAGAAGCCAGCTTCTCCAAGGGAGCATATGGTCCTGGGTATTTTGGCAGCCGTTTTGTGACCACAAGAACTATCCTTAAAATGAGACTACATCTGTGGACAGTAGAGCAGAAAAATAAAAAGGACCTGTTGACATCACTGAGTCACTGAGTCATTCATTCATCTTTGGGGTCTGCCCTACCTCTGTGCTAATTGTTTGAGCCAACTCATTCCTGGTTAATGCCACTTTTTTTTTCTTTTTTCTTTTTCTTTTTTTTTTTTTTTTGGAGGCAGAGTCTCACTCTGTCATCCAGGCTGGAGTGCAGTGGTGCCATCTCAGCTCACTGCAACCTCTGCCTCCCAGGTTCAAGCAATTCTCCTGACTCTGCCTCCCGAGTGGTTGGGACCACAGGCATGTACCAGCATGCCCTGCTAATTTTTTTTTTTTTTTTTTTTTTTAAGTAAAGGCAGGGTTTTGCATGTTGGCCAGGCTTGTCTCGCACTCCTGGCCTTAAGTGATCCACCTGTCTTGGCCACCCAAAGTTCTGGGATTACAGGCGTGAGTCACTGCTCCAGCCTAATGCCACTTTTAGCAGGGCTTTCTTTTAGCCAAAAGCCCTCTGCTGGTATGTGAGGACCGAATGAGATAAATGCAGTCCCAGCCAGCACCCAGCACATAGCAGTTGCTTAGTAAATGACAGCACCTTCCCTTACCCTCCACTCTAACCCAGGGTCCTCCCTGTGTCCACAGCATGCCTGCATTCCTGCCTTTTCTCCCAGCACTCTCCCTCCTCCTACACAGGCCACATTTGAAGCCTTCTCACCTTTTAAGACCCAACTCCAACTCCAAGTCCTTCAGGAAGCTTGTCTAGTTCATGCGGAATTCTCCCCACTTACTGCCTTATGTGGTTGCCTGTGCTTTCCTGAATCTGGGTCTTCTCAGTCAGAGTGAAACTCCTTGAGGGCCAGGACCATTCTTCATGCAGCAGTTGGCCTCCTTTCCTGGGCCTCGCTCAACCTCTTGACTCTTGTAATGTTTGGTCAGTATTTGGTGATGGACCTATAAGCCATTAATCTTTTCTCCCTCTTGATTTTTATAAGCTGTGGGTGCCGGCATTTAGCTGAATAAGATTCACTCCTCCAACGGCAAGAGGAGCATTATTACTTTGTTCTGAAGGTCTTTACAAGTATAAGGCATGTCTAAAGCTGCTATAAATAATTTATATTGTCTATAACTCAAGCTGATCAAAATAGACCTCATCACAGTGATGCGGCAAAATCTGGTACAAGCTGCTTTTCTCCTGCCTCCAAACCAATTACACATTCGGAGCAGATGAAAATCTGACTGGATTCCCTCTTGAATCGGATTAATGCCCCGTCTACAATCACATAAATCACAATCTGTCCATGATTAGACATCGGATAATCCCATTGGACAAGAGGTGACAACCCAGATTCTATTATCTCATTTATTATCTATTTTTGGAATTTACCAGTAACTCTAACCTCCAGGAGCTGTTTCCCAGTGAAAGAGGATCTGCTGGAGATTCTTTTGAGAAATGGTTGCTTGAGGACTTTGGTTAGAGCTGTTGCAAGGTGATGAATACACAAACTAGAACAAGAATGATTGGTCCTCGTTATAAGAAAAAAACCACACATACATTTAGCTTAAGAGTACATGTTGGAGAGAATAAATGGCATCCTTAAAAGCCTTTAAAAGGACAATAACTTTATGACGAGATAATCTCATGTTTGAGAATAAGGTGTTTTTCATTTGTTTTAATATCATAAAGGCAAGCATCTCTGATTGATAAAGGGGATGTAACCAGCCCGCAAAGTCTGCAAAACCTAAATCCACACACATCTGTGCAGGACAGAGGAGCTTATTACAATCTTCAGTTTTCCTACTGCAAAAATTTGTATCTAGAAATACTGCTAAAGAGAAATGCAAGGTGCACATGGGTCATGACAGTTCTGATGCCATGCTCATGGTTACTGACTCGCGGGTGCTGGAGCATTGAAGCACAATGAAAAACCTAAAGTAACTCCCACTCTGGGATGATACAATTCACAAAGCAGGATTGTTCCCTGGAATCTTTCTAACTGGATCTCAACCCAGATGTATTTTTCAATATATTTAACAACATCTGTAAGCTACAAGTGAGGGGTATTCTTTTCCACCATCCTCTGGATTACAAACAGAAATTCTTCCCTTCACCCCATGTCAATAGTTTGAGATTAATTTATCACCCATTCACACCCTCCCCTAAACCAGGCTTCGCCCTGTCCTGCCCCTTTCTGGGGAGGAGAGGGGAGCCACTCATCAAGTCAACATGCACGCTATCCTCCTGGGTCCCGTCTCCTTCTGGCCCTCCTGACGCATGTCCTTGTTGCTTGTCTTGCTTGTCACATCTAAGTGTTCCTCTTTCCATGGCATAGCTGTGTTTGTACCATTTCCCCACTTAAATCTCTTCAGCCAGGCAAGGGGAGGTTTCCCCTTTTCCAAGAGAATCACCTCCAAGCTCCTCCCACTTGAGCTTCTCATGCTCACCCAAACATCTTTTGCGCCTGCTGCTTCCTCCCTGACAGTCCCGCCATGTGGGCCTGCCTTGGGTGGCTATGGGTTCTCCCAGTGTCCATGACTCTGCTTGTGCCACTGCCCATAGTCACCCCTGGCTCCAGCCTCTCCTAGCTGCCCACATTTCCCCCCAAAAGCACTTGACTCACACACTGCCTTCTTCTGTCTGCCAGACCATTCCCTCTTCCTAGGAGCTTCCTGCTCCTTTCATGTCTGGAAGACTCCAGCTCATCCTCAATGGCTTGGAAGAGACACCAGAGGCTCCTCACCCTGCTCTGTGCACTGCCTACACTTTGTGTCCTGTGGTAGCTCCAGGTCATGGCTCTACTGCAGCCTCTTCTCAGTACTGACCTGCACCTTCCTGCCTTCTCTTTCCCGTCTCTACTACTGCCTGTCTCAGTGAAGGGCACTCGTCCATCCAGGGCCTCAGCTGCAAACCTGTCCCATTTGGCAAGAGGCTGGCCTCTCTGCAAAAAAGGCACCCAGTCCTGCTTCAGGGAATCCATTCCCTTTGGAGCTCATTCTGTCCCTCTTTCCTTCCCTTTCTTTCTCATTTTGCCCAGGACCTGGATCTCGGCAAGAGGAAAAGTACTTCTAGAAGAAAGCAGAGCACTAGAAGGTTAAGACCCATGGTTGGGAATGCCAGTGCATTTGGCCAAACTGCTCAGAACCACACCCAAGTCACACTAGCCAGCCTGGGTTCCCCCTTCTGGAAAGATGAGGAAAATGCAGCTTTCCCCCAAAGTCACTGGGCACAGCTCCTTCCCATGGCCTCATCCCCTCCTAAGATCTGGGCTTGGGAGGGTATCCCTGGGCTACCCTCAGAATGTGATTTGGAAAGAAATGACAGTCTCCATATATATATATATATAAGTATAAAAATATATATAAAAAATATATAAAAAAATATATATATATATTTTGAGACGGAGATTCTCTCTGTCACCCAGGCTGTAGTGAAATGGTGCTATTTCGGCTCACTGCAACCTCCACCTCCTGAGTTTAATCAATTCTCCTGCCTGAGCCTCCCGAGTAGCTAGGATTACAGGTGTGCATCACCACACCTGGCTAATTGTTTGTATTTTAGTAGAGATGGGGTTTCACCATGTTGCCCAGGCTGGTCTCGAACTCCTGAACTCAGGCAATCCACCCACCTTGGCCTCCCAAAGTGCTGGGATTACAGGAGTGAGCCACTGCACCCAGCTCCATATATATATATATTTAAAGGGTTAATTTTTCTCCTCCTTGTGTAATGACCCCATGTGGTCTTTTTATCTCCTCCCCACTGGCTACTCCCCATTGATACCCTCAGGACAAGAGTAGTATAGATTATGGGTTGGTTTGTTTTAATACGGAATCACCTTGGCATACATGCATGATAACCCAGGTGACAAACAAAACTATTCCCATCTGGACACACTCAAGTGCCACAGGTTCATAACCAGTCTCATGGACAGCTGTGGGGTGTGGGATTGAGTCTCATGGATGGCTGTGGGGTGTGGGTTTGAGTCTCATGGATGGCTGTAGGGTGTGGGATTCAGTCTCAGTCACAGTCCCATCTCTTTCCTAGTTGTGTTAACTTGTGAAGGTTATTGGTTTATTTATTTCTCAGCAGCTGAAAGATGATATTAGGACCTGCCTCAGAGGCAGGGCCAACTTCACAGAAACCCTGTATATGGAGGGGCAGGACACACTTGGTTTGATGCTCTGCCATTGCTGTCTTGAATTTTTATTTTTATTTTTTTGAGACAGAGTCTGTCTCTGTCCGAGGCTGGAGTTCAGTGGCGCTATCTTGGGTCACTGCAACTTCTGCCTCCCGGGTTCAAGTGATTCATGCCTTAGCTTCCCGAGTAGCTGGCACTACAGGCCTGTGCCACCATACCTGGCTAAATTTTGTATTTTTAGTGGAGACAGGGTTTCGCCATGTTGGCCAAGCTGGTCTCAAACTCCTCACCTCAAGTGATCCACCTGCCTCGGCCTCCCAAAGTGCTGAGATTACAGGCGTGAGCCACCACCCCAGCCATTGAAATTCTTAATAATTTTTTAAACAAAGTGTTGTGAATTTTTATCTTGCAATGGGATCTGCAAATTACGTGGCCATTCCTGTTCAGGAGATTGGTGGGCACTTTAATGAGACCTCATACTGCTGCTTAGCCCAGAGCCCCAGCTACAACACGTGCTCAGTAACTTCGGGAAGAGAGAAGGGGGCTCAGGAAGGAGGGAGAGGGGCCCAGCAGTGCCTATGGGTACCTGTTTGCTCAAAGGGAATCTGGGGCTGGGGAGGCAGGCAAGGCTGGGGAGAAAGCATAGGTCTTGGATGTCAAGAAGCCTGAAGCCTGACCTTGACTTGCCAAGTTTCCTCCCTGCCCCCAGGCCTTAGTTGCTTCTTTGAAACATGGTGCTCCGTCCCCATCCCAAGAGCAAGTTCTCAGACACCTGTGGTGGGTGAAGATGTGGATGCTGAGGCTGTCTCTTGCCTGCTGTATTCAACGTCTCCAACTACCTTTGGAGAAAAGTAAAAGCCTTTGGGAGTGGGGCAGAAGGAGAATGGAGGGGGATGGAGACTGGAGCAAGAGGAGAAGCCTGGACCAGTGACTTAAGCTGGGCAGCAAGGTCTCAGCCCTGGACAGCAGAAGTTCATCCACAGGGACTCCAGCAGGAAGAGGTCTGGCCTGGGTCAGGGGACCTGGCTTCTGGCTCCATCTCCATCACATGCTGGGTAACAGGTCACCAGGCCTCATTTTCCTTTCTGAGTGAGGACTGACAGTGAGGACTGATGCTCCCACACTAGCAACAGCCTCCTCTGTGTTGGCTGGATATTGTGCATGGGGCTGTGCCTTTGTGAGTGATGTGGTAGAGGTTTTGGGGAGAAAAAATCAGGGAGACTTCTCTGTGCTTCTGAACTCTCCCCAGTACAGGCTAGTTTTATGGGATCAAGCATAGCTATGGAGCTCAAGCTGCTATTCCTGATAAGGAGAAAGTGCTCTAAGACCCAGGATACAAGGCACCCAGGTCTCCTGCGTGCCAGCCTGGGATGTGGAGAGCATGTGGCCCCTCCATACCTGAGAAGGGAGCAGCCAGGAGGCAGAGAACCAGGGCAGAGCCACATCCATGTTGCCTATGGCCGTGCCCAGCAGGTGCAGGTATTTTCTTCTCTCATCTCAGTGCTGGTCTCCCAGGGGTGGCTGTGACCAGAAGTCACACATGGAGTGATTTTGAAATGGATCTCTGGTTTTACAGCTCCAGAGATGTGAAATGGGTGAATGGTGGAGCTACACTCATGTGGCTCTTCAATGGCACAGTGAAAAAAGCAAGCGAGATGGAGCCAGACAGCCTGGGTTCAATGCCAGATCTGATTTAATCTGTGACCTGAGGCAGTAACTTCCCCTCTCTGAGCCTCAGTTTCCTTGAGGATTGGAGGGGCCCAGTACTACCCACAACATGACATTACTTTTAAGACCTAACAGGCTAACAACAAGGGCTTTGCACATGGTGGCCCTGAACAAATATTTGTTTTGACCTGGCTTCCCAGCATCCCAGAAGAGGCAACCCTCTCCAAACGCCACCTCCCTAGTGGAGTCTCAAAGGACAGGGTTTTCTGAACGGGAAGGAAGAGTTTCTCTGGGCAGTAGAGGGTTAACAGCTGGGCCTACGATTCCTGCCTGGAGCTGCCCCCTCCCCGCCAGCTGTCTGAACCCCTGAATTATAGATTTGTTTGCTCCTGGCCTGGCGAGCAAGACCTAGTAGGTACTGGGAGCCAGGCCTACTTCAAGGTCACCTGAGGGTAGGGCCACTGGGCCAGATGCACCTCCTCGCTCTACATGCAGACACACAAACACCAAGAGTCCCCTCCCAGTTCTGACTGCGCACCCACATTCACAGATATAACCTGTACACAAAGTCTATGCACAGACTACACATCTCCAAACCCCATCTACACAGCAGACACACACGGAGCAAGCACACATCGAAATACACAAAGAAATCATCAGATGACACACCCTGAGACATACTTAGAACTCTCCTCCCCACCCAGACACATGCAGGCAGGATGGGCAGAGGCTCCCGACATAAGGATACAGCCACAATCATAATTGTCATAATTAACACATATAGAGTACTTACTCTGTGCTAGGTGTTGCTCTAAGCCCTTTCCAGAGGACAGTTTATTTAATTCTTACAAAATAGAGATAGCTACAATTATTATACCTCCATTTTACAGATGAGGAAACTGAGGGAAGGAGAATTAAAATAAGATGCCCGAGGTCACACAGGTGGCCTGGCACAGCCTCAGGCACAGATACCCACCCCCTCACTCTTGTCCCCCATTTACATAAACACATTCCTTCAAACGCAGCATCCCCCAACCCCTGACCTGCCCGCACACACTCAGGGTGAGTGCTCTTTGGGGGACTGTTGACTGAAGAAGCAAGAAATGGCCTATTGGCCGAGGGGTGGTAAGCTGTAACAAGAGCCGGACTGGTGGCCGGGCGCGGTGGCTCACGCCTGTAAATCCCAGCACTTTGGGAAGCCGAGGCGGGCGGATCACGAGGTCAGGAGTTCGAGACCAGTCTGACCAACATGGCGAAACCCGGTTTCTCCTAAAAATACAAAAATTAGCCGGGCGCGGTGGCGCTCGCCTGTAATCTCAGCTATTCAGGAGGCTGAGAAAGGAGAATCGCTTGAACCCGGGAGGCGGAGGTTGCAGTGAGCTGAAATCGCACCGTTACACTCCAGTCTGGGCGACAGAGCGAGACTCTGTCGCAACAAGAAAAAAAAAAAAAAAAAAAAAAAAGAGCCGGACCGGTGAGAAGACTAGACCTTCTAAAGGTAGAGGCGGAGGTCAAAAGCCTGACACTACTGTACGGGACTTAAAGCGCTCGGCCCAGCGCGGGGCCGGTGAGGAACGTTCACCGTGGACCATGGTCAAATAATGTTAGCGTGCACTCGGGGCCTCGCCCTGGCCCTCTGCAAAGCCTGGGCCTGCGATCTTGGCTACACCCGTTTCGAGGCCAACCAACGTCACGCTCTTAGTAGAACGGCTGTAGCGACTGCGCCCTCAGGCCCACAAGCCCGAAGGTCTGGGCCAGGGTCTGGAATGGCGGTGGAGACACTTTATCCGCAGGCGTTTCACCTCGCGCCCCACCCAGGCGCACACCAAGTTCTTGGTACTCCTTTTACTGGAAAAACAAGAACAGACACCATGGTTGGATAAATGTTATTTGTAATTAATGGGCCGGTCTTTGAACCCTTTCAAACAAAACCCACAGCGATTTCTTTGAAAGAAAGAATGCCTGGACTCTGCTCGGAACTCTCAGATTTTCTCAGGACCAACGAGCCGCCGCCTCGCAGATAGCACTGTAAATTACCCAGCGTCTCACGTTCGTTTCTGACTATTTGCATTGCAGTGGGTTTGTGAAATGAAGCACAAGAGTTTAGAAAAATCTTTTATTTTGGAAATGGGACGCGCAATCGACCCCAGCAGTGTTCCTAGAAGGAGCTATGCCATTTGGGTGGGGGAAAAATGAGGGGGCGGGGGAGTCCATGTTACATTTAAAACAACAACAAATTAAAAGCAAAACAAAACAACAACAAAAAAAGGAGGTGGTGGAGGAGGAGGTGGTGGTGGAGGAGAGAGAGGAGGGGCAGCAGCAGCGGCAGCAGCAGCAAGGATGGAGTCAGTACCCGTCCCAGTCCCAGGTGAGCGCATTTGGATCTGGGTTCTGGCTCAACCCACTTAATGCCCCAATCGGAAGTTTTCTACAGGTTGTGCGGACAGGAAAGTTTAAATAGAGTTTATCAGAAGCCAGGTGGTCATTCTCTACCCTCTCTCTCTAGCTTGGACCCAAAGAACAAAGGCACATGAGAGGAGAAAGGTGACCAGCTGGACGATGACGGTCACGTCCAATTAGACCCTCTTGTCTTCGGCTCTCTTGTCTTGAGAGTGGGTTTAATTTTTTTTTTTTTAATTTATATAAGAAGGAGCTCTTAAAGGAGAGCCACCTCCACCCTCAGGTATCCATCACTCAGCTCCAGCGCGCCTGGGAAAACCGCCCCGAAAGTCCAAGAGGAAGCTCAGAGTTGTAACGGCCGCGGAGACAGCTAGGCGGTGACGCAAGGTCCAGTCCAGATTGCCAGACCCGGGGCGGGAGAGAGGATCCTTGTAGGTTTCGGAGGTGGGGGGGCTGCACTCCATTGTTCATTCCGGGCCAATCAGGGTTGGCCCACTTCCTCCCAGCCAATCTCCCTTCACCCCCAGCCTCCCACCCAACCCACCCCGCCCATCAGCCCCCGGTCCCCATCACCTCCCCCGCATCCCCGGCAGTTCTGGGGAAGCTTCGTGACGCCACAGGTCCCGCCCCCAGCTCCGGCCCGGGGCGAGTGCGTGTTGACGTCATGCTGCGTGCGGGCCGGTGCGGAATCGCTCCCTCAACTCCGCGGGGCAGTAGGAGTTAGTTAGCAAAGAGCCGAGGCCGAACGCGCGACCCTCGTCCTTCTGCCCCTGGCCGCACACTTGGCGCACATCTCTTTTTCTGCATGGTGGATATTATTTTTCATTATCCTTTTCTGGGTGCTATGGGTGATCATTCCAAGAGTAAGTCTTTCTGTGTGTGTGTGGGGTGGGGTGTGTGTGTGTGCTTAATATGCAAAATTTCTAATGCAAAAAAATGTTTAGTGGATTCTACAAGTGGCTTCTGTTTGTCAGGATAGTTTAAGAGAGGAAAAACGAATGCATATCTCCTGCAGGACTGCTTATCTTTGGGAATCCTGTTGTTTTATTTTTATAAGTAAACACTGTTTCTCAAGCCGGCTGGGATGACTTCGGGCTGCGAAATCTGCTTCTGTTTTGCGCAAAGGCAATTAGGTTTGATTTAGGGATGTGGGCCTTTTTTTTTTTTTTTGGTGGTTGTTTGCCTTTCGGTGTTTCAAAGCTAGGAAGCTTTCTCTCGCTTGCTCTGGGATATTTAAACTAAGAAATGTCCGAGAGGATGAGCCGGGACTGCCGAAAGACGATGTGTCTGTGTTGGGATAGGAGGCAGCCGCTGTGAGTGGGAGTGTGTGAGCGGAAATGCCGGGACAGCACCGTTAGGTGTTGATGTCCAGGCTACCGCAGTGCCTGTGTATTTACTCTCTTCTTAGTTTCGTGTTAGCGTTTAGTTTCAAGACACGTCGACAAAACGACTGTGATTAATGAATGTACTAGCGAAATATTTGGGGGTAGGGGACAGAAGGAACCTTAAGCAATCCAGAAGATACTGGTTTTTCGTTTCCAATGCTCTGGACCTTTAGAGAGCTCATCACTTTTCCTTATGGTCGCAAGTCTTGAAAGAAAGCGAGAGAGCGAGCGGGTTGGGTTGGGGCTGGAGTGGCCGAGGCCGGCCGGAATCCGGGCAGTCAGGCCTGACGCGGCCCCGCGCCCTTCCCCGGCAGAGAAGCCCGGGACGGCCATGTGCGTGGGCTGCGGGAGTCAGATCCACGACCAGTTTATCCTGCGGGTGTCGCCCGACCTCGAGTGGCACGCCGCCTGCCTCAAGTGCGCCGAGTGCAGCCAGTACCTGGACGAGACGTGCACGTGCTTCGTGAGAGACGGGAAGACCTACTGCAAGCGGGACTATGTGAGGTGAGGCCGGCGGGAACGCGGGCTGGGCCACCGCGCGCCGGGGCTGGGGATGGCGGCCTGCCCGCGCGCCCCGGCCCTGCCCGGTGAGAAGGCCATCCTCATCCCGCATAGGTGCCGCAGCGCGCCCCCGGGCCCGGGAATGCCCGCAGGCGGGTCACCGCAGTCCCCTGGTGGGCCACAAACTGTCCTGGGCGCGCGCCGGGGCCGGTAGCAGCCGGGGAGATGAGGGCGGCCGCAGGCCCAGCGCTGACACCGCTGCGCCTTGGGCCCGCAGGCTGTTCGGCATCAAGTGCGCCAAGTGCCAGGTGGGCTTCAGCAGCAGCGACCTGGTGATGAGGGCGCGGGACAGCGTGTATCACATCGAGTGCTTCCGCTGCTCCGTGTGCAGCCGCCAGCTGCTGCCTGGGGACGAGTTCTCGCTGCGGGAGCACGAGCTGCTCTGCCGCGCAGACCACGGCCTCCTGCTTGAGCGCGCCGCTGCAGGCAGCCCGCGCAGCCCCGGCCCGCTCCCCGGCTCCCGCGGCCTGCATCTGCCAGGTAAGCGCGGGGCCTGCGCCGGGGTGAGCGGGGTGTGCTTGCGTGCTTGTGTCCCTAACGAGAAGTTGTCAGTTGTGTGTGGTTGGGTCTGCCGGGATAGTGTTTTTCTGTATTAGTGCGGAACTGTGTGCTGGGAACAAGGTTGTGTGTGTTCTCGTGTGCCCGGGAGAAACTGCGCGTGCATATGAGTGAGCACGGGGAATTGTGCAGAATCGTGTTCTCCATGACCAGGAACATGCAGGGCACAGTGCTAGGAGCAGAATAGTGGATGACAACAGGGAATATGAAGTGGTGTCCGTCTTGGGGCTTTTATTAGGAATTTCTTGGAGGAATATGTGTTATTGTCAGAGGGGAAGGTTTGCTCAGGGGTATTTGTGTAAGTAACGCAGCTCCCAACTGGGAGCTGGGCAGGGGCTTGGTCAGCCAGGAGCCAAGAACCCAACAAAGAGGGGTTTTTGCCGTCTTGTTTTAAGGCCCAGTTTGATGAACAATTTAGCCAGGTTCTTCTGGGGAAGGGGGAGTGTTATCAATGCATATTGGACTCTCACTGGAATATTCTGGGTCCTAATCAGTAGCTGCCCAGAGATGGGGTCTGAGTGTATAATGGGCAGGTAGGGCTGAACAGAAACAGCGGTGCCTCCGCCCCAAGCAGGGCAGTTTCCCCCAGGTAGCCATAGGCCTGCAGCACAGATCTGCAGACCAGGCTGGGCCTCTCCGGTGCTGTGTGGCCTTGCCCCACTCCTCCCCTCTCTGGATCTCCACTTCCTCCCTATAGAAAGAGGAAATTGGGCTGGATGGGCTATTTATAAATATTTGTCCAGATCTAGAAATGCGTAGAGGGGAACATAAACCTAAATGGTGCAGTATAGATCCAAGGTGTGTAGGTCGGGAATGTAGAATGGAGATGTGAAATGGGAGGAAGCGGGTATTCAGTGCACCCCCATCTGGGATCTCGGAGAGGCTCCCCTTTGTTTGTTTCGGGCTTCAGGCTGCAGGCTCTGGAATCAGTCACTGTTTCCCCGGGATGGAGAGAACCTGGGGCCAAGCGAGGAGAGTGCCAGCGGCTGCTCACCAGCGTGGTGGGTGGGAGGCCACTGGGCTGGGGAACCTGGAGCCTTGAGGAAGGAGACCGGGGCGGAAGCCCAAGGGCCGGCAGGAAGGAACTGTTGCAGGCCCTGGAGGCCCGTCCATAACCCTGGATGAGTCTTCTACACATGTACCCTTCTACACATGTGCCTTGTCCAAATGGGCTCTGAAGGAGGGAAGGGCCCTCGTAGGCCCCCAGGATATGCGCACCTCCCACCCAGTCCCCTGAGCAGCACCTCGCCCCCGGTCCACGTCGTTCCCTTTCCCTCTCCAGAGTCCTGGGCGAGCCTCTTTCCTCTTCCTCTGAAACTCCGACTTCTTCCGGAGGGCTTCGCTCGTTCCGAGGGTCCTGTGACTGGAAGAGGCACATCCCTGAGCGGCCACTCACTCCCCGCAGCGGCCTGTCGCCGAGCTCCCTCGCCCTGCTTGAGCTCGGGAGAGATCGCTGCGGGGCAGTCCGGCCCGGGAGCGAGAGAAAGAACGAAAATGCACAGCTCTCTCCGCGTAAGGCGAACAGATGGAGAGGAAGACGAACAATTAAACGAAATAAACAAAATAAAACAGAAACGAAATCGGGCCCCGGGGGGCTCGGCCGCCCTGAGGTTGGGCTCCGGGCGGGTGGGTGGCGGCCCCTCGCTAACCTCTGGCCCCACCCTGTCCTGGCAGATGCTGGGTCGGGCCGGCAGCCCGCGTTGCGCCCGCACGTGCACAAGCAGACGGAGAAGACGACCCGCGTGCGGACTGTGCTGAACGAGAAGCAGCTGCACACTCTGCGGACCTGCTACGCCGCCAACCCGCGGCCCGACGCTCTCATGAAGGAGCAGCTGGTGGAGATGACCGGCCTGAGCCCGCGGGTCATCCGCGTCTGGTTCCAGAACAAGCGCTGCAAGGACAAGAAGAAATCCATTCTCATGAAGCAGCTGCAGCAGCAGCAGCACAGCGACAAGACGGTGAGCGGCCGCGGGGCCGAAGGCTCGAGTTGGGTGGGGCCTGCGCTTCCGCCGCGGTATCTGTGTGCCCTTTTCTGGGCGAGCCCTGGGAGATCCAGGGAGAACGGGGCGCTCCAGATGGTGTATGTCTGTACCTTCAGAGCTAGGCTTCCCTTGGATTTGGGGCTTCCTATTTTGTCTGGGATCGGGGTTTCTCCTTGCCCCAGGTGCAGCCCCGCGTTGCGGGTCCCGGGCGCTGCGCGGAGCCCGGGGCCGCATGGCTGTGCGCAGCGCCCGCCAGTCGGGCTGGTTGGTTGTGTCCCTCTGTCCGCAGCTGCAGAAGGGTGGGAGTGCAGGCCTTGCCTTTCCTCACCGGGTGGTTGGCTCCCAGCACCGAGGCTGACCTATCGTGGCAAGTTTGCAGCCCCCGCAGATCCCCAGTGGAGAAAGGGCTCTTCCGATGCGGTCGAGTGTGCACCTCCCCGCAAAGTAATGCAGACCCTAAATCACTCAGGGCCTGGAGCTCCAGTCTCAAAGGTGGCACAAAAGGCCAGACCTAACTCGAGCACCCAAGGCCTTCTGCTTGCCCCACAGAGCCTTCAGGGACTGACCGGGACGCCCCTGGTGGCGGGCAGCCCCATCCGCCATGAGAACGCTGTGCAGGGCAGCGCAGTGGAGGTGCAGACGTACCAGCCGCCGTGGAAGGCGCTCAGCGAATTTGCCCTCCAGAGCGACCTGGACCAACCCGCCTTCCAGCAGCTGGTGAGGCCCTGCCCTACCCGCCCCGACCTCGGTACTCTGCGGGTTGGGGATTTAGCCACTTAGCCTGGCAGAGAGGGGAGGGGGTAGCCTTGGGTTGAGGGGCTGGGGACAGCCCTAGGCGGTGGGGGAGGGGGAACAGTGGCTGGCTCTGAAACCTCACCTCGGCCCATTACGCACCCTAAACCAGGTCTCCCTGGATTAAAGTGCGCACAAGAGAGGTCGCAGAATTAACCAACCCGCTCCCCCCGCCCTAATCCCGCCCTGCGTGCGCCTGGGGACCTGGCCTCCTCCTCCGCTGGGCTTGCTCTCAGCCGGCGACCGGTCCCCAAGGGACATTCCCCGACTCGGAGCACGCGGCCTTGGAGCACCAGCTCGGGTGCCTCTTCACCTGCCTCTTCTCGGTGTTTCCGCTGCCCCAGGTCTCCTTCTCCGAGTCCGGCTCCCTTGGCAACTCCTCCGGCAGCGACGTGACCTCCCTGTCCTCGCAGCTCCCGGACACCCCCAACAGTATGGTGCCGAGTCCCGTGGAGACGTGAGGGGGACCCCTCCCTGCCAGCCCGCGGACCTCGCATGCTCCCTGCATGAGACACCCATGCTCAGGCCATTCCAGTTCCGAAAGCTCTCTCGCCTTCGTGATTATTCTATTGTTATTTATGAGAGAGGACCGAGAGAAACGGTCTGGACAGCCCAAGGTGCCAGGATGCAACCTCCTTTCACCAGACGGCAGACCCCTGCTCCAAGGACTCTTTACTTTTTAAAAACCAGAATTTGGGATTTACCAGAGTTAGCTCTGCCCTCTTCTCTCCGCGTGGCCGCCGCTCTGTCCCTCCACGCCCCACCTGTATCCCCACCTCGGCCGGCCCCGAGCTCGCCCACGTGGACCCCCGCCCTGCCCCCGCTCCGCGCTCCCTGGCGTCTTCGCCTGGGCTCTAGCGGGGAAGAGGAAGGGGATAACTCAGAGGAACAGACACTCAAACTCCCAAAGCGCATGATTGCTGGGAAACAGTAGAAACCAGACTGGCCTTGAAAGTGTTTTAAGTTATTCCACGGAGGACAGAGTGTGTGAGCCTTTGCCGAACAAACAAACGTAAGTTATTGTTATTTATTGTGAGAACAGCCAGTTCATAATGGGACTCGTATTTTGATCTTAATAAAAAATAATAACCCGGTGTGACGCCGCTCCCGTGTGCTGTTGGCGCGGCAGGAGTGCCGGAGGAGGCAAGTCCACAGGTCTGGCTGGCGTCGGCTGCCGGGGCTCCGCGTGCTGCGGGCGGGGCGGGCCGGGTGGGGATTGGGCGCGGCCGAGGGGTGGGCTGGGCGCATGCGCGCTGAGGCCCTCGCAGAAGCAGGCATGCCCCACTGGCGACCCCTGGGCAACTGGCGGCGGAGACCCGCGGGCAGGAGGCGGGACTCATTTAGGCGGGAAACCTGCAGCGCTCGTGGCAGCTGAGCGGCGGACTCCGGCCTAGGGTCATGCCGGCAAGGGCGTGCCCCGCTCCTGGAACCGGCCTTGGCATGGCGCCTGCCGAGCTCCTAGCCCCACTCTCGTTCGGCGCTGCCGGCCCTCCCGGCGCTTCCTTCTCCGGCGGTCCGCGGCTCTGGGTGAGGCTCGAAGCCCCGCGCGCTGCCTCTGGCCCTGCGGCCCAGCAGCAAGGCCGACCTCGGCCAGACCGGGCGGCCGTGACGGGCCTTGCTGCGCTCTGTTCCCGGAGTGGATGCGCGACGTGATCAATCCGCGGCATTTATTAATTCCCCAGTCTAGACAGAGGCGGGGCCGGGCGGCGGCTGCTTATCTGCGTTTGGCATCACCTGCAAGCGATACACCGAGGGGCCGCAACGAGCCCCCGCTAGGAGGGCGGCTGCCGGGAAAATAAGTCCACCCAGAACCAGTCTGGCGTGTCCTTGGTTTATTTTCTTTCCAGACCGAAGTGGAGGGGGTCGGGGGTGGCCCGGGTGGGAGGGGGGCTGGGAATGGCCCCTGGATATGCCGTGCCCAGGTCACTTGGTGTGACATTTCAAACCCCTGCTACTTGTTTTCTTGAAAACCGGCTTTAGTGATCGCAGGAAATAACCGAGAGATACTGAATCTCCAGTAGGCCCCCGGGCAAGCGCGCACACACAAAAGCAAAAAACCCAAAAAGAAAGAAAGAAGAAGAAGAAGAAAAAAACTCATGGAGGCTCAGGTTTTACTCTTCACAGATATTTAACCCTTTGGCAGCCTGGGACAGTTCTTTTCCAAGACCAGCCTTCACCGCTGTTGTAAGAACCTCTGGCGTTGAGTTGCCGTTTCCTGGTCCCCGAGTTAAGGGACCCACAAGCGTATCCTTTGTCCAAGGTTGTTTTTAAAGTGGGCAACGCCCTCACTGGGTAGGGGATGGTTGCCATTTTAGCTTAGGTAGAGGCTGGCAAGGAAAACGTGTCAGGGGGGCCAGGTAGTCTTTAGAGAAGTAGGTGCCTTCTGTTAACCATGGCTACTTGGATGGCCAGAAGCCACTGTGGGTTTTTCAGCAGCGCTTTTGGCAGAATTCCTTCACACTCCCACCACCCCACTTCCAGATGATAGAAGGCTTGCTGGCAATTACTGAAAGAAAATGGGAGGAGGTGGGAAAATGGAGCTGCATTTATATTTTACTTCCTGAATGTCAAGGTGACGCTAGCACAAATATTAAAGGGGACATTCCCCTTCTTTGGGATATAGGAAATGGTGCTGCAAACTTAGAGATAAGGCAAGAGATACGCAGAGTTAATGAGGACCAGCTTTACCTCTCAAGTGCCCAGAAATGGCTTTAATAATCAGGTCTGGGTTCTTTGAGGCTTCCTTCCTTTAACTTAGACCATTCCTTCCCAAACAAATACAGATTTCTTTTACCTTCTGGCTGGCCATTAGACAGGGGGCTAAAACTTCCACTAAATCTCACTTTCAGAAACTTCTGATTTATCCAGAATATTTGGGTTTTCTTATTTTTTATTAAAAAGGAAATAACAGGTTATTGAATAAAGAATTTCATTAATGGTTAGCTCTGAATTTTTGCTTTTGATAGATTGCAGTGTTTTAACGCTATGAATGGAACCGTCTAACAGTTATCTCTTTCCTCATCATCCATGAATCAAAAATCGAATTTCTCTTTTTGATATTTATATGATTGTGTCTTTTTTGAATACTGGGAAGTTACTTAGATAAAAGTGGTTATTGTGTGTTAAGATTCCTGCATCTCTCTGTATCACTGTATAAAACATTACAAGCTTTTCTCTCCCATAGTTGCTACCCACCTAAAGGGGTGCATCGTTTTCTCTCTGGGTTTCCAGGGAAAGGGTTCAACTCTGAAGCCTTATTACAATGGTCCCTAGTGAGGTGTCACATCTACGCTTGGTTAGTTACGTTAATAAATATCAGTTTTACTGGTTTCCAGGTCATCTTTAAACATCTTCTGTAATACAGTAGGGATTTCCCCGTAAATTAAATTACCTGTAACAATTACAAGTGTTGTATTTTATGCTTACTGAACTTTTAACATGAGATACCCAGTTGTGTAGTAAAAACTCAATTCAATAAAAGAGGCCATAGGTGGAAAGTGGGAGTTATTTAGCTAGATTCATAGAATATGATTTTCTCAGAAGACTTAACTATTAATTTGGATAGCTCTATGCAATTGAGGCAGGAAAGGGATTCCCAGACATGGAAAGTTTATGGCTGTAAGTTTTTACACAAAATTTAATACATATTGAAAGACTGCATAATTCTGGGAAATTCAGTCCCTGTGGCAGTATTCCCAACAAACTTTAATATTTAATGGATTGTGGAACAGAAATCAGGCTTTATGTTTTGAATGTGGAATAACAAAGCTCAATTTTGTCAGCTGCAAATACAGCGTTTAAATGGATATTGTCTAAGATCGTTCTCTAGAAAATTTGAGGTTCTACCTCTTCTGCCTAGGGGAGGACATAGATGGCCACACATTTAGTTAACTGTGCTTTCTCATGGGTGTTCACCAAAGAGAGCAAGAGAATTAGCCAAATAGCAGCATGCTAGAGAGAGAAACAATGGATGAGTATCTGCAGAGAAGCTCCCAGTGGAGTGGTGATAAAAGCAGGAAATTCAGAGTTTATTAAGCTGATGCGGGAAAGATTAGAGGCTTTTAAATCGGGGTCTGATGGATGTAAAAGTAAACTTTCTTGAAAATACTGGGATTCAGTGCAGTTATGAGGATTGAGTGGCCAAGTACAGACTGGCACCTTGTTGATGGAGACTGTGCATGAAAGATGCAGATGAATAGAGCTAGGTTGAGAGTAGTAATGAGAGCAAGGGCACAACCAGGAAATACTCCATTGGGATCCAGATGTGGAGTTGGGTGGGGAGCGGCTCAATGTATAAAGCACATTCGGGGCCCCAGCAACAATCCTGCCAGAGAGGCGGGAGTGCGAGGTGAATCCAGCCATCTGCCTCGGTGCCTCCTGGTCCAGAAGGTCAGAGCTAGCGGGCAGTGGGTCAAGGCGTGAGCCCAGGGGCCGGCAGGAGCTCAGGAAGGCCGGTTCCCCGTTGGGAAAGAGCGTGTTTAAGGCGTGGTTTGAGAGTAGCCAACTGGAGACCCCCGGGTTCGGGCGTGGGGGGAGGGAGCAGGGACGAGGAAGTGGAAGAATAGGGGATTGTGAGGAGTAATTTCTTCCCAGATTATCGAGACTCAAGACTTCCCAGAGCGTGGCAAAGAGCCCTGGAAGAAATAACCCAGGAAGGCCGCGGTTGGACCGAGGCTTCCCGGGGCCAGGTTCAGGGTTCGAGGTGCCAGCCGCGCGACTGCTGGAGTCTGGAGGGCGGGAGAGTGGCCGGGCCCAAAGCTGCGGCTCTGACGTCCAGTTGCGCGTCTGGGGCTGCGTGTTCCGCAGAGCTCCGGGGGAAGGGAGCGGCTGCCGCTGCGGGGAATTGGCTTGGGCAACGCCGCTGAGCGTTCGAACGTCGCTGCCCCCGGGCCTCGGCAGCCTCTCCTACCTGACTCAAATTCTGGGCTGTAAAGCCGGGGCGAAGTTGTCGCTTTCACACCGAACACACCCAGTCGCACCGTCAACTTCACAGGCTGGGCCCAGCAGAGGCCTTTCGCCTCCGCCCAGCGGTCTCCGCTGCGGCCCCTCAGCCTCGGAAGAACCGGGGGGCGGCCCTCGCCCCGGGAGAAAGCAACCTGTGGCGGCACTGTGTCCTCGCAAGCTGCAACGAGACGCGGCTGCGCTCACCTGGGCGTTGCGCTCCTTCGAGCCCCGGAGAGTTTAGAAGCCGGAAAAGCCCAGGGAGCTGGAGCTTAAATTGTCCGGGCCGGGCCAGGGCGCCCGAAAGCAGCGAACTCGAGACTCCCAGGAACCGCGTGCGCCGGGAGGCACCGGGGCGCTCCCGGGCTGGAGCCGCGCAGGCTCCCGGCTGGGTGGGGCCTGGGTTTGCTTCTCACTCCTCCTCCTCTCCGGGACGAGGGGGCAATGAGACCGTTCAATTAAATGTTTAATTGCGAATTCTGGTATGCTTTCTGGGAGGTTAGTCACAGCTGTCTCAATTATTTATGGCTTCTGGCAAATTTCCGACCAGATAAGTATATTCTATTGTGAAGCGTCTTGCAGGAAATCTTATAAATACTTGATGATTCTTTTTAGCTGCAAGGATGCTGCGTCCACGCCTCGAGAGCGCGGGGCCAGCGAGCTTTGGGAACTCCTGTTCCAGGTGTGGAAGGAGCCTGCGGCCGACACCTGCCTCATTCCCCGGGGTCGCTCGCTGGGCCCGCGACAGCCCCCGCCCGGGAGGAGCATTGGGGGCGCCAGGGGCCACCCCTCGGCCTCGCAGGCGCGGAGCTCAGCCCGGCCCTGCGGCTCCGGGAGTTGCTGAGCACCCGCGGCCGGCGGCTGGAGTCCTGGGTCCCGCTCCCCGGTGCCCGGCGGCGGAGTCGCCACGCGAGGCGGGAGGGGTGGCCCTAGAGCCCGTCCCTCTGGCTTGGAGCTGCCGGTCCCCGCCCTCGAGCCGGAGCGCGGCGCTGGAGACCCGCGGAGTGGGGTATTGGCTGGGCTGAGCCCCGGAGACGCCAGGGTCCCGCGGCGGCTGGGGCGCCGATCGCATAGGGAGGAGCTCGCTTTTTTTTTTTTTTTTTTTTTAAACCAGACCTTTTAATTTTCTGTTTTCAAAGAAGTAAAATATAGCAAATATGTAACCCGGCAGCTCTGTGAGGCTCCAAATAAGAAGGGTCCAGAACACTAGGTGGGTAAGTTTGATTTTGAAAAACATAAAACTTCTGTATTTTCCAGTCCCTCCCCGCTCCGTAGTCTCCGAGTCGAATACATTTTCACATCTTTTTTTCCCAACCGGATCTTTTTTCTTGGTAATGTTTGATCATTATCTGACAGAAATTACTACTGATGTCACTCAGTGAACGGCTTAGCACTGACCGTGAGCTTAAGGTGGAGAAACGATGAGAACAAGACATGAAAAGGTCAACATCTCCAGGCAGACACTGAGAAGTGAACAGGAGTTGTGTGAAACTCATTCAGAACCATTTCGACCTTTTGTGTGACTTTTACTTCAGCGTTGCTTCATTTCACAACCATGAGAGAAAATACTCTAGGGTGATTCACTAGGACACATCTTTTTTATTACTAATTTTTACTTAGGAGAATAATTTCAGCTTGGCAATGCCAAGAGAGGTTCTCAGGCAGACCAATGAATACAATGCCCTAAGTTGATTTCAAATAGTCCCCAAAACATATTATGTAGTGAGAATGTAAAAGTGTTGCAAATCTCTTTACCGTAGACCTTTAAAAGTTAAATTTAGAGCAGGTAAACTTTAATTAAGTCTTTATTTAAGATACTTCAAGGGGTGGAGTTAACATTTTTCTTTCAGATTCATATTTCCTTAACATGAAAAGTCAACAATAAAAACAGAATAAGTTATTTTATTACAAGAACAAAACAGACTTGCTAATTTTATGTCTACTTTCACCAATATTACAAATGCAAAGTATATATTATCATAAGATGAAAGTTATCAAACTCTAAGATATTTTGCATAAATGAAATACACTCAACTTGCAAAATTAGCAAGTAGAACATTCAAGTATCTACAGTCATTATAAATAGTGTAAAGTACATGCCATATCTACAGTGTGGGGAGAGTATAAACATGTGAAAATGAGTTCTTAAGGAACAATTAGAATGTTTGTTTCAACAATTTAAAATATTAACAAGGGTACTCAAATACAGAATCAACCAAAACATTTATTTTTTCTCTTTCTTCAAGAAAAACTGTCGAGCTTCTTCCCAGGCCTGCTGAGGAAATCTGTTAGCCAGCTCAAGATAGTCTTGGGAACCAAGGCATTTCCCTGAGGGGGAAAAAAAGAGAAAAAAGTGAAATAAAAGAGGGTTAAATTCTTTGAAGATTCATAAATTAAACTTATTTTGATATCTGAGTATAAAATGGAGATATCCACTTCAAATAAACCATGACACATTTTAGGTAAATAAGGTGATTGATCTATGTGTATCAATCTATCTGTAGTATAAAATATATGACATATTTTAACCACAATCCAGTTTGTGCTTTAACATATTCAGACATTAACTCTTACATAAATTACAAAAAAAGATGTTTTTGGACTCCACAATGAGAAAAAAATTAGCAACCAGGCAAGCACAGTGGTGCATGGCTGTAGTTCCAGCTATCTGGAAGGCTGCAGTAGGGGGACTGCTTAAGCCCAGGAGTTAGAGGCTATAGTTTGCTATGATCGCACCTGTGAGTAGTGACTGCACTCCAGGATAGGCAACATAGACCCTGTCTCAAAAAAAAAAAAAAAAAAAAAAAAGGTGAACAAACTAAAATGACAGTCCTATATTCTATCCTTAAGTTAGCCATGAAAGGGGAAAACTTTATGTAAATGATGACGTTTTCTGAAAGTCTATTTAATTTAAAACATGAATGTAGTTTAAGTATATCTTTAAAATTATTCAAATCTGGCACTGCCTATCTAACAAAGCAGTAGGAATGAATGATAGGAGCTTTACTGGCCAGTGGCATAGGTAAAGTAAACAATTGCAGCTAGACAGGCAGTGGGTATTTGAAAACCAAAATTCTTCCTGGGCAATAAGAATGTGGTGTTACCAAGAGCTGCTTTTATACTTAAAGGTTTACCTGGACAATGAACTCAAAATATCTTGAGACATTTTATGGGGACTTAATCTAGGCAAAAGGGGAACAAATAATCCAAGTTGCAAACTGGCAACTTAGTGAGGCATCATCATTTAAAAAAAAAAAAAAAAGCAACATATTATGAGCTGTCATTAACATAGTGATGACCCTTTCTGAGCAAAGGAGAGACCAATTCCCTATTTGCTGTTCTGTGAGTTAAGCCTACTGTAACTGGGGAAAGCATGAATATCAGGGAAGATGGTCCCTTGGAAAAGAAAGAAGGTTCACTTCCACAGGCCTCAGTCCACCAAGCAGACAGAGGCAGCTTCTGGGACTGTGTCTTCCAGACCATGTAACAAATTGTGACTCATCTTTATGATCAGGAGAAAGAGTAAGAAAAAAATGCTTATACTTCTTAGTGGCAAACAAAACAAAACAAAACTGCTGTACTACTGAAAATAAATAGATTTTTCCAAGCATTTTAATTTATTCAAAATAAAATTGTAAGAATAGTAACACATTTTGCTGATTTCTCCCAAGTATCCGCCAGTAGTTAAACAAAACAGAACAAAACAAAACAAAAAGGGCTGTGACTGGGTCAGGGCAGAACTGAACTTGCAGACTAATTCTTGCTCAGACAAATGGTACCGACAAGGATGTTGACTTGAATTTCTGAAAAGTCGCATAGCCTTCTGTTTAACTTTTCTGGGTGCCTGAGTCAATAAAATGTCTTTTTTTTTCTTCATTATATTGTAACAGCTTTAGTTATATTTTCTTTGCACTTTTCAACACCTGTCCACTGTACAGGACTTTTTTTGTGTGTGTGAAAGAGTCCAAGGTAACACCCCCAACCCCCACCAAGTAAGGGTTTCTTGGTGGGTACCCTAAAGGGTCCTGCTGGGAGTGTACCTCTAAATGGTCACTTTAAAGACTATCAAATTAATGGAAGAATTGAAGAAGATCTGGATTAGGGTCTCATTCATCAGAGATGCTGTCATAACCGCCAAAGAGCAACTTGTACTTCTCAATTACAGTCTGGGTAGCAGAATATTTAAAAAAGTAAAAATGCGGTAACAATTCTAAATCTCTGACTCTGATCACAACAAACACCCCAGCAGGAATGCTATAGGGAAAAAAAAACTTGTAAATCTTTTGCCCTGGACTTTGCCAATTTGATGACTTTTTCTCCATGTAAAACAATTATTTTCAAAACAAAAGTTCAAGTACTCGAACTTAGGGGGAAATTGTGGGCTACTATTACTGATAACTTTATTCTGAACATGGATAAGGAACCAGACCTATGTGATTTCCGCATTTATGCGAGTAATGTGGGCCAATATTAATGATCTGGCTCCTGTATTACAAAGCAGCTCTTCAGTGATTATTCACCATTTAATATACTTGCATGAGATGATTATTATACAAAGATATTTGTGCTTTTCTTTTACTCCCATAGATTTCTATACATATTTGGATGCATTCATGCTTCATGACAAAATTGATTTTTTTACTTACTGAAATATACTTGGTATCTGAATCTCAAATTTTAGGTTATGTATAAAATCGTACATACAATGTAAAAGTTCCAGAGGAAAGGATAAGAAAGATGTCCATTTGACTAACACACACATGAAATTTAATTTCAATAGAGACATACCTTTGGGTTGGTAAGGCTGGTTTTCTGCTTGACCTGGAGTCTGTGCCAAATCCTGTATGAGGAGAGAAAAGTGTTTTTCTATCAATGCTGTGAACAGAGAATTTCACTGAGGGTGGTTTTAAATATACTTCTGATTCATGCAACCACTTTTGTATGAATATTTTGGGGCCCAAATATAAATGCTGAAGAAACTGATGTTATGTAGTCCAAGTTCTCATAAATTTAAACCAAACAGTAATGACTTACATCTTGCTAAATTATCACCAGGAGACAGCTTGCTGCCTACTTTGGAAATTATAACTTTTTATCTAATAAACTAGAATTTAAGCCAAATTTGCTATCTTAAAATATCAACAGATTTTGATCATTTTTTAAAAAGTACAAATATAAGAGCCCTATGTATTCTGCAGCTAAATCTTAAAGTCTGGTAATTTTGCATGTAGATGGAAAATGAGAAATGTAAATATAATATGTAAATCTTCAGAAACCTAAGACAATCCGCTCCCATTTTAATATCATTTTCTAGTAACTTAGTTATAATGTAACACATAGAGGCCTTGAGGAACCACTTTATAAACAAAAATCCTATCTATATCCATTCTCTTCAGCACAATTATTTATAGAAAGAAACTTGATTTAACTCCACAAGTCTAATATGCTATCTGAAATAAACTATATAAGAAATTTTTTTAGCATTTACAAAGTTTGTGTGTTAAATACATAGTTTTTTTTTGTAATAAAGGTAGACTTAGTACTTTGATCAATATCAGATCAACACAAGAAATATATATATACTCTTTAGATCCTGATATCATTTGTATCATTATAAGTCATTGTCTATGCAGTTGAAAACATAAGGAACTAAGCTGATACAGAGGAAACTGGTTTCGCTCAAACATCACTGTCTTTGTTGAGGGCTCTCTGCCCACACCATAAAAAGCTGCACATCATCTCCCCGAAGTCCCTAGCTCCTTTTCCGGCCTTACTTTTCTCCACAGCACTTATTGCCATAGCACTTAGCATAGCATCTGACATACTATTTGTTTTACTAATTTTTTTTGTCTTTTGCTTGACTGTCCCCCACTTTAATCAAAGATCTGTGGAGGCAGGAATTTTTATCTGTTTTATTTGTTGCTGTATTTTGCAGTGCCTAGAGCAGTCAGTGCCCAGCACACTTTACATACTCAAACATTACCTGTTGAATAAAAGAATGAATAATCTGAATTTAGAAAGAGCATATTCTTAAAATTATCCATAATGTATTTGTATTTTCTTTTCTTTTTTTTTTTTTGATGGAGTCTCGCTCTGTCACCCAGGTTGAAGTTCAGTGGCGCGATACTGGCTCACTGCAACCTCTACCTCCCAGGTTCAACCAACTCTCCTGCCTCAGCCTCCTGAGTAGCTGGGATTACAGGTGCCTGCCACCATGGTCAGTTAGTTTTTGTATTTTTAGTAGAGATGGGTTTTACTATATTGGTCAGACTTGTCTCAAACTTCTGACCTCAAGTGATCTGCCCATCCCGGCCTCCCAAAGTGCTGGGATTACAGATGTGAACCACCACACCCAGCCCATAATGTATTTTCTATTTAATTTACTCCTAAGGCTCTAAAAATATATGAAGAATCCTAAGTGTCGATATGATGTTATATACTATAAAATTTCTTAAGATATTAACTATAAGACAGTTTTTGAAATCCATATTTGTAGATCTGAATATCTAACTTTTTTTCAGAAAATAAAATGTAGATTCAAACAGAACAATTAAGCCGAAAACAAAACTTTTCTAACATAATTGATCTAGTTGTGTTTATTAATTATCTAATACAGGATAGTTTGGAAAATGTAAACTTCAAAATGCTGTCTAAGATGAGGGCTCCGGGAACTCCTTGGCTATCCTCTAGTTCGCAGCCAGCTGGGCACTATCATATCCTTCTGACAGTGATAGATGTATATTCACCAGAATACGGAAGAATACTAATACAGAACTCTGCTTTCTGTTTCATTATTCTGAAGACCAGAAAGTACTATCTACTCATCACATGTGTGTCATGGAGCAAAAACACATCTTATGGTGGAACATTTGAAAGAAATGGGAGATTTTCAGTACATAATGCTCTACAATGACAAAAAATTTCACAGGATGAGTTAGTAGCAAATGTTAAAGCATAGTCAACTTGGTTTTTCAGTTGACTGAGTTAATTTAGATGTGGAAATAGTACTTTGCTATGGCACTAATTCTGATTCTAGCCCTACAGGATTTAACTGGATCAGAAAAATATAAGGCTGTACTTGAAAGTTGTTTTACATAAAAAAAACAATATAACAGGTTTTTATTTTACACATTATGTATATATGAAAATCATATTTATTTAAAAATGTATGACTAGTTTTAATTCATCTTTCTTCAGCAATTATTATCTATTTCCTATAGTTAGAATAAAAGCAAGATAAATACAATAGTTAAAGCCTTAAAGAAATCTGGCAGTCTTTTAAAAACATTTCCTGAGTACGGGTTACCAGTTCATTAACTGGAAAAATATCCTTTCCTTGAATTCCTCCAAGTAGAAATTATATAACACCCAATTGCGGTTCCACTAATATTTCAGAAACTATGCTGATATTTTAAAAATTAATTTTAGAGCACATAAATATGTAAAGATTTTAAAAGGTAGTATGGAAAGCAAAAATAAACAGCTGGCTTACTTTTACGTTTCTGTTGCATTAGTTTACACATAAAGCTAGACAATTAGGTATAACGTAGAAGGTACCTGAATGAAAGTGGCCAGTAAAACACAGCTCATCTCTTGCTCCAGAATGATCTTGTTCTGATGATTGTTGTAACAAGCAGCGATAAGTGAAGGGAACAGTATTTTGATCAGCCGTGGGTCACTGAAATACTGGAAGGGCAATTGGCAGAGCTTCTGCAGCACTGTGGGGTGGCGGCCGGACTGCACTATCACCTGAAATGGAGGAGCAGCCCAGGTCAGCTGCCAAAACGCCCCGGTCTGTCCGTCACCCGCCTGCAACAGTGTCGACTAGAACCACGGAAAACATGCTGAAGGAGTGTAAAGAAAAAGACTCCTAACTCCATACCAGAGCTTAATTTAAGTGATACTTGAAAACAGCAGAAAAAAAAAAAATCTCATTTCCCAACTTAAGGAAAAGATCCTGAAAGTTTTGCACTCATTTAAAAGTTATTATAATCCATGATGAAAGGTGTAGTTGCCACGGAGTTAAGGACGCCTATGAAATGGATTCAGAATGCACACAGCTTTAACAAAGTGCTCCCCATGCCCCCTTAAAGCAGAGTAGTCATATTCCTTAAAACCTGCAAAGAGCTCACTCACAAGAAAGTAAGGCCCTGCCCACTGCAGTCTTCCCTTAACTTAGCTCACTGAATACACTCAATGCAGATAGATCTATTCTGTATGCAGGTAGGTCCAAGAAAGAAAAGCTAATTCTAAGGAAAATGGGAACAGTTTCAGAAAAAGTTACAGGCTCCAAAAGACCCTTTGTCCAATCTATACTTCTTATCTTTGTTTCCATCAGTGCCACTGAGTCTAAAAGGAGAACTGTTTAGATAAATGAGACTGTTGTCTTGAAGCAGTCTAAGTTTACAACTGTGTACATTTAAAGAAATAGGGCAATGTAACGAATGGGCTTGCAGGGAAGCCCTCTTAGTTTACTCCCTAGGCCTCCATGATAAACTAAGAAAGGTCAAAATTAGCTCTGTTTCAAGTAACCTTGATTAGAGAGTTCTAATATGAAAGAGCTGGGTGACCCAAAGCCCACTTCGTGGTATAGGAGGAAGCTCCTAGAAGATTAGGAACACTGTAAACCTAAGGTCAGAACTGTAAATTGTACTTGGAAAAACAATTTTACAGGTACACACCCAGACAGGGCTACATTCAAATTAAAACCAGAAGGACAGAATGAAACAGCAGAGGCAGGAGAAACATAAATTACAGGGATTTACAAGTTTTCAAAGTACTTTTAACAATACTTTAAGAACACACTCTCAGATGATAATGCAGTTTAGTTTAAGAACAAAATCAACAAAGTAATAGTTCACATATTTTCGTTCAATAGCTAAAATGACATCAAAAGCCTTTAGAGACTGTTGATAGGGACTTGTTAATACCTCCAAATCCAGAAGGAATTTTAAAGACTTGCACTGTGTGACAATTCAGCACATGGCTATGTGCTGCCATTTCTGACTCTGGCTGAGAAGAATATGCCCTGTCATTTACTTTATTGATAAAAGCATTTACTTAAATCTTTATTTTAACTATTAGCTACAAATTTTGTAACACAGCCAAATGGTCACATTAGAATTTATGATGATATGATTATTAGAAGTCTTCTTTTTTTCCCCTCCTTGGACAAAAATTAAGAACAAGTTTTTTCTTTACAACTTCACTGTTAAAACGCTATTATTGGAAGATTTGCTAATTGAAAAGATATTATACTAGCCAGTCTGGCTGGCACAGGCACAATGTTAAGGACAACTCCTGGTTCCTGGCATATCAGCACAGAACATGAAGAGCTTAAATGGAACTTACTCCATTTGGGCTCCTGAACCTCACTGGGGTGAGGCAGAGCCCCTTAGGGACCTGTTGGTTCCCTCAAGGAACAGAGCTAGTTATCAGCTGCCGTTTACAGAGATGACCAGCAGTGCAGTGAGATGACTTGCCAGAAGCCATTACTTTTAAATCCCTGGACTGCAGAAGATGCAAATGGATGTAGGCAGTTTGGTTACCTTGGAGTTCTAAGGAATTTTACCCAACCCTACCATCCCATGGCTTGGTTATGAGCCAGAATGGGACATCTAGTCTATGCTGTTTTTCCAACCACATTTTAGACATTGTGGAGACAGGATCAGGAGGTTCGGGAAGGGGCCAGCCCTCAGCACTAACACTCAGTAGGCTAATTCAGGTGGGCTTGTGGCACAGAGGGTGGCAGTCTGATGTCATGAGCACAGATGAACTGTCAGCTGAATTGGACTAAGCGCTACCCTTTGCGGCAGGGGGCAGGGCTGGGAATGCAAACAGCCTGACCTTGATGATCAGGGTTTTGAGTAGGGTTGTCTTGAGAGGGTTGTCTGAGGGGCTTTTTGATAGATGGGGAAATGAGGGCAGGGCTCAGTTTTATTTCATTCAACCATTCACTCTTAGGCCTTAGGTGGTAAAATGTCACTTGGACTGCTTGAGCTTTCCAAAGTCAGTAGAATCATCATGGGATATGAGAGTCTTGCTCAATGAACAAAATATGCATAATTAAGAGACATCTCAGATTTACACACTTGTATGTTTATGACAGCACTATTCACAATAGCAAAGTGATGGACCAACCTAAATGTCCATCAACAGATGACTGGGTAAAGAAAGTGAGGTATGTATGTGCATATATAAATACACCATAAAATACTACTCAGCCATAAAACAACAACAACAAAAAAGAAATCATGTCTTTTGCAGCAACATGGATGGATCTGGAGGCCATTATCTTAAGCGAAATACTCAGAAAGTCAAATACCACATGTCTTTGCCTGTAAGTGGGAGCTAAATACTGTGTACACGTGAACATATAGAGTGAAAGAACAGAAATGGGAGGGAAAGGTGGGAAAGTGGCAGGGGAGTGAGGAATGAGAAATTACCTGATGGGTACAATATATACTATTCAGGTGACTGTTACACTAAAAGCCCAGACTTCATCACTATGCAATATGTCTGTGTAACAGTACACTTGTACCCCCTATTTTAAAAACACATGGGAGACATATAAAAATAAATCAGTAAATAAATATAATCTTTCTCACTGAAAATTATATTCCTACATTTTGAATTTGGGAGAAATCATATGGCAACTCTTTGACTAAACAAAAAACACGAGAGAGTACTTCAAGGCTTCCTTGGAGCTATTCCTGATCGTTCTCTGGAGAGAAGACAGTGGGTGCACAGCTCCTCTTTCAGTCTTCAAAGCAGGGGCTAGTGGGCACCTGGAAACCGTAGGTGAATTTTCGGTGGAGGGAAGAAGCTCATAGATTCAACACAAGACTATCTTAGTTGGCTTGGACTGCCATAACAATATACCACAGACTGGGCCACTTAAACAACAGAAACTTATTTTCCACAGTTCTGGAGGCTGCAAGTCTGAGATCAGGGAACCAGCATGGTGGGGTTGGTGAGGGCCTTCCTGGTTTGCAGCTGCCTTCTTGCTATGTGCTCACATGGTCTCTCCTTGGTGAGTGCATTTAGAGAGCGAGATCTCTTCTTTCCTTTTATAAGGCCATCAGTCATATTGGATTAGGGCACTGCCCTTACAACCTCATTTAATTACCTTCTAAAGGCCCTATCTCGAAATACAACTACATTGCAGGTTAGGGTTTTAACATATGAATTTTGGGAAAGTAGTTCATTCCATAGCACAATCCTCATCATTTCTCATCAACTTCAGCCGGAATTACGTTCCATTAGAAAGGCTACCATTTCTGGGGCCGGGCGCGGTGGCTCAAGCCTGTAATCCCAGCACTTTGGGAGGAAGAGACGGGCAGATCATGAGGTCAGGAGATCGAGACCATCCTGGCTAACACGGTAAAACCCCGTCTCTACTAAAAAATACAAAAACAAAAAACAAAAAAAACTAGCTGGGCGAGGCGGCGGGCGCCTATAGTCCCAGCTACTCGGGAGGCTGAGGCAGGAGAATGGCGTAAACCCAGGAGGCAGAGCTTGCAGTGATCTGAGATCCGGCCACTGCACTCCAGCCTGGGCGACAGAGCAAGACTCCGTCTCAAAAAAAAAAAAAAAAAAAAAAAAAAGCTACCATTTCTAAGCAGGTGCATTTCAGAGTCAGTTGAGTGGCTTTTCCTGGGCCAATTGTCTCTCAGTGGCCAAAAGCCATGAAGCTACAGCTCAAGAGTGCTGGTGTTAGGCAGCCCCGGGCTCTAGGTCTGGCTCTGCCCCCTGATCTGCTATAGTCACTTAACTAATTTGAGCCTTAGAGTCTTTACAAAATGAGGGTAGATGGCAGCCTTCAGGATTTAGATGAGGATCCAATGAGACAGTGTCTGTGACCGTAAAGTACAGAACAATGTTAGTTATGAGTGTTTGGTCAGCTGACCAGTTCTGCTGCTCTGAGTCTTCTCCCGCTAGACCTGACTTCCACACACTTTCAGGATCAGAATCCCCCTCCCTGTGTGAGGCTTCCTAAATGCTTTCCATCGTCTTGTCCCCCTCCCCCATCGCCCCAGCCCCATCTCTCCATAGGACTACTCTTCAGAGCACAGGGTCTGGCAGAGGCAGGCCCTACTCTCTGGCTAGGACTCATCAGCAAGTTTCATGCCACCTGGGAAGCCATTGCTGAGGTCTCTCCCTGGCCTTGCCTGCATGGGAGAGAGCTGTGCAAACAGTGCTGGGGCTGCCAGCCAGGATCTTGCAGTGTCAGAGTAGGAAATGTATTCTGACAGCTCTGAAAAGAAAATCCAGGAAAAGCATGATCCAAGAAATACAGGTAAGTGGTACAAAGAAACAGTGACTTAACTTACTGTGCATGTCTGTGTTTTGAGGCTGTTGTGTTAGACTTGTCAACCTGAAAACAGAGCAGGAAGAGCCAAAGCTAATAGGCTGGTGTTGTGGACTCCTGATTGAGGGCAAGGATGAGCTTCCCTTGAAGCACTTAAGGAAATCCTTAAGCCCAGTAAGTCTTCCCAGGCAGCACAGCCAAAGGCAGCCTTTCTTTTTCAACCCAAAGACATGGCAGCAGCTATCACATAACTAAGTATATGTAGCTGAATCCCAAGTTTCAGAAGGGCAGGAACTATGTTTTTGGTATTGAATCCTCCATTGCTCTGCTGGGGGCGAGGCACAGAAGGAGGGCCTCAAAGTTACTGGAATGAATGAAATAAAGTGACAAGGGGCCCCTAGTTAACAGACTAATTGGTGCCTTGCCTTGGGGGAGAATCATACCACATCTCATCTCATGAAATACAGATGGCATTTTTTGGATTGAAGGCTTCAGTGGTGTCTACATTACCTTAGGTCTGCACATCAAGTCCCTGAAGAATATATTTTGTGATAAGCTGTCTCTCACCCTAAAAGAAAATTAGGATTAGAATCCTCAGGATCCTGGGCACCAACTCAGGGATCCCTGGTCCGGTTAAAAGAAGAGTTCTGGAGGCCAGGCACGGTGGCTCAAGCCTGTAATCCCAGCACTTTGGGAGGCCGAGACGGGCGGATCACGAGGTCAGGAGATCGAGACCATCCTGGCTAACACAGTGAAACCCCGTCTCTACTAAAAAATACAAAAAACTAGCCGGGCGAGGTGGCGGGCGCCTGTAGTCCCAGCTACTCGGGAGGCTGAGGCAGGAGAATGGCATAAACCTGGGAGGCGGAGCTTGCAGTGAGCTGAGATCCGGCCACTGCACTCCAGCCCGGGTGGCAGAGCGAGACTCCATCTCAAAAAAAAAAAAAAAAAAGAAGAGTTCTGGAAAAGCTCCTCCCACTTTTTCAGGTGTGGGCAACACTGGTGTTTCACTTGGTATGAAGGAATTCAAGGTCTTCCAGGACAATGCTTTGCCAAAACCTCAGTTAACACAGCAGAAAACCTCTTACTGGCAGAGACAGTACTTAGTAGGCTATAAAGCCCCTCTACCTACATTATCCAAGTCTCTAAACTCTGAAATGGGCAGACATGGATGACTATATTCTTACAATGGGGAAACTAATGCTCAGAAAGTTCAAGAGAGCTTGTCCCGGGTCCTTCAGCTAGTCATTGGCGGAGCTGGGCTTAGCAATCTTATTATTCTGAATGCCGGATTCTTCCTCACCTCAAAGGCCCATCTATGGCCACTGGACTCATAAGGCCACTCCTTCCTGGGCAGAAGGGCTCTCTGTCACTAGGCCTGAACTCACTTCCATGACTGGCTGCCAGCCAGCTTCTTGCATGGCTCTGCCAGTCCGGATGAAGATGAGGATGACATACTGCCATTCAAATAGACAAACCAACTGACACAGATTAACACAAAAGACTTTTTTTCAAAAAACCTATACTCTTCTTGGCTTGGTATCAAATAACCAGTTCTTGGTTATGTGCTGGCTGTGCCAAGGGTTTGTCTCATATTATCAGATGTAAGAACTTGAAAAAGAGGAAGGGTTGGTGATGGGGCTAGATTCTCAGGAGTGAACTGTTGGAACATGTGACTTCAAATTAGCACTGTCTTAGGATGGCCATTTATTTGGATGCCTCTGGAGCGGCCTTGACAAGTTTTGAGTGCCTTGCAAAACTTGTCTTATATTTTTGAAACAAATGCTATCATGTCAAATATATTTGTAATATTACTACTTGGTATTGCATGTATAGTGTTACCCAAAATTTAACTTTTAAAAAAGAAAGGAAAGTGGAGGTGGGATAGTGAGTGGTCACGAATCTGGATTAAAAATGCAAATTCTCCTGGAAAGAGTTTGCAGATTTCACATTTGTAAAATGACAATTGTCACATTCACTCCATAAAATTCCAAGGAGTGGCTAGGAAGGCCCAAGGAGAGTCTATCACGTTGTATAAATGTAAAACAGCCTGATTCCCTCACCCAGAGGGACCTTTTCCTCCAACTGTGACCACCTGGAATTCAGTCAAGAACCCGAAAGAGAGCAAGCAGGCCTCTGAGCAGAGAGATTAGTCCATTCATCAAATATTTGCTGAGCATCTACTCTAGCCAAGCATGGTGTGAGGCACTGGGAATGGAATACTGAACAAATCAGAGACATTCTTGCCTTCACAGAGTGTCCAGTATTTCCACAAAATCCACGCCAGTTACTTACAAGAAAATCTTCCAAACTCCAATGCAATCTACCAAGTCACATTTCAGAAGCAAGTCTAATAGAAGTGGGCTTTCTGGCCTAGATTAGAATGAAATCAGCATTTAGAAAGGACACTCCTGGTTTAAGTAAATTGACAAGAGGAAGAAGCACCAGCTGACATTAGTAAGTGAAGGTGTGAGAGTTAAAATTATTTTAAGCAGACATGAGAATTCAAAAAGTTGCCTAGAACCATTTGGTGTAAAAGTAAGTATCTCTACCCTTTTCAGTTGGTCTTGAGAGAGCATTACTGGATTGTAGTAAAATATCTTGTTATAACCAATTATCCTTACTCAGTATGCTACACTTTAAAAATCTGCTTCCACATACATAATAATAACGTGCCTTAACATCGTAGTAGGAACTCATTTCTTAAGGCATCAAAAATACATAATGTATTCAGCATAATTGGTTTAAGATGAAAGGAGACGTCATAATATTGTAAAAGGGACTGGAAAGTTAATGTTAAACACTTTTTTTTTTTTTTAGATGGAGTGTCACTGTTCTCACCCAGGCTGGAGTGCAATGGCAATCTCTGTTCACTGCAACCTCCACCTCCCAGGTTCAAGCAATTCTCCTGCTTCAGTCTCCTGAGTAGCTGGGATTACAGGTGCCTGCCACCATGCCCAGCTAATTTTGTATTTTTAGTAGAGACGGGGTTTCACCATGTTGGCCAGGCTGGTCTTGAACTCCTGACCTCTGGTGATCCACCCGCCTCAGCCTCCCAAAGTGCTGAGATTACAAGCATGGGCCATCGCGCTCAGCCCACATATTGTTTTTTAAAGGTAAATTTGGTCATTTGAAAAATTCACTTATATGGGAATAGTTTATTCCCTGACCATACCAAACTATGACACTAAATAATAAAATACAATAAAAATAAAAATAAAGTAGTAGTTTCTTGCTCCCTTTTTTTTTGAGATGGAGTCTTGCTCTGTCGCCCAAGCTGGAGTGCAGTGGTGCGATCTCAGCTCACTGCAACCTCCGCCTGCCGGGTTCTAGCAATTCTCCTGCCTCAGCTTCCTGAGTAGCTGGGATTACAGGCACATGCCACCACGCCTGGCTAATTTTTGTATTCTTAGTAGAGATGGGGTTTCACCATGTTGGCCAGTCTGGTTTTGAACTCTTGACCTTGTGATGAACCCACCTCAGCCTCCCAAAGTGCTGGGATTACAGGTGTGAGCCATTGCGCCCGGCCCTTGCTCTCTCTCTCTATTATATAATCTACATACATAATAGATAAAATCATGATGTCCTATAGTAAAATTTCCAGCTCTCTAGAACTCATTATATTCAAGGAAACAACAGAAAATGGTCAAGTTCTGTTTTACCTACTTATACTCTGCCTCTTCTGGTTTTTCTAAGACCTAAGAGTGATCCTGCATTTTCTCCTTATTTAGGAGAACTCCATCAGTGGTTTTAGAAAGCTCTCCATATTGCGTTATTATTATTGTTGTTTTTTTCCCCACAGGGCCCTCTGGCAAGTTTCTAAACACTTACATCACTGGGACCCCAGCCCTGTGCCTACCACGGAACAGAAGGCAGAACCACATACGGCCCTGCTCCAGATACCAGAGCAGTTGTTTAGGCAAAGACAGACTGCTATGAATCCCCAGTTTCAACAGTCTCAAGACTGTCTGCTCTGTAAGGATAGCCCCCTATATTCACTGCTGTACTCCTAGTATTTGGCATAGTGTCTAGCACAGTGCCTGGAAAACAACAGGTGTTCATTAACTATCTGGGGAATGAATGACTGAGGACCAAATCCTTACTCCAGGGAGCCTGTACCTACCACACCAGAGCTCTGGGCCTACCCATCCCGGGCCTTCAAGGACTCAGATAACACCATCTTTCTATGTGTGAGAACAGTTAGCTGGGTATTTTGGCCAGCACCCTATCTGGTCCAACAGCCAGTGCTACAGAGGGGAGGGGTAGGGTGGGGCAGAAGCAGATTCTTTCTGCTGGCTTTGTAAGCACCTGTCAAAACCTAAGGCCAAACCAGTTCCATTGGTTGGTGTGGTAGGGTGAGTGGTATATGGAGTCAGACAGAAATGTAAATAGTTAAATTTCACCAGGGCAAATTCTTTATGCCTAAGAATTCCTGTTTTACTTTTTCCCTTGTCAGAGACAAGGTGTCCCTAGCAGGGGCAAAAATAGGTGTCTAGACATCTAAATTCATTTAAAAAGACAGCAGAGAGAGTTTGTAAATCATTGGAACAAAGAATATTTTTCTAGCAGAGCAGAAACAAAGTAGTTGCTGCATTCCTCTCCACAAAACTGGTCCTGCTACAATGCTATAGTAAAAAGGCAGCAGCTGCAGTGGCCAAGCTAGGCCAGTGCAAGAGCCAAGCATCTCTGTCCACATTGCTCTTGTCAAGTTTGTCACACCTGGAGACCAGGCCCAGGAGCAATATGACAAGAGGGTCCTTGAGGCCAGTGACCTCTATGTGTAATAAAGAATATGGCATGCCCCAAACACACACCTTGCTTAATCTGATGCCTTGGGGTTAGGGTAGGGAGGGTACAGAAGTGGCTTTATTTCAAAATCTCAGGAGAAAAGTTTGAAGAGTCTATACATACACATGATCAAGTCAAAATCAGAGCAGAGAAACACAAAGAGTCCCTTGGCTAGCACTGCAAACAAATTCCTATCCTCCCAAATCTGCTTCTTCCATTAGATGATTTCCAAGCTGAGATTAAGTACAGCAACCTTGGCAGACCATATGGGAAGTAGCCTCTTCAAGCACCAGCCTTCTCCCTGGTGGTCCCAGGGATCCAGCAAAGTGTCAAGGAGGAGGAGGGATGAGAGAGAAGGAAGAAGGGAAAGAGGAAAGAAAGCAGCCAGGATCACCAGAAGAAGCTAAAAAGCCAGTAGTTGGGGGATTGGCCTTTTATAGGCTTTGGAAACCAGGTGATCCTAGAGAAACAGGGGCTTTTCTCATGTAGTGAGGGGGTGAATGGCTGTTTTGCTGTGTCCCTCCAGGGAAACTGAGTGAGATGGCTCCTGACCAGCTGCTCTCTGCTTCCTATGGGAAAAGGCTGTGCTGGGTGCCAACAGCAGAAGGATGCAAAAAAGGCTTTTCCCCTCCTCAAACATCATTCTATTCCTGCAGGGGAGAATAATGCTTCAGAACCAGGGACGCTTGTTTACAGCCCTGGGGCTTTGGTGTGGAAGTCTGATGTCCACCTACCATTCTCCACATTTGGGACTTTGGGACATAGTCTGAGCATATCATTCTCCTGCTTGTAACATTTAGGGGGTCCTTGTCTCCGAGGGGATCAATCCTCAAGTTCTTGGGTCCCTCCTGACCTGGACCCTGCCTGCCTCTTTAGTCTTAGCTCTTGTGTCTCCTACATCCTGAGCTCCAGTCAGAATAAACAGCTTGCAGTCCCCTGAACCTGCCAGGTCATTTTACATCTCAATACCTTTGCTAATGTTCCTTCCAATACCTAGAATGTCTTTCCTACCTTGCTACCTCCTAAGTATCTACTCCACTTACAGGTATCAGCTCAAACATCCACCTCCACTGTGAAACAGTTTCAAGAGGAACCTCTGGCACAGATCCAGGTTTGTTAATTATTTCCCCCAGCCCCGAGAATGTCAGCAACTTGAGGGCAGGGACTTTGTCTATTTTGCTTCCCACTGTATCCTGGATGTCTGGAACAGGGCCTGGCACACTGCAGGCACTCAATAAATGTCTGCCGAAGGAAGGAATCAATCTCAGCACTGAAGGCACTGCCCCTGGATGTGGATGTCATAAGGACAAGGTTTGGGCTGTGCTCATTTCTGCATCTCCTAGCACATGGTTTGACACAGTGTGGGCATTTTGTAAAAGTTGACGAATGAGAGAAGGAATGAGTGATGAATGTTCATAGGGACGAAAAGCTAACAATACTGGCATTTCTCCAAGAATGAGTTACCTTCCAGTCTTCTTTTCTGTGTTAAGGCTTCTTTTTCCTTCTTTCATATTGTCTATTCTGTGAGAAGAGTTACCTTTTAAGTGAAGCATATTTTAAATTCTGTTCAAACACAGCACAAGAAAGTTGGGCTAGATTTTCTCAAAGACTTGGCTAAGCTAAAAGTCATGGGCTCTACAGCTAATCAGGGATGATGGCAACAAGTGCTGCTTCCATTTTAATTTACATTTGGGAAAACCCTGTCTATAGAACACTAACCTTGTAAATTATACAGACTCACCATATCATCATACATTTGAGAAACTATTTTGGATTTTTTTGTGTATATTTGTATTATCTGTGTCTCTTTTACCATTGGGGCTGAGGATGGGAGGAAGGTTGGTCACAGAAAGTCCTGGATAATATATCAGGAGGCCTGGTTCCAGTGACCTGGAGTAAGCCCTTCTCCTCTCTGGAAATGAGGGCAGTTGGAATAGATGATCTCTGAAGGCCTGTGAACCTGCAGACATAATATGATCCATAGCATATATAATTGCTATGGGCAATCATGATCCTATGCTGCCCATACCTGCATAGGTACGATATTTAAACATGGTAAAAAGAGAAGGTGCTTATAATACTTTTTTCTTACAAAGGAAAAAAGTCATCACATAAAATATGCCACCCCCAAATTCTCAATGAGTACCTATTCTGATTTTCTAATCTAGCTTATTTAAGAAAAGAGAACTGATTTCTTATACATTCTCTCTCTCTCTCTCTCTCTCTCTCTCTATCTCCTGGAAAGACTATGCCCATTATAGACTAACGGGATATGTGCATGGAGGCACAGGGAGGTGGGTAGATGAATGGACAGCATTTAATAATGCCTTAAAATTCAAAGGTTCTAAGTTGGGTTTGGACCTTTCCTGTGAGATCTGAGGACAAACTTGCCTTACCATGGAGCTTTTGGGTGGTATGAGAACAGCAGGGTTAATAAATGAAGCGCACGGGCTGATAGGTTTTCTGGTCATAACCTAATAGCTGCCAGAGAGCATGGATACTTTCCACAGAACATTTATGGGCTCTCCAGCACTAGTCTATGACAATTTTATTTAATCATAAAAATATAATAGTCATCAAATCTTTTTGGAGTTTCCAGTTTACTGCTTTCTCAAGAGAAATAAATGGTCTCTCAGATTTCTTCTGCTTTCATCTCTCTGTTCTAAGTATAGTAGGATAAGGTTCCAATTAAGGCCCATTAAATGTTCACATTGATTCATGTGAGCCATTTTCCAGTTTCTTTTCCTAACACAATCTCAATGCACCTCTGAGTTATCTCTGTGGTGTGTTTTCAGTTTAGCAGTTGCCCATACATAAAAGAATTATTTGGGTATGACGTCTCCTTCCCTCCCACTTCTATAGCCCAAGGTACTGAGTGGAGATTCTCCTTCACTGTCTTCCAGACAAGAATAGGTTTATCACCTGTCAGGTATGTCCAGGTGAACCAGGCATGCCCCTTTGGGAAGGGGAGCTGGCAGGTGACCAGAGCCAGACCGATACTCCAAAGTCCCCTTGGCAGCTGTGTCAAAACAGAGTTTTGAGTGGCAGCCCAGAGATTCTGAGGTGGGAGGATCCTCTGTACTTCTACAAGTTTTGGTCCACAGAGGAACCCTGTAGGCAGAGTTTTCTCACAGGTTCTCCACAGATGGGGAACCATGTTCTGACAGCTGGTCTGGTCATGACTTCCTAATTCATCTTATAATTATATATTCTTCCTCTATCAGAGCTGAAAGGCTTCTTCAGAGCACCCAGGCTAACTCTTTATACAGACAGGAAACTAAAGCTCAGAGAAGGTTAGTGACTTACCCAGGGTCAAACAGCTATAAAGCTGTAAAAGGATCCAGCAGTCCTGACTGCTGTACCAATGTCTGTTCCATCGTGATGGGCTTTCTGTAACTTATGAGGGTCTTATATAAAACCTCCTATCTCAGAAGAGGTGTTCCCTGTGATTACAGCCTAAGCCTTTACAGTCTATCTCAGAGGGATTTTTATTATAAACGCCCCCTCCATGGCTGAAGACCAAGGCAAGCCCAGAAAAATTGTATTATTGGTCATGAATTAAACTTTGATAAAAGATTCCTTCTGGCTTCATTTTCTTGTGTTTATTTGATGCCCCAATAGAAGATTTTCAAGTGAGCAAAGGATAACTGAGGTTCGTGCACACTCCTGACCTAGCAGCAGCTCCTTGGGCTGGCTGCTGCCTACCTCAGGTGATGTCCTGGCAACACAGCCACTCAGGCAAGTCAGGAGTTTCTTCTGACGTCTCAAGAGGTTTGTGGAGTAAAAACTGTATCTAGTGTGAGCATGTGGCACTTTTAACTACCCTTGTGTGGAAAAATTCACCAAAACAATGAGGAAAATAAAAGGTATCTTTTATTTGGATTCTGTGAAGTTTAATGCAATTGGCCAAAATTGCTAATTGGCAAATTTCTCCATTCTTATGTCAGCCAGTTCACTCATCAGAAGTCTCAAAATAAATATTTAGGTATAAATTATTTTTAATTGAGAATTTTTGTTCTACTTTTGGAGGAAAAAACCCACATTTTTTTCTTTGGTGCTATAATATTGAGAGTAGCTTGGTTCCAAAATGGTTGCATTGCTGAAACTCAGGCTCTTCCTTAGACATGATGTATTTCTATTTTATGAAAGGAACGTATTCGTCACACAAAGAAAGAAAATATAGAAAGCTGAATGCTTGTGTGACAGCTAAAGAATAAGCTGCCAACTCTGGGAGAACAGAAAGGCCTTGAGTGCTGGAGTTTCCACTCTGAGCCCACCACCGCAGCCTCCATTCACGAACTGGGATGGGGCTAGGGGAGTTTACCAAGTGGGTGTGACCTAGGACTGACCATCTGCCTTTGAGGCAAAGAGTGAAATAAGAATGTTTGAGCAGGAATTAAGCCACCTCTAAAAGTTCTAAATGCTGGAATGGGATTCTGGAAAACTGCCACTCTTAACACACAATGACTCTAGGAAACCACTCCTTGTTTCTGTGCACAGGGAAACACCCGAGGTGAGTACAACAGATTCATTTTCGGAACTTGTAGTCAAATTAATGTTTGGGGTTTCTCACTAAGTCACTGAGTTACAAAAGAGCTGGAAAATGCATGGCATGCAGCTCAGGCAGAACCGAGTTTCACAAGCTTCGCTCTCCAACTTGCTTGCCTGTTCGGATCTGCCCAGAAGCTTTCAGGAGCCTTTGGCAGGGTGTGGTGCAGAGCAGACGGTTACATGATCAGCATGGACTTCACTAGAGAGAGCTCAATGCGGGAGGGGGACAAGGGGATCCTTCCTTTCAGGGATCGCAAGAACCTCCAACTCTGACAACTGCAATCTATGGGGCCTTTCCAAATGAAAAAGCCAGTTGCTAAATGAGTAAGCAAAGGTGCATATTCCCAATATAGTAATATGCAGGCAGTCAAATCATCTGTCATTTGCGTTAATTTAATTATCATACCACATTTAATTATCTAATACAAAATGTAAATAAAGTGACAGGTTGACAGCACATACTAATTATGTTCATTATAATAATTAAATGGGAAGGAATTTAGAGTCAAGAAAGTGCCATAAAATGCAGGGAATCTTTCGATTAAAACATTTTAATTAGAAACTGCAACCCTATAGGAAACAGAAGATTCATTCCATCAAGGATGGGACATCACTTTTATTATCCAGGTTTCTCTTCTCAAGTCATCCTTGGTATCATGGGGCTCAGTCTTTCCAGTTAATAGACTAAATGGTGGCAAATAAAAAGTGCCAATCCTTTATGCAAAGCAGTTATGTAATCAAACAGTAGGCTGCAGCAGGCTTTCAGGATGTCTTGTTTTATAAAGACACAAGCTGTTTTCCCAGTAGGAAATCTATGATCCCCTGTGGACAAACTGGCTCTGCAAATTAACACGACTTATGACTAATGATAAGGAAACATTAAATGAATTGAGCATCTAATTTCTCCTATGAATTTCCTCTGATTTACAGAAAGTGGCAATAGGCGAAACAGATTCCTTTCTTAAGTACAAAAGTGAGGTGGAAACTCACTGAACTGCCAGTGGCGAGGCTGGGCTCTGCCAATTCTTGCTTGACAATTCCTTTTCCTTCTCTGAGCCTCAATTCTTCCTCCTACAATATGAGGGAGATGGACTAGGTATCTCTCAGAGCCCTTCTAGGATGAAGGCGCCATGAATCTATGACTGAAGAAGCTAACGCCAGTGCTGAAAACTAAACTTACCACATCCTCTTAGCAAATGCTCACTTAGCAAATTACTGGACTTCATGGGGTCAGTAGAAGGGCAATTTAATAGAACTAGTTTTAAAAGTGAAAACAAACTAACAATTAACTTTTCAGTTACAGAAAACTTCCAACTCTATTGGGATATGAGCAGTTATCACCTCGGCAAGCTTGTGGCTATTCCTATACCCTGCCCTTGCCCTGCAGCCTGACTGGCATGGAGCACAGCCATGAGCTGGTGAGCACAGCCTTTAGTGCAGGTAAAACAACTGTGGCTGAAGATGGCATCACAGAGCAAGGTACGTGACATCTCACCTGTAAGAAGTCTGCTTATAAGTATCTGTCATTGGGTTCCCTCTATTAATAGTGAGGAGCCAAAGTATACTGAGGTTTTAATGATAAGTTGCCACACAGTGGGCAGGCAGCTCATTAAGCTGTCTGCTGCAGATGGAATCTGGAGTAGGGTAAGGAAGGTCCGAAAAACACAAAATAGCTTGGAGTCCCCATGAGATCAAAATGCTGCTCTGTGGTTCTAGTTTCAGCCTTTAAAATGTCACAGACTCATGGAACTTACAGGGGAGGTCATCTAGTATAATCCACTTATTTTTTGTTTACTTCATTGTGTAAAAATGTGTAACATATAATTTACCTTTTTTTTTTCTTTTTTTTTTTTTTTTTTTTTTAAAGACAGAGTCTTGCTCTGTCGCCCAGGCTGGAGTGCAGTGGTGCGATCTCGGCTCACTGCAACCTCTGCCTCCCGGGTTCAAGTGATTCTCCTGCCTCAGCCTCCCAAGTAGCTGGGATTACAGGCGTGCACTACAGCACCTGGCTAATTTTTGTATTTTTAGTAGAGATGGGGTTTTGCCATGTTGGCCAGGTTGATCTCAAACTCCTGACCTCAAGTGATCTGCCTGCCTCGGCTGCCCAAAGTGCTGGGATTATAGACTTAAGCCACCACGCCTGGCCCCATTTCAACTATTTTTAACCCCACAATTCAGTGGCATTAAGTATATTTACAATATTATGCAATTATCACTGCTATCCACCTCCAGAACTAATTTGCTTCTTTGTAGAGTCAGTGATGCTTAAACCTCGAGAGGGGAAATAATTTATCTATGATCACACAGCTAATGGCAGAGCTGGGGCTAGAACCCAGGCTTTCTATCTGCTAAACTGTGGTCCATTTCTACTCATAAAACATGTTCATTTACACTTTCCAAGATCTTTATGAGTCTCCCTGAATAAGGCATACAGATAGGCCCTAGAAGCTTTCCAGTCAGCATCTAAGGGGCAGAATGGCAGTTTCTCAAATGTACTGTCTTGGTGAACCTGCATCATCTTCTACATTCACCACCGCTAGCCAAGGTACACTTCAGTGATCACGAGTGGATGGTAACTGGGACATGCCTGGCTTTCTTAAGCAATGTAAGATGAAATGAAAAGTACACTGAGTTGGGCTTTGCAAAACCTGGATGCTAGTCTTGATCGTTCATAAAGAAATGATTTTCTGTGTCATTTCAGGGAGCTTACTTTATCTTTTAGAAGCCCAATTGCTCACCTGTCTGTGAGGTAAGAATAATTCCTGCACTTACGGCCCCACTAAAGTGCTACTGAGGCTCAAGAGACAAGAGATGGGAAGAATAGTATAAAGAACTCTACAAATATAAGGTATTTCTACCTTATTTCTCTCTCTCTTTTTTTTTTTTTTTTTTTTGTTGAAACGGAGTCTCGCTCTGTCACCCAGGCTGGAGTGCAGTGGTGTGATCTCAGCTCACCGCGACCTCCGCCTCCCAGGTTCATGCGGTCCTCCTGCCTCAGCCTTCCCAGTTGCTGGGATTACAGGCATGTGCCACCACACCTGGCTCATTTCTGTATTTGTAGTAGAGATGGGGTTTCACCATATTGGCCAGGCTGGTCTTGAACTCCGGACCTCATGATCTGCCCACCCTGGCCTCTCAAAGTGCTAGGATTACAGGTGTGAGCCACCATGCCTGGCCTCTACCTTATAATATTTCTAATATATGGCCGGGCGTGGTGGCTCATGTCTGTAATCCCAGCACTTTGGGAGGCCAAGGTGGGCGGATCACCTGACGTTAGGAGTTTGAGACCAGCCTGACCAACATGGAGAAACCCCGTCTCTACTAAAAATACAAAATTAGCCAGGCGTGGTGGTGCACACCTGTAATCCCAACTACTCAGGAGGCTGAGGCAGGAGAATCGCTTGAACCTGGGAGGCAGAGGTTGTGGTGAGCCAAGATGGTGCCATTGCACTCCAGCCTGGGCAACAAGAATGAAACTCCGTCTCAAAAATAAAATAAAATAAAAATTTCTAATATAAATATTATGCTTAGTAATATCATCTCCATAATGTGCAGTGTCTCAGCTTCTTACAATTACTATCTTTTCTATCAGCTTCTTACTTCTCTACTTTTTTTTTTTTTTAAATCTTGTTCTTTCTTCTCATAGATTGTTGCATTTTAGCAACTGCCCCAGATCTAAAGTGACCTCTCTAATCTTCCCTCAAATCAGAAGTGGATGTCCAGTTTGGTATTCAATCCTTCTGGGAGGCAAGGTGTTGAAACACAGGGTCTGGCTTTTTTCACTTTTCTAATTTCTTCCTCAGCGTGAGCTTACCTCTCACCAATGATCTTCAAACCTCACTGTATCCTCTTCTTCTCCAACTGACAAGTGACAGGGTCTCAGTCTCTTCCTCCTCCTTGTATTGACCAGTGCTCTCTCCACCCATTTCATCTGCTTTTTTTCCCATCCCAGCATGCCCAGTCATCACCTTCCTACCATGTCCAAGTCAGGTCTTACATGCCATCTCCAAATATGAGTCCCCCATTCCTGATACCCCTTAACTCTGAGCCCAGAGATGCCAAAATTGTGTGTTTTATCTAAAGGAGAGGATTAATATGTGATCCAGCATCAGCAGAAAAACTGTCTGAAATCCCATGAAATTCTGAGTTCAGTAAGTTTATCATAATAGAGTTGGTTTAAGCAAAAAGTTTTAAACCATCCTTAATATGAAATGCATGGAAAGAGCTGAATTTTGTCCTGCAGAACTGCACACAGCAAAATATTATCACATGTACAAATTACTCACCTCTTTCAAAGGCAGTAGGCAGTGTCTTGATATATAATAAACAATTTAAGTATAAAATAAGACATTTTTAGGTTAACCATGAATGTCCATACAAGATAAAGCCATATAGTTGTTAAAAATACTTAGCAAAGATTCTGATATAATGTTAAGTGCATAAAGCAGGACACAAGCATTTGTACAGTATGACCTCAGCCGTGTAAAATTACTCATAGAAAAGAGGCTGGAAGGGAATCTGCCAAAATGTTAACAGTGGCTATCTCAGATAGTGAGATCAGGAATAACTGTGATTCCCGTTTTTTTCTTTACACTTGAACTGTCTTTTTCTCTTCCCTTTCCTTTTCCTTTCCTTTTCTTTTCCTTTCTCCTTCCTACTTTCTTCCTTTCCTTTCCTTTTTCCTTTTCTTTTCTTTTTTCTTTGAGACAGAGTCTGGCTCTGTCTCCCAGGCTGGAGTGCAGTGGCGGGGTCTCGGCTCACTCCAACCTCTGCCTCCCATATTCAAGCAGTTCTCCTGCCTCAGCCTCCTGAGTAGCTGGGATTTCAGGCGCCTGCCACCACGCCCAGCTAATTTTTGTATTTTTAGTAGAGACAGGGTTTCATAATGTTGGCCAGGCTGATCTCGAACTCCTGACCTCAGGTGATCCACCCGCCTTGGCCTCCCAAAGTGCTGGGATTACAGGCATAAGCCACTGTGCCCGGCTGCCCTTTTTCACAATAACTAAAATCAGAAAAATAAAATCAACTTTTAAGATAAAATAAAAAGCAATTTAATAGGTTGAATGGATGCACATGAAGAAAAAAAAATCTACACGGATGATTTCCCTCAACTTTCCTTCCCCTGAGCAGTCTGTAAGAGACCTGTGAGCCTACTAGGCCTGGTCCACAGAGAGGACAGAGCATCCCCATCAGGGAGTGCTTGAAAGGGAAGGACACTGCCTGTGCTGTAGAGGTAGGAGGGGAGAAAAAGCTGCCATCTACTCTCCTGGCAACAGGGTCTGTAAAAGGGGAACTTTTCTGGTATAATACTCTGGTAAGGATCCAAACTGTCTATATTTTAGCCATGGGAATCCTTCTAAAACAGACTGCTTATTCCTGCAGTGCGGTTCAGGGAATGACTGAACATACACTTTGCCTCCATGCTTACTTGAGGTATTAGAGGCATCAACAATCGTCTAGGAAATACAGAGCAGGGCTCAGTGTCCCTTTGAACCCAGATGGCTATGACTTCTGAGTTCTTGGGCCTGCCTTATTTTTTTTTTTTCTTTTTTCTCCTTCTCAGGAAAGCAATTTCAGCTCTCATTGTGCAGTTTCTTGCCTTGTACTTGGCTCTACCACCACAACCATCTCTTTTATTCCTGCCCAGATCTAGTTTGCTGCAGGCTAGATAAACCTTGCAAACATACTTGTTAGAGATTTGCCTACAATACAAATTAGGAAGTTTAGAGTAAGGCTGGGCACGGTGGCTCACACCTGTAATCCCAGTACTTTGGGAGGCCAAGGTGGGTGGATCACGAGGTCAGGAGTTCCAGACCAGCCTGGCCAAGATGGTGAAACCCTGTCTATACTAAAAATACAAAAATTAGCTGGGCATGGTGGTGGGTGCCTGTAATCCCAGCTACTCAGGAGGCTGAGACAGGAGGATCGCTTGAACCCGGGAGGCAGAGGTTGCAGTGAGCCAAGATCACACCACTGCACTCTAGCCTGGGCGACAGAGTAAGACTCTGTCTCAAAAAAAAAAAAAAAAAAAAAGAAAGTTTAGAGTAAGAGTTAAGGGGTTGTTCAGAGGCTTTTCTTTCTTAGCTACAATCTATACAATTAAGGTTGGCTGAGTAGGGAGCTTTTTCTTTTTTTTTTTTTTAAGACGGAGTTTCGCTCTTGTTGCCCAGGCTGGAGTACAATGGTGCAATCTCAGCTCATCGCAACTTCTGCCTCCTCCTGCCTCAGCCTCCGAGTAGCTGGGATTACAGGCATGCGTCACTATGCCCAGTTAATTTTGTATTTTTAGTAGAGACGGGGTTTCTCCATGTTGGTGAGTATGCGGCTGGTCTCAAACTCTCGACCTCAGGTGATCTGCCTGCCTTGGCCTCCAAAAGTGCAGGGATTATAGGTGTGAGCCACTGCGCCCGGCCAAGTAGGGGGCTTTAGATAAATGAGGTTGTCAGGAATTACTATTTGATATGCTAGTTATGCCATAATCCCGGCTTCAAAAATAAAGAGAAATAAGGTATTTTATTATTAGTAAAAAATCTATAACAGATTTTCCAACATCTTAAAAAAGCAGAAAGCAGGCCAGGTGTGGTGGCTCACACCTGTAATCCCAGCACTTTGGGAGGCCAAGGTGGGAGGACTGCTTGAGCCCAGGAGTTCAAGACTAGCCTAGGCAACATGGCAAAGCCCTGTCTCTACAAAAATTAGCTGGGTGTGATGGTACCCGCATGTGGACCCAGCTACTCAGGAGGCTGAGGTGGGAGGATCGCTTGAGCCCAGGGGGTCAAGGCTGCAGTGAGCCATGATCATGCCACTGCACTCCAGCCTGAATGACAGAGCAAGAACTTGTCTAAAAAAAAAAAAAAAAAAAAAAAAAAAAGGCCGGGCGCGGTGGCTCACGCCTGTAATCCCAGCACTTTGGGAGGCCGAGGCGGGCGGATCACAAGGTCAGGAGATCGAGACCACAGTGAAACCCCGTCTCTACTAAAAATACAAAAAAAAAATGAGCCGGGCGCGGTGGCGGGCGCCTGTAGTCCCAGCTACTCGGGAGGCTGGGGCAGGAGAATGGCGTGAACCCAGGAGGCGGAGCTTGCAGTGAGCCAGGATGGCGCCACTGCACTCCAGCTTGGGCGACAGAGCCAGACTTCGTCTCAAACAAAAAAAAAAAGCAGAAACCTATTTACAAATGAAATCTTAAAAAAAAAAAAATCTATGAAATATTGCTCAGAAACCAAATAATTAAAGTAGTTTAAAGCAAAACTACTATGAGTGACCCACGGGAGAGTCCTACCTTCTCAGCCTCCCACCAACACCAAAGGAAGATTCTAAGCACCTAGGCAGAAGCCAGGAGTCAAGAACAGTTTCATAGAACACCAGACTCTAATAGTATATGAAAAGTGACCCAACTTGGAAGATGTAAGCTACCTTATCAAAACAAAAACCCTGATAGCTAGAGCAGCAGACTCCACGTGGTAAGGAAGTACATAGTAAAGAATCTACATGGTAAGAGAGTACATGCTTCTCTGTGGCTTAAGAATATTTTATTACAAATATTTTATTTTATAGCTCTAAGAGGAGGCCCTAATGCTAATCTAGTTCTTATCGAATCTATTTGAAGAGGGCCAGGTGTAGTGGCTCATGCCTGTAATCTCAGCACTTTGGGAGGCCAAGGCAGGCGGATCACCTGAGGTCAGGAGTTCAAGACCTGCCTGACCAACATGGTGAAACCCCATCTTTACTAAAAATACAAAAAATTAGCCAGGTGTGGTGGTGGGTGCCTGTAATCCCAGCTACTTGGGAGGCTGAGGCATTAGAATTGCTTGAACCTGGGAGGTGGAGGTTGCAGTGAGCTGAGATTGCACCACTGCATTCCAGCCTGGGTGACAGAGCGAGCCTCTGTCTCCAAAAGAAAAAAAAATCTATTTGACGAGAAGGAGTTAGAGGCATATTCCTGGCGTCTGGTTAAAGGGCTTTACAGAGGACATTTGGGTTCCAGCCCATTAGCCTGCCTTTTCTCATTCTAATACGTCACACTCTCAGCACTGGGGGAATGTTCTAAGGAACTTTCCAGGGCCTCTTACCTGGTTATCTGGGTGGTTAACAGTGAAGTAGCCCACACAGACGATGACCTCATGAAGGAGGCTTTCACAGGAGACTTGGCTGCAGTGGCCCAGCAGGGAGCTGGCCATGTGCCGGAATGCAAGGGACAAGCCCTCTGCCCCTACAATAGACTGACAAAGACAAGGAGCAGTTAGAAGCCCTCAGTCCAGGGAGAGCCAGGGCTGCAAATCACAAAGCAAGACTGGCCCTGTGCATTTTCTGCCACGGTGCTGGAAAAACATGACATTTCTACAGTACTATACTTAACACTTCAGTTTAGGGGTTCTTTTTGTAATAAATGACAATAATAAATACAATGTTTACCTGAAAAGGGACAGTAGCAGACCAAATGCCTATACCACGTGGATCAAGACATTATCTACCTAAAGCACAGTTATTTATTCTATTTTTAATAACTTAATTTTTCTCATATACAAATATTCTTACTGTAGAAAATCTGGAAAAGCATAAAAAACCTAAAATTCACCTGTAAATCTACCACTTAGCTAAATTCCAACAATTTTTTTTCTGAAGGAGAAAATATTTTCTTGTACACAGAGTTAAACATATATTTCTAATTATTTATGTTTAAACAAAAATTATAAATAACAACTAGTTATTATTCAAATAAGTAGCTCTATAAACCAAAGGCTCCCAAAAGAATGTAAAAAAAAAATACAAAAAATTCTCCTTAAAACCATGAAACCCCTCAGCTATGGGACTTCTGGGATCCTTTCTCCAGACAGGCAAAGGGCTGTCGGCGGTGGGCGACTCAAGAAGAGAGCCTGAGTCTGTGCAGCTCTATTTAATAAACATGTCAAACAGACAGAGCGACAGGAGGGCAAAGGGGAGAGGCGAAGCCCACAGAATACACTCGCAGCCCACACTGGAATGAAGCACCACTGCTGGCCTGTGGGAAAAGGCAGCGTTTTAAACTCATCTTTTGATTTGAGGTCTGAGTGGGCTTGAACCAGGTTGGATGCGTTGCAGCTTGGACGTTTCAATGAATTCACTTTACCTAACTGGGTGAAACAGAGCCATTTTAGTGAGCATTCTTGAAACAAAATTACTGCTAAATTTTAAGAGTGCCTTTTGTCTGTTTCACAGCCCCAAAACAACAAAAAAAATGTTCTTCAAGCCCCAAAGAGACTTCAGAAGGGCTTTGCTCCTTTAAATCAAGTAGTGACACTTTCTCAGCTCAGCCTTTATTTAATTAGTCACGTCCAGCATGCTGTGACCCAGTGCCCTCTGTTTAACCTTCACTGATAAGAGCAGGTCAAGGGGCATATAAGTTTGAATGTAAAAATTAAACCAATTTTTCAAGGAAACTATATTTCCTTTTTAGCCAGAATTAATTGCCAAGTCAGTACATTGATTTGTTTCCTGAGACCACCTTCAATTGTAAAAACTGTCAAACTGAATGCAATATACAATATCCCCAGTCTCAAGGCCACCCGTGCCAATATGAATTCAGAGTGAAATCAGACTCTTTGCTGAAGAGAGAAAAATATTTTGACAGCCTTATTAGTATACAATGAAATGGAACCAGCTAGGAAAATACTCTAATGGATAACCTTTTGTACTATTACATGATGGGTTCTCACACAAAATAAGCACACAGGTTTGTGGCTTTGAAGAGGGTGAAGGAGCACTGGGAATGCTGCATTCAGTTTCCAACCTTCTGACTCAGCATCTGCAAGACAGTTTAGGTAAATTCTTCTTCTCAGAAACTGAGTCAGTTCACATTTTCTGAGGGCCTACTATCTGCTAGTGAGCATAGCACTTTTATGCAATCATATTTAATCCTCAAATAGTCTTGTAAGGTAGGTGTTCTTAATCTCTATTTTACAGATGAGGAAATGGAGTCTTAAGTGTTCAAATAACTTGTCTAATGTCATACAATTTGAAGAGGTAATGTGATGGCTCAAAGTCAGGTCATTCTGACTCCAGATCCAGGGGTCTAATGAGGATGTCTCCCTGTAACAGCTCTGTATTCTTGTGATGCATTCAAACCCAAATCATCAACATGTCTTATATCATCTCGTCTAACTCTTCAGCAGGTCAGACAATTTATCTCACTTCAGTTTTTTTCTTCAGTTCCTGTGAGCCTCCCAGGCAATTCATAAATTATCTCTCAGATTTTTCTGAGGTCAGATCATGCTGAGATGTACACCTTCCTTCTTTCCACTTAAAATCTCTTTTCCTGTCCTTCACATACATAGTTCCTAAAACCTCACTTTTGACATGTAAGTTGTTTTGATGAACCAGAACATGAGTTTCTCTGACCATAACTATCACAAAAATAGTACTTTTCTGGAAAACTCATCCATTGCTATACAGTACAAATACTGTGTATTTAATTTACTTAAGCTTACAGTCTTGATCACGTCCATCTACATCAATGGTGTCTATGTAGACAGATGTGTTGCTTTACATAGCTGGTGAAGCCTATGTTTCCCTTCCCTTGAATATGGAAGGCTTATGACTGATTCAACCAATAAAGTATGGTTGATAAATAAGTGTATGACTTCTGAGGCTAAGTCATAAAAAGTCCTGTAGCTTTTGTTGGTTTCTCTTGGAACACTTGCTTTCTGGAAGCTTCCTCTTAGGACACTCCCACTCAGAATCGAGACAGCATAGTGTTTTAAAAAGTCCAAGTCACATGGAGAAGCAGTAGGTAGATGCTCTGGCCACCAGTTCTAGGTGAATCTTGTCTTTGAGTCATCCCAGGCATCAAACATAAGAGTAAAGAGCCTCCAGATGATTTTAGCTCTTAGCTATAGCCATGACATCATGGAGCAGAGACAAGTAATTTCCACTGTGATAAGCCCCATCTGAATTCTGAACTCCTAGAATCTGTGATCAGAAATAAATGTTTCCCCTACTAAGTTCATCTGTTTGTTTTTAAATGCATAAAAGTAATTAAGAAAAAACACATAGTCATTGGTATATATTACAGGCCCCAATGCTAGAAATTCTGGGCATTTAGGTCCCCTCACATGCTGATGAGGAGTCAGAAAGAAACATGAAGGGTAAAGGCTACCTGGAAACTATAGCTAGGAAGAGAATGAGAAAGAGTAATGGCGAGACTGATAAAATAAAATAAGAGAGGAGAGACAGTAGAGAGACAAAAAAGAAGAAAAAACAGGAAGGAAAGAACTGAGAAGGAAATATAGAGTTGCATGAAAAGAAGGAAGAAAAGGTACTGGAGAATTGTGAGAACCAGTCAAGAAAGGGCATTCCAAATGACAGCCAGGGCATTTGATTTTTAGAATAATTGTTTTTTATTTATTTTTTATTTATTTTGTTATTTCATTTCTTTTTATCCCTAGAGACACTGATTCGGAGAACAGTTGAACCCTCTTGAGCCACTCTCATTTTATTCCTGCTGTTTTCGGCAAAAGTGGCTCAAGTGGGGATAAGTTTCAAGTTGGATATAGCAAGGATCTGGAAAGGAGAAATGTTTTTTTATTTTAGTTGGGCACCAAAGATTCCAGAAATAGGCTTTTGATTTTTCTTTTCCTTTTTTAATGAAATCACTTGACATTATTGCCCATTATTAAGCCCTTTAGGCTTAAAGGCGACTAGGGAGCAGGTCTGGTTGAAGTTCAATGGTGCTCCTTTGTGAGTGAGCCTGCACAGGCCACAAGTTCACAGGAGGAGAGGGGCAGGGAGCAGGGACCTGGGGCTCCCTGACAGAGTGACTGACTGAACAGCTGACTTATCCCAGATGCTTGTTTTATGATGTGGAGTCCCCTGTAGCAGTATAAATGTTGGTTAAGAAGACCCGTGAAACAGGAAGCTAAGAGACAGTTTTTAGATATTTGCTATTCCATAATCTATTAACAAAAGAAATCACTCCCTTTCGACACAGCTGATGGGCAGACTGGTAGACTCCATATCCTGAGCATGTAAAGTTAAGGTTCCCTGATTTCCAAACTGTTTCCAGACAGAATACAGTGGGCTTAGGTCTTCAAAAAACACAGATGTTATGTTCAACCCTGAGGCGAGAACCACTGACATTTTTTTGAAGCAGATATCTCTCATTTATATGTGACTGTAACCTCCCAGAACTCTACGTATTGTGCAGTCAGTTACCACCTAAGGCTAGTTCAACTGCTCTGGAGACAGAAAAGCATTAACCCAAAGGAAGGGATTTCTGTTCTCATGACAGATAAACTAATTCTACAAAGTTGAAAGATTCTAGATCCAATGATACAACTTAGTCACAAATTTCCTTTTTTGAACAAAATGACAGGAAGACATCAATTAAAGAACTGTACATTTGTCATCAGCTACAATATAGAAGTATTCCTTCCATCTCAGAATGGCAAAGTCCACTATTTTCATACATTTGTATCTCTATAACCTTTTTCCCTCTGAGCAAAGCAATTCATCTAAATTATGGGTTCATCATCTGCCAAGTTTGTTCCTTTTTTAATGAAATCACTTGACAGTTAATAAACTGAAAGAGAAAGTCTATTCCTTGGGGCTTGCTCTGTTCCAAAGGTTCAGTGTTTTTGAAAATTAAATTTCCTACATGAAAAAAAAAAAAAATCTGTTTCCAGGCTGACAGTCTGGTGTTATAGCATAAAGCAATTCTTCTTTCTTTAGCTATAAAAACTTAATAGCTAAAGATGCAAATCCCTGTAAAGCTAGTTACACACTTTACCCTGAACACAAAATCAGCTAAACCATCCATAGAAAGTCATATCAATCAAATAATTTATCTAAAAAGCTAGTTATATACTTTACATTGGACACAAAATCAGCTAAACTATCCATCGAAAGTCATATCAGTCAAATAATGTATCTAATTTTGGTTCTATTTACATAAGAAACCATTACTTTCCTTAATATTTAAAAGTTGATGAGATGATAATGTCCTGATCTAAAGAATTCCAGACAAAAGGTTTATAAATAGCAGCATGGCAAAGGATGAACATAGGCTTTGGAGTGGGAGAGTCACGGTTACCTGTCCTGGTTCATAAACATGTAACCATGGGCAAATTACTTAACTGTCAGCTTCTCTATCTGTAAAATGGGTATAACAATACTTTGCATGGTAGCTATGAGAATAAATGAGAATGCTAGATGTTATAGAGCATCTAATACAGTTCCCAGAAAATAGTAGCTTAATAAATTATAATATATATTATAATTCCATTTATTGTAGTTTATTCCTTATACCCCAATTCAGGAGAAGAACCTGACATCCTATCTACACGAAAATATTAACTCTCGATTGGTTAACATTGATATAAACCAATACTTGGTACCTGAAAAGCAGGCAGATGAAGAGCTGCAAAGCTGTTGAAGAAACGTAAACTCTGAATGGCTACTTGGGTGGTATTTTGGGTGTAATTCTCCTTGGGACTGGCAGTGCTAGGGTCCAAGATGGTGCCATGGAAGAGGACACAGTAGAGCATATGAAGAACTCCAGCCAGGTCGGTTGCCTGAAGAGCAGCTGTCAGCCCTGTGGGATCCTGGCGATTATTGTCAAATATGCTGTATGACCTGACAAAGAAACATTCAATTCTTTGAGAAAAACTACTTAAAGGATGTTAGCAATTTGTATAGGTTAAATGAAACAAGACAATCAGACCATTAAAAACAAACCATCTGAGTTGTGTAATATGGTAACAAAGAACTTCAAGGAATAAATCCCTCCCCACCAACCGCACTGTGGCTTTCTTTTTCTTCTGGAAGACCAGCCTGCTGCAGCAGTGTCAACTGAGCACTCTGCAGCCAGTGCTGAGGCTGCCAACCACCCTTCCCATACTTTGTAGCCTCACGTTGTTTAGTATCCTGGGTCTGGGCAAAGTGGACAGTCTGTGAAAGCTTTTGGGACTCAGAGGCCAAAAACACACTCCTAGCTTCCTTTCTGGATAAAGGCACTCTTCTTAAGGGAGGCAGCTATTAGGAAAGCATGAGGCCTCAAAAACCCAGTAATGTGTTGGTATAGTGTGATAGGGAGATTCTTCAGCTGCTTCTGAAGCCCCTTTTCCAACATTGAGGAGTACAGGCGGGACAGGTTGTAGAAGCCACAGCTCCAAGAACAAGCAAGTACTGGATTAGGTCTACACAAATCAGATGAAGTCAGCTTAGCTACCATGGCAGGTAATGTTACAGAAGAGCAAGAAGAGACAATGGCAGTGGCAAATGAATTCCTAAAATCAATAGTAAAGCAGCAGGGGTATGCTAAATCTATCTCATCCTTGAACTAAGGTATTTTTTTATTATTATTTTTTGTTGTTGAGATGGAGTCTCGCTCTGTCGCCCAGGCTAGAGTGCAGTGGCGTGATCTCGGCTCACTACAAGCTCTGCCTCCCAGGTTCACGCCATCCTCCTGTCTCAGCCTCCCGAGCAGCTGGGACTACAGGCGCCCGCCACCACGCCCAGCTAATTTTTGCATTTTTAGTAAAGACGGGGTTTCACCGTGTTAGCCAGGATGGTCTCGATCTCCTGACCCCGTGATTCGCCCACCTAGGCCTCCCAAAGTGCTGGGATTACAGGGGTGAGCCACTGCGCCTGGCCGAACTAAGGTATTTTTTATTTTGCTTTTACTTTTATTTATTTTTTAAAAATTTCCCTTCTTTTCACAGGTGTTAAAAAAAAAAGTAGAACCACTCAATGTGAGGGTTGAACCCACTGACTCTGGGATTAAGAGTCCCACGCTCTACCAACTGAGCTAGTCAAGCAATTCTGAACTAAGGTATATGTGAAGCATCTAGTGACTAAGAGCAGGCAGTTATAGTAAACATGGCTGCCAAGCATTCACCCTTTTAAACAAAAACCGTACAAAGATTTCTAAGGAATCACCTCTCCTTAACTCATAGCCAATATGCTTCACATAAATTTCCTTCCCTATTTACTCTGGCTCAAGGGTATCCAGGCCTACGGTTAAGCCACACATTTCTCTGGCTGTTGAGCATTACTCAGGGATGGCACATGCCACAATCAGAGCTAATGGGATAGAGGGAGATACTTTTGCTGAGACGCTTGGGAAGAAATCATCACTTTTTCCTCTACTGGGTTTGAATCTGAGATGTAAGATCTGGAGTTGCTATAGCCACTTGTAACCACTGCACAAAACCGCAGGTCTCTTAGTGCTCTTTCTTCATGACACTGATTTTTCTCAGGAAGGCAAGTTACAAGTTTCTACTCAATGTCTTCCTTTAATGTGGCACGATCTACACAACACTGAGCAGGAGTACTTTTATGTTTCTGGCATGGCATACTACCTTTCCCTACTTTTTAACACTATGAGTTAGTGTTAAAAATCTGGGTTAGTGTATGTACAGGGGTGTGTGTGTGTGTATGTGTGTGTATATATACATGTATATATACACACACATATACATATATACACATATATATAGGTTGTCATTTGTCATTCCTTTCAGCTGGATGGGAGGTAGTCCTTGAAGAACTATGCTTACTTCATCATCTTTCCCAGAAGCACTCAAGAGGTGTCACTAATTAAACAAGAATTGAGAGGTGCTGACTGGTAAATTTCTAGTATCTTGTTTAGTTTTCTCAATTCATAACTTAGTTTTTCCAAAGGGATCATTTTATTCATTTTACTAGTTGCATCAAAGCAGTTGTATTTGTAACCACGGTACACATTTATTTCTTGAATGTGTACTATTTCTAATATTTCTAAGAATACAGCCAAGTGGCATGACATCTTCGTATACATTGTTCTCTACTCAAGAAAGAAGCTCTCTTATGAAATACTGTCATCTCATTTATACGGCAGGATCTGCCAAGTACATTCATATGTGTCACCTTATCTCATTCTTACTGGGTTTTCATAGTTGGTAGAGAAGTTATTCATCCTCTCATTGTACACATGAGGCAAGTGAGACCTAGAGAAATAAGGTGAAGTGTTTTAGGTCATACAAATTTTTAGTGGCAAAAGCAGGAATATCACCCAGGGCTTTTGACTGTTTAGGGTCAGTGCTTTATCCATGGACCAAAACATCCAGGTCAAACACAGGCTGACCTCCTCTTTCCTCTCGATGCCTTCTTTTAAGTCAAATTTTGTGATTAAGTAAATACTGTTAAGATATACAGAGACTATAACGCAATCTTGTATTGTCGAGGGGAGATATTTTTGTCTCACAGCACTCAATAAAAAGTTTAAGAAATTATATTTATTTGCTTATATGTATATCTGAACTGTTACACAAACTTCTGTTAGCTAATGTCAGCTGACCCTTACTTCCTTCCATTAAAGCCAAAAGAGTTAGGGGTCAGACCCTGACTAGAGACGTGAGTAGAGATTAATGTGTCTGAATTTATTATATAGGTTCCAAAAAGGGGCCTGTGTTTGTTTAACACTGACTGCCTTTTAGAACCAGTGACAAGTCAGAAGATATTTCTCCCTAAAGCTGATTTCTAATAGGCTTTCAGAACCTTGAGAATGAGTGACATCATTGCTGGTGACAACAGTTTTACTGCTCTGTGATTCAGAATGGTGACTTCCCCTTTACTCTTGTGTTGCTTTTAAACTGATTATCAGTATATTCTAATACAGATATTCAGGAATATAGCTTTGTCATTTAAAACATTTTATAATACTTAGTCTTTCTGAGCATTTATTAAGTGACAAGAATTCACTGCTATTTCCTCTTCCAAAGAATACATAAAAAAAATCTTAAGAAAAAAAAAAAGTGAAGGTTATCAGAACATATTCTCTCCTGCACCATTATTTAGGAAAACACTAATCTGATAGATTATAAAGCAATACAGCCCAGTCTTTTGCAGATATTATCCTAATGAAATAAAAATGGTAATTGAGGAAAATCTGTTAAATAAGCATTTAAGAACTTAGATGTGGAAATGGTTCTAAATGCATAAAATAGTGCTTCATGGAAAAGACCATTCATGTTGAAGAGTCCACAGGATATATGGGGGCAAGGGGAGGCTTTGACTGTCCCATTTGGCTTCCACAGGACTAATGTAGACCTGAAGGGACCGTAGAGAATGTTTACTTTTGATTTAGCTTGAAGTACAGATAATTTATCCATGAGCAGGCCACTGGCTTCTGTTGGTCTTAACTGTCAGTTATAATCACTTTAAGCCTAAATGTTTATAAGAAAAAAGTAAAAGGCCTTATTCATATCAGGCATGGGTCACCAAGTTTTCTTTAACAAATACATAGAAGATGTGAAAAATCAGATATGAAATTTTGCATAGTACATTCTGAGATCTTTGTAATTTTACCAGATTTTAAGGTGTTTTTGTTAGGTCTTCAGGACTAGAGATCTTAGTGAGACATTCATTTCTGTTCATCAAAAGCTAGATTCAATTAGGGAAAAGTAAAATTAGTTTTTCATTAATACTGCACAATGCCTGAAAACCCTACTTTACCTTAAAGGAGAGTACAGCTGGGCAAAAACAGCATGATTTGTGTGGGCATGAAGTGCCGTCCATTCCATCTTCATAAACCACTTATATACCGGGCCTTAGTTGGCCTAAAAAAGCAGCTGTGACAGTTCCAGACTCTATAATCCCTTTTCTTCTGTTTGTTTGCCCTCATTTACATGGTCCCCAGATTTCCAGCTTGGTAACATTCACTCTGATCTTCAGTGCAGGTGATCTTCTAGATTGTTCTCTTAGCTTCTTGGATTTTGGCTTTGTTCTGGAATCCCTGAGGGATTTTGTGAGAACATCCCATTTTAGCCCTTAAACCCATAGACCTGCACTCAAAGATCTGCAGAGTGTTGGAGTGGGTGAGACTAAGTCATTGTCTCCCCCAGTGATGGATGAGAACTTTACTGTTCAAGGAGAAGTAAATTATTTCTCAGCAGTATCCCAGTTTTTGGATATTATGTTCTGGGATATTCTGAGAAAGCCAAACCGTATCCAGTGACGACGTCATTCATCAGGGTTTAAGGTGAGCACAAACAGGCATGATATTCTGTCAGGTATTCTGTCTAAAAAACCAAAGTACCTGTGCTCCAGGAACTCTGAGCACCTGCGATGGGCAAGGTTAAGGAAGATCAAGCCCCTGTTCTAGAGGCGTTACAGTCTAACAGGGGCAGGTGGGTGTATCAGTTTCCTATTGCTGCTGGAATAATTACCACAAGGTAGTGGTTCAAAACAATAAAAAATGAAATATTTTACAGTTCTGAAGGCCAGAAATTCAAAACAGATCTCACTAGGCTAAAATCAAGTTGTCACAAGAGCTGTGTTCCTTTTGGAGGCTCCAGGGGAGAATCCATTGCCTTGCCTTTTCCACCTTCTAGAATATGCCTCAATTCCTTGGCTTATGGCCCCTTATTGCAGCTTCAAAGCCAGCAACAGAGTATCTTCAAATCTCTTTCTAACGCTGACTTTCTTGCCTCCCGTCTTTATTTATAAGGACCCTTGTGATTACATTGGGCCCCCCTGAATTATCCAGGATAATCTCACCATCTAAAGATCCTTAACTTAATCATATCTGCAAGATCCCTTAAGCCAAGCAAGGTAATATTCACAGGTTCTGGAGATTCAAATATAGATACTGTTGTAGGAACTTTATTATGCCTACTCCCGAGAACCTAGTCAATCATGATTCATTCATTCAACAAATATTCACTGATGGCCAACTATGCGGCAAGCCCTGTTCTAGGAACTAGAGTTCAGCAATACAATCTATGACCTTTTTCTCATAAAGCTTACATTTTAGTGCAGGAAGATATAAACGAACAAATATACAATATGTAATGTATGGTGTGATACAGGAGCAAGGGACATGGCTAGGAAATGAAGAAGTAGGAATGTGTGTGAAGCTACTTTACATAGGGTGGTTGGGGAAGCCATTTCTAAGGCATTATTTAAGCAAAATTCTATAGAAAGTGAGGAAGAAAGCCATGTGGACACCTGGGGGAAGGGTGTTTCAGGTAAAAGAGCAGAAAATCCCAAGGCTTGGAGCCAGAAGTGTGCATGACATGTTCAAGAAACAGCAAGAAGGCCAGTGTGGCTAAAGCGAGTTGAGTACCGGGAAGAGTAATAGGAAATGAGGTCAGAGAGGAAGCAGAGAAGATCAGGTAGGGTCTTGGAAACCATTATAAAACTTTTGGCCCGGCGCGGTGGCTCAAGCCTGTAATCCCAGCACTTTGGGAGGCCGAGACGGGCGGATCATGACGTCAGGAGATAGAGACCATCTTGGCTAACACGGTGAAACCCCGTCTCTACTAAAAAATACAAAAAAACTAGCTGGGCGAGGTGGCGGGCGCCTGTAGTCCCGGCTACTCGGGAGGCTGAGGCAGGAGAATGGCGTAAACCCAGGAGACGGAGCTTGCAGTGAGCTGAGATCCGGCCACTGCACTCCAGCCTGGGCGACAGAGCGAGACCCTGTCTCGAAAAAAAAAAAAAACAAAAAAAACTTTTACTGAGTGATATAGGAAACCACTGTAAGGTTTTGAGCACAGAAGTTACGTACTCTGACTTCATTTGAACAATGAGCACTGCATCTACTGGGTTGAAAACTCTTTAGAAGAGCCAAGGTAGAAGAAGGAAGACCAATTAGGAGATTGCTTTAATCATCCAAATGAGAGATAATGGTGTATGAATCAGGATGGTAACCATGGATGTGGGAAGTGGTTGGATTCTGAAAATATTCAGAAGGGCAAGTCAACAGATTTCCTGATAAACTGGATGTGGGTGTGAGAAAGAGGAGTAAAAAATGGCTCAATGCTTTTTGGCCTGAGTAACTGGAAGACTGTGGTTGCCATTCATAGAAATGGGGAAGAAAGTGAAGAGAGCATGTCTCAGAAGGAAAACCAGGAATTCAGTTTTGAACTGGTTAAATGTGAGATGCCTATTATACATCACAGTGGAGACACTGGATTGGAAGTTGTGTGAAATAAGCTTCCCAAGAATAGGGATTTTTGTCTCTTTTGTTTCACAGATATATCCCCAGGGCTTAGAACAGTCTCACATACAGTAGCTATTCAATACATATGTGTTGAATGGCTGAATAAATACACAAGCCCAAATTCAGAGGAGGAGTCTGGGCTTGAGATATTTGGAAACCATCAACACAGAGATGGTATTTAAAACTAGAAACTCATTCTAGTGAGTCTAGAGTCTGAGGATTGATCCTTGGGATACCCCAAAGTTTAGAACCACGAGAGATGAAAAGAAACCAGCAAAGAAACTAAAAAATAGTCACCAGTAGGGTAAGAAGAAAACCAGGACAGTATGGTGCCCTAGAAGCAAAGTGAAGATAGCTTCAAGGAGGAGAAAGTAATCACAACAAGGTTTACCTACAAATAAACGTGAGGACTAAAACCAGGAGGAAATATATACAAATGACTTAAGTCTTATTTTTAGATTATAAAAACTAATTCCACATGCTTAAGATGGGAGGAGGGTAAGTAATAGGGAATGGAATACAGCTTGTCAACAGTAAGTGGGAAAAAAGACTTAGCAAATTAGGTGCCTAGCAGTTCAAATGAGAAAACAGCACTGCTTGATTAACAAAGAATGTAAGTCAATTTTGACTAACAGGAGTACAATGTACACAACAAAGAAGGTTTAGCCCTGCTCCAGTGCACTATATGACTATTCTGGAAGTGCTGTGTCCAGCACTGGGTGCAGCTCTAATTCAGGACACAGAAGTATGAAAGTTCCCAAGTAAAGCAATCTGTGTGGTAAAAGCATCTGGAAATAATGTCACACAAGGAATATTTGAAGGAATTGAGAAGTTTAGCTCAGACCTGAAGGACACAAAGGCTATCTTCAAACTGAAGAAGTATTTATTTATGAACCCAGGGGAGACATGTTACTAGAAAGCATATATGAAATAAATCTATGGAAAATTTTCTAGGGCTAGGTGTGGTGGTACACGCCTATAGTCCCAGCTGCTTGGGAGGCTAAGGCAGGAGCATCACTGGAGCCAAGGAGTTCGAGGCTACAGTGAGCTATGATGGCCTCACTGCACTCCAGCCTGGGTAACACAGTGAGATCCTATTTCTGGAAAAAAAAAAAAAAAAAAAAAAATTCTAGTAATGAGAACACCCAAAAGTGAAGTGGGTTGTTTGGTGTGGTATGACATTCTTCTTCATCCTGAAAGAGGTACCTGGAAGGTCACACCACTGTAGTAGCAGAGGGCACTCAAGACTCAGCTGGACATGAGCCTAGATGATGTCTAAGATTCTGTTCAATTCTGGGATGTTACAACGGATATAAATCTACTTTGAAAATTATAGTGAGTCGGCCGGGCATGGTGGCTCACGTCTGTAATCCCAGCACGTTGGGAGGCTGAGGCAAGCGGATCACAAAGTCAGGAGATTGACACCATTGTGGCCAACATGGTGAAACCCTGTCTCTACTAAAAATACAAAAAAATTAGCTGGGTGTGGTGGCACACACCTGTAATCCCAGCTAGTCGGGAGGCTGAGGCAGGAGAATGACTTGAACCCGGGAGACGGAGGTTGCAGTGAGCTGAGATCACACCACTGCACTCTAGCCTGGCGACACAGTGAGACTATCTCTCAACAAAAAAAAAAAAAAAATTACGGTCAGTCTCTCTCTCACACAGACGCACACACATACAGCACACCCTCCCTCTCTAACCTTTTATGTTATATATACAGTAGATGTGGACAATAGCTTTTTTAATGCAAATCTAATTTGGAGCTCTGTTGAAGAAAATGGGGATGACTTAATGGAGAGCTGAGGGCAAGAGAAAAGTCAAGGTGGAATGTATGTATATGTAAGCACTCCAAGACAGTCAGGACATTTGGTTAGAGAACAGCAAAAATAGGCCGGGCGTGGTGGTTCACGCCTGTAATCCCAGAACTTTGGGAGGCTGAGGTGGGTGGATAATATGAGGTCAGGAGTTCAAGACCAGCCTGGCCAACATGGTGAAACCCTGTCTCTACTAAAAGTACAAAAATTAACCAGGCATGGTGGCATATGCCTGTAATCCCAGCTACTAGGGAGGCTGAGGCAGGAGAATGTCTTGAACCCAGGAGGTGGAGGTTGCACTGAGCCGAGATTGCGTCACTGCACTCTGGCCTGGGGAACAGGGTGAGACTCCGTCTCAAAAAAAAAAAAAAAAAAAAAAAAGGAGAAAAAGAACAGTAAAAATATAGGGACAATTAACTAAAAAGTGAGAACATTAGGTAGGATGGGCTCAGATACCTGGGATAATTTCCAGTTACCTGATTATGAGTTTCAGGCGAACTCAAAGAGGAACCCCCCTTTTTTTTTTTAAAGGCAGGGTCTTGCTCTGTTGCCCAGGCTGCAGTGTGGTGGCACAATTGTAGCTCACTGTAACCTTGAACTCGTAGGCTCAAGCAATCCTCCCATCTCAGCCTCCCAAGTAGCTGGGACTACAGGCATGTGCTATCACACTTGGTTTTTTAATTTTTTGTAAGGTGAGGAAGATGAGGTCTTGCTATGTTGCCCAGGGTGGTCTCAAACTCCTAGCCTCAAGTGATCCTCCCACCTCACCTCTCAAAGTGTTGGGATTGCAGCTGTGAGCTACTGTGCCTGGCTAAAGAGGAACTCTTGAGAAGGGAACCTTTCTGAGAGGAGAAGTGATAGATGATGAAAATGGTATGGACAGTCTTGCTGTTTGGGATCAACAACCTGGAAGAGGCTGAAGAAAGAGCAAGACTAGAGGGCACCAATAGGAATGGAAGGTAAAGGACAAGGCCACTAAGAAGAAGAAACTGGACCCTGGCAAAGGTCTGAATGGAGACACAACAAAGTGGAAGAGTAAGGAGGCGACAGGCTCAGGACAATCTTAGGAAAACTAAAGGTGAATGGATGAAGGCGCAGAGAGGAGCCTATGAGGTTAGAAGGCAGGCAGCTCTGGATGACTGACAACATATGCTCCTAGATCTTGGAACTGCAGGCTAGGGCTACTGTCCAGTACTGCCTCTCAGATGGGACACTTTTGACCTCTCTAGCTTCAGTTTTCCCATACTGTAAACAGCAAAGGACCCTGTGCTGACACACTGGTTTGGCTAGTTAATACTTTGGGCCTCTCTTATTTTTACAATTTGGAAGTTGGGTTGAAGGAACTCTGCCAGAGGCTATGTTGTGTTGCCAAGTAAATGTAATTGCTTCTGCTGGGAGAGTAACTGGGAGGAGAAAACTGTCATATCAGGTGCTGCATTATGATTCCAGTATCCTCCTAAATGATCTTTCTGGCTACTTTCTTGCCTTTCTAATCCATTCTTCACAGAATAAACAGACGCTTTTTACTTTTTAAGCCACTCTCCTGTTTAAAATCCTCCAGTGGCTTCCCTTCACACTTAAGAGAAGAATTCAGATTTCTCATCTTTCTGTCCTCATCTCCTGGCCTTTACTTATTGACTTCATCTTCTACCTCTTTCTTTCTGGCTCTTCATATTCCAATACATCACTTTCTCTGTTTCTGGAACATCCCACCTCAGGGTCTTGCCATTCATCTCAACTAGAATACTCTTTGCTTGGGTCTTTACATGGCTGGCTCTGTCTTAGCTTATTTCCCCAGAGAGGCCTTTCCTGACTGCTTCATCTGCAGAAACCCTTGACCAAGACATTCAGCTATATTATCAGGCTTTATTTTCTCATGTCACTAGCTAAAATTATCTTATTTGTATATTGGTTGACTTTTTTTCCCCCATTAGACTGTAAATTTCGTAAGAGTGGTGTCTTTTTGACCAATCGATCAAGGTATCTTGACAAGGTCTGGCACATAGCACATACTCAGTAAATAGGTATGAGTAAATATTTGCCAAATAAATGGAAGGAAGAAAGAGAGAACTGATCTTAGCAAGGCATGCCAAAGGAATGAAGGCCTTGGATGCCTATTTCCTAACTCAGAGAAAGAAGAACATGAGATGTGGGCAGTTCTTCTTCTTAAGTATAGAATAGGCCCAGGAAACGGGATTCTGACATAGGCCAATGATTGTTTACTGGTATTTGCTAGCTCTGCCAATGAACAGCTGTTTCTCAAATTCTTACTTTGTTTTGTTTCAGGTGCTATGTGCCTGACAGGGAGCTGCTAGGATATTTAGCTTTTCTTTCTCTAGGTAAATCTTAACTCTAGACACAAACCAGGTATATAAGGAAAGAGAAATAATGAACTGCATGTTGACAAATATCAAGTAAGTGGCATAAATAGTATGTTCCATCTCCTATTTCAGAGGAAAACATCCCTTTGATGGAATCAAATAGGACTGGATTGGATTCTGGGAGAGAAAGGTCAAAGATGACTAAGGCTTTGGGTCTTAAAATCTATTCAGATTACTGGAATCATGAGCAGAGTAAGGGAGTCAGGAGGGACAGCCAACTTTGGGTGAAAGCCAATGAGCTCAGGATCTAACATATTAAATATAAGTTCCTGGTAGAAATTGCCAGTAGGAATTCCAGGAGGAAATGTCTATCATGGCCTTGTTATGAATAGGGTTTGGGCCTTAACCTTACTTTCTGTGGCTTGATTTACCTTTCCTGCCTATCTCCTTTTCATTTTTAATTAAAAAAAAAAAAGATGTATATACTTCTATAAGCTATCTCAAGTTTTTGGAACAAAATGGGTTATAATGAATACATGAATATGTAAAAAACAGCATCTTAGACAAGAGATAAGAGTGACAGATGTTAGCCCCCATTTGCTTCTGTCGTGTCCAACCCTGTGAGGGAAGAAGTAACACATTCATTTTTATATGTGAGCAACAGCTTTGAAAACCTAAAGAACCAGGGCTAGGCATGGTGGCTCACGCCTGCAATCCCAACACTTTGGGAGGCTGATGCAGGTAGATCACTTGAGCCCAGGAGTTTGAGACCAGCCTGGGCAACATAGGGAGAGCTTGTCTCTACCAAAAAAAAAAAAAATCAAAGAATTAGTGGAACGCAGCAGTGCATCCCTGTAGTCTCAGATACTTGGGCACCTGAGGTGGGAGGATAGACTGAGCCTGGAGGATTGAGGCTGCAGTGAGCCATGATCACTCTTTTGCACGCTGCCACAGGTCGCAGAACTGAGAAAGCTGAAACTGAGCTCACATCTTTCTGACTTCCCAACCTGTGCTCTTCAATATAACATTACACATAGTTTTCCTCTTAAGATCCTGCCTTCTCAGCCTCCTAGAGCCAGTGAGAATCTGACTGCAAATGTATCCTGGACACATTCTGTTCCCCTAAACCCTGCATGTTGAGGTTATCATCCCTTGTCCCCTGTGAGAATGGTAAGTCAGTAGAGACTGTCCTAAACTTTGGCCCTATGGGCTGGGATCCAGCCAGTTCCCTTTCTGCCTAGCACATAGTAAACACTCAAGGTGAACTGTACCAATGAAGTTGTCATCTTTCTGTCCCTTCAAATCAAGTAGGGCTATATGTCAGCTGGGATGGATCTTTCAGAAGTCCCTCTATTAGCATTCTGCCATTGTGAGTACAGAGATAGTCCGGAAGTTCCTGCTTCTGTATTCTTCTCATTCTCCAGATCTGAAGGATATGGATAGTCACTCCTCCTTATCAGTCTAGAGGCTGTTTTAACTCCTTTGACAGTGTAAGCAGGACTCTTGAATGCTTGTAGGGAGATAGCCCACATGAAACACTCAGCTCAGGGTATATCAAAGGTGCTCAACAAATGTTACTTCTCTTAGTTCTACTTGCCTAGTCCTGTTACATTCACTTCATTGCCCAACTCCCAATACCAACAAACCTTTTGTCCAAAGACAGTAGCTAATGACAACAAAATATTTAGGAATGGGCTGACAGTATCAAATAAGAGACTGCAGAGAGAATAGAAGACAGCTGAAAATAGGAGACTGGGAACTCATTTATCTTTAGGGTAGGCTGGAAAGTAGCAGGCTATATTTTTCAAGTATAACCAGAGCAACATTTCTGGTCCCCTATGCTCTTCTAGAAACTTCATCCTCCCCAGGAAGAGGCAAAGTCTATTTCTCCTTTCCTTGAAGCTAGATGGGACTTCACGACTGCCTTGGTGAATAGAATCCAGTGCAAGTGATGCTGTGTGATTTCTGAGGCTGAGTCATAAAAGGTGATATGGTTTCCAGCTGCTCTCTCACTGCCAGGATGGTTGTTCTTGGAACACAGCCACTATGCTGTAAGGAAGCCAATTAAGCCTATGCAGAGACCCCACATGGAAAGACCCCCAGCTGACAGCCAGCATCAACTACAGATGTGTGAACAAGCACTCAGATGATTCCAACCACCAGCCTTCATGTCTTCTGAGGCCCCAGACATTGTGGAACAAAGATAACCCATCCTCGCTGTACCTTAAAAGAATTCCTGACTCACAGAATCTGTGAGATTAACAGATGGTTGTTTTACGCCACTAAATTTTAGGGTAATTTGTTGCACAGCCATTGTAACCAGAAGAAGAAGAAAAGCAAAGGAATATATGAAGTACAGTGAGACCAGGGGAGTTCAGGAAGAAGAGTAGGTTCATATTAGTCTGCATGTTGCCAAGGAGCAAGTAGGCCTTACACTAATAGGTAGCACTAGGGAAACAGATATTAGCTTGGTATAAGGAGAGATAGTTTAAGCATCAACAACTCAAGCTCCCCTTAGTAAGTAATGAGTTTCCTGTCACTGGAGGTGTTGAACAGAGACTGAGAAGCTTACTGAAAAGATTCAAGCCTGACTGGATGACCAGATAGGGGACTTTAAGTTTCCTTTCAATCCACAGAATGTGGCGGTAGATTAGATCTGGGGTATCAGGAGGAGATATTAGAGATGATGAGGTTTGGAGCTTGATGCCCAAGAGATTGGTGATACCATACATAAAAAAGAGTGTTTATGGGAGGGTGTTTCAAAACATTCTTCTTTCCATTCCTTTCGTCTCTTACCTGGACAACTGTTAATGCCTCTTCCACTTTCCACCTTCTAATACATTCTTCACATGACACCTGACTAGTGCTCCCAAATAGCAGGTCACTTCCCTGCTCAAAGGCTTTAAAAATTCATTTTATGTTTTTAAAATTTTTGTGGGTACACAGTAGGTGTACATATTTATGGGATACATGAGATATTTTGATACAGGCATGCAATGAGTAATAGTCACATCATGGAAAATGGGGTTATCTGTCCCCTCAAGCATTTATCCTTTGTGTTACAAACTATCCAATTATATTCTTTTAGTTATTTTAAAATGTACAATTAAATTATTACTGACTATAGTCACCCTGTTGTGATATCAAATATGTAGTCTTATTCATTCTAATTCTTTTATTTTTTTGTACCCATTAACCATCCCCAGCTCTCCCCCACCCACCCACTACCCTTCCCAGCCTGTGGTACCCATCCTTCTACTCTCCATCTCGATGAGTTTGTTTTGATTTTTAGATCCCACAAATAAGTGAGAACACTTGATGTTTATCTCTCTGTGCTTAGTTTATTTTACTTAACATGATGACCTCTAATTTCATCCATGTTGTTGCAAATGATAGGATCTCATTCTTTTTTATGGCTGAATAGGACTTCATGGTGTATTATGAGTACATTTTCTATATCCATTCATCTCCTGATGGACACACAGGCTGCTTTCAAATCTTGTCTATTGGGAACAGTGCTGCAACAAACATGGGAGTGTGGATATCTCTTTGATATACTGATTTCCTTTCTTTTGGGTATATACCCAGCAGTGGGATGGCTGGATCGTATGGTAGCTCTATTTTTAGTTTTTGGAGGAATCTCCAAGCTGTTCTCCATAGTGGTTGTATTAATTTACATTCCTATCAACAGTGTGTGAGGGTTCCCCTTTTCTCCACATCCTTTCCAGCATTTGTTATTGAATGTCTTTTGGATAAAAGACATTTTAACTGGGGTGAGATGATATCTCTTTGTAGTTTTGATTTGCATTTCTCCGATGATCAGTGATGTTTGCCATATGCCTGTTTGCCATTTGTATGTCTTCTTTTAAGAAATGTCTCTTCAGATCTTTTGCCCATTTAAAAATCAGATTATTAGAGGTTTTCCTATAGAGTTGTTTGAATTCTTATATATTCTGGTTGTTAATCCCTTGTCTGATGGGTACTTTGCAAATATTTTCTCTCTTCTGTGGGTTGTCTCTTCACCTGATTGATTGTTTCCTTTGCTGTGCAGGAGCTTAACTTGATGTGACCCCACTTATACATTTTTGCTTTGGTTGCCTGTGCTTGTAGGGTACTATTCAAGAAAGTTTTGCCCAGTCCAATGTCCTTAAGAGTTTTCCCAATGTTTTCTTGTAGTAGTTTCATAGCTTTGAGGTCTTAAAATCTTTAATCCATTTCAATTTTTGTACATGGTAAGAGATAGGGGTCTAGTTTCATTCTTCTGCATATGGATGTCCAGTTTTCCCAGCATCATTTATTGAAGAGACTCTTCCCCAATGTATGCTCTTGGCACCTTTGTCGAAAGTGAGTTCACTGTAGATGTATGAATTTGTTTCTGGGTTTATTCTGTTCCAGTGGTCCATGTGTCTGTTTTTATGCCAGTACCACGCTGTTTTGATTACTATAGCTTTGTATTATAAAGTCAGGTAATGTGATTCTTCCAAGTTTTGTTCTTTTTGCTTAGGATAGCTTTGGCTATTCTGGGTCTTCTGTGATTCTATATACATTTTAGGATTGTTTTTTCTATTTCTGTGAAGAATGTCGTCAATATTTTGATAGGGATTGCATTGACTCTGAAGATTGCTTAGAATAGTATGGACATTTCAAACAATATTTCTTCTTCCAATCCATGAACATGGAATAGTTTTCTATTTATTATGTCTTCTTTAACTTCTTTAATCAATGTTTTATAGTTTTCATTGTAGAAATCTTTCACTTCTTTGGTTAATTTCTGCATATTTAACTTTATATATGGCTATTGTAAATGGGATTACATTTTTTGATTTTTTTTCAAGATTGTTGTTGGCATATAGAAATGCTACTGATTTTTGTACATTGATTTTGTATCCTGCAACTTTACTGAATTGGTTTATTGGTCCTAATAGTTTTTTGATGGAGTCTTTAGGTTTTTCCAAATATAAGATCGTATTATCTGTAAAAAAGGATAATTTGACTTTTTCCTTTCTGATTCGGATGCCTTTTCTTTCCTTTGTCTGATTGGTCTAGCTAGGACTTCTAGTATGATGTTGAGTAACAGTGGTGAAAGTGGGCATCCTTGTTGTGTTCCAGATCTTAGAGGAAAGGCTTTCCATTTTTCCTTATTCAGTATGCTACTAGCTGTGGGTCTGTCTATATATGGCTTTTATTCTGTTGAGGTATGTTTCTTCTCTACCCAATTTTTTGAGAGTTTTTTTTTTTTTTAAATCATGAAGGGATGCTGAATTTCATCAAATGCTTTTTCAGCATGTCCTGAAATGATCATATAGTTTTTGTCCTTCATTCTGTTGATAATGATGTATCACATTGACTAATTTGCATATAATGAACCATCCTGGTATTGCTGGGATAAATCCCACATGATCATAATGAAAGATCTTTTTTGCTGAATTTGGTTTGCTAGTATTTTGTTGAGGATTTCTGCATTAATATTCATCAGGGATATTGGCCTTTAGTTTTCTTTTTTTGATGTTTCTGTGATTTTGACATCAGAGTAATAAATACTGGCCTTGTAGAAAGAGTTTGGAAGCATTCCCTCCTCCTCTATTTTTTGGAATAGTTTGAGTAGGATTAGTATTAATTGTTCTTTAAATGTTTGGTAGAATTCATCAGTGAAGCCCTCTGGTCATGGGCTTTTCTTTATTGGGAGAATTTTATTATAGCTTCAATCTCATCACTTGCTATTGGTCTGTTTTGGTTTTGGATTTCTTCATCGTTCAATCTTGGTAGGTTGCATGTGTCTCAAAACTTATCCATTTCCTCTAGTCAAAGGGTTTTAATGACACTATTGCTGTTACCACATCTCAGCAAATTATTTTATGTGGTTCACAAAGTCTTTTTATATTTATGATCCCATTTGAGCCTCATAAGGATCTGGGAGCATTAAAATACCATCATATATATTTCAAAGTTCAGTTAAGGTACTCTGTTCTTTGTATTTTTCTCCTTTATGTCTTTGTTATGCTATTTTCTTGGTCCACCTTTTTCTCAACTTTGCATGTTCTAATCTTTTCCATCTTTCGAGGGCCATGTTAAATTTTAGCTGCTCTAAAAACCAGCTAATCCCCACAGAAAAGTAACAGTCATTTCTCCCTCCTCTGAACTCCATCAGTGATGATGGTGATAATAGTGGCCAACATTTATGAAGCATTTACTATGTACCAGGCAGCATGTTAAGTACTTTTGTTATCTTCTATCCTCTTGATCACTCTCTGTCTTGTACTGTAGATAGCTGTATAGGCATCTTTTTCCCCCTACTAGCTTAGAGAGTCCTTAGACAAAATTGATGTCTGAGCCATTACTGCTTTCTCCCAATCCTAGCACAGGGCCTGGCACAGAGCAAGTGCTACATAAATATTTGTTCAATGAATGAACAGGCAGGCGGGCAGAGTTAACGTTTACCTTTGTTTGAACAAATGGTTTTCAAGCACCCTTAAACGCTTGAAAAGCACTCATTTATAGCCACATAATAAATGGACTAAATCACAAATCATTCTTATCTTTTCATGACATAGGTTTCCAGAACTTTGGCTAGAACACATTTTGTTATTGTCATCTATGGATATGAAAATGAAAAACACAAATATATATAACATCAAACTTGTTTTTGCATACAAATATTCTTGAATTCACAAGTCTTTTCCAACCAATCAGAATTATCCAGATTTTATAAGTTCCTCTTTTCAGTGTAGTTGTAAGGATTGCAAACTCTTTTACTGTGGGTCCACTGCTTCCTGGCTTTGTTGCCATAGTTCCTAGCACAGTTAGGAATACTGTAAATGATTACTGATTAAGTTAACAGCCCATGTTGGTTTTAATTTATAATCACTCATTATTATGCTGATCCTATTAGTTCTGCTAAGGAGTCAGCACCTTAAGGGGGACCCAATGAGCCTCAACCAATTACAGCAATTGAGCTCCTGCCCTGAGATTTGAAAACCATCGTTTTCTCTTTACTTGTAGGACCAAGAATAGACAACTGTTAATAGTAAAGGCCAAATAAATAGGCATTTCATTTTTTTTGAGACGGAGTCTCACACTGTCACCCAGGCTGGAGTGCAGTGGTGTGATCTTGGCTCGCTGCAACCTCCACCTCCTGGGTTCAAGCAATTCTCCTGCCTCAGCCTCCCAAGCAGCTGGGATTACAAGTGCCTGCTACCACTCTCGGCTAATTTTTGTATTTTTAGTAGAGATGGGGTTTCACCATGTTGCCAACGCTGGTCTCGAACTTCTGACCTCAGGTGATACGCCCGCCTCAGTCTCCCAAAGTGCTGGGATTACCTGAGCCACTACACCTGGCCAGAAATACCCATTTCTGAGAGTCCCATTACAGACTGTTGAATTTTGCTTAAGTGATTAATAACAATTTTTACCAATATTAAAATTCTGGAGCAATTCTGACATAAAATCAATCCTTTCATCAGAGGATCAGAATTTCAACTTTTACTTAAAGAAATTCAAGTTCATTTTTCAAAACTAAACCTGATACAAGTCATCAGCTATTGCTTTTCTATCACAAATTGAAGCAAAGACTAACAGCACAAATTCTGACGTCCAAAATGTGTTTTGGAAAACCTAGGTAAAAATTTGGCTGGGTGAGGTGGCTCAGGCCTGTAATCCTAACACTTTGGGAGGCCGAGGTGGGTGGATCACCTGAGGTCAGGAGTTCGAGACCAGCCTGGCCAACATGGTGAAACCTCATCTCTACTAAAAATACAAAAATTAGCCAGGCATGGTGGCAAGCTCCTGTAATCCCGCCTATTTGGGAGGCTGAGGCAGGAGAATACATTGAACAAAGGAGGCAGAGGTTGCAGTGAGCTGAGATGGCACCACTGCACTCCAGCCTGGGTGACAGAGTGAGACTCTGTCTCAAAAAAAAAAAAAAAAAAAAGAAAAAGAAAAAAAGAAAAGAAAGAAAAAAGAAAACCTAGGTAAAAATTAGAAGATTAAGGGCACAATAGGAGAGTATTGCAAAGGCAGACTAGCAGTAATCACCATCACAAAGGCTGGGCCACCGGCAGACTGCAGTGTTTACTCAAAGCCCAGTGCTATCAATTAGTCCCCTTAATTATCTCAGGCTCTGCCATCACAAGAGGCAATTTTTGAAGCCCTCTCTAGCTCCTCTTCCTCTTTCATTCCTGTCACAAAAGGGCTATGAGGACAAAGCCTTCCTTGACTCTGGCTCTGGTTAGCTTCTGGTAGCCAAAATAGACATTACGTGAATTACTCCAATAAAGCAAAAACCACACTACCTTTCCTCTTGGACATGCCTATGACCTACAGCAGAAACTCTATTTAACGCATGCAACAAAATGCTTATCACTGTGATTTATAGTTTAGAAATATACTTTTCATGAAGAAATAAGCAGGAGAAAACAATCTGTAAATATCAGAAGTAAACGAATCTGAGGAGGTAGAAAAAACTCCCTGTATACCTGTGGTCTGGTGGTGTTCAGGAAATGTTGGGAGACTGAAGGCTGAGAGGAAGAACAACAATGAGGGGTCATTTTTCTCAGGTCTTTCAGAGAAGCAGCTTACACTGATATTGCAAAGAATTTCCTAGGTAAATTAAGCCAGGAAACCACCTAGACCTTCTTTCTAGAATAATCTGTTTTTGTAGTAAGTCCTAATAATAGAAGTTTGCTAAGCAATTGAGGTTAGAGAAGGAAATTATAATGGAGAAAAATAGATTAAGAATTCTTAAAAACGATCAAGAGTAAATCACTGTTTAAAATCCAGTTGTATGTGTACATAGAAGGAATTATATTTCATATACATAATAAAATATATAGTAATTAAAAATTTTAAATAAAATGTATCAGATGTGTAAACATAATTTATCGGATGTATAAATATATAATAAACATAAAATTTTGAGTGGTAGACAGTATAGTCTCCAAGTTTGAGAATATAAGCAGTTTTTCTTAGTGGAAATATAAGTTTGGTCCTAGGCATGCCTAAAGATTATCCAAGTAGACCAAAGTTTATACATATACATGTATGTATATGTATATGTATATGATAATCTTGTATCATATATAATAACCCTTACGCATGTCTAGGACCAAACTCATATTTCCACTATGAAAAACTGTTTATAAATATTTCCTAATTTGGAGACTGCTATCTACCATTCAAAATTTTATAGTTAGAAACCTGGGAGTCATTCTAGATGCTTCCCTTCCTTTCACCCCCCACACCATGAAACCCTATGCCATCTCCCCTACATTTGTTCTACTCCCTCGTAATGTATTTGCTCATCTCTATTTTCATTGACCTTACTGGCCCTCAACATGTCTCACTTGGATTATGCAAGAGCCTCTTTACTAATCCTTCTGCCTCCAGGCTTGTGCCATTCCAGTTATCTCTATGTTTCTTAGTAGGAGTGATCATTCTGTAACAGAAATTTGATCCTGTCCTCCCTCTCAAGCAACTTTAGCAGCCTTCGACAGCTCTAGTCTAGCTCTTGTAGCCCTTTGCACCTCCCAAGAACTAACATTTATGGAGCTCATTTAATATCTCATGTCCTGCTGCTCTCCCCAGTTGCCCAATTGCACAGCTACATCAAACTAAACATGACACTAAGTCTTGTATGTCCATATCTCTTGGTTTGGGCTGCCCTAAAAGCAGATCCTGAAAAAAAAATATGGGTGCAAATAGATTATTGTGAGGATGAAGAGAAGAGAAACAGGGAAGGGAGAAAACTAAATCAAGGATGTGTTAAAGAACAGGTTATGGGCCAGGTGCGCCCAGCACTTTGGGAGGCCAAGGTGATGGAGCACTTGAGGTCAGGAGTTTGAGACCAGACTGGCCAACATGGTGAAACCCCATCTCTACTAAAAATACCAAAATTAGCCAGAGTGGTGGCCTGTGCCTGTAATCCCAGCTACTCAGCTGGCTGAGGCAGGAGAATTGCTTGAATATGGGAGGCAGAAGTTGCAGTGAGCTGAGATAGTGCCACTATACTCCAGTCTGGGCGACAGAATCTAAGATTCAGTCTCAAAAACAAAACAAACAAACAAACAAACAAACAAAAAAACAGGTTAGGGCTGAGGATCCTGTGAGAACTGTACAGAATATACTCAGAACTGTACTACTGAACATTAGGGAGGTGGGGGTATTATCCACCAATTTATTGTTTGAGGGTCACTACTGGAGGCGTTAAACTCCTCTGCATTCTAGCAAATAGCTCCTTGTGCAGAGAACGTCCTGAGGCAGAGAAATATAGAAAGCCATTGGCAGATGACCTCCAGGTGAACCAAAGGCACCAATAACATCTGGTATACCACATAATGTATATATCATGTCCTTTTTCTCAATTGATTTTTCCTTCCACTTTTCTTGGATTCTGCCTATGGATGCCTTTTTTGACCTCCTCTGTAAGTGCTTTACTTCCTCTTCTGTGCAAATTCTCTTCTGCTATAACTATTACTTTATAAGTCTGACCTCACACTAGACTCTTGGCTCCCTGAGGGTAGTATCTTTATTACCTACCTAACTTGGTGTTTGGCACAGGACAGATGCTCAGTGTCTTGAGAACAAGAGCATGACTGTGTGCATTAAAGAGAAGAAGATCCTATTTCCAAGTTCCATATATAATTGAGAAAATTTTCAAAGAAACAAAATACATGCTCCTACATCCTGAATCATATAAAGTCAAGTGGAAGGAGCACCAAGCTAGAAATCTCAGGTCCTGATTCAAGTCAGTTTGGCTCAGTTGCTTTTCCAACAAAAAACAAGTGATGGTGAATGACCTTTAGGTTTCTTTTAAATTCCATAGATTTCAAGTGACTGAATCTGTGTGAAAGTGAAAGCTGAAGCCCACAGACTGTACAGCAATCACATATGGAAACGCTTATGTTTGTGATATTGATCTGGATTCAAGAAAATACAGGTGACGCAGACTTGAGATGCTGGCAGGTTTGTAATGTAATGTTATGTGTTCAAGAAAAGACAAGGTCAGCACAGGTCTCCTGCCTGAGAGGAGACCTCCAGGGAGGGGCCTGGCCATTGCACAGTAACTAGCTGGGCAGCATGGTGGCCTCAAAGCTGGCAGATGCCACTGTTCCAGATGGACAGTGTTTGGTATGCCAGCCTCTGTGTAGCATGCTACTACTGGATCCTACTTAGGTCACAGACCCACAAACAGTCACTTCCTGAGCTCTCACTGAAGGTAGGCTTGGTCTACATTTCTTGATGGGAAGAGACTAACTTGGAACACTGAATACAGGCATGCTTGGCTTTGTTGACTTCTCTAGACAGTCTTAATTTTATTAGAATGTGACTGGTGGTGAGGGACTGGGTAAGAGTAAGGAAGGATAGGTGGGCTTAGGGGTCCTATGTATAATGAACTAAAAAATGTTGAGGATGTTCATTTCAGAATACAGTTTCCCTCTCTTAAAATGTTCTGAATATAGTTACTGGTATTCTGTGAACATTGAATGTAGATGGATAATATTTCCTTAAGAAGCTTGACTTTAGAAGCTTCAAATTGACAAATTCTTAAAAATACAAAACACATAATTAAAAAATAGGTAACACATATGTGCTGTTTAGAATTAATTATAAGAAATTTGATTGAATATCCTCAATATGCCTAAGGGATATGTCATATTCCTATCAGAAAAATGGAGGCACTATGATCAACGATTCTTACTTGGTGAGGGATGGGTTGGGGAGAAGAAAAGAAGACCCAGAGGGTTACTTGTGTCCTTCCTAGAGAGTTATTGTTTCTGAGGACAGTCCACAGGGTGGGATGGGGTAGGATGGGATGGGGTAGTCTAAATAGCCAGCCAGGCCAGTAGTAGTCCCTGGTACACTGGCTTTCACAATGCCCATGGGTCATGTGTGACTTCAGGGACCTATTGTTTTAGATGGCTCCCTTCCCTTATTCATGGAAGTACTCTAGAAGAAGGGACAGAGCGAAAATAAATAAACCTAGGAGCCTATAACGGAAAGCACATGAATGATGGTAATGAGCACTTTCAGGCTACGCTCTGTAGGGCTGAGGGCTTGGCTTGTTCTGGTCTAGGCTTTGTTTCCTTCAATGACTGAAGGAGAATCACTGGACTCCTCTGGATCTCAGTGGAAGAGGGACTGGATGACCTCTTAGGTCTCTTCCAGCAATGATAGTCAAATTTATGACACCAACAAGAAAAAAAGACAGGCAAGAGTATGTGGCCCAGAAAAATGAGAAAGTAATATACATCTCAATATAGAAAGCCAATGATGGGGAAAGAACAAAGAGGAAAGATGGCCAAGATGACCACTTGAAATCCTATGAAATGACCCTAGAATGGGCAAAATTCAGGAGATGTTCCAAAAGTTGAGTCTAGATTGAGATCAAGTAGATGCCTTACCTTCCAGTGACAGCAAAGCACAATGTGCACATTGCATGTAAGAGTCCTGTGGCATGCTGCAGAAATGTGGCCATCCTGGGATTCTCATCCACTGGGCCTTGCACAGAGAGGAAGCAGGCACACAGTTTGTCAATCAGACCCATGTTCACCACGTAGCTAGATGTGGGGGAGAAATGCATGTTATCAATCTGAATAGGCCAGCAACATCTTCACCTTCAGTGATGAATCTTACAATACACAGGCTTGGACCCCTCAAACAAGCACACACAACACAAGTTTGAGTAAAGCATCTCAAGTAAGAATTTCCTTAGATTTACTCCTGAATAATCAGCTCTTTCTGTAAGTATTTTTTTCTCTCTTCTTTCTTTTGGTTATTTGAATATTATTTTTCAAGAAAAAATGAATGAAAATGATTGTCTAGTCATTCTTACTGGTTTGAAGAGTCTAACAACAAGTGAAATGATTTATAATGATGTTTATGCTCTTTTATTTATTTATTTATTTATTGAGACAGAGTCTCGCTTTGTCGCCCGGGCTGGAGTGCAGTGGCCGGATCTCAGCTCACTGCAAGCTCCACCTCCCAGGTTTACGCCATTCTCCTGCCTCAGCCTCCCGAGTAGCTGGGACTACAGGCGCCCGCCACCTCGCCCGGCTAGTTTTTTGTATTTTTAGTAGAGACGGGGTTTCACTGTGTTAGCCAGGATGGTCTCGATCTCCTGACCTCGTGATCCGCCCGTCTCGACCTCCCAAAGTGCTGGGATTACAGGCTTGAGCCACCGCGCCTGGCCCCTTTATGCTCTTAAAAAGCGTTCCTTTTTAAACTACTAGGGAGCCCCAATGCAAGATTTAGAAGATATAGTACAATGATTCAACCCAGACACCCTTGTTACTACTTTTTTTTCTTTTTTTAGAGACAGGGTCTCACTCTGTCACCCAGGCTGGAGTGCAGAGGCATGATCATAGCTCACTACAACTCTAACCTCCTGGGTTCAAGAGATCTTCCTGCCTCAGTCTCGAAAGTAGTTGGGACTACACCTGTGTACCACCACACCCAGTTAATTTTTTATTTTTTATTTGTAGAAATGGGGTTTTGCTATACTGACGAGGCTCTTCTTGAACTTCTGGCCTGAAGTGATCCTCCTGCCTTGGCCTCCCAAAGTGCTACAATTATAGGCATGGGCCACCATGCCTGGCCACAACTTAAACTTCTAAAGCCAGTTGTAGGTTCCCTATTTTTAAAGACTCCATCACCATTAACAGCATAACAAACAGTGAGAATCTAATTGCTTTTATTGAAAAGTACCAGTCCTGAGAGTTGACAATAACATTTAAGAAATAATTTCCATCTTTTCAGTACAAAAAACAGTTTTCTAGAGCTGTTTGTAAACTGGACTGACAATAGTAACTCTTTTATTAATCCACAGAGCAGCAATCATTGAAAAGAATATTTTAAGACTATAAAAGACCTTGTAGATAAATCAACCTTGGCCTAGAATTCAATGCTACTGCACTGACATGTATGAGAAGGGTAGGACTGCAAATATAGCAGTTCTGCAAATCAACATGTTAACTTTCAGAGATATACACAAAGGAATTGAGGTTTTGGTGTGTAAGTGCACTACAGGCCCCACCACTATTCATTTAACAACACAGGTTTTTGTTAAAAGGAAGGAGAAACTGATGAGTAATTCATGTTTAGAGCCATTCCAAGTTTACTACTTTGAAGACACAAAATAATGCCTCCTTTCATCTTTTACATTAAAAAATGTATCTACCTGGGCTACTGAGCACTCCTACAGTTTTAAAATTGGGAAATATGAAATGATGACCACCAGACCTCTTCTAATAAAGGAAATTGATAGACTGATATATGTACACACTGAGAATCTTATTACAATCTGATTTAACAAAATTAGACTTTTAAAAACTCGCTTGTACATTTGCACAGAACTCTTCGATTTAGAAAGTGTTTTGTCTGTAGCCAGACATGGGGGATCACACCTGTAATCCCAGGACGTTAGGAGGCCGAGGCAGGTGGATCACTTGAGGTCAGGAGTTCCAGACCAGCCTGGCCAATACGGTGAAACCCTGTCTCTACTAAAAATACAAAAATTAGCCAGGCATGGTGGCTGGTACCTGTAGTCCCAGTTACTCAGGAGGCTGAGGCAGGAGAATCGCTTGAACCCAAGAAGTCGAAGTTGCAGTAAGCCAACATCATGCCACTGCACTCCAGCCTGGGCAACAAAGTGAGACTCCATCTGAAGAAAAAAAAATCAAGTGTTTTGACTGGGTACAGTAGCTTACAATTGTAATCCCTGCACTTTGGGAGGCTTAGGCAGGAGGACTGTTTGAGCCTAGAAGTTTGAGAGTGGCCTGAGCAACATAGTGAGACCCTGTCTATACACACACGCACACACACACATTAGCAAACAAAATAGAATACAATGTTTTTCATCTTAATCATCCCAATGAATTATCCCAAGAATACCATTAGGGAGCAGACTGTGAAAGCTTTAGTTTTTATCTGCCCAGCACATTCTCCTCTCCTATTCCATATGGTCCTGGGGGCCTTGTTAAAGATGCTACCCTCTTGCTAATCCAGGAGTGAGCATGTGCTTCAGGACAGTCAAAGTACTCATCAGCTTGGCCATAATGACTGGTTCCAGGATGAGTATATGACCTAGGGAGGACCACTCAACATCTTCTGTGGGATTAATATATGACCATAGGAAAAATCTCTTTCCACTGGGGATATCTAAACTAAAACGTGTAACTGTGGGGGTGCTGGTAGTCAACTTGTTACATGGAGAACATCTGCTTAGAGAATATAGCCAAGTAGAGATAAGTAGAACTGAAAGAAACAGAGCTGTAATGGCATATGGGGACGCATTCTGAGAACTGCATTATTAGGCAACTTTGTCATTGTGCAAATATCATAGAGTGTACTTATACAAACTTAGATAGTATAGCCTAACCTAGGCTATACGGAATAGCCTAATGTTCCCAAGCTACAAACATATACAATATGTTACTGCAGGGAACAATGCAGGCAACTGTAACACAATGGTAAGTATTTGTATATCTAAACATTGAAAGGGTACAGTAAAAATACAGTATTGTATTCTTACAGGACCACTATTGTATATGTGGTCTGTTGTTGACTGAAAAGTCATTATGCAGTGCATTACTATACTTAGACCTCGGCATCTACTTCAAACCTTGACCTTCCCAGGTACACAAGTCATTTTACTATGCTGTTTTACTTATGTTATTTCAAGCTAAGATTCTAAAAGAGTTCTAACCAGAGTGAAAACTTGTTTTTTTTCTGATTATAAGGGTAACATAGGCTCATCAAAGAAATTTATATAGTAAAGAAAAGCAGAAAAATAAGTAGAAAAAGTTGGCCATAATTTCACCTTTCAAAGACAATCCAGTTTGATAATTTTCCTTTCATGTTTTTCTATTTGATTCTTTCTCCACATGATTGACATTATACTGAATTTCATTCAATGACAATTTAGGCCCCTTCTATGTCATTAAAATATCTTGGTTAACCATTATATTTTAAATCTTTAAAAACTGTATTATTGAAAAGTTAACATAAACCTTAAAAAAAATTGACAGAAGAGGATAACAAATACCCATGCATTCATCACACAGCCCTGACTACCATCAATCCATGGCCAATCCCATCTGTCCACACCCATCCTGCATAAAGTTTAAGAAAATCCAAGGCGTATTTTTTCCTTTGTAAATGTTTCCATTTCTATCTCTAAAAAAAAAAAATCACTTAAAAAAACAAAACCACATCATTATCACATCTAAAAATCACCATTCCTTAATACCATCAAATAACTGGTGTTCAAATTTCTAAATGTACCATAAATGTCTTTTTTTTTAAAAAAATTAGAATCCAAACAAGAACCACACATTGTGACTGGTTAATATGACTTAAGTCTCTTTTTAATCTGTTAGCTACCCTCCACCTTTTTAAACCCCCTTTGAAAATGTATGTATTTGTTGATGAAACATGGTTGTTCATCCTATACACTTTCCCACAAGTTGAATTTTACTGATTATATCCCTGTGGTGTCACAAAACATTTTTTTGAACTATTTATTTCCTGTAAAATGATCTAGGTTCTAGAGGTCTGACTGGATACATAAACGTAATTTTTAATGATTGAATAATATTCTACCAGTGGAATATTTTTGCAACTTTTGGTTGTTTTCAATATTCCTTATTATAAACCATGCTGTGCCGAACATTTTGAGTAGAAATCCTTGCCAGATTTCAGACTATTTTCCACAAGTGGAATTACTGAGTCAAAGGGTATGCATATTTTTAGGGCTCTTGACATAGATAGCCACATTATATTCAAGAAACATTAAATAAATTTATAGTCTCACCAGCAAGGTATGAGAAAATCCAGTTCACTATGTGGAAGTTGGTATGACTATCCCCATTTGATAGACAAGGAGACTGATGCTCAAGGAGGGCAACGCATAAGCTCAAGCAAGACAGCTGGAACATTCTATGGTTTTCTGACTCCTGATAAGAGGGTCCTTTGCACTGAATTCACTGCTTTTCTGTGGCATTTTTTTGGTTCTTACTGAGGTCTAGCTTCAAAACCATGTAGTCTCAAGATGAAAATGGCTTAGCTAGGTTTCCCGTACTGACCTTGAAATAGCCAGAAAGGCAGAAAGACTACAAAATGAGTGAAGAAATAAAAAGTATTGTAAAGCCAAGGCAAACTAAAACAACCACTTGTTGAGTAGTTGGTCCTTTCTGAGTATCATCTCCTATGGTTACTGGGCCATCTATGGTGCCTACTAATGAGTCAGACTAATGTTTTTTTAAATTGCCTGTGTCTTGAAAATTGCATGGACAATCTTTAAATCACTGGCTAAGAAGATGCTTAAACTAAATGGCTCTAAAAGGTCAGTGCAGAGAAATTCATTTTGTCAACCTCACAGTTTTGAGCGAAGAATATGGAATTTTCTAATAAATACTGGGGTCAAAAGCAACATATCTTTTGCATTGTAACTATTAGGTTGAAATTATAATGCTGAGACTATTACCACACCCAGGATGAAAAGCTTTATGTAGAAAACTTCCTAGTCTTGGAACACACATCCTGGGAAAGAGACATGCTGCTGTAAATGCTATAGTAAATGGGTCTCTCCATTTGCTTTGCCATTTGAAATTTAAAATGAGTCCCTCTGCAGCTTTCTGTTATTGAACTTTACAAACAGAAAGGGATATTGAGAAACATATACATATATATGTGTGTGTGTGTATACAATGTTCACTATTTGGGTGATGGGTTCACTAAAAGCCGAAACTTCACCATTACGTAATATATCCATGTAACAAACCTGTATTATGTACCCCCTGAATCTATTAAAAAAAACTAAAGTGAGTTATTGTTTCTTTGTCCATCCTTGTCTACCTATCCACTCTCACATTCCAACCAAAATGTTGCTTATTAGGGTTCTATCCCTGAACTAAATTTAGTAAATTCATGCAATTCCATGGTTTCAACTATCCTCAATATGTTAATAATAATTCCCAAACCTATCTCAAGGCCTACTTTTGTTGCTTTTAAAGACAGGGTATCACTCTATTGCCCAGGCTGGAGTATAGTGATGCAATCATTGCTCACTGCTGGACTCAAGGGTCCTCCCACCTCAGCCTCCTTGAGTAGCTGGGACTACAGGTGCATGCAATCAGGCCTGGCTAGTTTTTTTTTTTTTTTTTTTTTTTTTGTAGAGACAGGGTTTTGGTCTGGTCATGAACTCCTGGACTCAAGCGAGCTGCCCTCCTCAGCCATCCAAAGTGCTGGGATTATAGGCATGAGCCACAGCATCCGGCCTACTTCTTTTCTGAACTTCTGTCTTTTTTTTTTTTTTTTTTTTTTTGAGACGGAGTCTCGCTCTGTCACCCAGGCTGGAGTGCAGTGGCCGGATCTCAGCTCACTGCAAGCTCTGCCTCCCGGGTTCACGCCATTCTCCTGCCTCAGCCTCCCGAGTAGCTGGGACTACAGGCGCCCGCCACCTCGCCCGGCTAAGTTTTCGTATTTTTTAGTAGAGACGGGGTTTCACTGTGTTAGCCAGGATGGTCTCGATCTCCTGACCTCGTGATCCGCCCGTCTCGGCCTCCCAAAGTGCTGGGATTACAGGCTTGAGCCACCGCGCCCGGCCTGAACTTCTGTCTTAAAAGTACTAGTTTATATTTTCCCTTGGGGGTCCCAAGGCACCCCTATATTTGTATGTTCAAATAAAACCTCATTATCTCCTCTGAAATCTCCTTCTCCCACTATTCTTATCCAAATGGATGTCATTATTCATCTCACAGTAATACAAGAAATTTTAAGATAACCATTTGAAATCATGCATTCATCCACTCAATTATTTCTAAGTATGATGCTGATGCTAAACTTAAGGACCTCTTAACATTATAGCTGACACATAATTTCCACGTTACTATGATTAATTCTATAATAGAGGTATGTTCAAAGTATTACTACCATACAGCAGAAGTGCCAAATTTTGGCTTAATGGGCCAGGGTTAGCTTCTCAAAAGAGGTGGCATCTTCATATTTTTAAATGAATTCATCAGGTAGACAAGGCCCAAGGCTGAGGTAGATAGAAGCTAATTCTACCTCTAACATAGTCCTAAATCTTTCTTGCTTCCACTGTAATTGTTACTGCTATAGTTTGGTCAAGGTCACATCCTATCAGGCTATTGTGTGATATTAGAAACAAGGCCTGACCTGAGTCTCAGCCTCTTTATATCTACCCCACTAGTAAAGTTGGTTCCTTCATATATGGCTAATGGCTAATGAATGTTTTCCTTCAGTTTAGAAGTGTTCTATTCTTGCTTTTTTTTTTCTATTGTACTTCTCCTGTTACCTTATTTGAGAAGATGAATTATTCACCATTTTAATTCTGTTGTCTATCCTTCACATCTCGTCTCCTTGCTAATCACATTTGTGATAACCTTTGTCCTTTCTGCTTTCATTGTGATTAATAATCAACTGCTTTCTCTTAAGATGCATTCCAAATAATAAATGCACAAAACCTAAGTGTTTGGTTTGACAAGTTTTGAAGACTACATAAATCTAAATAACCATCAATAAAAACAAGATATGGAACATACTCATCATAACAGAAAGTTCCCTTGTTTTCTATCCAATCCTTTCCTCTCTCCATATAAAGGAAATCATTCCAAACGTTCTCTTTTATATCTGTCTCTGGCTAAGCATGATGTTTTTAAAATTTATTCATGTTGGTGCATGGGACAATAATTCCTTTCTTTTTATTGTTGATTAGTATCCCACTGTATGAACACAGGTTAAGCATGCCCAACCTGAAAATACAAAATCCTCCCAAACCCAAAACTTCCTGAGTATCAACATGATGTTCAAGAGAAATGCTCATTGGAGCACTTCAGATTTTGGATTTTCAGATTTGGGATGTTCAACTAGCAAGTATAACGCAAATACTCAAAATCCCCTCCCCACCCAAATCCAAAATCCAAAACACTCTGGTCTCAAGCATTTCAGATAAGGCATACTCAACCTGTATGCTATGATTTGTTTGTTCCTTCTCTTGTTGATGGATGTATATGTTATTTACAGTTTTTGGTTATTATAAATAAGACTGTTATGAAAATCCATGGGAAAGTCTTTTTGTGAACATGTGTTTTCATTTCTATTGGGTAAATACCTAACAGTAGAATTGTTGAGTCATAGAATAGATGTGTTTAAATTTACAAATTGCTAAAGAGTTCTTCGAAGTGGTCATTTCATTTCATTCTCCCAGAAACAATGTATCAGATCTCCAGTTGTTCTATATCCTTACCAACATCTGGTATCATCAGTCTTTTTTAATTTTAGTCATTTTATCGGATTTGAAATAGTACCTTGGTATAGTTTTAGTTTGCATTTCCCTGATAACTAACATACTGAACACCTTTCCATGTGCTAAGTAGCTATTTGTGTATCTTTCCACGTGTTAAGTAGCTATTAAGTCTTATGGTCACAACTTTTGTGTTTAGATCTATGATCAATCTCAAATTAATTTTGTATATAACAAGAGGTTACTTTTCTCCCATATGGATATCCAGTTGTTCTAGTACCATTCATTAAAAGACCTTTCCTTTCCCTATTAAATTAATCTGATCCCTTGATCAGAAATCAACTGATGACAGGTTGCTAGAGGTTGTGGGGAAAGGAGGAATGAATGGATGGGGTTATATGATACTGTACTGATGAATACGTCATTATACATTTGCCAAAATCCATAAGATATTTAACACCAAGAGTGAACCTTAATGTAAACTATGGACTTTAGGGTGATAATGACATCAATGTAGGTTCGCTGACAGTAACAAATGTACCACTCTAATGAGGGCTACTGGAGGCTGTACATGTGTGTGGCCAGGGGTTTATGGAAATACTCGATAGTCTCCACTCAATTTTGCTGTGAACTTTAAAAACTGCTCTAAAAAATAGTGTATTTTTTTCCAAAGCCTAATCAGCTCCCCCACCCCAAATAATAGGACCATATTTGTGTGTGTCTATTTCTGTGCACTCAATTCTGTTTTGACCTATTGATCAATCTTATACCAATACCAGACTGTCTTGATTAGCGTAACTCTATAGTAAGTCCCCAAATCAGGCAAGTCCTCTGACTTATTATTATTTTTCAAAATTGTTTTGGCTGTGTTAGAGCCTTTTCCATAGACATCTTAGAGCTGACTTGTAAATTTATTTCTAAAGCCTGCTGGGATTTTGATTAGGATCGCATAGAGTCTATAAATTAATTTGGGGAAAAATAATGTTTTAGCAATATTGAGTCTTCTGATCCATTTACATATATCTCCATTTATTTAGGTCTTCAGTTTCTCTCAGTAATGCTTTGTAGAGGTGTTACTTTACTTTCATGAGATTTACTCAGAGGTATTTGATATTTTCTGATGCTTTTTATAAATGGTATTGTTTTTTAAATTTTGATTTCTATTTTCTGCTATACATAGTGATACAACTGATTTTTGCATAAGTTATATTTGTATATTCAAACTTTGCTTAAATCTTACTTATTAGTTCTATTAAATAGTCTTTTTTTTCTTGGTAGATTACATAGTTTTCTATATGTGCAATCATGAGACTGCAAATAACAATAGTTTTATTTTGTCCTTTACAAACTTTATGCCTTTTCTTTTTCCACTTCTTACTGAACTAGCTAGAACTTTCAATACAATGCTGAATAGAAGTGATGAGGGTAAACAGTCTTTGTGTATTCTTAATCTTAAAGGAAAAGTGTTTATTATTATGGATGATTTAGCTGTTTTTGCCATCTATTCCTAATTTGCTGTTTATTTTATTACCATGAAGTGGTGTCACTTTTTTTTTTTTTTTTTTCATTTTTTCTGCATCTACTAAGATGATCATAGTTTCCTTTTGTTGAGGTCAGTGCCAGGAGATAATCCTCAAAAAGTCTCACATTTTTGCATGTCTTGTGAGCAGATGAACTAACAGCTTTTGTTCTAGACTGTTTTCCAGAATGTTTGTATAGGGAATGGTCTTGGAAAATGGTCATGTCATCCTTTAAAGCAAAGGTCAGGTATGTTGGCTGTCCAGTAGAGTAAAGATAATGTCTACCTCCCAGGCAAAGGTTGAACAGGTCTATTTTTAGCCCATTTTTAAGACTGGGGTTTCCTAAGATTGTGGGGGTTTCCTAAGCTGTGATGTAAACTCAATGCACATGCAACATCCATGTGGGCCCACCCTGTGTTGTTTCTGTGGGACCTGGGGGTAAGAAAAACTGATGAGAACATACAGTTCAAATTGCTTGCTGTCTGTGAGTAATAAGGTCCCTTGTCTCTGACTAGGAGTCATGTATCTTTTGCCAGCATCCATGAAACTGTGTGGGCTAACTTGTTAGCCTGCAAAAAGGGTAAAATCTGTGAACTTTCATGGTTCTTGATAAGTTAATATGGCAATTTCTAAATGTTAAAACTAATCTTGCATTCCTAGAATAAATCTCATATTGTCATGATCCTTTTATATATTGCTGAATTTAATTGCTAATATTTTGTTAACAATTACTACATTTATGTTCACGAGGAATGTGATCTGTAATTTTCTTTTCTGGAATATCTTTGTCAGATTTTGGTATTAAGGTTGTACCGGCATCATAAAACAGGCTGGCAAGTATTCCCACCTCTCCTTTGAGAGAGTTTGTGTATTATTGGTGTTATTTCTCCCTTAAGTGCTTTGTAGAATTTAGAAGTAAAGCCATCTGTACCCAGAGTTTTCTTTGTGGAAAGTTAAAGACAGCAGATTTCTGTTTTGGTGGAATAACATCAATTTACCATCCAAATAGCTCAGAAAACCTCAAGCAGAGTAAGTACAATGGGAACTACACTGAAGCTGATCATGTCAAACTGCTGAAACTCAAATATAAAGAAAAAATCTTGAATGCAGGTGGAGGAGAAAAAATACACAACCTACAGGGAAAAATGAAAGCTGATTTCTCATAAGAAATGATGGAAGCCAGAAATGATATCTTTAAAGTGCTTAAAGGAAAAAAAATTGTCAAGGATGGAGAAGACCAAACAGTTATGTAAGAAATTAATATTAAACAAACTAGACTTCAAAGCAAGGAGTATTTAACACGAATAAAGAGGAATAATAATAAAAGGGCCATCTGAAAGACATAACAGTCTAACAGAGTTTCAAAATACATGAAGCAGCTGCATCCATGTCCCTACAAAGGACACAAACTCATCCTTTTTTATGGCTGCATAGTATTCCATGGTGTATATGTGCCACATTTTCTTAATCCAGTCTGTCACTGATGGATATTTGCGTTGATTCCAAGTCTTTGCTATTGTGAATAGTGCCGCAATAAACATACGTGTGCATGTGCCTTTATAGCAGCATGATTTATAATCCTTTGGGTATATACCCAGTAATGGGATGGCTGGGTCATATGGTACATCTAGTTCTAGATCCTTGAGGAATCGCCATACTGTTTTCCATAATGGTTGAACTAGTTTACAATCCCACCAACAGTGTAAAAGTGTTCCTATTTCTCCACATCCTCTCCAGCACCTGTTGTTTCCTGACTTTTTAATGATTGCCATTCTAACTGGTGTGAGATGGTATCTCATTGTGGTTTTGATTTGCATTTCTCTGACGGCAGCTGGAAACCATCATTCTTAGCAAACTATCACAAGAACAGAAAATCAAACACCGCATGTTCTCACTCATAGGTGGGAACTGAACAATGAGATCACTTGGACTCGGGAAGGGGGACATCACACACCGGGGCCTATCATGGGGAGGGGGGAGGGGGGAGGGATTGCATTGGGAGTTATACCTGATGTAAATGACGAGTTGATGAGTGCTGACGAGTTGATGGGTGCAGCACAGCAACATGGCACAAGTATACATATGTAACAAACCTGCACGTTATGCACATGTACCCTAGAACTTAAAGTATAATAATAATAAAAAATAAATTAAAAAAAAAACATACATGAAGCAAAAATCATACGAATTAAATGGAGACAGATCCATAGTCACAGTTGGAGATTTTTAACACTCCTGTTTTGCTAATTGTTAAAACTAGAAAAAAATTAAGAACATAGAATTATGTTGTTCAGTATAGTAGTCATTAGCTTTATGTGTTTACTTAAGTTTATTTGATAGAATTTTCTCTTTCAGTCCTTTCAACGATTTTGTAAGCACCTAATTCTCTGTTTTATATCCTTTTCTCCTTAAAATAGCTACAATGGCTTCATTTTCTACAACTAAATCCAGACTGATACAATGACTGACAAACAATGCTCAACCTCACTAGTGATAAAGTCAGTGTGAATGAAGACGACAAAAACAAAACATTGCATAGCTATTAGACTGACAAAAACACTAGCAAGGATATGGCGAAATGGAAACTGAAATTTTTTTGATGATGGGAACTAAAATTTGTACAATTACTTTAAAGAACAATTTGGTGTTAAATTGTTGAATATCTTTATCAGATTTTGGTTTTAAGGTATCAACTTTTTTGGTATTTGGTATAAATTTTTGTCAGCAAATATTTAACAGTATTTTCTGATAGAAGTTGAACATGCATTTATTATATCATCCATAAATTACTCCTTTAGGTATATACCCTTGAGAAACTTTGTACAAGTATAGAAAAAGACTTTTATAAAGACATTTACTACCTCATTGCTTGAAATAGTCAAAAGCAATAAACTATTGCCCTGAGGTAGAAAATGGATAAATTTGGGAATTTATTCACACAATAGAATCTGAAGAGCAGTTAAAATGAATTAGCTAGATCTATATGAATCAACATAAATAAATATAAAAAGAGTTAAAACATGTTACATTTCATTGCATAAAAATAACAATTGGCAAAATAATATAATAGCATTTATGTAAATTTAAAAAACCATTAAAAGTAGAATATGTTGCTTATGGAGATAGATACACACACACATACACACATATAAAAAATACATGAAATGATATACACAAACTCTTAACAGCGATTTACCACTTGGGAGACAGTAAGGGGAAAGGATAGGGAAGGGGAGGGGGAGGCAGTTGCATCTGCAACAGTTGGTTTCTTAACAACAACAAAAAAGATCTAACCTAAGACAAATATGGAAAATCTTATCAGTTAACAATTGTTGGTACACAGATAACTATAATTTTGTTTTGTGTATGTTGACAATATTTCATAATAAAATAATAGAAAATTTAAATATTAAAAATGGCAATAATGACTAAGGGTGAAAAAGCATTTGCAATAATAAGATGAAGGGTTAATGTTTTGAATATGTAAAGAATTTTTATAATTAAAACATTTCAGCACCTCCAATAGTAGAAAAACGGGTTAAGTACATAAGGAAGCAACTTACAAAATTATAAAAATGGCCAGTGAACATTAAAAAATATTCCCCATCACTACCAATATAAAAGTTAAATATTGGCTGGGTGTGGTGGCTCAGGGCTGTAATCCCAGCACTTTGGAAGGCCGAAGCAGGTGGATCACTAGAGGTCAGGAGTTCAAGACCAGCCTGGCCAACGTGGTGAAACCCTGCGTCTACTAATAAATAAATAAATAGTACAAAAATTAGCCAGGCGAGATGGCACATGCCTGTAATCCCAGCTACTCAGAAGGCTGAGGCAGGAGAATCACTTGAACCTGGGAGGAGGAGGGTGCAGTGAGCTGAGATCACGCAACTGCACTCCAGCCTGGGCGGCAGAGCGAGACTCCATCTCAAAAAAAAAAACCCAAAAAAGTTAAATATATTCATCTCTCAGTTAGACTAAGGTTTAAAAAGAATGATGATACCCAATATTGTCTAGGTTGAGGGTACAAGGACACACTCATGGGTACTCTTTGTGTAGGTCAATCTGGCAATATGGATGAAAATTCTTAAGGTATATTCTCTGACCCAGAAATTCTACTTTTAAACATCTATCATAAGAAAGTAACCAATTGTATGAAAACAGAAAAAAAAGGAAAAGAGGAGCATACAAAGATGTTCTTCAGTGTTATATGAAAAAGTAAAAAACTAAAATACACTTATATGTGTAATAATAGGTTACCTGAAGCAAATCATTCCTTAGTAGTGAAATACTTGGTAAATCAGTAAAAATTAATTTGCAAGTTTCTATTGACTTGAAAAAGTGAATTAGAAAAGTATATGATGTGTTGGGTGTGGTGGCTTGCACCTATAATCCCAGCTCCTCTGGAGGTTGAGGCAGAAGGACTGCTTGAGGCCAGGAGCTGAGTTACAGTGAACTATGATCATGCCACTGCACTCCAGCCTGGGTGACAGCACACACACCCTGTCTCTAAAAAAAAAAAATAAAAAAAGCACATTATAAAACAGTATTTATAGGTATTATATTTAAATAAAATAACTACATATATATTCACTAAAAAACACAAACCCAGTAATTATCTTTGGGTGGTAGAATTAAAGATAGTCTGTGTGTGTTAAAAAAACAAAAACCAAAAAACTGTACTCTTCTGTGTTTTCCAAATTGTTTTTGTCATTGAGCACATAGTAATTTCATAATTAGAAAAAAGAACTTATTTTAAAAGGTGGTGGTAGAGAGACAGATACACCATCTGCTGCTGCAAGACAGCTTGAACACCTGAAGTAAAGAAATAGCAATGGAGTGAGGGTAAGAGTTTTGAGAAATATTTACAAGGCAGGATCAATAGGTGCTGGAGGATTAATCAGATATTGGTTTGGTAAAAGACTGAGAGATCTAGCTTAAGTAACTTAATAGGACATCGCTGTCATTGATAAGGTCAGAGGACACAGGAAGAGGAGCTCCTTTGGGTGGACAGATAATGTATTAAGTTTTGAACTATGGAGTCTGAGGTATCTGTGGTACATCCTGGTGGCAAGGTACATGGTCAGGGTCTGGTGGCCAGGAAAGTGCTAAGCTAAAATTTCTCCTTGAATGCATAGATTCTAAAAGGCTGGTGGCTGGGCGTGGTGGCTCATGCCTGTGATTCCAGCACTTTGGGAGGCTGAGGTGGGCGGATCACGAGGTCAAAATATCTAGACCATCCTGGCCAACATGGTGAAACCCCATCTCTAATAAAAATACAAAAATTAGCTGGGCGTGGTGGCATGCGCCTATAATCTCAGTTACTCGGGAGGCTGAGGCAGGAGAATGGCTTGCACCCGGGAGGTGGAGGTTTCAGTGAGCTGAGATCGCGCCATTGAACTCCACCCTGGTGACAGAGCAAGACTCTGTCTCAAGAAAAAAAAAAATTCAGAGATTAATGTGGTCAAGGGGTGTCAGCAAGATGACCAATTAGAGTTGCCTGGTGGTTGTCCCCCTCCAGTCCAACAAGAAGTGACCAAAACAACAAGCAAACAACGATATTTTGACTGTAGTGACTGATGAAGTACACTGGAGAATACTAGAGGGGCAGCAAAATCCCTGTGGAACATGAAAGCCCAGGATACCACCACAGACAGGGGAGTAAGGTATCCTGCCTCTGCCACACTGTCTTCCCTGCTGGGATTAGCTCAGGGTCAGGGAGGACTTCTTACAGGGAAAAAGTAAGCTGGAGATTCCCAGCAGTCCTCATTGCCACCACAAATGCCAGCAAATCTTGCTACAGGAGAATTTCCCAGTACTCATAGGACCCAAATCTAGTTTGGAGAGTAGCTGGGAATTTGTAAACCTGAACTCTCTCAGAGTAGGATCCCATGTTGAGCACTCCCCATCCCTGTAATCTAAGTTGTCACAGCACAGATCATCTTGGAATCAGACCCACTGGTAGAGTATGTCCTGCCCTGGGGGCCAGTAGCAACTGACTCTCTCCATCTCTGAGGCCCTGACATCATTTCACCATGTTCACATGGGTGCTTGCATCACTATAAGTGTAGTTGGCTGGATCCTAGGCCAGACAAAATTACTGAGATGCCAGTGTCTGAACCCAGGTGGCATCCCACCCACCAATGGAACAGGCAAGCCTGCACTGTGGTGAAGCCACTGAACAGCTGGCTGGCCTGCTGTGCCCGCATCTGGCATGAGAGCTGGACCAGTGATGGCCCTGCCTCCCCGGAGAGACTACTGCATAGCCACATAGCTGGCCACACTTGCACATGCCTGAACCCAGCTTTGAAGTCAGCCTGGTTGTGGCTGCTGCCTTCCTGGAGAGTCTGCCAGATAGTGTCTCAGACCTCTGTACAAACATGTACCTGGCCCAGCAACCAGCCCAGTGCCACTGCCCATAGGCTACAATGTCTGTGATTGTTTCAAATTCCTGCAGCCTAGGCTACTGAGGCAATCTAGAATTACAGTTGAAGAAACTGTACAGAGACCTTGCTACTAAGTCCACCCAGAACCAAAGCCAACACACCATATCCAATCAACACCCTAGGACCCACCTACAGGAAAAGGTCTCACCATATGAAGCTTATGGCAGAAATAAGTCCTAAACTATCAATAATAACTCTGAATGTAAATGGATTAAATACTCTAATTAAAAGATTTAGAGTGGTTGAATGGATTAAAAAGGACCCAACTATAGGCTGGCTACAAACGATTTACCACATCATTAAAGATAAACATAGACTGAAAATGAAGGGATGGAAAACATAGGAAATAGGTTAAAGTGACTATTCCACCTGATGTTCATATATCAATGTAGAGACACAAAAACATAAAAAAGCAAGGAAATATGATACCTCCAAATGAATACAGTAAGTCTCCAACAATGTACCCAAAAGAAAAGGATATTTACAAAATGTCTAAAGAGAAGTTCAAAATAATGATCTTAAGGAGACTCAGTGAAATACAAGAGAACACAAACAATTTAATTAAATCAAGAAAATTCATGATATGAAAGAGAAGCTGAACAAAGATATCACAAAAAAGAACCAAACAGAAATCACAGAGCTGAAGATTCAATGAATAAAATGAAAAAAAAAAATACAACTGAGTGCTTCAACAATAGACTAGATCAAGTAGAAGAATTTCTGAACTTGAAGACAGCTCTTTTGAAATAACCCAGTCAGAGGAAAAAAAAAGATACCAGAATAGAAAAGAAAGAAAAAACCCGTAAGACTTATTAGACATCATTAAGTGGACACATTTTTGCTTTATAGGTATGCTAGAGGGAGATGAGATGGAAAAAGGCACAAAAAACATATTTAATGAAATAATTGCTGAAAAATTCCCAAGTATTGGGAGAGACAACGACATCCAGATCCAGGAAGCTTAAAGGTCCCCAATTATATTCAACCATGAAGATCCTCTCCAAGGTACATCATAATCAAACTGTCAAAAGTTATTTGATAATTCTAAAAGCTGCAAGAGAAAAGCATCAAGTTACTCGCACATAGATGTTTACAGCAGCACAATTCACAACTGCATAAATATGGAACCAGCCCAAATGCCCATCAATCAACGAATGGATAAAGAAATGTGGTATATATATATATACCATGGTATATATATACCATGGATGTATATATATGTATATGTATGTATATATACACACTGAGTGTATATATATACACTCAGCCATAAAAAGAAATGAAATAACGGCATTTGCAGCAACCTGGACAGAAATAGACATCATTATTCTAAGTGAAGAAACTCAGGAATGGAAAACCAAACATCCTATGTTCTCACTTAGCGGGAGTTAAGCTATGAGGATGCAAAGGCATAAGAATGATACAATGGACTTTGGGGTCTCAGGGGAAAGGGTGGTGTGGGGGGTGAAGGATAAAACACTACAAATTGGGTACAATATACACTGCTTGGGTGATGGGTGCACCAAAATCTCAGAAATCACCATTAAAGAACTTATTCATGTAACCAAACACCACCTGTTCCCCCAAAAAACTATCAAAATAAAACAAAGATTAAAAAAAAAAGAAAAAAAGTATCAAGTCACATATAAGGGAATCTCCATTACACTACCAAGTTATCAGCAGATTTCTCAGCAGAAACCTTGCAAGTCAGGAGATAACAGAAGGACAAGTTCAAAGTGCTGACTGCAAAAAAACCCCCAAAAACCGTCAGCCAAGAATACTTTATTCAGCAAAGCTATCCTTTAGATATGAAGTAGAAACAAAGACCTTTGCAGACAAGCAAAACCTAAGGGAATTTACGACCACTAGACCAGCCTTACAAGAAATGCTTAAAGAACTGCTATAGCCAGAAATTAAAGGACAATAATTAGAACCATGAAGATGTGTTTGTAATTATTGTTGTAAAAAATTGTTAAAAACAAACCAGCTATAATTAAAAGCTAAGAAACACACAACAGATAAAAAGTAAAATAAAACAGCAAAACATAAATTGACGGAGGGGGGAAAAGTATTTTTATGTGACCAATGGTAAGTTGCTATCAGCTTAAGACAGTATATTACAACTGTAAGACTCTTTATGGTAGCCCCATGGTAACCACAAAGTAAGAAATTACAGCAGATACAAAAATGAAAAAGAGAAAGGAAACAGAGCTTAGTACCATAGAAAGTCACTAAATTGTAGAGGTAAACAAGAGAGGAAGAGCAGAACAAAGGATCTATTTAAAAAAAACAAAAAACAGAAAACAATGATCAAAATGGCAAAAATAAGTCCTTACCAATAATAACTCTGAATGTAAACAGAGTAAATTATTTACAAGATTTAGTGTGGTTGAATGGATTAAAAACAGATCCAACTATATGCTGCCTACAAGAGACTCACCACATCATTAAAGATGAACAAACAAAATGAAGTAATGAAAAACATGCAAATGGAAACCAAACGTGAGCAGGAGTAGCCATCTTTATATCAGACAAAATAGACTTTAAGTAAAAAGTTGTAAGAGACAAAGTAGGTCATTATATAATGATAAAAAGATCAGTTCAACAAGAAGATACAACAACATATATGCACCTCATATATCTATATATATGTAATAAATATATGTATACCTAACATTGGAACACTCAGATATACAAAGTAAATATTAATCATAAGTGAGAGATAAAATGCAATACAATAATAGTAGGCAACTTCAACATCCCACTTTCAACAATGGACAGATCATCAATATAGGATATCAACAAAGAAACATCAAACTTAAACTGCACATTGACCAAATGGACCTAACAGACATCTACAGAACATTCCACCCAACAGCTGCAAAATATACATTCTTTTCAACTGCACATAGGGTATTCTCCAGGATGGATCATACGTTGGGTCACAAAACAAGTCTTAACAAATTTAAGAAGATAACGATCACATCAAGTGACCATAATTTTATAAAACTAGAAACCAACAACAAAAAAACTTTGAAAACTTTACAAACATATGGAAATTAATATGCTACTAAATAACCAGTGGGTCAAGGAAGAAATCAAAAGGGAAATTTTAAAAATTCCTTCAGACTAGTAAGAATTGAAACACATCATACCAAAATCTATGGGACACAGCAAAAGCAGTCCTAAGAGGGAAATTTACAGCAATAATGCCTACATCAAAAAAGAAGATAAACTTCTAATAACCTGACGATATACCTAAAGCAACTGAAAAAATAACAAAGAAATAAACCCGAAATTGGTGGAAGGAAATAACACCCAGAGCACAAGCAAATTAAATAGAGATTAAAAATAATTAAAGGCCGGGCGCGGTGGCTCAAGCCTGTAATCCCAGCACTTTGGGAGGCTGAGACGGGCGGCTCCCAAGGTCAGGAGATCGAGACCATCCTGGCTAACATGGTGAAACCCCGTCTCTACTAAAAAATGCAAAAAACTAGCCGGGTGAGGTGGCGGGCGCCTGTAGTCCCAGCTACTCGGGAGGCTGAGGCAGGAGAATGGCGTGAACCTGGGAGGCGGAGCTTGCAGTGAGCCGAGATTGTGCCACTGCACTCCAGCCTGGGCGACAGAGCGAGACTCCATCTCAAAAAAAAAAAAATAATAATAATAATTCAAAAGATCAACAAAATGAAGAGCTGTTTTTTTAAAAGGTAAAACTGACAAACTTTTAGCTAGACTAAGAATAAAACAGAGAAAACACAAACAAAATCAGAAATGAAAAAGGAGACATAATCATTGATACCACAGAAATACAAAGGATCATAAGAGACTATTATGCACAACTATATACCAACACGTTTGACAATAGAATGAATAAATTCCTGCACACATGCAACATAGCAAGATATAAACTATAAAAAGAAAATCTAAGCAGACCAAGAATGAGGGAGGAAATGAAATCAGTCATAAAAAAATCATCCATCAAAGAAAAGCCCAGGGCTGGGCGTGGTGGCTTACACCTGTAATCCCAGCACTTTAGGAGGCTGAGGCCGGCGGATCAACTGAGGATGGGGGTTCGCGACCAGCCTGACCAACATGGAGAAACACCATCTCTACTAAAAATACAAAATCAGCTGGGCCTGTGGTGCATGCCTGTAATCTCAGCTACTTGGGAGGCTGAGGCAGGAGAATCGCTTGAACCCAGGAGGTGGAGGTTGTGGTGAGCTGAGATCATGCCATTGCACTCCAGCCTGGGCAACAAGAATGAAACTCTGTCTCAAAAACCAACCAACCAACCAACCAACCAACCAACCAGGATCTTGAAGTTTTCACTGCTGAATTCTGCCAAATATTTAGAGAACTAATACTAATTATCAGCCGGGTGCGGTGGCTCATGCTTGTAATCCCAGAACTTTGGGAGGCTGAGGCAGGTGGATCACCTGAGGTTAGGAGTTCGAGACCAGCCTGACCAACATGGAGAAAACCCGTCTCTATTAAAAATACAAAATTAGCCGGGTGTGGTGGTGCATGCCTGTAGTCCCAGCTACTCGGGAGGCTGAGGCAGGAGAATCGCTTGAACCTGGGAGGTGGAGGTTGTGGTGAGCCGAGATTGCACCATTGCACTCCAGCCTGGGCAACAAGAGCAAAACTCTGTCTCAAAAAAAAAAAAAAAAAGGAACTTATTTTATGAGGCCAGCATTTCTCTGATTTCAAAACCAGAGAAACATGTAATAAAAGAAAATTACAAGCCAATATACTTGATGAACACAAATGCAAAAATTCTCAACAAGATACTAACAAACTAAATTCAATAGCACATTAAAAAGATCATTCACTGTGATTAGTGGGACTCATCCCAGGGATGCAAGGATGGCTTAACATATGGAAATCAATAAATATGACACACCACATTAACAGAAAGAAAGACAAAAACCCTATGATCATTTCAAGAGACACAGAAAAACAATATGACAAAACTCAGCATTCCTTCATTGAAAAAACTCTCAACAAATTCAGTATACAAGGAACATACCTCAACACAACATAAGTCACTTAAGACAAACCCATAGCTAATGTCATAAGATTAGAAACGAGACAAGGAGGCCCACATTCACCCCTCTATTCAACACAGTACTGGAAGTCCTAGCAAGAACAATTAGTCAAGAGAAAGAAATAAAAGGCATCCAAATGGGAAAGAAGGAAGTCAATATGTCCCTGTTTACAGATGTCTTTTCCTTTTTTATTTTTTTCCAGAGATGGGGTCTATGTTGCCTAGGCTGGTCTCAAACTCCTGGGCTCAAGATCCTCTTGCCTTAGTCTCCTGAGCTCCTGAGTAGCTGGGACTACAGATGCATACCACTATGCCTGGCACATGATCTTACATATAGAAAATCCTAAACACTCCACCAAAAAACTCTTTGAATAAATGAATTCAGCAAATTAGCAGGATACAAAAATCAACATACAAAAATCAGTGGTATTTCCATACATTAATAGTGAATGACCTGAAAAAGAATCAAGAGAGCAATTCCATTCACAATAGTAATAATAAAAATAAGATACCTAGGAATAAACTTAACAAGATAAAAGATCTCTACGTTGTAAACTATGAAAAGAATTTTTTTTATAAACAAATAGAGGACACCAATACATGGAAAAATAATCCTGTGTTCATAGATTAGAATAATTAATATTGTTAAAATGGCCATATTACCCAAAGCAATCTACAGATTTAATGCAATCTCTATTGGAATACCAATGACATTCTTCACAGAAACAAAAACAATCCTAAAATTCATAGGGAACCAAAACAAAACAGAGCCTGAATAGCCAAAGCAATCCTGAGCAAAAAGAACAAAGCTGGAGGCATCACATTAATTGACTTCAAAATTTACTACAAAACTGTGTTCCCAAAACACCATGGTACTTGCATAAAAACAGGTACATAGACCAATGGAACAAAATAAAGAGTACAGAAATAAATGCATGCACTGACAACCAACTTATTTTTGGTAAAGCTGCCAAGAACATGCAATGGGGAAATGAGAGTCTCTTCAATAAATCGCGCTGGGATAATTGGGTATCTACATGCGGAAGAATGAGACTAGAACCCTACTTCTCACCAATACAAAAACCAACTCAAAATAACTTAAAAATGTCAATGTAAAACCTGAAACTATGAATGTACTAGAAGAAAACACAGAGGAAATGTTTCACAAGATTGAGTCAGGCAAGGATTTTAAAAACAAGATCTCAAAACCACAATTAACATACCAAAAATAGACAAAGGGGATTATATCAAACTAAAAAGATTTTACACAGCAAAGTTAACTAACAGAGTGAAAAGACAACCTGCAGAATGGGAGAAAATATCTGCAAACTATACATCTGATAATGGGTTAATATCTAGAATATATACAAAACTTAAATAACTCAACAGTAAAAAACTAAACAACCCAATTCAAAAATGGACACAAGATCTTAACAGACTTTTCTCAGAAGACATACAAATAGCCAACAGGTATATGAAAAATTGCTCAACATCACTAATCATCAAGGAAATGCAAATTAGAACTACAATGAGATACCAGTCCACTCCAGTTAGAATAGTTATTATCAAAAAGACAAAATAAGATGCTGGGTACAGTCACACATCCTTGTAATCCTAGTACTTTGGGAGGCTGAGGTGGGAGGACTGCTTGAGCCCAGGAATTCACAACCAGCCTGGACAACATAGTGAGACTTGTCTCTATTAAAAAAATTTAAAAAATAGTTGGTGGATCACCTGAGGTCAGGAGTTCGAGAGCAGCCTGGCCAACATGGTGAAATCCCATCTGTACTGAAAATACAAAAATTAGCCAGGTGTGATACCAAGCACCTGTAATCCCAGCTATTTGGGTGCCTGAGGCAGGGGAATCACTTGAACCTGGGTGGCAGAGGTTGCAGTGAGCCGAGATTGCACCATTGCACTCCAGCCTGGGTAACATGAGCAAAACTCCATCTCAAAAAAAAAAAAAAAAAAAGAAAATTAGCTCGGTGTAGTTGTTTGCACCTGTAGTCCCATCTACTTGAGAGACTGATTTGGGAGGATTACTTGACCCTGGGGGGTTGAGCTGCAGTGAGCCATAATTGTTCCCCTGCACTCCAGCCTGGGCAACAGTGTCTCAAAAAACAAAACAAAACAAAAAAGACAAAACAAACATTGGTGAGGATGTAGAGAAAAGGAAACACTTAAACACTGTTGGTGGGATTGTAAACTAGTATAGCCATCATGTAAAAAGTTTGGAAATAGAATTACTGTATGATCCAGCAATACCACTGTTGGCTATAAATCCAAAGAAATGAAATCAGCATGTCAAAGAGGTATCTACACCCCCATGTTTATTGCAGCACTATTCATAATAGTCAAGATATGGAGTCGACCTAAGTGTTCTTCAGTGGATTAAAGGATAAAGTGTGGTATACATACGTAATGGAATACTATTTAGCCATAAAAAAGAATGCAATCTTTCTTTTTTACAACATGGATGGACCTGGAGGTTTTTATGTTAAGTGAAATAAGCCAGGCACGAGGGCGGAGTAAGATGGCCGAATAGGAACAGCTCCAGTCTCCAACTCCCAGCGCGAGCGACACAGAAGATCGGTGATTTCTGCATTTTCAACTGAGCCTCTGCTGCTGACACTCCAGGGCAAACAGGGTCTGAGTGGACCTCAAGCACTTCCAACAGACTCCAGCTGAGGGAATCCTGACTGTTAGAAGGAAAACTATCAAACAGGGAAGGACACTCTACACCAAAACCCCATCAGTATGTCACCATCATCATCATCAAAGACCAGAGGCAGATAAACCACAAAGATGGGGAAAGCAGGGCAGAAAAAGCTGGAAATTCAAAATAAGAGCGATCTCCCCGGCAAAGGAGCCGAGCTCATCAGCCAGCAACGGATCAAAGCTTGACGAGAAATCCACTTTGACGCAGATGAGAGAAAAGGCTTCAGTCCATCAAACTTTGTGAGCTAAAGGAGGGAATTACGCACTCCAGCACAAAGAAACTAAAAATCTTGAAAAAAAAGTGAAGAATTGATGGCTAGAGTAATTAATGCAGAGAAGGTCATAAATGAAATTAAAGAGATGAAAACCATGACACTGTAAAATGACGCGGACAAATGCACAAGCTTCAGTAACTGACCTGATCAACTGCAAGAAAGAGTATCAGCGATTGAGGATCAAATGAATGAAATGAAGGAAGAGAAACCAAAAGAAAAAAAGAAGAAAAAGAAATGAACAAAGCCTGCAAGAAGTATGGATTATGTAAAAGACCAAATCTACGCCTGGATTGGGGTGCCGAAAGTGAGGGGGAAAATGGAACCAAGTTGGAAAACACTCTTCAGGATATCATCCAGAGAACTTCCCAACCTAGTAGGGCAGGCCAACATTCAAATCCAGGAAATACAGAGAACGCCACAAAGATACTCCTCGAGAAGAGCAACTCCAAGACATAATTGCCAGGATCTCACCAAAAGCTGAAATGAAGAAAAAAATCTAAGGGCAGCCAGAGAGAAAGGTCGGGTTACCCACAAAGGGAAGCCCATCAGACTCACAGCAGATCTCTGCAGAAACTCTACAAGCCAGAAGAGAGTGGGGGCCAGTATTCAACATTTCTCCTTAAAGAAAAAGAATTTTAAAACCCAGAATTTCATATCCAGCCAAACTAAGTTTCATAAGTGAAGGAGAAATAAAATCCTTTTACAGATAAGCAAATGCTTCGAAGATTTTGTCACCACTAGGCCCGCCCCAAGAGAACCCTTGAAGGAAGCACTAAACATGGAAAGGAACAACTGCATTCAGCCATGGCAAAACATGCCAAAATGGCAGCATCCATTCTGAGGCCAGCAATGAAACGTACCTTCGACCAACGCACAAACCGCTTTTGCCACAGACTGCTCACACATGTTATCCAATCCAAATGCAAATGTATATCTAAATGCTCCAGTCCAAAAGACATGTATTCGGAAAATCGGACAAAAGAGTCTAAGACCACCAAAATGCATCAGGAGACCATCCCCGCCACAAGAGGCCATACAGTCAATGGATGGAGCAGATTATCAAGAAATGAAAAAAGTTAGTGGGCCGTAAATTATCAAGCCCTTATTAAACAGGACTTTTAAAACCATCAAAGATCAAAAGAGACAAAGAAGGCCATTACATAATGGTAAAAGGATCAATTCAACAGGAACAGCTAACTATCCTAAATATATATGCACCTAACATGAGCACCCAGATTCATAAGGCAAGTCCTGAGACTTATTAAAGAGATTCTAGGACTCCCATACAATAATTTGGAGATCAACACTCCACTGTCAACATTAGACAGCATCTATGACAGAAAGTTAACAAGGATATCCAGAAATTGAACTCATCTCTGCAGCAGCAGACTTAAATAGACATCTATAGAACTCTCCACCCAAATCAATCAGAATATACACATTCTTCTCAGCACCACCATCACACTTATTACAAAATTGACCACATAATCAAAGTAAAGCACCTCAGCAAAATGTGTACAGAAACTATAACAAACTGTCTCTCAGGACCACAGTGCAATCAAACCAGAACTCCAGGACTAAGAAACTCAATCAAACCACCAACTACATGGAAACTGAACAACCTGCTCCTGGATGACTACTGGGTACATAATGAAATGAAGGCAGAAATAAAGATGTTCTTTGAAACCAATGAGGTCAAAGATACAACATACCAGAATCTCTGGGACACATTTAAAGCAGTGTAGAGGGTGGAAATTTATAGCACTAAATGCCCACAAGAGAAAGCTGGAAAGATCTAAAATTTACACTCTAACATCACAATTAAAAAGAACTAGAGAAGCAAGAGCAAACTATTCAAAAAGCAGAAGGCAAGAAATCACTGAGATCAGAAAGCAGAACTGAAGGGAGATAGGAGATGACAAAACCTCCAAAAATCAGTGAATCCAGGAGTTGGGTTTTGAAAAAAGATCAACAAAAATTGACAAAACCGCTTAGCAAGACTAATTAAAGAAGAAAAGAGAAGAATCAAATAGATCTAATAAAAATGATAAAGGGGATATCACTCAATGAATCTCACAGAAATACAAACTACCATCAGAGAATACTATAAAATTCTAATGAAATAAACTAGAAACCTAGAAGAAATGGATAATTTCTGACACTTACGACTCTTCCAAGACTAAACCAGGAAGAAGTTGAATCCCTGAATAGACCAACAGCAGGCTCTGAAATTGAGGCAATAATTAATAGCCTACCAACCAAAAAAGTCCAGGACCATGGATTCACAGGTGAATTTCTAACACAGAGGTACAAGGAGGAGCTGGTACCATTCCTTCTGGAAACTATTCCAACTAATAGAAAAAAAGAGGGAATCCTCCCTAACTCATTTTATGAGGCCACATCATCCTGATACCAAAGCCTGGCAGAGACACAATAAAAAAGGAATTTTAGACCAATATCCCTGATGAACATCGATGCAAAATCCTCAATAAAATACTGGCAAACCAGATTCAGCAGCACATCAAAAGCTTATCCACCATGATCAAGTGGGCTTCATCACTGGGATGTATGTTCAACATTCAAGAAATCAATAAACATAACCCAGCATATAAACAGAACCAAAGACAAGAACCACATGATTATCTCTTAATAGATGCAGAAAAGGCTTTGACAAAACGCCAGCACTTCATGATAAAAAACGCCAACAAATTCGTATTGATGGAACGCGGTCTCAAAATAGTAAGAGCTATTTATGACAAACCACAGCCAATATCATACTGAATGGCAAAAAACTGCAAGCATTCCTTGAAAAACTGGCACTAAGACAGGATGCCCTCTCACCGCCTCCTCTTCTCAACATAGTGTTGGAAGTTCTGGCTAGGGCAATCAGGGCAAGAGAAAGAAATCAAGAGTATTCAGTTAGGAAAAGAAGAAGTCAAATTGTCCCTCTTTGCAGAGATGACATGATTGTATATTTAGAAACCCCATTGCCTCGTTTCTCCAAAATCTCCTAAGCTGATAAGCAACTTCAGCAAAGTCTCACAGGATACAAAATAATGTGCAAAAATCATATTAATGTGCAAAAATCACAAGCATTCTTATACAATTCACAGTAAGTAACAGACAACAGAGCCAAAATCATGAACGAACTTCCATTCACAATTGCTTCAAAGAGAATCAAATACCTAGGGAATCCAACTTACAAGGATGTAAAGGACCCTTCAAGGAGAACTACAAAACCACTGCCTACAGTGAAATAAAAGAGGACACAAACAAATGGAAGAACATACCAAGGCTCATAGATAGGAAGAATCAATATCATGAAATGGCCATAATTTCGCCCATGCTATTTTATAGATTCAATGCCATCCCCATCAAGCTACCAATGACTTCTTCACAGAATTGGAAAACTGCTTAAAGTTCATAATGAACCAAAAGGAGCCCGTGATCTCCAAGACAATCCTAAGCCGGGAAAGAAACAAAGCTGGCATTTTCACGCCACTCCGACTTTCAAACTATACTACAAGGCTGCAGTAACCACAACAGCATGGTACTGGTACCAAAACAGAGATATAGACCACCGAAACAGAACAGAGTCCCTGTGAAATACCACACATCTACAGCCATCTGATCTCTTTGACAAACCTCAGAAAACAAGAAATGGGGAAAAGGATTCCTATTTAATAAATTGTGCTGGGAAAATTGGCTAGCCATAAGGAGAAAGCTGAAAACTGATCCTTTCCTTACTCCCTTATACTAAAATTAATTCAAGATGGATTACAGACTTAAATGTTAGACCTAATACCATAAAACCCTATAGAGGAAAACCTAGGTAGTACCATTCAGGATATAGGCATGGCACCATGTCTAAAACACCAAAAGCAACGGCAGCAAAAAAGCCAAAATTGACAAATGGGATCTCATTAAACTAAAGAGCTTCTGCACAGCAAAGAAACCACCATCAGAGGAACAGGCAACCCCATAGAATGGGAGAAAAATTCTGCAATCTGCCTCATCTGACAAAGGGCTAATATCCAGAACCTACAAAGAACTCCAAACAAAATTACAAGAAAAAACAAACAACCCCATCAAAAACGGGGTGTAAGTGTGCTGATATGAACAGACATTTCTCAAAAGAGACATCTATACAGCCAACAGACACATGAAAAAATGCTCATCATCACTGGCCATCAGGAGAAATGCAAATCAAAACCACAATGAGATACCATCTCACACCAGTTAGAATGGGCGACTACAGCCAGGAAACAACAGGTGCTGGAGAGAGGATGTGGAGAAATAGGAACACTTTTACACTGTTGGTGGATTGTAAACTAGTTCAACCATTATGGAAACAGTATGGCTTATTCCTCAAGGATCTAGAACTAGATGTACCCATATGACCCAGCTTATCCCATTACTGGGTATATCTAAAGGATTATAAATCATGCTGCTATAAAAGACACATGCAACACGATGTTTATTATGCACTATTCACAATAGCAAAGACTTGAATCAACCCAAATGTCCATCAGTGACAGACTGGATTAAGAAAATGTGGCAGCATATACACCATGGAATACTATGCAGCCATAAAAAGGGATGAGTTTGTGTCCTTTGTAGGGACATGGATGCAGCTGGAAACCATCATTCTAGCAAACTATCACAAGAACAGAAAACCAAACAATCGCGATGTTCTCACTTGTAGGTGGGAACTGAACACGAGATCACTTGACTGAAGGGAACATCACACACCGGGCCTATCATGGGGAGGGGAGAGGGATTGCATTGGGAGTTATACCTGATGTAAATGACGAGTTGATGGGTGCTGACGAGTTGATGGGTGCAGCACAGCAACATGGCACAAGTATACATATGTAACAAACTTGCACGTTATGCACATGTACCCTAGAACTTAAAGTATAATAATAATAAAAAATAAATTAAAAAAAAAAAAAGAAATAAGCCAGGCACAAAAGGACAAATATTGCATGATCTCACTCAAGTGTGTAATCTAAAAAGAGAAGTTCAGGTTGGTATCACAGAAGCAAAGAGTACACCAGTAGTTACCAGAGGCTGAGGAGGGGGTGGGGGAAGAAGGGAGGAGGAAGAGAGGTTGGTCAATGGGTACAAGGCTACAATTAGATAGGAGGAATAAATTTTGGTGTTCTATTGCATAGTATAGTAACTATGGTTAACAGTAAAGTGTTATATATTACAAAATCCCTAGAAGAAAGGCCTCTGAACGTTCTTACCACAAACAAATGACAAATGTATGAGGTTATGAACACAATAGATATCCTGATTAGATCATTATATAATATATATATATATATAAACATCAAAATGTACTCAGTAAGTTTGTACAGTTACTGATATGGTCTGGCAGTGTCCCCACCCAAATCTCATCTTGAATTCCCACGTATTGTGGGAGGGACCTGGTGGGAGCACTTGAATCATGGGGACAGGTCTTTCCCGTGCTGTTCTCATGATAGTGAATAAGTCTCATGACATCTGATGTTTTTTTATAAAAATGAGTTGACTTGCACAAACTCTCTTTGCCTGCTACCATCCACGTGAGTTGTGACTTGCTCCTCCTTGCCTTCCACCATGATTGTGAGGCCTCCCCAGCCATGTGGAAATGTAAATCCATTAAACCTCTTTCTCTTTCCAGTCTTGGTTATGTCTTTATCAGCAGAGTAAAAACGGACTAATACAGTAAATTGGTACCAATAGAGTGAGGCTCTGCTAAAAAGATACCTGAAAATGTTGGAAGTGACTTTGGAAATGGGTAGCAGGCAGAGGTTGGAACAGTCTGGAGAGCTCAGAAGAAGACAGGAAAACGTGGGAAAGTTTGGAACTTAAGAGACTTGTTGAATGGCTTTGACCAAAAATGCTGATAATGATAAGGACAATGAAATCCAGGCTGAGCTGGTCTCAGATGGCGATGAGGAAACTGTTGGGAACTGGAGCAAAGGTGACTCTTGCAAAGAGACTGGTGGCATTTTTCCCCCACCTTAGAGATTTGTGGAACTTTGAACTTGAGGGAGATGATTTAGGGTATCTGGCAGAAGACATTTCTAAGCAGCAAAGCATTCAAGAGGTGACTTGGGTGCTGTTAAAAGCATTCAATTTTAAAAGGGAAACAGAGCATAAAAGTTTGGAAAATTTGCAGCCTGACTATGTGATAGAAAAGAAAATCCCATTTTCTGAGGAGATATTCAAGCCAACTGCAGAAATTTGCATAAGTAACAAGGAACTGAATGTTAATCCCCAAGACAATGGGGAAAACGTCTCCAGGGCATGTCAGAGGTCTTCATGGCAGCCCCTCCCATCACAGGCCTGGAGGCCTAGGAGGAAAAGATGGTTTAGTGGGGCAGGCCCAGGGCCCCCCTGCTCTGTGTGGCCTAGGGACTTGGTACCCTGACTTCCACCCACTCTGGCCATGGCTAAAGGGGCCAAGATACAGCTTGGGCTGTTGCTTCAGAGGGTGGAAGCCCCAAGCCTTGGCAGCTTCCATGTGGTGTTGAGCCTGCAGGTGCACTGAAGTCAAGAATTGAAGTTTGGGAACCTCTGCCTAGATTTCACAGGATGTATGAAAATCCTTGGGTGCCCAGTTTGCGGCAGGGGAGGGGCCGTCATGGAGAACCTCTGCTAGCACAGTGTGGAAGGGAAATGTGGGATCAGAGCCCCCACACAGAGTCCCTACTGTGGCACCACATAGTGGAGCTGTAAGAAAAGGGCCACCTCCAGCCTGGGCGACAGAGCGAGACTCCGTCTCAAAAAAAAAAAAAAAAAAAAAAAAAAAAAAAAAAAAGGGCCACCGTCCTCCAGACCCCAGAATGGTAGATTCACTGACAGCTTGCACCACGTGCCTGGAAAAACTGCAGACACTCAATGCCAGCCTGTGAAAGCAGTCAAGAGAGGGGCTATACCCTGCAAAGCCACACAGGCACAGCCGCCCAACATGACGGGAACCCACCTCTTGCAACAGCGTGACTTGGATGTGAGACATGGAGTCAAAAGAGATCATTTTGGAGCTTTAAGATCTGACGGCCCTGTTGGATTTTGGACTTGCATGGGGCCTGTAGCCCCTTTGTTTTGGCCAATTTCCCCTATTTGGAATGGGTATATTTGCCCAATGCCTGTACTCCAACTGTATCTAAGAAGTAACTAACTTGCTATGGATTTTATAGGCTCATAGGCAGAAGGGACTTGCCTTGTCTCAGATGAGACATTGTACTATGGACTTCTGAGTTAATGCTGAAATGAGTTAAGACTTTGGGGGACTGTTGGGAAGGCATGATTAGTTTTGAAATGTGAGGATATGAGATTTGGGAGGGGCTGGGGTGGAATGATACGGTTTGGCTGCCTCCCCACCCAAACCTCATCTTGAATTCCCATGAGCTTTGGGAGGGACCCGGTGGGAGGTAACTGAATCGTGGGGGCAGGTCTTTCCCATGCTGTTCTCGTGATAGTGAGTAAGTCTCAAAAGATCTGATAGTTTTACAAAGAGGAGTTCCTCTGTTCAAGCTCTCTCTTTGCCTGCCACCATCCATGTAAGACATGTCTTACTCCTCCTTGTGTTCTGCCATAATTGTGAGGCCTCCCCAGCCATGTGGAAACCTCTTTTCTTCTCAGTCTTGGGTATGTCTTTAACGGTAGTGTGAAAACGGACTAATACAGTTACAATGTGCCAATTAAAAAAATAAATTAAAAGTGAAAGAAATTCAGATATTTAATAGTAAAATAAAATTAGTTGGATATGCTGTAAAAGTCTTTTTAAATTTTTGACATGGCCTTCTACAGTGTCTGGCACAAAATTAGTATGGGTGACCATACTTCGAATTGAAAAATATTTCCAAGAATGGCTTAGATGCAGAAACTTGACTGAAAAAAATAAAATAATAAGAATAAATACTGTAATGATCTCATGTCTCTTAGATATCTTCCTACCTCTTCTATGCCAGATAAGGGGAAGGAAGGGATAGATTTCAGAATCTGCTCCTGCTCTACTTCAGGGATACAGCCAGAGAACAGCTCCAACGACTGTACTGGAGCCCTTTCTACTCAACTTCACAACTGACAAAAATGTCCAGATTGTAACAGGGAGTGGAGTGAGACTTCCTGTCAGTTCATATCTGGGAAGGTGAGAAGGCAAATATGAAAACGATTAACAAAAAAAAATTGCTTTGTTTGCTACACTAGGCAGATGTGAAATATGGTTTGCGGTTTTACACACAGGCTTCACCAAGCCAACTAACAATGCATTATCTGTAAGAAAACAATATTCAACAACAGTGGTTCAAATCAGAGAAAGACTGGCATGGTATTTTTTGAAGCAGTATGGTTGTCAATCATCCTTTTTAAGTCACATGAGTTATTTGGTTTGGCAGATTACCATTGCTCCTTCCTAAAGGAGGAAGGTATTAGGGGAAAAATACCTCCTAAAGGAAGGTATAAAAAGAAGGATTTGGTATTTATAATAATATATGTGAAAAAGTATGTATTTCCCCCTGGAAAGCCCACTGGAATTGTAATGAAGCATTTGAATGGGTCTTCTGCTTCATCACAGCTGAGGCACGTGGCTAAGTTGTCTGGATGACAAGAATGCAGGGTTGCTGCATCACAGGGTAGCCCAAGGGAGAATGCAGGGACAGAATGACATTCGTCAGCAGAGAGGGCAAAGCTCTACAATAACCAAAAGGACATGGGGAATTGAATGGGATCAAGCAACTGAGAGAAAGGCCAGGGAGGCTAAAAGTCAAGTGCTGTAAGATAAATGGTTGCGGCCCAAAGGGCCTGGTGCTCTCCAGCAATAAATATACTTGAGGAAAGAGGACAGGCAGATAGAAGGGGTAAGTGAACAAAGTAATCAAGGGTAAGGAAGCTACTGAATGAAACAACTGTTCCCAAGAAAGCACTATAAGAAAGCAGAAGAAATTTATGAACTGTGAAAGAAGCAAATACAGAGGAGTCATTCTTGTTCTTCTGTTAAGCAACCATAAGCTTCAGAGAGCAACAAATTGCATGGATTTGGGGAACCAGAGATCAGTGCAGAACACAGAAGAGGTGCTGATAGGCAGAACAGGTAATTGATTAACACCAGATGAAACTCTGTTGGGAAATAAAAAATTAACGAGGGTAAATGAGTTCAGATGCCAAAGTAGGAGTAAATTTCCCTAGAGAGAAGGTGACCTTAGAAGGAAACAGGGTTGACCTTGAACAGGTGTCAGAAATTGCCACATCTGTGTAGTGGAAAGCATACAGGTGTTGGGAGTCCAGCTAGACATGAGTTCCAGTCTCAGTTCTCCTACCTACTTTTAATCTTATTTATTACATAACCTTGGGCTAAGCACTGAACATCTCTGAGCAATTTCCTCACCTACAAAGTTTGAGTTAGAAATCCTACAGTTACGGCGCTGCAAAGCCTCTACTATAATTACCTTACACTTACAGGCACCTTCTAGGGTTACTATACTACACTGTAGGTATAACCCTATAAGGTTAACCCTACTAGGTATAAGGTATTGTACTATAATGGGTACTCTGTAAATGGTAGCTATTATTGTTGTTTTAAGTCTGAACCGAATTTATAACCAGAGATGAACTGAGACAGGGGAGTTCTCAGAAATTCCTTCAGTTGGAGAGAGTTGACATCAAGAAAGTTGTAAAAGCTCTAACAGAACACATTCTAACATCACATATCTAAATATCAAGAAAAGCCAGGTGTGGTGACTCACACCTGTAATCCCAGCACTTTGGGAGACTGAGGCGGGCGGGTCATTTGCGGTCAGGAGTTTGAGACTAGCCTGGCAAACATGGTGAAACCTTATCCCTACTAAGAATACAAAAATTAGCCAGGCATGGTGGCATGTGCCTGTAATCCCAGCTACTCAGGAGGCTGAGGCAGGAGAATTGCTTGAACCCAGGAGGCGGAAGTTGCCGTGAGCCAAGGTTGCGCCACTGCACTCCAGACTGGGTGATAGAAAACAACAACAAAAACAAAACAACAACCAAGAATGATACCTGAGCTCTACTTATACTGCTTTTCATTAAAAGAATTTTCTTTCTCTCTACAAAACTGCTTTAAAAAATCCATTGTGCTCTTCTGTGTTTTCCAAATTGTGTTTATCATTGAGCATGTATTCCTTTTATAATTAGGAAAAAGAACTTATTTTTAAAAGGTGGGGGTGAGACAGACAGACATGCTGTCTGCTGCTGCAAAAGAGCCTAAATATCTGAAGTAAAGTATTAATAGCAGCAATGGAGTGAAGGTGATAAATCTGAGAAATGTTTACAAGGTATTTTTGGTATTCTCTACCAGGAATGTGTGAATGACATTGTGAGAACCACTGCCATAACATGGGCCTTGAGATTTAAATTATTTTAATATAGTTTTTTAACAAAGAACAAAGTTTTAAGAACTCTAGCAATTTTACCTGATAAGGTCCTGAACTCGATTGTTAAAAGCATCACCTTGTGAGGGTTTGTTTTTCATTTCCTGTGTTGGTATTTTGGGGGTAGCTGGCTGGCAGTTTCCATCTGGTCGAGTGGCAATCAGGCAGCCCAAAACCACAGCACTGACTTTGAGAAGTCCCGTTGTCAAGCCTTCAAAAACTTGTTTATTTGTATTTCTTCCCAAAATAGTATTATTTTCATCTGGAACATAAACCTAGATGAAAAAAAGTACAGTAAATATGTTTCAATAAAACCACCAAAAATGGGCAGAGATAGTTTAGAACATTTCTGGAATCATAAGTAATTTTGACAATCTAAAATGTTCAAGAGTGTTGGCTCTGAAATCAGACTGCAAATTCAATTCAGAGCTTTACCCTCAGTACCTGATGTCCCTGGATAAGGTTACTATTTCAAAATTCCAATTTCTCATCTATAAAACAAGGATAACGAGAGTACCTGTATCATATAATTTTTGTGATTATTAAATGAGCTAATACATATAAAATGCTTAGAATATGCACAGGCACACAGACGGTATTCAATACTTACTTAATAAATTATATTAAAAATTTAAATGAACTCAGAAAAACTGATAAAATGACAGCACTGTTTCTTATCACAGTGTATTAAAAAATATCTAACCTGAATTCCTATATCAGGATGAAATTTGCATTTCCTACTACAAAATGGCAAAACAGTTCTTTCCCTAAACATAATGTCACACTCAGCTCTCTTTGTGTATAGTTTACAAGTAACGTGGTTGTTAAACGTTGGAGCTTGGACCATGGCTCTGCAGTATATGATCTGAGACAAGTTCCTTGCTTTCTGTATCTCCCTAGCTCCCAGGACAACTCTGAAATTCAACTAAGAAGATGAATGGGAAAATATTTGGTAAAATATTAAATTCCACAAATGTACTTACTTGGTGACAACCAGTCTTTGCCTCATTTTCACTATTTATCTGTATCAGTTCTACCAAAGATAGAGGCATAAATGATCACTTGGATCCAAAAGGGGATCCTCAGAAAAAACAAGCAACTTATTGGCCAGAACTAGTCACACAAGTCCACCCAACCACAAAGGGAGCCAGGAGCTGTCATCCTATCATGTACTTGGAAAGACAGAAAGAATCAGAACATCTGGTAAACAGCACTATCGACTGCAGAGTAATAGTTATTGTTTTTTCTATTATGACTATGCAGACATTCACAGCTAATCTACTTAATATTTACCCGTTTGTCTAAAATTTTTGGTTTTACTGAGATAATCATTTTTCCCTATATGTTGAATTTCCTATTTATGTGTCATCAATTAATTGTCTATCTTTCTGGTCAAAATGAAATTTCCTCTCAAGTTCATCTACATCAGGGATTGCTGATTCTTTTTCCTTCTCCAAAGGAGACATTCTTCCTGAAATCTGCCACCCTCCTTCTCTAACCTAGACTGGTAGCTCTCTAGGCTTACTACACAGCTCTAGGTTAGATGCCCTTATTTCTTGGATCACATGTCTTCCTTTTCTTTACATACAATTCTCTCATTTTGGTGTAGGGTCTATTCCATCATCTTCCTAAGAAAGAGTGCACAGGAAGAAACATTTTGAGATTCTGCACGTTTAAAAATATCTTTTATTATCCTTACATTTTATCTACAGTTTGGCTGGATATAGGATTCTTGGTTGGAACCCATATCCTTTAAGTTCTGAAGGATTGCTCCATTGTTTTCCACTTCAAGCATGGCTGTTTAGAAGTCTCTAATTCCTAATACTTCAGTACACATCCTGTAGAACTTTGAAACTCCAGAAACAGAATCTTCTTATGGCTGATTTCCTGTGCCTTGGTATAGATTTTATTTATTGTGTGAAAACTCAGTGGTCTTTTCAACTTGAAAGTTTTATGTTTCATTTCTGGGAAAATTTCTTGCATTATTTCTTTGCTAATTTCCTCCCACTTTCTCTGTTGGATTTTTTGTTTTGTTTTGTTTTGTTTTGGAGACACAGTCTTACTCTGTCATCCAGAAAGGAGTGCAATGGCACGATCTCACCTCTCTGCAACCTCTGCCTCCCGGGTTCAAGCGATTCTCCTGCCTCAGCCTCCCAAGTAGCTGGGATTACAGGTGTGTGCCACTACACCTAATTTTTGTATTTTTAGTAGAGACAGGGTTTCACCATGTTGGCCAGGCTAGTCTTGAACTCCCGACTTCAGGTGATCCGCCCACCTTGGCCTCCCCAAATGCTGAGATTGCAGGCATGAGCCAATGCGCTTGGCCTTCTGATGGATTTTGAACCTAGACTGAGTTTCTAATTTAGAAAATATTTTTTCTCTTGTTTTTCATTGTTTTATGTTTTTTCCTACTTCTTTGGAGACTTCCTTAACTTATTTTCCAGTCCTACTAATTTTTTTTTGTTTCATCAATTATATTTTAATATTTCAAGAGTTCTTTTTGGCTTTCTATATGTTTTGGTAGTGTCTTGCTTTTATTTCATGGATGCAATATCTTCTCATCTTTGTGAAATTAGACTTTTTAAAAGATTTTCTTTTGTTTCTTCCATGGTCTCTGTTTGAGGTTTTCCTGTATTTCAGGTTGGAGGCTTTCCTCAAATATGTATGAATCTTGGGCTTTTTGTTCATATTTAAGACTGATGAATGAATGTATCAGTGTATCACAATCTGGATCTAATCAATCAGAAGCTGAATACAAACTTCTGCATGAGGGGTTTCAATTTGGGTGATTAGGTTGAGACCACACTTTTTTCTGCTGGGGGATCCCAGCTTTTAATATTTATAAGTCTATTCTCCCGGGACAGTTAATTTCATGATATAGAATGAAATCTTATATCCTCCACAAACCTGGAGTGTATAACATGGTGCCCATTTTCAGAGGTTCACTGGAGAAGCGGGCTTAGTGTCTTACTGTTCTGAGAATGAGTTTTCTCACTTTGTTTTTGTATGGCTGTGCCTGGTGTCCCCATGTTCTACGTAACTTTGATTGAAACTGGTGTCTTTTCTGAGGGTTGGGCAATGACAGTCACTTGGCTATACATATAGTAGGTAGGTTCTAAGGCATCCAGGGCACCTAAACTGCCTTTTAATTACCCTCTTTGCAGCCCCACTTGTGCCCTCATTTTCTGAGATAGCTAGTAACTCTAATTCTTGAGCCCTGCTGGGATTCTGTGGCACAAATTTTCTTCTGGCATTCTGCTAATTTAGGCAACTGTCTTTCAATCATGTGCTTTCCAGATTGGGGGGAAAAAAAACAAACAAAAAAAAACTTGCTTTCCTTTCCTTCCTGTGCTCTTTCTTTGAGAGTTTATGACTTTCATCTATTTACTAGAATATTAGTAAGGCCTCTCGACAGAGAGAATGTAATTTATGTGTTCAACTGGCCACATTCTAAAATTAACTCAATAAATCCTCTAAAATACAACTTTCTTTTTCTTTTACACACTACAGAAAGAACATGAGTAATACATTTCTAGGTAATGTCAGAGTTCTTCATTCATCACCAATTTTCATATTCCTTTTTCTCCAACAACCTTGTACTGTTTTTCATCATGAAGTATTTCAAATAAAACACTATGTACGCATATTGTACTTAGCAATCTTTCATTTATCTAGAAGTTTTTTTATCCAGTAACTGGGACTTTTAAAAATACAGTTGAGAGTCAACAGGAAATAAAAAAGACTTCTGAGATAATAAAATTGATGTCATTGCTCATCTAACATTTGAGTACCTAACACATACATAACCAAGGGAGCAGACTGATGCTTTGCTCATCCTCAGGCTTTTGTTCAGACCCTAAAGACTCTAATTTTACAAAACTAACAAGATGTGGTTTCTTGGTTTATAGAAACAGAAGGAATAATATAAAAGAGAAAAATGGGCTGGGCACAGTGGCTCACGCCTGTAATCCCAGCACTTTGGGAGGCCGAGGTGGGCGGATCACGAGGTCAGGAGACAGAGATCATCCTGGCCAACATGGTGAAACCCTGTCTCTACTAAAAATACAAAAATTAGCTGGGCATGGTGGTGCGTGCCTGTAATCCCAGCTACTTGGGAGGCTGAGGCAAGAGAATCGCTTGAACCTGGGAGTCGGTGGTTGCACTGAGCTGACATCATGCCACTGGACTCCAGCCTGGTGACAGAGAGAGACTCCATCTCACAGAAAAAAAAAAAAAAAATAGAGAAAAATGGTGACCATTTTACAGGTAGGCAGTAGCAAAATGTGATACTAGTTCTGGAAGAACAAGAAAAGACAGATATGAGAATACAAAAGGCATTGCGATCTGGGGACAGACTGAATCATCTTTATTTCCTATGAAATTAGGATTTACTACAAATCAGTGTTAACTGCTAATTCTCAAAATGACACCCTTAAGAGGTCAAGAAAAGGTTAAAATATGAGCCACACTTATGAGGGTAGTGGGGGAAGAATGAAAACTAATGTTTACTAAGTTTTCTACCAGGCCAGGTTCTTAATCATTTTCCTTATATTATCTCATTTAATTTTTACAGACTAGAAATCAAAGTTCAGAGACATCAAGCAACGTGTCCAAGTCTTATAACTACTGAATGGAAGAGCTGGGAGTTGAACCCAATCTGCTAAGACTTTAAAGCCCATGTGGTTTCCCTTACCCCACAGTGACTCCCTCCCATTGGGCATCTCTTTTACTGAGAGTTGTGTAGAAGCTATGTCTGGGGGAGGATGTGAAAATGGGTCATGGGCTAAAACACTTCCTTACTGATGTCTCTTCCATTAAAAAACTAGGGGTTTCTAGGCCGGGCGCGGTGGCTCAAGCCTGTAATCCCAGCACTTTGGGAGGCCGAGGCGGGTGGATCACGAGGTCAGGAGATCGAGACCATCCTGGCTAACATGGTGAAACCCCGTCTCTACTAAAAATACAAAAAACTAGCCGGGCGAGGTGGCGGGCGCCTGTAGTCTCAGCTACTTGGGAGGCTGAGGCGGGAGAATGGCGTGAACCCGGGAGGCGGAGCTTGCAGTGAGCCGAGATCACGCCACTGCACTCCAGCCTGGGAGACACAGCGAGACTCCGTCTCAAAACAAAAACAAAAACAAAAACAAAACAAAAAAAAACTAGGGGTTTCACATGAGCTTTACTCTTGGCCAAAAGATTAAGAATATAGGCTAGGCGTGGTGGCTCACACCTGTAATCCCAGCACTTTGGGAGGCCAAGGCAGTGGATCACGAGGTCAGGAGTTCAAGACCACCCTGGCCAACATTGTGAAACCCTGTGTCTACTAAAAATACAAAAAATTAGCCAGGCATGGTGGCAGGTGCCTGTAATTCCAGCTACTTGGGAGGCTGAGGCAGGAGAACTGCTTGAATCTGAGAGGCGGAGGTTGCAGTGAGCTGAGATTGTGCCATCGCGCTCCAGCCTGGGTGACCATGAGAGACTCTGTCTCAAAAAAAAAAAAAAAAAAATTAAGAATGTATTTATGGGCTGTTGGGATAGTTCTGGGTGAAACATACTAATCTCATTATTTAGAAACTGTAAATGGGGTTTGGGGACCAAATGCTACCTCCTCGTCTGCTCCAAGAAAATAAGCTCAATGTAAAGCAAATCAGATACATAGTTTTACACTATTCTTATATTCTCTGCCTATAGCTGACTGGCAACTTTGGATTTTCTGTCTCACTGGGGGCTTTGTGCTTAATTTTACAAACACCATTTTGTCAGTTGCTCATAAAGTAAACACAAATGGAGAAACTTCTATAACAATCTAGCAGTTACACAAAGAATCCTTGTGGCCCCGCAGAAGGCAAATCTCCCTTGTCAGGTTTGCTGGACCAAATCCTAGGATCTCAGGCCCAGGTCTAAAGGCCTTTACTCTACTGAACGGTCCTACTTGCTCACCATGATCTCCTATTTTCCAACAGTCTCACTGAGTTTCACATCCAGTTCAAGCACCGAAACAAATTTTTTCATAGAAAATTTCATATTTTTCAAGTAGATTGGCCCTTTCATTGTTAAAAATAGTGTTTTTTTGCTTGCAACCTTTGGTAAAATATTTTTTGGTCTGTCTCAGAGGACATTTTATTCAAATGGTCCCAGAAATTCTCCTTGTCCCTTTGTATAGATTTTTCTTTTGCTGGGTTTAAGTTATTTTACAGGAATGTTGTAATAGAAAACCAATGCTTCATCTAGAAAATAATTTCAAAACTGCCAGAATTAAGGTAAGGAGGGGCTCATCTTCAGTGAGACAAAATGATTTTTTTTTTTTTTAAAGATAGAGTCTTGCTCTGTCACCCAGGCTAGAGTGAAGTGGTGCAATCTCTGCTCACTGTATTCTCCACCTCCCTAGTTCAAGCAATTCTCGTGCTTCAGCCTCCCAAGAAGCCGGCATTACAGGTATGTGCCATCAGGCCCAGCTAATATTTTAGTAGAGATGGGGTTTCGTCATGTTTGTCTCAAGCTCCTGGCCTCAAGCAATCCGCCCACCTCAGCCTCCCAAAGACCTTCTAGTCTTAAAAATGAGATTTGACAAAAAGAAACTTTAAGAAGGTATCTATACTGTAAATGACATTTTATTCAAAGCAGTATACTGCCCTGCTGTCTTTCATGTAGTTGGGTATCATTGTTACTTGCCAGAGGTAAAATAGCTCACTTGTGAGCAGCCTGCTCGTTTGGGACACCTTTAATACATGAAATACACACTTACGTGAGTTCTGATATCTGCTTATAGAGCAACACTTGAGTTTGAACTTACTTTCAGCACAGCTGCTGGGCCAAGGGCGTGTCCTTTGGGCAAGGTGTGCAAGCAGCCTCCTCCCTTCCCCCACTCTGCTCTATTACACACCTGACTTACCTGAGTCTGGAACACATTCCATTCTGGGGTGGGTGGTCTGTGGAGGAGCAGGGGAAGGTTACCTTCCCAGCACGCATCAGTGTTTGTAACTACCACTTGCTGGTATGTACCAAGCCTGGCCTGGGAAAGAGAGCTATGTAGCTTCTGGTCCTTCTGAATCTCTCATCCCTCAGGCAGAAATCTAAAACCATGCTTTCTTTTCAAATGGATGAAAGGTATTTCCTTTAGAATATTTCTTTAGAATACCCTAGAGTGGTCATTATCCTACTCTTATTATACAGTGATTTCATGTACATAATCTTATTGCAAAACTTCCCATTCCCCTCAAAAGATATTTGACCTTTTAAAAATCTGTAGATATTTCATACAGTTTCAGATATAGAAAAAATCTTAGAATCAAATCTTTTCATTTTATCTTTGGGGAAACCAAGGTCCAGAGGAGAAAAAGACTTCCTTGAGGATACAGAAATCATCAGGGCTGGAACAGATACTGGTGCCGATTCTCTAAACTTATTCCAAAATGAAACCCAATGTTTATAGGACCAAGCCCTGAATCAAAATGTTTTCAGCAAAGTTAAATTAAAAGTCATTATAACTTTTAAAAGTCAAGCATGTATTCTTTTTTCCCATTGCCAAAGCGGTTTCAAATACTTTCAACATTCTTGTTTGCAATACAGAAAGATGCTTTTTATTAGTAATATAAATCTCTTGTTCTGTAATGTGATTCCATGAGAGAAAATTAAATTAGTAATTACTGGTCATTCTGTATAACTACTTTTTTGTATTCTGAAGATAGGTTTACATATTTTCAAGCTGTACAGTGTATACAGAATGGTCAGAATATGAATTAGGTTCACTGAGAACCAATAAGAGATTGTTTAGAAAACTGTCAAGACAGTGTCAGAGTATAGAAAAAAAAGGCAAAAAATGTGCAAAGGCTCCAGCAGCAGACACAAGTTCTTACACTGTTGGCTTCATTTCCTATACCAAATGGTCATTAAACATGAAACAGTCTTTTTGCCATAGATATTTATAAAACGTGTATGCCCATGTTATATCATGCATAAAAACAGAACTGATGCTTGAAAATATAAAAGGAAATCACATAGAAGTGGCTAGTAGTTTTCCACTATTATCTTTTAAAATCCCCTCCCCCCCTTTTTTTTTTCAGACGGAGTCTCACTCTGTCATCCAGGCAGGAGTGCAGTGGCACAATCTTGGCTCACTGCAAGCTCCGCCTCCCGGGTTCACGCCATTCTCCTGCCTCAGCCTCCCGAGTAGCTCGGACTACAGGCGACCGCCACCATGCCAGGCTAATTTTTTGTATTTTTAGTAGAGACGGGGTTTCCCCGTGTTAGCCAGGATGGTCTCGATCTCCTAACCTCATGATCCATCCACCTCGGCCTCCCAAAGTGTTGGGATTACAGGCACAAGCCACCGCGCCCAGCCTATTCTCCTTCTTTTTATGCCCCAAATAATGTTATGACAATATTAAAGACACTGCAATTAATCCTAAATATCATTACCTTTTCTAACGTATTTATGCCTTTGAGCCTATTTTAATGCAGCCAAAATCCTAACAAGATAAAATGTCCGCAAACTTTATAGTGTATGCCTTAGTGGTCACGATGCTTGCAAAACTCTTTGTTATACATGTTGAATCATATACTTCCTCTGCTCAACACATTCCCTGGTATCTCATTTCCTGCAAACTAAAAGCTCCAAATCTCATGATGCCCAAGGAAGCCCTTCTGATCTATCTTATACCTCCATTACTCTCCAAATTAATATACTCAGTCAGTCTGTCTCTTGCTCGCATTCTGATATTTCCTCTGTCTGGAATGCCCCTCCCCCAGGTAACCTCATGACTAATTTCTCCGCTTCTTCTAGGTCTCTATTCAAATGTCATCTTATCCATAAGTTGTGCCAGAGTATCCTATTTAAAGTAACATTTCTCTCCCCAAACCTATCTTCCCTTTCTTGCTTACTCAACTTTTTCTTCCAGTGCAATAGCTACCTCCTGACATACTGTACATTATTTCCTCTCTCTCTCAATCAGAATATAAGCTCTACAAGGGCAAGACTTTGTCTTGATCACTGCTACAATCCCAGTGCCTAGAACAACATGAGACATGTAGTAGATGTTCAATAAATATTTTTAAAATGCATGTAGACACTGATTTTCACTAAAAAATTCACCAAACCAATAACTGTGACATTTAGAAGGTCCAAGGTAAAGAGAAAACCAGCATTATATATATATAGTATTTAGTCATCCTGGGCAAAGCTGTAAAGTGAATTAAAGGAAGAAAGGAATTTTGAGCGCAAAACCCTTCTCTATGCAATATCCTATGTGTTCACCTCTTACTCCTGTTTCAGTTATTGTAGTCTATGAGAGGTATCTTTTCTTTTCTCCACCCCCTAAAATAAGTTATGTGCCTCACTGTAATTCCCAAACACCTTGTACATGCTGTGCTTTACTGCAGCACTCATTACACTACATTTTAAATGTCTCTTACTGGTTTCTCCTACTAAACTGTGAGCTACAATTTGTCTCTGTAGTTCCAATGCCTAAATATTTGTCCAATGAAAGAATGAGTAGGTTTTAGAGGCATTTACAAAGCAGCTTTGGTGTGTTGGGAGCACTTTCCTGGGAGGCCTGAGTCTCTCTCATTCTATCTTAGCTACTGCTACCAGCATGACTTGTGTGTATCCAGTTCCTTATGTATAAAATGAGGACATTCAGCCTTAAGCAGTATTTACTGAGAGTCCACTGTAAGATGGCAAGCTAGGTCCCTTTATATATATATATCTCATTAAATGTTTATAGCTACCCTATAGTATATCTATTATTATGCCTACTATGCAAATGAGAAAACAGAGGTTCACAAAGGTTAAGCAACTTACACAAGATCTTGAAGTCAGCAAATAATGGAGCAGCTTCTCAAATTCAACACATCTGACTCAATGTTAGGTGATATACCCTAACACCACTGTATCTTTCCTGATATAAGGATGGACTTGTTAATCTCTGAGACTTCTTTTAAGTCGCAGATTCTATGATTCTGTAGGTCTTTATTTATGATCATTAAGTTATTCAAGTAATCTATCTGGAATACAGGCAAAACCCAGGAAATAATTTAAAAAACCAATGAAAAAGGTGGTGGGGGCATGTGTATTGATGCAAATGAGAGGACAGATAAACAGCGAAAGTTGGGGTAAAAAAATAACACCACCACCGAGGGAATCACCATCTAATAATAATGCTAGATGGCAGGCCTCGAAGAATGGAGAAAATCAGAGACTCCCAGAGTTGGAAAGCCCCAAGGTGATTATCTAGTTCATCCTCCTAAACAGTGCAGGGTTTCCTTAATACAAGAGATCTTCAAAACATTTGTGAAAAATGTGTATTTTGGAAAAACTATGCATGGATTTCAATTATTTCTGTACCAAAATAAACTTATACTAACTTGTTATAACATGTCTGATGAGGCTCTAGTTGGAGGCACAAAGAAAGATAAGACATCAATTTGAAAAGATCTCCTATAAGAGCAAGATGAATTCTGCTAACATTGAAGCAAGAACAAACATCAAATTTATGGTGAAACTTGGGTGGAAGAATTGTGAAATCACTGGTATTTAACAAAAAGTTTATGGGGACAATGGCCCAAGGAAATCAGCAGTTTACAAATGGATAACTTGTTTAGGGACATGATGTTGAAGATGAAGCCTGCACCAGCAGACCATCCACATCAATTTATAAGGAAAGAATTCATTTTGTGCTCTAATTGAAGGTGACTGATGATTAACAGCAGAAACAACAGCTAAAGGAGGAACTACATAACCAGAGCAAAGAAACTAAAAACCTTGAAAAAAGAATGGATGAATGGATAACTAGAATAATCAATGCAGAGAAGACCTTAAAAGAATTGATAGAGATGAAAACCGTAACATGAGAACTACGTGACAAATGCACAAGCTTCAGTAACCGACTTGATCAACTGAAAGAAAGAGTATCAGCGATTGAAGATCAAATGAATGAAATGAAGCGAGAAGAGAAGTGTAGAGAAAAAAGAGTAAAAAGAAATGAACAAAGCCTCCAAGAAATATGGGATTATGTGAAAAGACCAAATCTGCGTCTGATTGGTGTGCCTGAAAGTGATGGGGAAAATGGAACCAAGTTGGAAAACACTCTTCAGGATATCATCCAGGAGAACTTCCCCAACCTAGTAAGGCAGGCCAACATTCAAATTCAGGAAATACAGAGAACGCCACGAAGATACTCCGTGAGAACAGTAACTCCAAGAAACACAATTGTCAGATTCACCAAAGTTGAAATGAAGGGAAAAATGTTAAGGGCAGCCAGAGAGAAAGGTCGGGTTACCCACAAAGGGAAGCCCATCAGACTAACAGCAGATCTCTCGGCAGAAACTCTACAAGCCAGAAGAGTGGGGGCCAGTATTCAACATTCTTAAAGAAAATAATTTTCAACCCAGAATTTCATACCCAGCCAAACTAAGTTTCATAAGTGAAGGAGAAATAAAATCCTTTACAGACAAGCAAATGCTTAGAGATTTTGTCACCACCAGCCCTGCCCTACAAGAGATCCTGAAGGAAGTACTAAACATGGAAAGGAACAACCGGTACCAGCCATTGCAAAAACATGTCAAAATGTAAAGTGCATCGATGCTAGGAAGAAACTGCATCAACTAGCGAGCAAAATAACCAGCTAATATCACAATGACAGGATCAAGTTCACACATAACAATATTAACCTTAAATGTAAATGCACTAAATGGTCGAATTAAAAGACACAGACTGGTAAATTGGATAAAGAGTCAAGACCCATCATTATGCTGTATTCAGGAGACCCATTTCACATGCAGAGACACACATAGGCTCAAAAAAAAGGGATGGAGGAAGATCTACCAAGCAAATGGAAAACAAACAAACAAACAAAAAAGCAGGGGTTGCAATCCTAGTCTCTGATAAAACAGACTTTAAACCATCAAAGATCAAAAGAGACAAAGAAGGCCATTACATAATGGTAAAGGGATCAATTCATCAGGAAAAGCTAACTATCCTAAATATATATGCACCCAATACAGGAGCACCCAGATTCATAAGGCAAGTCCTTAGAGACTTACAAAGAGACTTAGACTCCCATACAATAATAATGGGAAACTTTAACACCCCACTGTCAACATTAGATCAACGAGACAGAAAGTTAAAAAGGATATCCAGGAATTGAACTCAACTCTGCACCAAGTGAATCTAATAGACATCTACAGAACTCTCCACCCCAAATCAACAGAATATACATTCTTCTCAGCACCACATGCACTTATTCCAAAATTGACCACATAGTTGCAAGTAAAGCACTCCTCAGCAAATGTAAAAGAACAGAAATTATAACAAACTGTCTCTCAGACCACAGTGCAATCAAACTAGAACTCAGGACTAAGAAACTCACTCAACACTACTCGACTACATGGAAACTGAACAACCTGCTCCTGAATGACTACTGGGTACATAACGAAATGAAGGCAGAAATAAAGATGTTCTTTGAAACCAATGAGAACAAAGATACAACATACCAGAATCTCTGGGACACATTTAAAGCAGTGTGTAGAGGGAAATTTATAGCACTAAATGCCCACAAGAGAAAGCAGGAAAGATATAAAATTGACACCCTAACATCACAATTAAAAGAACTAGAGAAGCAAGAGCAAATACATTCAAAAGCTAGCAGAAGGCAAGAAATCACTAAGATCAGAGCAGAACTGAAGGAGAGAGAGACACAAAAAACCCTCCAAAAAAATGAATGAATCCAGGAGCTGGTTTTTTGAAAAGATCAACAAAATTGATAGACTGCTAGCAAGACTAATAAAGAAGAAAAGAGAGAAGAATCAAATAGACACAATAAAAAACGATAAAGGGGATATCACCACCGACCCCACAGAAACACAAACTACCATCAGAGAATACTATAAACACCTCTACGCAAATAAACTAGAAAACCTAGAAGAAATGGATAATTTCCTGGACACTTACACTCTCCCAAGACTAAACCAGGAAGAAGTTGAATCCCTGAATAGACCAATATCAGGCTCCGAAATTGAGGCAATAATTAATAGCCTGCCAACCAAAAAAAGTCCAAGACCAGACGGATTCACAGCCGAATTCTACCAGAGGTATAAGGAGGAGTTGGTACCATTCCTTCTGAAACTATTCCAATCCATAGAAAAAGAGGGAATCCTCCCTAACTCATTTTATGAGGCCAACATCATCCTGATACCAAAGCCTGACAGAGATACAAAAAAAAAAAGAGAATTTTAGACCAATATCCCCGATGAACATTGATGTAAAAATCCTCAATAAAATACTGGCAAACCGAATCCAACAGCACATCAAAAAGCTTATCCACCATGATCAAGTGGGCTTCATCCCTGGATGCAAGGCTCGTTCGACATATACAAATCAATAAATGTAATCCAGCATATAAACAGAACCAAAGACAAAAACCACATGATTATCTCAATAGATGCAGAAAAGGCCTTTGACAAAATTCAACAGCACTTCATGATAAAAACTCTCAATAAATTCGGTATTGATGGAACGTGTCTCCAAATAGTAAGAGCTATTTATGACAAACCCACAGCCAATATCATACTGAATGGGCAAAAACTGGAAGCATTCCCTTTGAAAACTGGCACAAGACAGGGATGCCCTCTCTCACCGCTCCTCTTCAACATAGTGTTGGAAGTTCTGGTCAGGGCAATTAGGCAGGAGAAAGAAATAAAGGGCATTCAATTAGGAAAAGACGAAGTCAAATTGTCCCTGTTTGCAGATGACATGATTGTGTATTTAGAAAACCCCACTGTCTCAGCCCAAAATCTCCTTAAGCTGATAAGCAACTTCAGCAAAGTCTCAGGATACAAAATCAATGTGTGAAAATCACAAGTGTTCCTATACTCCAATAACAGACAGAGAGCCAAATCATGAGTGAACTCCCATTCACAATAGCTTCAAAGAGAATAAAATACCTAGGAATCCAACTTACCAGGGATGTAAAGGACCTCTTCAAGGAGAACTACAAACCACTGCTCAGTGAAATAAAAGAGGACACAAACAAATGGAAGAACATTCCATGCTCATGGATTGGAAGAATCAATATTGTGAAAATGGCCATACTGCCCAAGGTAATTTATAGATTCAATGCCACCTCCATTAAGCTACCAATGACTTTCTTCACAGAACTGGAAAAAACTGCTTTAAAGTTCATATGGAACCCAAAAAGACCCCGCATTGCCAAGACAATCCTAAGCCAAAAGAACAAAGCTGGAGGCATCATGCTACCTGACTTCAAACTATACTACAAGGCTACAGTAACCAAAAGAGCATGGTACTGGTACCAAAACAGAGATATAGACCAATGGAACAGAACAGAGCACTCAGAAATAATACCACACATCTACAGCCATTGGATCTTTGACAAACCTGACAAAAACAAGAAATGGGGAAAGGATTCCCTATTTAATAAATGGTGCTAGGAAAACTGGCTAGCCATAAGTTGAAAGCTGAAACTGGATCCTTTCCTTATTCCTTATACGAAAATTAATTCAAGATGGATTAGAGACTTAAATGTTAGACCTAAAACCATAAAAACCCTAGAAGAACCCCGTCCCTACTAAAAAATACGAAAAACTAGCCAGGCAAGGTGGCGGGCGCCTGTAGTCCCAGCTACTTGGGAGGCTGAGGAAGGAGAATGGCATAAACCCGGGAGGCGGAGCTTGAAGTGAGCCGAGATCGCGCCACTGCACTCCAGGCTGGGTGACAGAGTGAGACTCTGTCTCAAAAAACAAAACAAAACAAAACAAAACAAAAAACCCTAGAAGAAAACCTAGGGAATACCATTTAGGACACAGGCATGGGCAAGGACTTCATGTGTAAAACACCAAAAGCAATGGCAGCAAAAGCCAAAATTGACAAATTGGATCTCATTAAACTAAAGAGCTTCTGCGTAGCAAAAGAAACTACCATCAGAGTGAACAGGCAACCTATAGAAAGGGAGAAAATTTTTGCAATCTACTCATCTGACAAAGGGCTAATATCCAGAACCTATGAAGAACTCAAACAAATTTACAATAAAAAAAAAAACAACCCCATCAAAAATTGGGCAAAGGATATGAACAGACCCTTCTCAAAAGAAGACATTCATACAGCCAACAAACACATGAAAAAATGCTCATCATGACTCGCCATCAGAGAAATGCAAATCAAAATCACAATGAGATACCATCTCATACCAGTTAGAATGGCAATCATTAAAAAATCAGGAAACAATAGGTGCTGGAGAGGATGTGGAGAAATAGAACACTTTCACACTGCTGGTGGGACTGTAAACTAGTTCAACCATTATGGAAAACAGTGTGGCAATTCCTCAAGGATCTCGAACTAGAAATACTATTTGACCTAGCCATCCCACTACTGGGGATATACCCAAAGGATTATAAGTCATGCTGCTATAAAGACACACGCACATGTATGTTTACTGTGGCACTATTCACAATAGCAAAGACTTGGAATCAACCCAAATGTCCATCAGTGACAGACTGGATTAAGAAAATGTGGCACATATACACCATGGAATACTATGCAGCCACAAAAAAGGATGAGTTCGTGTCCTTTGTAGGGACATGGATGCAGCTGGAAACCATCATTCTCAGCAAACTATCGCCAAGAACAGAAAACCAAATACCGCGTGTTCTCAAAGGTGGGAATTGAACAATGAGATCACTTGGACACAGGAAGGGGATCATCACACACCGGGTCCTATTGTAGGGACGGTGGGGAGGGATAGCATTAGGAGATATACCTAATGTAAATGATGAGTTAATGGGTGCAGCACACCAACATGGCACATGTATACATATGTAACAAACCTGCACGTTGTGCACGTGTACCCTAGAACTTAAAGTATAATAATAATAATAATAATAAAAAGAAAGAACAGATACAAAATTCTATGGAGACAGCGCATTTCTTAAGCTCTCCGGCTTATTTATTCCCCTCAATAATTCAATTACTGTCTTTACATTGCTGCCTATTGGAAAGAGTATTTTTTTCCCTTCTAAATCTAGTACAATGAAGTAAAAGACGAAGTATATCCTTTACCTAGACTCACCAATTGACAACATTTTGCCACACTTGTAAAAGCATATATATATATATATATATTTATTTATTTATTTATTTTGAGACAGAGTCTTGCTCTGTTGCCCAGGCTGGAGTGCAGTAGCCAAATCTCGGCTCACCACAACCTCCACCTCCCTGGTTCAGGCGATTCTCATGCCTCAGCCTCCTGAGTGGCTGGGATTACAGGTGTGTGCCACTAAGCCCAGCTAATTTTTTGTATTTTTAGTAGAGACAGGGTTTTGTCATATTGCCCAGGCTGGTCTTGAACTCCTGGGCTCAGTGATCCAGCCACTTTGGCCTCCCAAAGTGTTGGGATTACATGCGTGAGCCACTGCACCTGGCCTGCAAAAACATATTTAAAAAATAAATTTTATTGTAAAATGCACCCATTTGAAGAGTACACTTCGATTAATTTTGACATATATGCACTTATGTAAGAACCATCATAATCAAGATACAGAACACTCTGATCATCTCCAAAAGTTTCCCTGTGCCCCTTTGAAGTCAATGTTCCCTTTCGCCCCTGTGTGTATAGGCAATCACTGATCTGCTTTGTATTATAAATGACTTTGCATTTTCTAGAATTTCAAATAACTGCAATCATACAGTAGGTAGATTTTTGAATCTGGCTTTCTGCAGTATGAATAATATTTCCATGAATTCTGAATAATTCATCCATGTTGTATCAATAGTTCACTCCTTTTTATTGCTAAATTCTCCACTATGAATATACCTCAATTTATCAATTCACCTGTTCGTGGACATGTGTGTTATTTAGGGATTTTACTTATGAATAAGGATGCTAAGATCACTCCTGTACAAGTCTTTTTGTAGAGAAATGTTTTTCATTTTTCTTGGAGAAATAGCTAGGAGTGGGATTGCTGGGATGTAGGGTAAGTGTATGTTTATAAGACACTGCCAAACTTAAAGCACACTTTATAAAACACAGGAGTTTGTTAAACTATATTGTCAAGGTTTAAGAGAAAGCAAGTTATCTTTCAACGAATACAGCTACATACTGAAGTGTGGTCTATGTTAAGACTTTTGTCACGGTCAGATGCGTTAATGAGACCTAATATTGCTGCTTTTTCCTCTCTAAACAGACTGCTTTAACAGGTAAGAATGAACGGAACAAGAGCAGAGGCCAACCATAAAGAACCATTTCCCACATCTCATAAAACCCCAAGAGGAGTGGGAAAGGGCATAGAAACAGGAACTTAGCTGTGTGTATGACCTTAGAATGTCTGATATTACTATTTTCTTTCATTTACTTGAAAAGACAGTAAATGCTTCATGCCTTGCTATATCTAAATACAAACATGACAACACTGGGATGTAAGCTTAAAGAGGGTAGGCTGTGACTGCATTATTATAGGGTATTGGGAAAGGTCTAACCGGGGTCTATCTGTATTTGCCATTCTAATTTCTACACATACCCCCAGAGCTGATCCACTTCTCTTTTCCTCTCCATTTTATCTCCTTCCTTAACCTCCCTCTTCTCTCTGTCTCATTCTTCTTCTAGTTCCTACTCTTGTCTTCCTTTTAGTCCCACTCTTCCATTTTTTCTCATCTCTCTGCTTTCTGAGTATATGTACACATGTGTATTGTATGAATCTTACCCTTGTTAGGTTTCTTAATTTCAAGATTCTGTTCTCAGTCTTTCCAAATGGCAGTTACCAAGTCTTGTATTTCCAGGCTTGTTAGACACAAAGGAACAGAACTATTCCCTTGCATTGCTGATCCTGGTCTTTGTGTCTTTCAATTGTAGTAATCTTTCCCCTGAAGCTATACTGTGAACATTCTACACAAGACACCTGGGATACTACGGGTTCCCCACCTGGCTACTGGGATTGCCCATTTTCCTAAATCTCCATATTAAATGACATCAGTGTTGTGTTCAAATTGGCACAAAGTATACACTGAATAGCTGTCATCCCCTTTGAAGAATTTTCATAGTATGAGTTAGGTGTTTTACAAATTCCCCTGCAAGGATTTTAAATGTGTTTCAATGATAGAGCTAAACAGTCTACTATGAAAGCTTCACTTTCCTTTCACAAGAACAATCACTTTCCCATAAGGAAAACTTTTTAAGTTGAAGGCTGTATTTCAGCTCCAAGAAATAAGCCCTAGTTTTAAGTTTTTCTGTGTTTCAGCTATTGAGATCAATGTATGTAGCTGACGGAAATGACAAAACTCTTATCAACTTATTCCAGGTTTCCAAAACTTTTATTTCTGTATTTTGCTAAAATATTTGTGTGTTTTTATGTGCATATAGCCCCAAATATTAGAATAACTGCAAGTATAGTTCAAAGAACTTTTTTTTTTTTTTTTTTTTTTTTTTAAGAGATAGAGTTGCCTGGGGTAGAATGCATTGGTGCAATTATAGCCTACTGCAACCTCTAACTCTTGGGCCCAAGTGATCCTTCTACCTCAACCCACTGAGTGGCTGGGACTACAGGTGTGTGCCACCAGGACCAGCTAAATTTTTAAAGAATGTTTGTAGTGATGGGGTCTTGCTATGTTGCCCAGGCTGGTCTCAAACTGCTGGCCTCCAGTGATTGTCCTGCCTCAGCCTCCTGAGTTGCTGGGATTACAGGTGAGAGCTACCGAATCCAGCTAAAAGGACCTTTTTCCCTGAACCTTGTGAGGATACTCACATGATGCCCCCTCACCACTAAATACTTTTGTGTATTTCCAATGAATGGACATTCTCCTACATTACAATATATTCATCAGTCAGGAAATTAACACTGATTCTTTGTCACCATCTAAACCTCAGAGCCCATTCAAAATTTGCCAGTTGTCCCATTAATGTCATCTAGAGCAAAAGGATCTGGTTCAGAATCGTGTTCTAACAGGTTGTCATGTCTCTTATTACTACCAGTCTAGAAAACTCCTCAGTGACTCCTTGAACTTTCATGATTTTTAGACATTTGAAGATTACAGGTTATTTTGAAGAATGTCCTAAAATTTGGGTATGTTGGATGTTTCCTCATAATTAGATTCAGATTATATTACCTTTGGCAGAAATATTACAGAAGCAATGCTGTGTTCTTTTCATTGCAGCCTATCATGTAGCAGACAGTTCTGATTTGTGCATAACTGATACTCTTTGATCATTTGGCAAGGTGGTGTGTGCCAGGTTTTCTCACTAGAAAGTTGCTCTTTTACTTTGTAATTAATAACAATTTTGTAGGAATATACTATACTTTTAAATTAGGCAAATATCCTGTTTCTCAACAAACATACATTCTTCTTGGGAAATGGGTATGGCACAAGAAAATAAATATTTCTTTCTCATTGGTAAAAAGTGGCAGAAAGATACTTGGAGAATGATCTGAGATACAGGTCTTCCTGCTTAAACTAACAGATCAGTTATTGTTTGTGTCTATTTAAAATACAGGGCATTATTTTCCAAAATGTAGTAGTATAATAAGTACATTATTTCCCCATATTTGAAACCGGAGAGACAAGCAAGCATCTACAGGGCAAGAGCTGAGGCTATGTCCTATTACCACTAACTTAGTATCCTTCACAAGTGGATCCCCACTTATGTCAGCAGCTAGAGCTCTCACCACTTAGCACTCATCCCCCTTCCTTTGACTTGGGTTATAAACCTTGCTAAGGATGATTTTTTTTTCTCATCGTTTTCCTAGATGATCACATTACTACTCATCCTTCAGGTCTCAGATATTAGTAATATTTAGATATTACTTTGTCTAGGAACTTTGACCCCTGAAAATCAGCACTGCCTTGACTCATCATAATCCTTAAATATACTGTATTTGACTGCTTGTTTGAGCTATCCACTGATCATGAATTCCAAGAACACTACAACTGTGTCTTTAATTTTTTAAGTAAAATTTAAATAATTTAATGGGAATAATATCAATACATTTAATTTATTTTTGGCTCTTCAACTATCTCATTCCCCATCTCCCTAACCTAGTAACCACTATCATGATTTTGTGTTTATCATTCCCTTGCTTAAACAAAGATTTTATCACATAAATGTGTCCCTAGAGAATATAACATTTAGTTTTGCTTGCTTTCACATTTTGCAAAAATATCTCATTTTCATAATTCATTGAATTTACTAATATTTTTAGAATTTTGACATCTTGGTTCATTAGAGAGACTGGCCTGTAATTTTTTTTTTCTTGCACCATCTTTGTCTGGTTTTATTACCAAGGTTATAGTGGTCTCGAAAAAATGAACTGCGAAGAAATCACACGTTTTATCTTCCTGGCATAGTTTAATATTGAAATGATCTTGTTCCTGGAACATTTGCTGGAAGTTAGCTGTAGCATTATCTAGGCCTGGTGCTTTTTTTAATAGACAGATTTTAAATAACTAATTTATTTAACTGTTAAAAAATTATTCAGGCTTTCTATTTCTTCTTGAGTTGGTCTGGTGAGTTATATTTTTCTAGGAATTTAAATTCGTTAAAGCTTTCAAATGCACTGGTATAAAGCTGTTCAAAGTATTTTCTTAACTTTTCAATTCTTCCTCAACCTATAGTTAAATTTCCCATTTTATTCATTATTTGTGCCTCTTGTTTGTTCTTGATCAATTCTAATTTATGAAGCCTAAGTATTTAAGCTTATACCTTTTTTATGGTTTTGCTTTAACTGTATCCCAAACATTTTGATACACAGTTTTTTCATTGCTATTTCCATTCCTCCAGCTTTACTGGGGTATAGTTGACAAGCAAAAATTGTATATACTTCAGGTGTACAACTCGATGTTTTGATTTCACTATTTTTCCATTTTAAGTTTTAAAAACTTGTGATTTACTCTATCGCTCTTGAGTTTATTATGGGAATCTCTAAATTTCTAAATGTATATATGGATCTTCATCTTCACTGGTTTCTACCTTAACTGCATTGTATTCAGAATGCACTAATTGTATAATACTTCTATTTAAAGGTATAAATTTTCCTCTAAGCACTGTTTTTTTTTTTAAGAGCTGGGGTCTCGCTATGTTGCCCAGGCTGGAAATCACAGGTATTATCATAATGTACCACAGCCTTGAACTCTTGGGCTCAAGCAATTCTATCTCAGCCTCCTGAAAAGCTGGAATTATAGGTGTACACCACCACATACCTAGTATTTTTTAGCTTTTAAAAATTTTATTTTTAATTTTTATTTTAAGTTCTGGGATACATGTGTTGAATGTGCAGGTTACATAGGTATACATGTGCCATGGTGGTTTGCTGCACCTACCAACCCATCATCAAGGTTTTAAGGCCCGTGTGCATTACGTATTTGTCCTAATGCTCTCCCTCCCTTTGCCCCCCAACCCCTGACAGGCCCCAGCGTGTGATGTTCCCCCCCCCCCCCCGTGTCCATGTAATCTCATTGTTCAGCTCCCACTTATGAGTGAGAACATGTGGTGTTTGGTTTTCTGTTCCTGTGTTAGTTTGCTGAAGATGATGGTTTCCAGCTTCATCCATGTCCCTGCAAAGGACATGAAACCATTCTGTTTTATGGCTGTGGAGTATTCCATGGTGTATATGTGCCACATTTTCTTTATCCATTCTATCATTGATGGGCATTTGGGTTGGTTCCAAGTCTTTGTTATTGTAAATAGTGCTGCAATAAACATACGTGTCCATGTGTCTTTACAGTAGAATGATTTATAATCCTTTGGGTATATACCCAATAATGGGATTGCTGGGTCAAGTGGTATTTTTGATTCTAGATCCTTGAGGAATTGCCACATTTTCGTCCACAATGGTTGAACTAATTTACACTCCCAACAGCGTAAAAGCGTTCCTATTTCTCCACATCCTCGCTAGCATCTGTTGTTTCCTGATGATATATTTTCATTGAAAATATTTTTCAGTTCAAAATATTTTCTCATGTCTTTGTGAATTTGTAGATACATAATATTGAGTTCTAACTTCATCCCACTGTCTTCAGAGAACATATTTTCTATTATTTCAAGCTCTTTACATGTATTAAAACTGTCTTATGATCCATCATATAGTGTACCTTGAACATCCTCAGTATGCTCAGAAAGAATGTGTGTATTCTACAGTTGCTAGGTGCAGTGATCTATAAATATCAATTAGGTCAAAGTGGTTGATAATGGTATTGTTCATGTCATGTATATCTTTATTGATTTTTTTGGTCTAGTTATTTTATCAGTTGCTGAAAGAGATCTGTTAAAATATCCATCTATGAGAATGGAAATTCTCATATGGAAACTGTTTCTTTCTTCCTTATATTCTGTCAATTTTTGCTTCATGTATTTTGTACTATACACATTTATGACTATTAGATCTTCCTGTTGATTTGATATCAATAGGCAATGCCTCTTTGCATCTACTAATACAGTGATATTAAATTCTACTTTGATATTAATATAGCTACTTATCTTCTTATGCTTACGATATATGTTTTATCCACTTACTTTCAACTTATATTTATATGGGTTCAGTCTTTGTATTTTAAATGCATCTCATGTAGATAGAGCACATGGTTAGTCTTTTTATCCATTCCAACAATTTCTATCTTGCAACCGGAGGGCTTTACTTTTTTTTTTTTTTTAAATACTCAGTCACCCAGGCTGGAGTGCAGTGGCACGATCTTGGCTCACTGCAACCTCTGCCTCCTGGGTTCAAGTGATTCTCCTGCCTCGGCCTCCTGAGTAGCTGGTACTACAGGTGCCTGCCACTACGCCCAGCTAATTTTTTTGTATATTTTAGTAGAGATGGGGTTTCACCGTGTTAGATAGGATGGTCTCCATCTCCTGACCTTGTGATCCGTCAGCCTCCGCCTCCCAAAGTGCTGGGATTATAGGCATGAGCCACGGCACCCAGCTGGCTTTACACATTTAATTACTGACACCTTGGGTTTAGGTCTACTGTTTTATTATTTCTTTTCTGTTTGTTCTCTCTGTGTTTTATTCTCTAATTCCTCTTTTCCTTTTTCTTTTGGAATATTTGAATATATTTTAGAATCCCATTTTAATTTACCATTGGCTTCTAAGTTATTTTGCTAGTGGTTGCTTGAAGGAGTTACAATACACAACCTTAACTTCTCACAGTCTCCTTAAGCTGGTATTGTAGCACTGTGGCTATACAATCTTTGTCTAGACTAATGTCCAGCAGAATTTCCCCTATGTTTTCTTCTAGCAGTTATATAATTTACCTCTTTTGTTTAGGCCTGTAATCCATTTTGAGTTGATTTTTGTACATGGGGAGAGATAGGGGTCTAGTCCCATTATTCTGCATGTGGTTATCCAGTTTTCCCAGCACTACTTATTAAAGAGGGAGTCCATTCCCCAATGTATGTTCTTGGCATCTTGTCAAAAATCAGTTGGCTGTAAATAAGTGGATTTATTTCTGGGTTCTCTTTTCTGTTCCATCGATCTGTATGGTTGTTTTTATACCAACATCATGCTGTTTTGGTTACTACGGCCTTGTAATATATGATTTTTTTCTGTTTCTATGAAAAATGAAATTGGTGTTTTGATAGGGATTGCACTGAATCTGTAGGTTTCTTTAGGTAGTATAGTCACTTTATTACATTAATTATTCTGATCCACGAGCATGAATATCTTTCCTGGGTCCTCCTCAGTTTCTTTCTCAGTGTTTTGTACTTTTCCTTGCAGATGTCTTTCACCGTTTTAGCTAAATTTATTCTGAAGAATTTTATTTTTATAGCTGTTATAGATGGAATTTCCTTCTTAACTTTTCAGCTATTTCATCATTGGTGTATAGAAATGTTACTGATGTTTATAAGTTGATTTTGTATTCTTCAACTTTACTGAATTCATTTACCAGATCTAAGAGTTTTTGGTGGAGTTTGGGTTTTCCTAAATATAAGATCATGCCATCTGCAAATGGGGACAATTTAACTTCCTTTTCTGAGGTTCTTGAATCTGCATATTTATGTCTTTCACTAAAACAGGAAAATATTTCAGCCATTATTTTTTACAAAAAAAATGTTCATGTCTCATTCTCTCTCTCTTCTCCTTTTGGATATCCAGTAATATGTATGTTACACTGTTTGATATTGTCTTATAAGTCTCTGAGGCTCTATTCCCTTTTAAATTATCTTTCCATTCTTCAGACTACATTAATTCCTATTGATGTAACTTCAAGTTTAATGACCCTTTCCTCTGTCATCTCCAACCTGCTGTCAAACCCATTTAGTGAATTTTTAAAAATATAAAACTTTTGTAAGCAATTTTAGGCTTCTCCTAACTTTCCTTAATGTTAATATCCTACACAACTACAGCACAATTACCAAAACCAGAATATTAACACTTGCTCAAAACAATGAATTTATCTACTGACCTTATAAGAGTTTTGCCAGTTTCCCCACTAATGTTCTTTTTTTCAGTCCAGGATCCAATCCAAGATTCCACAAAGAATTGTCATACCTCTTTAGTCTCCTCTAATCTGTTTTTCAGTCTTTATATTTGAAATAGCTGTGGTTAGTTATTCTGTAAAATGCCCCTCAATTTTTGGTCTGATGTTTTTTCACAATTTGATGGTGGTTATGCATTTTTGGCAAGCATATCATAGAAGTGATGCTGTGAGCTTGTAAACATATATTATTATCAGAGGGTACTGATGTTGACATAGCAACATCAGTAGTAGTGATGTTAGTTTTGATAACTTGGTTAAAGGGATGTCTACCAAGGTTTTCACTGTGAAGCTACTATTTCCCCCCCACCCTTGTTTTTTTTTTTTTTTTTTTTTTTACAAAAAAGATTATTTTGTGGGAAATTATTTTGAAATTATGCAAATATCCTCTTTCTCATCATACATTTGTCCACTAATTTTTGCACCCACCAATGATTCTCTCCTGCAATATTTATTACTTTGGTTTTCGCCTAATGGTGATTTTTCTGTTTTTCAGAAACCATGACCTGGACCCTGGTCTTCTGAGTCCCTGACCAGGACTTCCATTCCTATAAGTTAAAATGATGTGTCCTCATTTTCTTAAGCTGACAAATGAAACAAAGCAACAATTTTGTGACTTTAATTTTATAAGTTTAATAGTATTACTTTGGTAAGATATACTGAAAAACACTTAATTAAAAGATTTTATAACTTCTTGACGTGTCATTGTAAATTATTTAACGAATACACTGATAAATTGTATGTATGTATTTTTGGGAACCAAGGAGATTGTTAATTGAAAAATGATATACTAACCTTAAAAATGAGCTGTCCGTTAAGTAAAATAATAGAAAGTTAGCTTAGGATTTAGGAGACCTGAATTTGTATCCCAGTTACATTGGTAACAGGCTGTACAACTTGGGCAAGTATCCAACCCCACATATTTCCCATCCCTCTCCTCTTCTGAAGTCCATTATCCTCATCTATAAAATGAGTGGACTGAAATAGACTACACATTATGAAGACCTCCTCTCCAGTTTTGAAATTCTGTGTCAGTAAGACATATGGCACAGTAGACATAAACAGAGTTCACACTTTTATTGAAGGAAAAGGCAATGTGTCCTAGACATGCTGAGCAAGTACCATACTATATAGTGAGGAAAGAAGGGAACAGGATGCAACTGGAAGAGTACTGTTACCTGTAGTGTTGAGGGATTTTTGCTCCTATGTAATTAACTATGGAGTCTATGTTCTGGCAACTCAATATAAAGAAACAATGTGGTGAATGGAGAGTTCCAGGCCTTGCTGCTGTAAAGAAAATCAACAGGCATCTGGACGTCTCTGCACATGACTAAGTGAAAAACAATCCCCTTGTTGTAAGGTTGCACTTAGATTTCCTTTGTTTGTATCCAGGGCTTTCTTGTCACCTTCTGAAGAGCTCACCAGCAGCCTCTCAGATTCAACAGTATCATATCAATTATTTAAGGTTAGTACATCACTTTTCAATTAACAATCTCCTTGGCTCCCAAAAATACATACACACAATTTATCAGCGTATTCGTTAAATATTTCATAAAGAACAGGTCACTATGAATTAAAAATAAGACTGCTAATAAAATATTTAATGCCTTTTAAAATGCAATGAAACATCGAGAAATTATAAATCTTTTAATTAAGTGCTTTTCAGTATATCTTACCAAAGTAATACTATTAAACTTATAAAATTAAAGTCACAAAATTGTTGCTTTGTTTCATTTGTCAACTTAAGAAAATGAGGACACATCAATTGAGCTTATAGGAAGGGAAGTCCTGGTCAGGGACTCAGAAGACCAGGGTCCAGGTCATGCTTCTGCCACTAGGTAGCTCTGTGATCCTTTTCCATATCTCAATTTGCTCATCAGTATATTGGACTGTTTAGATCTTTCCCAACATTAAAAGCTTATCTATCTATTTTCACAGCACTCAGTAGTACTTTCACTGGTCTTTTTTTTTTTTTGTAAAAAGACATAAATTTTCTTTATCATTTTTAGGTGCATATTACAATATTGTTAACTATATGCACATTGTTGTAAAATGGATCTCTAGAACTTTTTCGTCTCACGTGACTGAAACTCTAAACCTATTACACAACTCTGTTTCCCCCTCTCCTTGGTCCCTGGCAACCACCATTCTACTTTGTTTCTATGAGGTTGATTCTTTTAGATATGTCATTTAAGTAGAATCATGCAGTATTTCTCTTTGTAATTGGCTTATTTCACTTATAACGTCATCAAGGTTTATACATTACAGCATATGACAGAATTCCCTTCTTTTTAAAGGTAGATTAATATTCCATTGTTTGTACTGTTGTCCCTCACTATACATAGGGGATTGGTTCAGCGCTCTCTGTGTATACCCAAATCTGCATATTCTCAGTCCTGCAGTCAGCTCTGTGGAAGCTGCATATATGAAAAGTCAATCCTCCATATGTGTGGGTTTTTGTATCCCATGGATACTGCGTTTTTGATCCATGTTTGGTTGAAAAAAAATCTATGCATAAATAGACCCATGCAGTTCAAACTTGTGTTGTTTAAGGGTCAATTATATATGCCACATTTTCTTTATCCACTCATTTGTTGATGAATATTTAGGTGTTTCCACCTCTTGGCTCTTGTGAATAATGCTGAGGTGAACATGGCAGTGCAGATATCTAGTCAAGATCCCAATTTTAATTATTTTGAATAAATACCCAGAAGCAGGATTGATGAATCATATGGTAGTTCTGTTTTTTATTTTTATTTTTTGAGGAACTTCCGTACTTTTTTCCTTAGTGGCTGCACCAAAAGTGCAAACGTTTCCAATTTCAACACACTCCCACCAATACTTATTTTCTGATTTGTTTTATAACAGCCATCCTAACAGGTATGAGGTGATATCTCATTGTGGTTTTGATTTGCATTTTCACAGTGATTAGTGATTTTGGTCATCTTTTCATATACCTGTTGTTCGTCTGTATATTTTCTTTGAAGAAATGTCTGTTTAAGCCCTTTGCTCATTTTTAATTGATTATCATATATTTTTGCTATTGAGTTGTAGTTCTTTACATATTTTGGATATTAACTTCTGACTTATTCCATTTGAGCTGCTATAAAAAAATACTGTTATAAACAACAAACAAAATTTATTTCTCACAGTTCAAGAAGTTAGGAAGTCCTGAGATCAAGATGCTGGCAGAAGTGGTGCTTTCTGGTTCATAGAAGGCGCTTTCCAGTTATGACCGCACCTGACAGAAGGGGTAAGGCAGCTCTCTGGGGCATCTTTTATAAGGGTTCTGATCCTATTTATGAGGGCTTTGCCCTCAAGATTGAATCACTTTTCAAAGGCCCCTCCTCCTAATTCCATCACAGTGGTGATTAGGTTTCAACATATGAATTCTGGGGACACAAACATTCAGCCCACAGCACCCTTTTATCAGACATGGTTTACAAATATTTTCCTTCATTCTGTACATTGCCTTTCTGCACTGTTTATTGTTTCCTCTGATGCGGAAGCTTTTTAGTTTAACATAGTGTCATTTATCTATTTTTGGCTTTTGTTGCCCCTGCTTTGGTGTCATATCCAATAAATCACTGTCAAGATCAATGTTATGAAGGTTTTCCCCTATGTTTTAATTTGGAGTTTAACAAAGTTCAAGTCTTACATTTAAGTGTTTAATCAGTTTTGAGTTTATTTTTGTGTATGGTGTAAGATAAGGGTCCAATATCATTCTTTTGCATGTGGATATCCAGTTTTCCCAACACAATTTATTGAAGACTATCTTTTTCCTGCTGTGTATTCCTGGCAATCTTGTCAAAGATCAGTTAATTGGCACTTTGAATATATCCCTCCACTCCCTTCTGGCCTGCAGGGTTTCTGCTGAGAAATATGTTGATAGTCTTATGTCTGTTCCCTAGTAAACGACAAGTCACTTTTTTGTTTTCAAAATTCTCTTACTTCTTTGAGAGTTTGACAATTTTATTATAATGTATCTTGGTGTGTGTTTCTTTATGTTGATCTTATTTAGGGTCCTTTAGGCTTCTTGAAACTGGATGTCCATTTTCTTTCCCAGATTTGGGAAGTTTTGGGCCATTATTTAAGTAAATTTTCTGCCCATTCCTTTCTGTCTTCTTCTTGTGAGCTTTCCATAATGTGTATATGGGTTGGCTTGATGGTATGCCACAAATCCCTTAGGCTTTCATCACTCTTTCTCATTCTTTTTTCTTTTTTTCCCTCTGGGTGGATAACGTCAAATAACTTGTCTTGAGTTTGCTGTTTCTTCTGCTTGACTCAGTCTGCTGTTGAACCCCTATTGTGAATTTTTCAGTGCAGTTATTATATTCTTCAGTTCCAAAATTTGTTGGTTCTTTTTTTGTGTGTGTATTTTCTGTCTCTTTGTTGATATTCTCATTTTGCTCATATATTGTTACCTTTAGCTCACAGAGCATCTTTATGAGGGTTATTCTGAATCCTTTGTCAGGTAATTCATGTCTTTGTTTCTTTAGGGTTGGTTTGTGAAGATTTATTTTGCTCCTTTCTTTGGGCCATGTTTCCCTGTTTCTTCCTACGTCTTGAAAGCTTTGTTGGGATCTGTGCACTTGACAAAAAAAGCCACTTCTTCCAGTGTTTATGAACTGGGTTTTGTAGTGTGGAAAACCCTCACCAATCAGCTCAGCTAGGGGTTCTGGGGACCTCTGCAAACTTTGGTGGGGATACAACTTCTCTAGGCCTATGTATGCACTTTCTCAACTAGAGATGCTTGCTGCTTTCTTATTCAAGTGATCATAATCTCTTCCTTCTGCTGGTATCTGTCTTTAGCACTGTGATATGGTTTGGATTTGTGTTCCTGCCCAGATGTCATGTTGAATTGTAACCTTCAATGTTGGAGGAAGGGCCTGGTGGGAGGTGATTGGATCACAAGGAAGATTTTCCCCTTGCTGTTCTTGTGATAGTGAGTTTTCACAAGATCGAGTTGTTTAAAAGTGTGTAGCATCTCCTCCTTCACTCTCTTCCTCCTTCTCCAGCCATGTAAAATGTACCTGCTTCCCCTTCGTCTTCTGCCATGATTGTAAGTTTCTCAAGGACTGTACAGCCTGCAGAACTGTGAATCAATTAAACCTCTTTTCTTTATAAATTACCCAGTCTCAGGTAGTTCTTTATAGCAGTGTGAAAATGGACTAATACACATTGTATGTTCTCTAGTTTTATGGCAGCAAGCCTCCCTGCTCTTTGTTCTTCTCACCAGCATCCAAAGTATGCTAGCCCCAAGTCAGGCAAGACAGATAGCAGTCTCTCAGGCAGACTTCCAAAAAGCTGGGATATTGTACACATGCTCCACTCTTCTCTCTCCCTCCCAGAGAAGCTGAGAGTTGGGTGTCTTTTTTTTCTTTCTTTTTTTAAAGACAGGATCTCACTTTGTTGCTGAGACTGGAGTGCAGTGGCACAATCATGGCACACTGTACCTTTGAACCCCTGGGTTCAAAGTATTCAAGGTATGATCAAATTAAACTTCTTCCCCCACATCCTGGGCTAACCCGGTGAAACCCCGTCTCTACTAAAAAATACAAAAAATTAGCCGGGCGAGGTGGCAGGCGCCTGTAGTCCCAGCTACTCGGGAGGCTGAGGCAGGAGAATGGCGTAAACCCGGGAGGCAGAGCTTGCAGTGAGCTGAGATCCGGCGGCTGCACTCCAGCCTGGGCGACAGAGCGGGACTCCGTCTCAAAAAAAACAAAACAAAACAAAAAACAAAAAACTTCTTCCCCCAAATCTTCCCAATTCCCCCAAGTTAGAATATATCATTCATTCATCAAATACTGAACAAACACCTATTATGTGCTAGGTACTCTACTAGGTTGTCTGAGCTACTTTGTAGCTCTGATAACATTATAGAACTTCTCACAGCTTCTTATAGTCATTAATATTTGCATATGCAATTTCTTTCTTCCTTAACTGTGGGCTTCTAGAGTGATGGAACTGTGTCCAATTCACCTCTATAACCCAGGCATCTGTACAATGTTTTGGAAATAGTAATTAAAATGAAATACAAGAGTGCCAAAACAAACTCCAAGTGGCTAGAAGAAAAACGTCTCCTAAACCATCTGGGTTTGTGAAACAACCAGAAAGACTGAAGTAGCTGATGATAATCAGTTGTCTTATAAATAACACCAGATCACAATTAATTAGCTTCTTTTATGCTTTTTTCTATTTTTGTTGGAAAATGTATTGATCACTATTTTTTCATCCCTTATTTCAAGGATACTAACAAGTCAGTGGTCCATATTTCAGTTACATGTAAATTAAAACTGGTTAGCAAGAAAAATGAAAATACATTCAAGTGATTTTCAGAAACATAAAAATCACCATCACCAACCACCCCAAACCAGGAAACACATCCTCCTTTACTCACTGCCACAAACCCAGTCACAGCAACAATAAGAATTGACGGCGATAAAATAAAGAGCCCAAAAGGAATGAAAAAACTCAGAAAGTGCCATGTATAAGGAAAAAAAGGATAAAATGTGTTTGGCAAACTAATGTCCCAGGATCCCAGGTCCAAACTGAGCAAAATTGATGGGCAGAATAAACATAGAATGTGGTCAAATCCACTGAGAGATTAAAAGCTTTTCTGAGGTCAAGAAACCTTGGGTTACAATGAAGGTTATTCAAAGGGAACTAGGGCTTTCAAAGAAGAAGAAAATGATCAAGGTACTTACCAGCTCCAGGCCCACGGTTGGTACTTAATAAATGATAGCTATTATGAGGAGCTGAGAACTAACTCAAACGTCCCTCTTTCGTGATGTCCCAGGGAGAATCACTGAGTATCTTTCTCTGTGCTCCCAGAGTACTCTATACAGGCTGCCATCATATCATTTACTGTATGTACTAGGGTCCGAATGCTGTGTCCCTCCCAAATTCACATGTTGAAATATAATGCTTAATGTGATGATATCTGGAGACAGGGCCTGTGGGAGGTAATTTGGTCATAAGGATGGAATTCTCATGAATAGGATTAGTGCCCTTATAAAAAGAGGCCAGAGAATTAGCTTGCACTCTTTTCACCATCTGGGGATAAAGTGACAAGTCAGCAGTTTGAAACCTGGAAGAGGGCCCTCACCATAACCTGACTATGGTGGTACCTTCATCTTGAACTTCCAGACTACAGAATGTGAGAAATAAATTTCTGTTGTTTATAAGCCACTCAGTCTATGGTATTTTGTAATAGCAGCCTAGACTAAGACAATATGTCATCTATATTATGACACATGACATCTATATATATGCAGAACCAAGATTCTTTCTTTAAGTCTTCTTGTTCATTCCCTCACATTCCAAATGCCATTCTCTTTCATTACTTGTTCTGTTCAAAGTAATGTCTCTTCTTCCACCACCAACACAGAATAAGCTTCATGGAGTAAATTCTTCCAGATGATGCAGTATAAAATGATAGGAGAGCATGAAGTTTTTTTTTTCATTCTTGTTTTGAAATAATATTAAGTAAACAAATATGTTGTAAAAATAGAGCATTCCTTTAACCCAGTGTCCCTTACTATTAACATCTTACAAAAACGTAGTATAATAATTGAAAGGAGGAAATTAACATTGAGCCGATAAAACACTGTTCTATAGATCTTACTTGAATTTCCAAGTTTTCCCATTGATGTCCTTTTTGTGGTCCAGGATCATACATTACATTTAATTGTTATGTCTCGTTACTCTCCTCCATTCTGTGACAGTTCCTCACTTTTTCCTTGTCTTTCATGATATTGACATATTTGAAAAACATTAGTCAGTTATTGTGCAGAATGCCCCCAACTTGGGTTTGACACACCTAGCTCTGATTCTTGGCTTTCTGACTTAATATCTATGTAGCCTTGGGCAAGTCAACCTCTCTGGGACTCAAGTTTCCTCATCTGTGAAATGGAATAGTAATACTGACTTTAAGAAGCTGTTTTCAAAATTAAATGAAGCAAATATATTAAAATGCCTGGGATATAAGGCCATACAAAAAATGTTATCTTTTCTCCTTGTGCTGCCTTTCAAATATTTCTGATAGAATTTTTTTTTTGCTAAAATATCTTACTCATATTTTAATGCCTTATTTTTTAGACAAAATCATATATAATGTAGCCTTTGATTGATGACTCACTATCATCACTATAAAAATCCATTGCTATATTGTGCAACAGTTCCAGATCTGTATTTTTGTTGCTTTCCCTTATTGCTATTCCCTCTCAATGTCAATATGTCTGACTGTAAGGGTTTCATAATTCCATTTCTGATTTTCAGCTTGCGATGTATCAAAATTCATTTATTCACCCACACATACAGACAATGATGTACTGAATCTACTAAGTGCCAGGTCCTATGTTAGCATCTTGGAGATAGTGATAACTCACTTCCTGTCCTCATCGATTTTATGGCTAGTGGGGGAAACTGACAAGAAAATAGTTAGATACAGTTCAATGTGATCAATTCTATCAGAGATGTTAATACCTAAAATCACATAAGAAGTATACTTAACTTGAATTTGGGGGAAGAGTCAGGCTGGGGAAGATTTCATGAAGAAGGTAACATTAAGCCTTGGTTAAGGACTGCAAAATGCATAGGAATGAACGAGATAGAGGCAAAGGCTTGTAGTTTAAGGAAGAGTTATTAGAGCCGTGTGCTGAGTAAAAGTAAATCGGTTCTGAAAAATAAATCTCTTGTGTTATAAACTTGCAGATTGAGAGCTATTTTGTGCCGATACCTCAGGGACTTAGAAATTTCACCAGGAAACTCCTGGCGACTCCAGTTGACATACTTAAACCTTTGGCTGTTATATTGAGCTTACCTCTTTCAACATCTGTGAACTGAAGTAAAATTTAAGGTGACAATTGGCTGCTTGTTCCCATTTCAACAATATAACAAGTTTTCCCCTTTCTAACAGAGGAGTTTTCTTTTCTAAAATAACCTAAATATCCATCAAAAAGTCCTCTTAAACTGACCCTTTTAACTTAACCTGGCAAGAGAGGTTTTGAGGCTTTCCTAACATTCTTCCTTTCTACAGTACTCATTCCTGTGGCTTTAGAGGTTTGGCTTTGCATCCAACTGATTCCAAAGATCCAGTCTAACTATGTAAATCTGTAACCTTAGCAAGTGTTATAAGTCTATTATCCATTAAATATTGGAACTTAAAAGAATTCAGTGCAAAAATTTCAAATTATTAAGTTTGTCTGCCAGTCTCTATTCTCACAGTCATCTTCACTTTCTTCTTTTTTTTTCCCCCATCTGGAGAGTAAATAAGTTGAATTCTTTCAGTTTTCTCCACAGGGACTATTTCTCAAACGTCAACTGCTTCTAACTCAAAGCAATAATATTACATACCGTCAACTGGTGTATCAGGAGGTCCATTAAGAAGGTAATCTTGTTACTAAACAGAACATCAGTGCAGTTTTCTGAACAGTTATTGCAGGTGAGGTTGTAAACATTGATTGCATTGCAGAGAGACCTAAAAGAAGGAGAAAAACACCACTTATAAAACCCGAGCAGCTCTTCTTTAAACAATTAAAAATACATAAAATGAATGGTACGAAAGCAACAGGCATGAGATGGAAATCACTCTAAAAAACCAAGCGAAATACTGTTAGGTACAAGGCCCATCAGCTAGATATAAAAGCTTATAATTTTCACCCAAAGCCCAGTGTTCATTGGTACGTAATAACTCTTACTAATTTCTATTAGCTGCAGTTGCAGATAATGGAAACATATTTACTAGTCTATGACAGTTTCTGAATACTCTAAGACTAGATGTCATCCAGGAACTTTGGTTCTTCAAATAATACCCAGAAAAAAAAAAGGAAAAGGGCTCTATCAAAGTTTCTGTTGCCAGATCTCCTGGTCCAGGACAAGGAAGATCATGGAAGAAGAGAGCACCCATAAGGAGAAACCAGAGGCTCTCCATGTAAGATAAGACCCTAGAGTTCTAGGGAGTGGACACCACACTGCTTGGAGGCGGAACATGGATGAGTGCCTGAGCAGCTGAGGACATCTTTCCAAGAGCGTAAAAACTGGCCTGTGTGGGCCCAAACAGTTTAAGGTCAAACTGATCAAAGAAATGTTTTTCTCTAGGAGGCTTAAAATATGCTGAAAAAAACTATAAAGCACCCAGAGCCTGAGCAATGTGAAAAAGGGGCAAGAACAACCCCAGCCCAACCAAAGTCTGCCTGCTGCTGCATTCCTGCATCCTTGGCCTATGTCCTGCCGCATCACTGCCATGCCCAAGAAAAAGCTGAAGGGGATGCTAAAGGAGACAGAGTCAAGGTGAAGAATAAGCCAGAGAAGATCCACAAGGTTGTTTGCTTAACCTGCTCCTCCAAAGCCAGAGCCCAACACTAAAAAGGACCCCGCAAAGGAGAGAGAGGAGGTACCCAAAGGGAAAAAGGAAAATGCTGACACTGGCAGGGAGGGGAATAACCTTGCAGAAAATGAAGATGCCAAAACAGACCAGGCAGAGGAAACTGAAGGTGCTGGAGATGCCAAGTGAAGCGTGTGCATTTTTGGTGACTGTGTATTTCTGGTGACTGTATAGTTTGAAATACTATTTTTATCAAGTTTTTAAAAAATGCAAAATTTGTTTAACTTTTTTTCCTCCTGCCTCAGCTTCCCCAGTAGCTGGGATTACAGGCACCTGTCACCATGCCCAGCTAATTTTTGTATTTTTAGTAGAGATGGGGTTTCATCATGTTGGCCAGGCTGGTCGTAAGCTCCTAACCTCAGGTGATCCACCTGCCTCAGCTTCTTAAAGTGAGCCACCATGCCCGACCTTGATTTACTTTTTTAAAGCTATGTTGTTAGCACACAGAACACTTTACTGTTGTATTGTGGGAAAGGGTCATAGGTCACTAATAGAAGGTCTCTGATGCTGGATTGATGTGGGGAAAACACCTTTCCCTTCCCATTTTGAGAGATTTCCTCTTGACTCCCAGGAGGAGGGATTCCATGACTCTGAGACATGTAGCCACCTTGGCACAAATCCCTTGTGGTATGAAAAAACAAATTGGTTGTTATGTCCTCTTCTCCCTCATCATCTTCAACACAGACTTAACTCCCTTAAACCCAAACTCTGTTGGGCCCTGACCCTCCAGTAATTGGTTACCAGTGTGTCAGGCAATTAGACTTTACAGTGGTGCCACTGAGATGGAGCACCCCAAAGAGTAGAGTTTCCACTTCTAGACTGTGGATTTTCATATTTTCAGATAAATTCTGCCATTTTTATTTCATTTCCTGGAAGTCAGGGTCAGTTCATGAAAAGCTGTTAAACAACATGCTAAATGTGAAATGTCAACCCTCACTCTAACCTTTCCGTTCAGAGCATCAAATGAAGATCTTATGGTGTTTTATAGTGGCTTTTTGATTTTAGTAGTCCATTGAAGAAGGGAGTTTGAAAGTTGTTGTACACTGTTAATGATTATCTGCCCATGTCCTGCCTGAAATACCCTGATTGTTTATGGAAAGTAACTTTAATAAAGCTGGATATAGTTTGGCTTGGAAAAAAAATAATATATAATTGTTCAAAGAAACTTTTAGAGCAACAAGCTCAATGGGCACGACAGATTCCTGGATGTTTTGAATACTGTGACTAAAATCTCCATTGCTTGAGTGACCAATGTTTATTTTGGTCTGTCTGACTAAATAAATCTCCTGCTTAAGTTCTAGGTAAAAATGTATTGATTTAGTTCTATACAACCCAGTCTCTAGGACAGTTCTTAAACATGTGATTCACAGAACAGCACTATTGGGAACTTGAATAAATACAAATTCTCAAGCTCTACCCCACACCTAGTAAATGGAAGCTCTGGGGATTTTAACAAGTTCTGCAGGTAATTCCGCTGCATATTCAAGTTAGAGAACCACTGCTCTAGGATAGGGGTTCTGTATCTTGACTAGGCATTAGGATCACCTGTAGTTTTATTTTATTTTATTTTTATTAGTTTTTGAGGAAGGTTCTCACTCTGTCACCCAGGCTGGAGTGAGGTAGAACAATCTTGGCTCACTGCAACCTCTGACTCCTGGGTTCAAGCTATTCTCCCATCTCAGCCTCCCAAGGAGCTGGGATTACAGGCGTGTGCCACCACACCCATCAAATTTTATATTTTTAGTAGAGACAGGTTTCCTCTTGTTGGCCAGGCTGGTCTCGAATTCCTGGCCTCATATGATCCACCCACCTCAGCCTCCCAAAGTGTTGAGATTACAGGCATGAGCCACCATGCCTGGTACCTGTAAATCTTCAAAAATATATGCTTGCCTGAATTCTTCCCTTGGTGATACTAGTTGGGAGATGGGGTAGGCTCCTGACATCTGAATGTTTCAAAACCTTTATGGGCAATTTTGATGTGCAGCCAGAGTTACTCGTTCATTCAACAAATATCTAACTTCCTATGATGTTCCAGGTATTGTGCTAGGTGGATAAGACAGGCAAGTTCTCTGTCCTTATGGAGCTGATGCTCTAGTGGGAGAGAGATGGTGAAGAGAGCCCTTGTTATACTTGTGATCATCTGTCTGATACAGCTGTATACTGCTTCACATAATTGATAGGTTCCTGAAAAAAGGGGACAGTAGAATATACTGGTTAAGACTACAGACACTGGAGTAAGATACTAGTTAGAATCCTACTTCTACCATTCAAGATTTTAGCAAGTTAGTTACTAATTTCACATAATAGCATCCATTTTTTCACCTATAAAACTGGAATATCTAAACTTTGTATGGCTGTCGTGGGAATTAACTGAAGTAATAGATGTAAAGTACTTAGGACAGTACCTAGTACATGATTAAGTACTTAATAAATGGTAGCCCTTTTTAGGGCTATTAGTCTATTATTTGGGTTATTAATCTTATTCTTAATGAATAAGGTATAAATAATATGTTAATATATAGAATCAAATTAAAGCATGCTACAGATGCTTATTTCCAGGTTAGTAAAGCACAGTGCTTCCCAAATTTTTTTCATGGTATGCTGACATAAATGCTGAAAGGACTAAGTTGATGTGAGCCAGGAGGAGATTAACCTGTTTCCACCAGCCTTACCGAATTTCCCTGAGCAATGAAAAAAAAAAACCTTGACCCACATCTACCACATTTATGACATATCAGTTGGAGGTTCTATCTAGCAAATTCTTCACAGATGTCAACCAGCAACACTTCATTTATTTGATAACATGTATAAATTTTCAAGAGTATTTTTCTATTTAATTTAAAAATAATGTGTATTTATGCTGATAAAAATAGTTTTAAAAATAATTGTCATAAATTTGGGAAAGAGAACCACAAAGAAATAGTAAAATACTATCAAGAGAAAATTTGGTATTTGTACTTCTAGTCTTTCTTAATAAATTTTAAGAAAATTTATTTTCTTAAAATAAATTTATAAGAATTTATTTATTCTTACAATCCCACCAACAGTGTAAAAGTGTTCCTATTTCTCCACATCCTCTCCAGCACCTGTTGTTTCCTGACTTTTTAATAATCGCCATTCTAACTGGTGTGAGATGGTATCTAATTGTGGTTTTGATTTGCATTTCTCTGATGGCCAGTGATGATGAGCATTTTTTCATGTGTTTGTTGGCTGTATGAATGTCTTCTTTTGAGAAATGTCTATTCATATCCTTTGCCCACTTTTTGATGGGGTTGTTTGTTTTTTTCTTGTAAATTTGTTGGAGTTCTTTGTAGGTTCTGGATATTAGCCCTTTGTCAGATGAGTAGATTGCAAAAATTTTCTCCCATTCTGTAGGTTGCCTGTTCACTCTGATGGTAGTTTCTTTTGCTGTGCAGAAGCTCTTTAGTTTAATGAGATCCCACTTGTCAATTTTGGCTTTTGCTGCCGTTGCTTTTGGTGTTTTAGACATGAAGTCTTTGCCCATGCCTATGTCCTGAATGGTACTACCTAGGTTTTCCTCTAGGATTTTTATGGTATTAGGTCTAACATTTAAGTCTCTAATCCATCTTGAATTAATTTTCGTATAAGGAGTAAGGAAAGGATCCAGTTTCAGCTTTCTACTTATGGCTAGCCAATTTTCCCAGCACCATTTATTAAATAGGGAATCCTTTCCCCATTTCTTGTTTCTCTCACCATTATGGAAAACAGTATGGCGATTCCTCAAGGATCTAGAACTAGATGTACCATATGACCCAGCCATCCCATTACTGGGTATATACCCAAAGGATTATAAATTATGCTGCTCTAAAGACACATGCACACGTATGTTTATTGCAGCACTATTCACAATAGCAAAGACTTGGAATCAACCCAAATGTCCATCAGTGACAGATTGGATTAAGAAAATGTGGCACATATACACCATGGAATACTATGCAGCCATCAAAAAGGATGAGTTTGTGTCCTTTGTAGGGACATGGATGCAGCTGGAATCCATCATTCTTAGCAAACTATCACAAGAACAGAAAACCAAACACCGCATGTTCTCACTCATAGGTGGGAACTGAACAATGAGATCACTTGGACTCGGGAAGGGGAACATCACACACCGGGGCCTATCATGGGGAGGGGGGAGGGGGGAGGGATTGCATTGGGAGTTATACCTGATGTAAATGACGAGTTGATGGGTGCAGCACACCAACAAGGCACAAGTATACATATGTAACAAACCTGCACGTTATGCACATGTACCCTACAACTTACAGTATAATAATAATAAATTAAAAAAAAAAAAAAAAAAAAAAGAATTTATTTATTCTTATAAATTTACATTTATATTTTATCCCATTTTCCCATTTCTTAATTAATATGTAATAATGAACAGTTCTCCATGACATTTAATATTCTTCTATAACACTAGCTTTTAATTTTTTTGTAAGGCAGAGTCTTGCTCTGTTGCCCAGGCTGGAGTGCAGTGGAATGATCCCAGCTCACTGCAACATCTGCCCACTGCAACCTCTGCCTCTTGGGTTCAAACAATTCTCCTGCCTCAATCTCCCAAGTAACTGGGATTACAGGCACATGCCACCACACCCAGCTAATTTTTGTTTTTATTGCCATCTTGGCCAGGCTGGTCTCGAACTCCTGACCTCAGGTGATCAACCTGCCTTGACCTCCCAAAGTGCTGGGATTACAGGCGTGAGCCATCACGCCCTGCAGCTTTTAATTTTTAAGAAGAGCAGGGAAATGCTTTCTTCAAACAAAATCTTACTCAGAAGCTTGAACCAAAGAACAGATAAAATCAAGAGTTGCTCTGGCTGAAGCAGAAGCTGGGGACCCAGGGACCTCCCCTGCTCTCCCCTTTCAAAGACCCTTGAAAGCTTCCTTGGAGGCCTGGGGGTGTGTTCCCTTGAGATACAGTGAAAAACTGAGCTAAGATACAAGTAAAATTTAATTTGCTAATTTTTTGAATAGGTGATGATGACCACAGTACAATTAAGCCAAAATAAAAAGAGTGCACTATGAAAAGCTTCTCCCTCTTACTCATGTCTCCCAGCCTCATCTTAGAAATCATCATGGTTACTGGTTTACATATCCTTCCAGAGACAATCTGTGCATATGAAAGCCTTTTATTCTCCCCTACACAAACAATATGCTACAAGATTTGGAGGTTGAATGTGAGTGAAAGACATCTTCCTGTGGCTCTTGGCTGTTACTAGCAAGGTTTGGAATATGAGGCTTTCCTGCAGCAGCATTCTGGGGTCCATTTTCCAGCTTCCTGGGCATCAAAAATCAGTGGGATAAGTTGTACTAATTTCTCATCTGTAGCTTCGGGTACACATTCTGTGGTTTATTGGGTGTAAGAGATAGTTGTTTGTGTGGCATTAGCCACACATTTCCTCCCTAACATGTGTTGGCCTCAGAAGGAGCAGCCCCCTTGTGAATTTGTTTGGTATTGTTTTAGGAGTCAATCTAGAAGTCTGACAACAATTTTCTTTCTCTCTCTCTCTCTTTCTTTTTTTTTTTTTGACAGGGTGTTGTTCTGTCACCCAGGCTGGAGTGCAGTGGCATGATCATAGCTCACTACAGCCTCAAACTCCTAGGCTCAAGTGATGCTCCCACCTCAGCCTCCAGAGTAGCTGGGTCTACAGGTGCACACCACGACACCCAGCTAATTTTTCTTTTTCTTTTTTTGTAGAGACAGGGTCTCACTATGTTGCCCAGGCTGGTCTTGACCTCCTGGCCTCAAGTGATCCTTCCTTCCACCTAGGCCTCCCAAAGTGTTGGGATTATAGGCATTAATCAACATACCCAGCCTTCCAAGAATTTTCTAAGTACTTAATGTCTTATAATAAGTTCCTTCTTGGATTAAAATACTTAAACTGAGAAATATTGCATGGTCTTTAAAAGCTAAATAGTGTCTCATCCTGTGGATATAAAAATTTACTTCAATTAATCTCTTACTATTCTGTCCAATTTTCAATGTTACAAATAAAGTTGTTTTAATACAGTCAGAATTCTTAGTTTTAAGCCATGGTGTTGGTGGGGGGAAGCTCAGGTTGATTTAAATAGAAAGGAAATCAATTGACAGGCTACTTGTGTATATAAAAGAATCTGGAAAATTTAGGTGTTGAAGTTATACTTCCACAACTAATATCCAAAGAACACAACACCAAACTGGTCTGCTGAAAAAAAAAAAACAAAAAAAACACTGGGCACATATGAGACAGACTGAACTAACATTGTGACTTTGAACACTAGATATAGCTGCCTCAAACTCTCCAAAGAATACAGTTTGAGATGTTTTTGCTTCTTTACTTCATTGCCTTCAGAGTGAAAGTCTAGTGTGAGTATGGTGGATTGTAAAACCTTGGTCACATTCCTGTATCTTAGACACAATAAAGACTAGGAAGCAAATACTTGGCACTCTCAGGTTCTATAGCAGGAGAGCCATCTTACATGCTTGGGAATTCTGTAAATATAGGACAATGGCTGAGATGTTGTGCAGGTTAACAGCACAACCCTTGTTTACAACAGCTGCTGAACAAATCATTCTGTACCACTCTGCCTGCTTACCTAGGATAAATTTCCAATAATGACAATTTGAGTCAAAGAATATGAAAATGAAGCCTTTTGATAGATATTATCAAATTTAAACTGTCCCCCAGAAAAAAATTTTAATCAATTTATACCCCCAGAAAAAGATTTTTTCCATGCTTTTACCAACATTAAATAATATCATTAAAACAAATATTCACCAATTTGACAGCTAAATAAAACTAGTATTTTAAAGGTTTTTTTTTTTTTTATTATCAGTATGATTAGAGATTTTTCCCAGTGTTTATTTGCCGTGTCTATTTATGTTTTCTTGCATTATCACGGTGTGCCTTCTACCCGTTTTCTATTGGGGTGTGTTTTCCTTATTTATTTATAAGGCTCTTTATTGATAATATAGATGTTAACCCTTTTGGTCATATTTTAAAAATAACTTTTCCAGTTTATTGCTATCAATTTTGTTTTTTAGTTTTTTTTTTGTCATAAGTAATTTTTACATTTTTATTTGATACAATCTGCCAAACTTTTCCTTTAGGACATCTGAGATTTCTGTCAGAAAGGCCATTCTACTTGAATATTATAAAAATATTCTTTTAAATTTACTTCTGGTGCTTTTATGAGCTTTGCCTTTGAATTCACAATATAAACTTGATTTGGGGATAAGGGAAAAAGACATTTACTTTATTATTTTTCTTTAAAATAAAGTTGCTACTTATCATTATCTTTTTGTTAATTATTCTAGTTTGCTATTTTAAAATTTGGGGAGGAGGTTTTTATCTTTTAAAAATAATTTATTAAGATTATCTCATTATAAATATGACAAATGGTTAATACATATTGTTAATATTTTTTCCAGCTTTTGTCTTCCATTTTGCTTATGCTATTTTAAAGTTTTTAAAAATATACTGAGACTAAATAATTCTATGTAGTCTAACAATTTTTGTAGTTTTCTTTTTCCTGCTTTTTCTTTTGTGTTTCAAAATTATTTCTCACTCTCACTATGAGATGAGGTAATTATTCATTTGTATCACCTTCTAAATTATTCATTTGTATTTATTTTCCTTGAATTATCACTGTGTATGGTAATTTTATGGTTTTCTAATTCACTGCTGATTCATTTAGAATTTATTTTGGTGTGTTGCGTGAGACAGGAGCCTAAATTTATTTTTCCCATGAAGAGGTATTAAATAAACTCTCCTTTCTCCACTGGTTTGAAATGCCATCTTTATCAGACTCTAATCGATAACTATCTATTTTCGTGTCTGTTTCACATTGTTTGTGTATTGTAGCTTTATGGTAGAGTTAATATATAAAATTGCAGATCTCTAAAGCCTTTAAAAATATTTTGAGGTATTAAGAATAATATGTGGAACATTACAACTGTATAGTTTATCCTATTTTTTCCCTTTGGGTTTGAACTATATTTATATAAACTTTATTTTTAATTTTTTTGTTTGTTTGTTTTATTCAATGGAATTCCTACTACTTGTTTCAAATCTTTTGTGGGTGATCATGAGGCATAAACAAACAACACATGGTATGGGACTAATGTTCTAATGCCCTCTGTGCTTTACATTATATAGAAAAGTCATTTATTGGTAAAGTGTGGAAAGTATATCTACATAATCTTATGCTCACAAAACTCTTCCAAGAAACTTTCACAAAGAAACCACTTTCTGATGAGGAAAATAAAGGAGGAGGGAACCGAAAAACTCAGGGTCAGGAAATACTTGTCCTTTCAGTAAAACTTGTTTGAAAGACAACCTCTATTTGAGGAGTACCTGTCTTAGAAAGATCACTCCTTTGAACCCAGCCTGGGTGGTCTACCCAAGCAGCTTTCCCTGTAATTTTAAACTCAAATGACCAGAAGCACTTTTTAACATCAAACAGAAAGCACCAGATTTTCAAAGTATCTTTTGAGAAGACATTAAAATCTTACTGTCCATCCTGTCAAAACTACAGTGTGGTTGGGGGATTTGAGATAAAGGCTTTCTGCTCCAAAAAATCATAAATATGTGAGTGAATTTTTGTGTAAGTCTTTTCACTGAAAATGTTTCCTCTGAAAAAAAAAAAACAGACGATAGGAAAAGCATCATAAAATTGGGTCTTTTGACAATAAGTGCAGGACATATAGAAAAAGGACAGTAATAGAATACAAGTGTAGCACACACCTAAGACATTATGAAATAGTTAAACAGAAAAGCTCCAGGTGATTGCCATGTAGGAAGGTTTTATAATATAACTTAGAAAGTACATAGTTTATATCCTTGTGCAGTTTGCAGTGGTTAAGACTTAAAAAAAAAAAAAAAAAAGAAAACCACTGTTCACCAAAATCCATTGTCATACACCTGTGTCAAGACAGCAACCATTTTTAAACAACAATTTCACAAAATCTACATGGGGGAGAGAGAATGGCTTTAAGTTCTGACACAGTAAAATTCTGTGCCAAGTAGGGATAGCAAGTACTAGGATCACATAAATATGGCTGCAAAGAGAAACTTGGTGTTTTTATCAATTATCGTTTTGCCCTCAAGTAAGAACGGAATTGGCCTGATGGGGATAAATGTAAAAGGACAGATCCTCGCAAAACAAAGAAGATGATTAGCAGTGGATATAGTATTAGTTTGATGAGAACTCTCTAGATCGAACCAAACACCCAGACCTGGAGTTTTCCAATTCCTTAGGAAAGGGAGAGACAAATGTTAACACCAGAGCCCCAATGCATACGTAATTTACTGAATATCTTTGGTTTGCACTAAGGATTTAATAAATAACATACAGTTTATATGCATTTAGTCATTCTCAAATTATGCTTTGTCTTTATAAAGCTCCAAATTAGTTTCTTTAGATATTATTAAAAATAATTGTGTGAAACCAGGGAGCTCTAACTGTGCTTAGAAGTCTAAGGCCTTAAGCGGACCTAAGTCAGTGCCCCGCTCACAGAATGAGATGTGTAATCTAGGCCTGGCCCTCCAGGAATGGCCCACCTAAAAGCACATGCCAGTTCTAGACGCTGAAACTGAGACTTGGGTCAAACCACTGAAAACTATATTCTGTTACATAACCAGCCTAAGTTGCTTCTAGGCAAGATTCTTGTCTCATTCATTCTGTCGGGAGCCCTCATACTGTGCAGCACAGAGTCTGGCTGAGCACACAGATGTCTAATGAAGGGACAACTGTCTTCCTTGTTTCAAACATACAAGAATGTGCAACTGTGGAATATCTTAATACATTAATTAACCACATTCTCCACTATGTTTCTTTTTTTTTTTTTTTGAGACGCAGTCTCGCTCTGTAACCCAGACTGGAGTGCAGTGGTGCGATCTCGGCTCACTATAAGCTCCGCCTCCCGGGTTCACGCCATTCTCCTGCCTCAGCCTCCCAAGTAGCTGGGACTATAGGCGCCCGCCACTACGCCTGGCTTTTTCGTATTTTTAATAGAGACAGGGTTTCACGATGTTAGCCAGGACGGTCTAGATCTCCTGACCTCGTGATCCACCCACCTCGGCCTCCCAAAGTGCTGGGATTACAGGCATGAGCCACAGCGTCCCTCCCACTATTCTACTTTTTAATGCTCATTTGATCATGAACATTTATTCTCAGCCAATCTGGTTTATTCTCATTTTTGTAGCTATCGAGAATAAAATCTGGACCCAACAGAGAGAACTGTGAAGTATCTAAAAGTTTTGAAGTGTATTTATAAAGAAGGAAAATTATTTTTGAACTTTGAAAATTAGATTGTGGCTAAATTGCTTTATAAATATGCTGGAAGGCAAGATTAAAACTTATAAAAGCTATTGTATTAAGCTTTTCACTGTAAGCGGTTTCGAGAGGACACATAATCTACTGATTCTGTGTAAAAGCTGAATTACGATGGGATTTTATGACTGTTCATTTAACTACTGTTTATTGGGCACCTATTTATGTCTAGGCGCTATGCTAAGTGTAACAGGCAACAATGAAAAAAATTAGATACCTGTCCTGACCTCATATATGCTGCATATTTGCATATATAATCTTTTTTGTTGTTAAAAAACATTTTTAATGAAATAAAACACCGATACAGAAAATTACACAAAAGTATAGCTTAGTTAATTGTTATAAGGAAAACATCCTTGAAATCACCACTCAGGTCCAGAATTTTGTTACTAAGAAGCCCCAGACATACTTTTTCTCATTCCAATTATAGCCTCTTCTTCCCTGCAAAGTAGCTGCAATTCTGACATTTACAGTGATCACTTCCTTGCATTTTATTATGCTTTTATCACCTAAGTGTATATCTCCAGCACTGTGCATCCATGGTTAGTCTTACTTACTTTTAACAAAGTCTTTTAAAAATATGTCTGGATATGTCTTTTACATCTCTTTTAATCTGTGAAGTTCCCCCCATTCCTCTATTTTCCTTACAATTTTGCTCCCTGCATATACATGGTGAAATTCAATATTTCTTTTTCTTTAGCATTTCCAGATAATTGGAAGTTGGATCTGGAGGCTTGATCAAACTCAGGTTTGACTTCTTTTGGCAAGACTATAGGTGGTAGAGCTCTTTAATCAGGAGGCACATAATATCTGAATGTCACTCTTTTTTTTCAGGTTAGCAGTCACTGATGATCAATACCTAGAGCCATGAATTCATCAAGGGTTCATTCTTCAAGGGGTACAAAACTGTGATATTCAAATTCTATTACTTTGTTTCAATTTGTTAGATGAAATAATTTATAAGGAGAAATTCCCTTCATATATTTGATTGCCTAGTGGTATAGTTCCACATAAATGTTTGAGATTTTCCTTTTATTTTTTCAGTTATCAACATACTGGGTTCCCTGTCATGCTTAGAAAGTGACAAGTTAGCCGGGCGCGGTGGCTCAAGCCTGTAATCCCAGCACTTTGGGAGGCCGAGACGGGTGGATCACGAGGTCAGGAGATCGAGACCATCCTGGCTAACACGGTGAAACCCCGTCTCTACTAAAAAATACAAAAAACTAGCCGGGCGTGGTGGCGGGTGCCTGTAGTCCCAGCTACTTGGGAGGCTGAGGCAGGAGAATGGCGTGAACCCGGGAGGTGGAGCTTGCAGTGAGCTGAGATCCGGCCATTGCACTCCAGCCTGGGCGGCAGAGCGAGACTCCGTCTCAAAAAAAAAAAAAAAAAAAAAAAGAAAGTGACAAGTTAGTTTTTTAGTTTTATTTTAAATATCACTAAAAACTCATGAATTATTAAAGAGCATCTATAAGAAACTATAGCTAACGTCATATTTAATGATGAAAAACCAGATCTTTTCCCCCCAAGATTGGAGACAAGGTTAAGCATGTCCTCTCTCACCACTCCTATATATAGTAAGAAAAGGAAATAAAAGATACACAGATTGGGAAGGAAGAAGTAAAACTTTACTTGTTTGAAGATGGTATGATGGTCTGTGTAGAAAGTTCCAAAGATTTGACAAAAAGCCTCCTGGAACGAATAAGCAATTAAAGCAAAGTTGTAGGTCACACCTTGATAAAAGTCAATTGCTATCCTACATATTAGCAATGACAAACTGGAATCTGCAATTAAAACACGGTATCATTTAAATTAGCACCAAAAAAAGAGAAATATTCAAGTATAAATCTAACAAATATGTATATACCCTCACTATTCTAGATGAGGGAAAACTATAAAACTCTGATGGAAGAAATTAAAGATCTAAATAAGTGGAAAGATATTCCATATTCATGGGTAGGAAGACTCAATAATGTTAAGATATCAGTTCTTCCTGACTTGGTCAATGCAGTCTCAATCAAAATCAAAGCTAGTTACTCCACTGATACTGATAAACTGATTTTAAAGTTTATATGGAGAGGCAAAAGATCCAAAATAGCCAACATAATATTAAATGAGAAGGATAAAGTTGGAAGACTGACTCTACGTGGCTACTAGTCTTACAATAAAGTTACACTAATCAAGAGAATGTGGTATTGGTGAAAAAATTTGACAAACAGATCAACGGAACAGAATAACGGAGACCAGAATTAGAAGCAAATACAGTCAACTGACTTTTGATAAAGGAGCAAAGGCAACCAAAGAACAGTCATTTCAACAAATGGTGATGGAACAACTGGACACTCACATTCAAAAAAAAAAAAAAATCTAGATGATTTTATATTTTTCACAAAAATTAATTCAAGATGGATTATATATCTAAATGTAAATCATAAAACCATAAAACTTCTGGAGAATACAAAGGAGAAACTCAAAATGATCCTGAGTTTGGTAATGAGTTTTCATATACAATATCAAAAACACACTCCATGAAAGAACAAATTGATAAGCTGGAATTCATTACAGTAAAAAACACTGCTCTGTGAAAAGCACTGTTAAGAGAACAAAAAGATAAGCCACAAACTAGGAGAAAATACATGGAAAACACATATCTGATAAAGGAATTGTATCCAGAATATTCAAAGAACTCTTACAACTTAATATGAAGACAAAAAATCTAGTTAAAAAGTGGGCGAAAGATCTAATAGATATATCATCAAAGACACAGTAGACAGACTGTAAATAATCATAGAAAAATATGTTCAATGTTAATGTCATTGAAGGATTACAAATTAAAACAAGATGCCATTACACACCTATTAGGATGGCTAAAATTCAAAGTACTTGACATCAGAAATGCGGGTGAGTATGTGGAGGAACAGGAGCTCACATTCATTACTGGTGGGAATGCAAAACGACAAAGTCACACTGCAAGACAGTTTGGTAGTTTTTTATAAAGCTAAATATAGCCATCATATGATCCAGAATCACATTCCTACACATTTACTCCAATGACTTAAAAACTTATTATCTACACAAAAAAACTGCATGAGTGTTCACAGTTTTATTAATGATTGCCAAAACTTAGAAGCAACTAAGTATCCTTCAGTAGGTAAATAGATAAACAATCGATACACATTCATATAATGGATTATTATTCAGCAATAAAAAGAATTGAGCTATCAAGCCACAGACAGACATGAGGGAACCTTAAATGCATATTGCTAAGTGAATGAAGTCAGTCTAAAAAGGGTACATGTTGTGTAACTTCAACTGTGTGATATTCTGGAAATGGCAAAACTATATAGACAGTAAAAAGATCTGTGGCTGACCCCATAGAAATACAACCAGTAGAGAATATTATGAACACATCTATTTATATAAACTAGAAAATCTAGAAGAAATGAAAAATTTCCTGGATACATACACCCTGTCAAAACTGAACCAGGAAAAAATGGAATCCCTGAATAGAACAATAACAAGCTCTGAAACTGAGGCAGTAATAAGCAGCCTACCAACTAAAAAAAGCCCAGGACCAGATGGATGCACAGCTGAATTCTACCAGATGTACAAAGAAGAGCTGGTACTATTCCTATTGAAACTATTCCAAAAAGTTGAGGAGGAGAGACTCCTTCTTAACTCATTCTATGAGGCCAGCATCATCCTGATACCAAAATCTTCCAGAGATACAAGAAAGAAAGAAAACTTCAGGCCAATGTCCTTGATAAACATTGATACAAAAATCCTCAACAAAATACTGGCAAACCGAATCCTGCAGCACATCGAAAAGCTTATCCACCACAATCAAGTAGGCTTCATCCCCAGGATGCAAGGTTGGTTCAACATAAGTATACCAATAAATGTGATTCATCACATAAACAGAACTAAAGACAAAAACTACGATAATCTCAATAGCTGCAGAAAAGGCTTTTGATAAAATTTAACATCCATTCATGTTAAAAACTCTCAATAAACTAGGTATTGAAGAAACATACCCCAAAATAATAAGAGCCATCTATGACAAACCCACAGCCATCATAGTGAATGGGCAAAAGCTGGGACCATTCCCCTTGAAAACTGGCACAAGACAAGGATGCCCTCTCTCACCACTCCTATTCAACACAGAATTGGAAGTCCTGGCCAGGGCAATCAGGCAAGAGAGAGAAGTAAAGGGCATTCAAATACAAAGAGTGGAAGTACCACTATTTCTGTTTGCAGATGATATGATCCTACATCTAGAAAACCCCACAGTCTTAGCCCAAAAACTTCTTGAGCTGATAACTTCAGCGAAATCTCAGGATACAAAAATCAATGTGCAAATATCACCAACATCAGTCAAACTGAGAGCCAAATCAGGAACATACTCCCATTCACAACTGCCACAAAAAGGATAAAATACCTAAGAATACAGCTAATTTGGGAGGTAAAAGATCTCTACAAGGAGAACTACAAAACACTGCTTAAAGAAACCAGAGATGACACGAACAAATGGAAAAATATTCCATGCTCATGTTTAAAATGGCCATACTGCCCAAAGCAATTTATAGATTCAATGCTATTCCCATTAAATTACCATTGGCATTCTTCACAGAACTATAAAAAACAATCTTAAAATTCACATGGAACCAAAAAAAGACTCTGAGTAGCCCAGGCAATCCTAAGCAAAGGGAACAAAGTTGGAGGCATCACTCTACTCAACTTCAAACTATACTACAGGGCCACAGCAACCAAAACAGCATGGTGCTGGTACAAAAACAGACACATAGACCAATGGTACAGAATAGAAAGTCCAGAAATAAGACTGCATGCCTACAACCATCTAATCTTCAACACACCTGAAAAAAACAAGCCATGAGGAAAAGATTCCCTATTCAATAAATGGTGCCGGGATAACTGGCTAGCCATATGCAGAAGACCGAAACTGGGCCCCTTCCTTACACCATATACAAAAATTAACTCAAGATGGATTAAAGACTTAAATGTAAAACCGAAAACTATTGGCTGGGCACGGTGGCTCACATCTGTAATCCCAGCACTTTGGGAGGCCAAGGTGGGCAGATGTCGAGGTCAGGAGAGTAAAACCATCCTGGCTAACATGATGAAATCCCTTCTCTACCAAAAATGCAAAAAATTAGCCGGGCGTGGTGGTGAGCACCTATAGTCCCAGCTACTTGGGAGGCTGAGGCAGGAGAATGGTGTGAACCCAGGAGGCAGAGCTTGCAGTAAGCCGAGATCACGCCACTGCACTCCAGCCTGGGCCACAGAGCGAGACTGTGTCTCAAACAAACCAACAAACAAACACACACACACACACACACACACACACCCAAAAACCGAAAAGTATAAAAAACCCTGAAGACAACCTAGGCAATACCATTCAGGACGTAGGCATGGGCAAAGATTTCATGATAAAGATGCCAAAAGCAATGGCAACAAAAGCAAAAATTGACAAATGGAATCTAATTAAACTAAAGAGCTTCTGCGCAGCAAAAGAAACTCAACAGAGTAAGCAGATAACCTACAGAATGGGAGAAAATTTTTGCAAACTAGGTATCCGAAAAGGTCTAACATCCATCTATAAGGAACTTAAACAGATTTACAATAAAAAAACCAAACACCCCCATTAAAAAGTAGGGAAAGGACACAACACTTTTCTAAAGACGATATACATGCGGCCAACAATCATATGAAAGCTCTTCATCACTGATCAAATAAAATCACAATGAGATACCCACCAGTCAGAATGGCTATGATTAAAAGGTCAAGAAATAACAGAGGCTGGTGAGGTTGTGCAGAAAATGGAATGCCTATACACTGTTGGTGGGAGTGTAAATTAGTTCAGCCATTGCGAAAGATAGTGTGGCAATTCCTCAAAGACCTAAAGACAGAAATAACATTCAACCCAGCAGACCCACTACTGGATCTATACCCAAAGGAATATAAATTGGTCTATTACAAAGACACATGCATGCATATGTTCACTGCAGCACTATTCACAATAACAAAGACATGGAATCGACCTAAATGCCAATGATTGACTGAATAAAGAAAATTTGGTGCATATACACCATGGAATACTATGCAGCCATAAAAAAGAAGGAGATCATGTCCTTTGCAGGGATATGGATAGAGCTGGAGGCCATTACCTTAGCAAACTAACATAGGAACAGAAAATCAAATACCACATATTCTCACTTGTAAGTGGCAGCTAAATAATGAGAACACATTGACGCAGAGAGGGGAACAACACACACTGGGGCCTATTGGAGTGTGGAGGTTGGGAGGAAGGAGAGGATCAGGAAAAAAAACTAATGGGTACTAGGCCTAACACCTGGGTGATGAAATAATTTGTACTACAAACCCCCATGACACAAGTTTACATATGTAATAAACCCACACATGTATACCTGAACTTAAAAGTTTAAAAAACAATCAGTGGCTTCCAGGGGTTGGGTGGGTGGGGAGGAACGAATATATTGAGCACAATGAAGTTTTGGGGTAGTAAAACTGTTCTGCATGATTCTAAAATGGTAGATACACAACATTATGTATTTGTCAACCCCACAGAACTAGAAAAGGCAAAGAGTAAACCCTAATGTAAACTATGGACTTCAGTTAGTAACAACATATCAATATTGGTTCATCAACTGTAAAAATATACCACACCAATGCAAGATTTCAAGAATAGGTAAAACTGAGGACAGGATGGGAAGAGGAAATACATGGGAACTCAATTTCTGCCCAATTTTTCTGTAAATCTAAAACTAATAAAGTCTGTTAATTAAAAAAAAAATCTAGGATTTAGATTTATTTGATAGGCTTTAATCTCCTGCAGTTCTTTTTTTTTTTTTTTTGAGATGGAGTCTCGCTTTGTCACCCTGGTTGGAGTGCAGTGGCAAGATCTTGGCTCACTGCAAGCTCCGCCTCCCAGGTTCATGCCACTCTCCTGCCTCAGCCTCCCGAGTAGCTGGGACCACAGGCGCCTGCGACCACGCCCGGCTAATCTTTTGTATTTTTAGTAGAGACAGGGTTTCACCGCGTTGGCCAGGATGGTCTCAATCTCCTGACCTTGTGATTCGCCCGCCTTGAATCTCCTGCAATTCTTATTCATATCAGAGATCAATTTGTTTGTCTTAGGCCCTTAGTATCTTCATCCTTTGACTTAACTCTACTAATCTTTGAGAACTTTGCTCTAGTTGGGATAACAAGGTTTGAGAGTCATTTTCTGCTGCATATTTGGAAGCAGCCACTGATTTAATTTGATGGGAAATGATACTTCAAACCTATAACCTGGCCCTAGGGATTCTCAATACTACTGGGGTGGTCACTGTTTCTAGACCTTTAGAATGAACAGATCTAGGAACCTCTCCCCATTCCCACTCTCCCACCCCCAAGATAAAATACCTTCTGAATTTGTAATAATATTTCAAATTCAAATTCTAGACTAAGGGAATTTTTTCTTTAATATCTTTTATACAGCTCAAGATAAAATACAGCCCAAGATAAATTCCTTCTGAATTTGTAATAATATTTCAAATTCAAACTCTAGACTAAGGGATTTTTTCTTTAATATCTTTTATATAACAGCTCTCCCTCTTTTCTTTCACATGGAGATCCTGGTGCTCAAGGGCATACAGGATGATAAAAATTGAATACCTACAATTATATAGAATATCTAATTTGCTTTATGCTATATCACAATACATAAGTTTCATAATGACAATATTAATAGTACTGCTACCAATAATGAATACTGAAAACAGTTGGAAATGTTTTGGCATATGTCATACTCAGTCTCCACTAATTTTTTTGTCATTATACTAGTTACATGGTCAGGACGTGCCATTTCATACTATACTCTCTCCTTCAATTTTCTTCAGTTTTAGAACTATAAATAACTACATACTTTATGCTTACTAAAGTACTTATGTCAATGTATCTGTAGTCACTTGCTTGTCTGAAGCATGTTCTCTAGCAAGTTTCTTAGGAAGGGCTGGTGGGACCAATATTCCCTCAATTCTTGAATGTTGCATCCTGATAACAGTAAATTTTTCCCTTGTTTTTTTTTTTGAAACAGAGTCTCGCTCTTTTGCCCAGGCTGGAGTGAAGTGGCGGGATCTCAGTTCACTGCAACCTCCGCTCCCCGGGTTCAAGCGATTCTCCTGCCTCAGCCCCCCAAGTAGCTGAGACTACAGGCGCACATGACCACACCCAGATACTTTTTGTATTTTTAGTAGAGATGGGGTTTTGCCATGTTGGCCAGGCTGGTCTCGAACTCCTGACCTCAGGTGATCCACCCGTCTTGGCCTCTCAAAGTGCTAGGATTACAGGTGTAAGCCACTGCGCCCAGCCATCTTGCCTTTTATAAGAAAGGGTCAGTTTTGTTGGATATGAAGTTCTTGGCACATACATTTTGAGAGTGTATTAAAAATGTTACTCAATTTTCTTGTAAGATAAAGCATTGCTATTAAAAAATCTGATATTACATTAATTTTCTTTCCCTTACAAATCATGCATGAGGTTGGTGCAAAAGTAATTGTAACAGAAAAAACCGCAATTACTTTTGCACCAACCTAATACTACTTTTGCTCTTTTGCTATGTAATTTTAAAAATTTAAGTACAAATTATACACAATTAACATTCACCCTTTTCTTAAAGAGTTTGAACAAATGCATTCAGTTGTGAAACCACCACAATAAAGATATAGTAGATCAATCATCTCCTTAAATTACCCTTGCTGTCTTTCTAGTCAACTCCTCTCTCAACTCGTTTTCTATTCCTGTAGTTTTGCCTTTTTTAGAATGTGATATACATGGAATCGTGCCACATGTAGCCATTAAGTCTGGCTTTTTTCACTTAGCACAACACATTGAGATTCATCTATGTTGTTGCATGCATCAGTAGTCTGTCCCTCTTTTTAAAATTTTACATTTATTTTATTGTGGTAAAAACACTTAACATGAGATCTACCCACAGCATATTTTTAAGTGTATAATACAATATTGTTAACTTTAGGCACAGTGTTGTAAAATACATCTCTAGCATTTATTCATCTTTCATTACGGAAACGTTATGCCTGTTGATTAGCAACTCCCTATTTTCCCCTCTCCCCTGCTCCTGGCAACCATAGTCCTGCTCTCTGCTTCTGTGCATTTAAATATTTTAGATACCTCATATAAACAAAGTCATGGAGTATTTGTCCTTGTGTGACTGGCTTTTTTCACTCAACATAATGTCTTCATGGTTCAACCATTATGTCACATATTACAGGATTTCCTTCTCCCTTAAGGCTAAGTAATATTGCATTGTATGTGTATACATTTTCTTTGTCTACTCATCTCAGTGTCAGTGGACATTCAGGTTGTTTCCCCCTCCTCACAACTGTAAACAGTGCTGTAATAAATACAGAAGTGGTAGTATCTCTTTGAGATTGTGATTTTAATTTTTTTGGATAAATACCCAAAAGTGGAAATGCTGGGTCATACAGTAGTTCTATTTTTAGTTTTTTTGAGGAATCTCCATACCGTTTTCTATAGTGGCTGTACCATTTTGGATGCCAACCAAGAGTGTACAAGGGTTCCAATTTCTCCAAATTTTTGTCAACACTTGTGTTTTGTTAATGACCATCCTAATGGGTGTGGGGTGCTATTTCATTGTGGTTTTGAATCGCATTCCTCTGACAGAGACATTTAGCATCTTTTCATATACCTGTTGGCCATTTGTATGTCTTCTTTGGAGAAATATCTATTTAAGTCATTTGTTCATTTTTTAATTAAGTTAGTATTTTTGTTACTGAGTTGTAAGAATTTCTTACATATTTTGAACTTAACCCCTTCTCTGATATGGTTTGCAAATATTTTCCCATTCTGTAGACTGCCTTTTCATTCTATCGACTGTTTCCTTTGATGTGCCAAAACTTTTTAGTTTAATGTGTTCCCATTTGTTTGTTTTTGCTTTTGTGGTTTGTGTTTGCTGTAATATCTATGAATTCATTGTCAAGATCAATATTATAAGGGTTTTCCCCTAAGTCTTCTTTCATTCATTTTAGAATTTCAGGTCTTATGTTTGAGTCTTCCATCCAATTTCAGTTGATTCTTGTGTTATAAGATAAGGGTCTAATTTCATTCTTTTGCATGTGAATATCCAGTTTTCTCAACACCATTTGTTGAAGATTATCCTTTCTGTGTTGTGTATTCTTGACAATCTTACCAAAGATCAGCTGACTCCATCTGACTTGGTCTGTTAATGATGTCTCTCCCTTTAAACTCCATTAAGGACTGGAAGAGGCAGAGAGAGCCCTAGAGCCCAGGCTTTGGTGGTCATTAAGATGTTAAATCTTGTGCTGAAAATTTCTGGTGATTTAATGAATAAAGAATAATTTCTAGCTAAAAAAAAAACAAAAAAAAATCAGTTGACTATATATACACAGATTTTTGGACTCTCTGTTCTGTTGCATTGCTCTATATGCCTATCTTTATGCCAGTACAATACTGTTTCAATTACTCTAGCTTTATATATTTTAAAATCAGGAACTGTTATGACTCCAGCTTTGTTTTTCATTCTCAAGATTGCTGTTACATTTATTTCTGAATAGTATGTCACTGCATAGATGTACCACAGTTTGTTTATTCATTCACCAGTTGAAAAATATTTAGATCTTTTCCAGTTTTGGGTGATTATGCATAAAACATCCATAAACATTCATTTATATTTATAAATGATATAAATACATACATGAAAATATATGTGAGAACATGTTTTATTCCTTTGAGGTTTAACTACCCAGGCGTGGGATTGCTGGATCATACACTAAGTATATGTTTATCTTTTTGAGATAGTTACATACTGTTTCCAAAGTGGCTGTATCACTTTGCATTCCCATAAGTAGTATATGTAGTTCCAACTTCTCTGTGTATGCTCTCCAGCACTTGGTATTACTGGTTTTTTTTTTTTTTTGAGACAATCTCGTTTGGTTGCTCGGGCTGGAGTGCAGTGGTGTGACCTCAACTCACTGCAACCCCTGCCTCCTGGGTTCAAGCAATTCTCGTGCCTCAGCCACCTGAGTAGGTGGGATTACAGGCGTTTGCCACCATGCCCGGCTAATTTTCGTATTTTTAGTAGAGATGCGGTTTCACTATGTTGGCCAGGCTGGTCTCGAACTGTTGGTCTCAAGTTACCTGCCTGTCTCGGCCTCCCAAAGTGCTGGGATTACAGGTGTTAGCCACTGTGCTTGACTTGTTTTGTTTTTTAAACAATTCTAATTAATTGACATGTTGAAGTACCTCAGTGTAGTGTTAGTGTGTATTTCCTAATGATGTTGAGAATCTCTTCATGTTTTTACCTGGCATCTTTGTATCTCATTTGGTGAAGTGTCTATTCAAATCTTTTGCACATTTATTAACTGTTTTATTCTGTAATGTATCTACAGCAGCAACATAAAAATATACCCTGACTGATGGAATTAATGAATATAATACTATCTTCCTTTCCCCAAAGAAGTAAAGAAATCACACTTCTCAGCTTAGAAAACATGTGGAAGGCTTATGATCTTTAAAATTTTAAAACGAGCAAAACAAGATCTCATTTACAAGCACAAATGATAATATTAGGCATATGTCCTAGTTCATCTCTACAGAAAGTAGAATTACTAGTAAATACATATTATTAAAACAATGAATTTTAAATTATAAAACAACATGGAGTCCTTATAAACAGAAAAAAATTGCTATTTAATTATGTTTATAAATTTATTTATTGTGGCAAGGGTGAAATTTTTTCCAATGGAGTCTGATTTTAGTTATGCTCATTGGGTCTCTTGTACCAAACATATTTTAAATGTAGAGTACTAATCAGAATAAAATATATTAAACAGAAATAGAGAAAAATAGTATTTGACATGAAAAATGTATTTGTAAGAAGTCCTACATGTGGACTTGCATATATGGAAATATTTTTAATATTATTGTTTCAGTGATAAAACTAGAGGATATTAAATTAGTGCAAATAGACGAATAAGTCTTGGTTAATAAGAAAATATCCTCTCAGCAAGAAACTTGGGAACAGATAATAAGAAAATGTCCTCTCAGCAAAAAACCTGGGGACAGAAAATTTTAAAATGTAGAGAAAGAGTTAAAATCTCTTTAAAGAGATTATTCAGTTTTGACATTTTCGTGACCACAGAGAAGTTAGACTTGTAACACAATCTGAGAGTGGTTTTTTGTTGTTGTCGCAGAAGACAATGGGATGGATATTTAGATCAGAGTATGAGTTGTGGACGAAGGGGGAAAATTTCTCCTAGTGGCACTGGGATGACTAGTGTAAACCTACACTACCTACACTGCCTTCTCTGTCTTGTGGCTCATTCTTTGTGAGGCCAGAACACTTAGAGTGGGTGGGGATAATGGGGAGAACCACCATGCTGCAATAGCAAACCAGCTCCAGAGAGGGGTCTTTAAGGGGTGTTAACAATACTTCCTGACAATGGATCTTCACTGTGGGGATATAAATTATATGCATCCTAAACATGAGTTTGCCTCAAGTCAATATAATAATCACAAATGATTATTTCCCTGCACTTCATATCATAAAATATAACATTTTAATAACAACAAAATTAATGTTAAAATTAAACTATTTTCCTAATGATAACGTTGCTTCAGAGTAAGGAGTATGAAATCTTCAACTAGATGTGTTATTTCAAGGGTTTTTACTTAATTGGTGAATGTGGTACAAATAGAATAGGCAATTTAATTATTCCACAGAGAATTCTAACTTTAGAAAGGAAATCATACATATTTTAAATATCAACCTAATTAGACTTTCTGTATTTCCTCAAATTAGCCTCTGACTGAGAAAGTGTTATGTTTCAAAGATTACAATAATACAGTTAAAAAAAGTAGGGTGAGCATCAAATTAGTTCATTAATTTTAAACTCTAGTGCTAGAGCATTATTTTCACTGTTAACATGAATTTGTTAATAACAAGACGGCTATGACAAGTAAGTCTGTAGATATATTGTTAAGTAAGATCTGGCTATATAATTTTAAATTCACAATTAAACATGTTGCCTCTGGAGAAGACCCCAGGTGGTTTGCAGTGTTAAATAGCAGATTAAAGTTGACACGACTAATTTCTTTACTCTAATCTTATTAGTGGTACAACAGCTGTCAACTGTAACCATCTCTATAAAGCCTTTTGAGACATAAACAAAATGCCTCAATATGTCAAATGGAGAATAGTGTTTATCAATCACTATTGCTAATTAGCTTGCAAAATAATTTTTGCTTTTATTGTCTATTGGGGATAATTATTCACTTTTAGTAAACTTTTATCTAAAAATAGATATTTAAAATTTATTAAAATCATCCTGACTAGAAAAAAGTAACTGTTTATTAACAATAGATTATAGTATAAATTTCACCCCAACTGGCAAATACTATTTTATTAGTGCTTACTAGGGGTCTATGATGTGGTAGACACAGGAAGTGATACATAGGTTCCAATTCCATGTCTTCAACTGTTACTTACAAGAAGTAAATTAACTATGATAAGTTCACTCAGTATTTGCTGGCTGATTTGAGCATTAAAGAGTGTTTATATACACAGAAATGTTGTATCTCATTTTTAGACTTCATTGCTGGATCTTATGTGAACATTTTGTCTCACACATACAAACAGCTACGTGTGGTTTTTGGTTCACCTTTCTCTTCTGTTAGGTCAGTTCCTCTTTGGTCCCTAGTCTGCTAGGTGGGAAAAATGATTCCACAGATAATTTCCTATACCCACACCAATCAACCAGTACAAAAACACCCAAGTCAAAAATCCAAAACCAATCAACTAAACAATATCTCAATCCTCCAGCAACTCACAGGAATAACAGTATTTTTATATCAATGAAATTATATTTTACTTTTATTAAAATAGTGAAAGTTTCATGTTCACAAATCAGAAAGAAAAGTACAGCTATCATCACCCTGCAAACACTAACTTTGTAAGAGATCCAACCAAGAACGCTCATTGATGCAAACTTCGAACCAAAGGTACCAAGCCACTCCTAAATAATTTGTTTTGTTGTGTAGTACAGAATATCTTATTGATTGGTCTCTTCTTAGCTATGATGTAAACTTTTTGAAGATAAAACTTATCACAGAAGAAATTCAACAAATACTGACAGACTGATAATATTTCTCTCTGATGATAGCATGCAGGCAATAAGGTACAGAACGAAGACCAGAATAGGATGCTCAAACATAGTTCAGCTACACTGATGATGGAGGGTAAATCATTCAGTCTTTAAAACCGGCTCTTCATTCATAGTATAAATGTTGTAAACATGCCAAATACTCTGTTAAATAAATGTAATATACCTGACAGCTCTACATGGAAATCAAATGCCTTACCATAGACAGGTTACATTAAAAACCAACACTGTGGCTTCGACCAGATTGGGCCGTTGCTTTTACCAGTGTCAATACTACTTAGAGAGTGAACGATATTAAAAAATTGCAATTGATAGGTATAACTATATTTCTACGATAAGAGTTTGTAGAGTACTTTTCTCTTCAATCCTACTTTAAACGGTGGGCATTCATTCATTCTTTCTTGACGTGAAGAATTTTGGAAAACAACTATGAGGTCACAAGGAAGGTCACAGTGTAAAGTCAAATATTTTCGCCAATCTAGTGTTAAATAATCTTTAATATCAGACGAAAGCATCAGGTTCATTTGGTTGAAGGGAACAAAAATTTACTCAAAATATTTTAAGTAAAAGAGCCATTTATTGTAAGGCTATAATGAAGTTTTGCATTTCTCATTGGTGAGGGAGAGGGGAATAAGAGATGATGCAGACCAGGCACAGTGGCTTACGCCTATAACCCCAGCACTTTGGAAGGATGAGGCAGGTGGATGACCTGAGGTCAGGAGTTCGAAACCAGCCTGGCCAACATGGGGAGACCCTATCTCTACTAAAAATACACAAATTAGCCGGGCATGATGGCATGTGCCTGTAATCCCAGCTCCTCAGGAGGCTGAGGCAGGAGAATGGCTTGAACCCAGGAGGCGGAGGTTGCAGTGAGCCAAGATTGTGCCATTGTACTCCACCCTGGGCAATGGAGCAAGTCTCAGTCTCAAAAAAAAAGACGATGCAATGCTCTGAAAATATGCATCTGGTACTTGACTATGTCATTCTTTGGGGTAGATAAATAATATGGAGATACTTCTTGGTTTTCCAGAGAGGAACAAAACTGCAACTCCAAAATAGCTTTGAAATGATATAAACCGATGATTTTCTTCATTCTGTTAAGCACTGTAAAATGACTTAACTAAGAAAAGATCATTTATATTTTTCAAATGCTCTGTTTTTTCCTCTTAGTAGTTGAAACTGCACTGTTAAATGTAAATAATAAAGGCATAATATAGTAAAGCTTTTTCTTGTAGCTGTAGGATTAAAGTTGTGAGCTGTATTATGCTGCCAGGATTTGAGAGGGAGAAAGAGAAAGAAAGCAAAAGAAAGAGAGAAAGACATACATACATACATACACACACACACAGAGAAAGAGAGAGAGAGAGAGAGAGATGAAAGCTGAAGGGGGGAAGGGAGAGAGGGAAGGAAAAAAAGAGGTCTATGTGGGTATGCTCTTATAATCTCATGCCTTCTGAACACCTTAACCTCACTTTCATAATAGGCAACCGGCTTCTAATTTCAGGAAAATCACTGCTGAAATGATTAAGTTTCTCATTAACAACCTTTTTTTTTTTATTTATTAAAAAGCTGGACTATAGCCCATTATGATCAAGTCTGAGAGAGAAGGGTCTGAAGAAATACACTTTTCCATTGTTTGTAAATATAAGACAATGCTCTTGGGTTTCAAAGTAAGTGCTCATTATAAAGTTAATGATGAGATAACCAGTCTGGGACACTAAGTTTCCCCTACAAAGTAACATTTGAGAGTTATAAAGAATATGAGCAGTACTGTTATTTGTTCTTACAGAACTTGTATTTTTCTTAAAGAACTATACATAATATATTTTATTTTCTTTGATTCTGAAGATAAGCTCTTCACTGCAGGTATGTTCCTTTTAAATGTGTTTACCTTAGGACCTAGGGATAGTAAGTTTAATGAACGTCATTTTCTATATAGATCATCCAAAGTGAGGTCAACAGAAAAAAGGAAAGTTCAGTCAGTCCCAACTTGTAGTAACAGCATTTAACGTTCATAAAGAAATGTACCCTAGAGAGCTTGTAGAGTATACTTTCTCTCTTCACTCCTACTTTAAACGGT